>NC_056623.2:38509330-39124687 GCF_002870075.4 Lactuca sativa
TATGTAACTTTTGTAACAAAAAATTCAGAAAGAGATGTTAAAAACAGCATGCATATGTATATAGTAAATTTGAATCTAGGTAGCCACAGCCCTATAGTTTCTGTTGAAGTTACTTTTGTTGTATTTAACATGTTTTAATGGAGAATCAATATCATGAATATATGTTTCTGAATGACAATGAGTAGATATTCGTTTATCATGTGTTGTTGCACATGCAGTTTTAAAGTAATCAGTAGTGCTGTCCAGTATCTTATTAGCACATGTAATAATCATGCATGCACTTTTTAGACCATGTACCATGTACGTGTCAATTCTGTGATATTTTTGGAGAGATTAAGAGCATATAAAAAAGTAGTGTCATGCACCCGATTCAAACTTATCTATTAGTATTATCATACATATAAAAGAAAGCACACATTAAGACTTAATAAAAGATTTATTCACATGATTAAACAAACCCAACAGCAACTCAGTCAAACATCCAAAAGCAAATACAAATACGTAGGTAGGTAAAGATAATGTATTTGTGTGAAATATTACGATATTGGCCTCAGAAGTCCCTATCAGGGAAGAGGTGAGGGGCAACCATAGACCAGATGAACAAACCGGCAGTTGCCCATGAGGTTATGATCCGGACCCACACAGATGGCCAGCCGACATCCACCAAGCGCCCGCTCTCCCCAACCGAGGTTGACCAGCCAGTGAGCAGCATTGCTGAGTACATGCTGGCAAGAGAGAAGATGATGTGGAAGAAGGAATAGGAATACGTAACAGGCTTAGCAACATTCTCTTTCTCTTCATGCTCGTCTCTTTTGTCTAATGGCAACAAAGGTTTCTCCCCACCTGAACATGAAATATTATATGGTTAGAAAATATTAAAAAAAAAATAATAATTTAAACCAAGAAAGTTTAGTTTTAGTTTAAATTACCAGCACGAGGGGAGGAAGGAGGGGAAAGAAGAGTTGTAGAGGATCCAGCACGCACAGCAGAGTAAACCACAGAGAGCACAGTTGTGAGCAACCCAACAGTAAGTGTCCCAGTGCTCACTGCTTTTGAATGCTTATGAAGACCATTACACGCATAATCCCTTGGTTCACTTGCAAGTCCACTGTAGCAAAGATACGTGCAATACAAAGATATAACCGATGCTGGCAGAATGCTTCCACTTACCTATCATTAATAATAATTCAAATCAACACAACTTCTATCTATAATAATAAAACACGTTTGCTTACTGTTGGATGCAGAGTGATAATGGCAAACACAAAGACAAGAATGAGGGTCATGACAATAAAGAATGTATTGAGCCCACATTCCTGTCCAGATGGGGTAAACAAATAGAAGAGAAGTCCAGAGAAGGAGAATGTTGCTACGTAACACACGAGTGAAACCACAAGCAAGGCTGTATACCTGCATCCATCACATGGTTTATAATTAAAAAAAAATTGTATAAATATTAAAGAAGAATTGAATTTTAGTTGTTTGTGAAAGGTGAAAACGAATAGAACTAACCAGAACTGTTCATCGTATCCAACCCATGTGTCATTCCAGCTATGAACAAAGTCCAACAAGAGGACAACTTGCACAAGAAGAAATAACCCGGACCCAAATTTTGATGTTGACTCTGCAGCAAACATAAATGATGTAAGTTTGACTTGTTGAAATGAATATATTGAGAAAGTAAAATTTGGCTTACCATAAAAGCTAACAATCTCATTTGGGAGGAAAAACATAAAGATTACCAAAAGACACCAGCAAATGACTTTCATCATCCATCCACCATGGTGTAAACTGTCTCGTGGGTCTTTCTGATTTTTCACCCCAACCATTAAAAGAGAAAGAATTGAGAAAAACAAAAAGTTCCCCAAACTAACTCTCAAAACAGCATCAGTCTCAAACCATTCCCGATCTGGTGTTTGGTGAAAATGATTAATCCCTGCATCAAATATATTATAACACAAACAGCATTACATCGAGAAATTATATACATGTTTTTACTTTTTAGGAAAGATTGGAAGGAAAGGATCTTAGTCTTACATGGAATCTTCTCCATGAGTGGTGCAGCAACTTCTCTAAGAATCCAAGCAACAATGAGAGAAAGAGCAAAGAGACCACAGTAAGCAATACGAGCAGACCTACGGCTAATCCCTGACACAACAGTCTGGCATGCATTGCATGCGCATGCTGCACAGCAGGAGGCAAGGCATGAAGCTGCCCACATCTTTCTTTTACTCTTCTATCACTAACTAATATTCACTGAACCTGATAATTTGACACTTGTTAGAAACCATAGCAACAATCAACAAACAAGAGAGAGTAGCCCTTAGGAAAGTGGAACTCAATGACAAATATGACAAGCTTACTTGCAAAGAAAATACCTTTGTAAATTGTAAATTTAAGACTGGAGCAGCTTAATGATGCACATATATGTATAATTATGTGTGTATGTGTGTGTAATGCAACAATATGAACACAGATGCACGATGTTGACGTAAATCATCATGATGATAAAAAAAAAGGGTGATATCAAGTCATCAAGTTAAAGAAGGGAAAAATGAAGCTCTCTCTTATTCTTGGGACATGGCCATAGATAGGAGGTAGTGGAGTAGTATAGACACGAGTTGCTTATATCTTCTTGTGTGTATGTAGCTACTTATGTATTTCATTTTATTTATAACTATTAGTACTATATCTAGTTTTAGTATTTTCAATCTTATAATCTTTTTGACTCACCTGTGTATGGAATACACTTACACATGCCGGAGGTCTCGTATGGAAGCAGCTTATCTACAGAGGAAGAATGTCTACATCCAACCTCCCCTTTACCCTACAACCTAATGGGAACTAGATATTGTTGTTGTTCAAGTGAAATAACAGTATACGGAAATCCAGACATTAGGAATTTGATGACAGTTATTATGCCCTAACTAGCAAACAAGCAAAAACCCAAAAAATAAGAAGCAAACACGACCATAATTGTAATTCACCAAACCCTAACCTAAAACATAAGCAGTTCACTGATGCAAAAATTTACATATAGAACAAATTTCGCTCTCTTCTGATCAACGATCGATATTCACCGAACCCCATAATTCAGCATCAAATCATCGAACACCGTATCAAAAAACACAAAACAGTATCAAACAACTCATGGACTTTGAAAATTGGTGAACACTTTGATACCTTTTGTTTGAAATAGAACGAGTATGATACGATAAATTGCAAAAGCCAAAACCCTAAGATATCAACAAATTTCAACAGAACGAACAATTTTTATTAGATGATTCGGTGTTACCTATTGCGATTGAACGAAGAACAACGATGATTGTGAAAGACGATCCGATGAGAATAACGCGCAGAGAGGATAACTTTGACAAGGGCTTTGAGTCTTGGTGGAATGTTTTTAACGAACGCACTCAGCTGTTACGTTAGCAACAAAATATAAGAAAGTGGGGGAGGATTAGTCATTAGAGGGGGTGAAACGGTAGGTACTTGAAACTCAGTGCGTCGATTTGTAAAACATTTTATTTATAGTAAACTATAGACAAAACTTTATAAATGGTCCCTGTAGTTTCCTAAAATCTGGGTTTTAGTCCCTAACTTCAAAAAACATCATGAAAAAGTCCTATTGGTTTTCAATTTTTATCGGGATTGATCCCTCACCCACATAAAAATACTTTTTACCTTTTTCATTTCTTTTTATAATCAATTTTCACTAAACCTATTTTAAAAAAAAAAACACAATAAACCGTAGGGACCATCTCTCTCTCTCTCTCTCTCTATCTCTCTCTCTCTCTCTCTCTCTCTCTCTCTCTCTCTCTCTCTCACACACACACACATACAGAAAAAAGAAACCCACACATACTTCCACTACTCAGTTACAATCCAACTCCATTCATAATCATTGATGTAATAAGTTCTGACAGGTTCCGAAGATCGGAATCGATCGTAATAGTTTCGACGGGCTCTGAAGATTGGAACCGATCATAATGAAAATTTCTCCAATGGCTTTCACTCCAACTGTAACAATTGATGCTAATCTATAACAACATATATTACATCAACAATCGATCCAGGCTGTAACAATTGGAAATTTCCCGTCATCAATTGTCACTAAAGATTAGCATCAACCGATGATAATGATAGAATTGTTCATATTGAAGGAAAATAGGATCAGTTAAATGATAATAATATGGTCAAAAATAAGTGACCAAAAAGTTATATCAATTTTTACGATGGTTAGTATATTTGGAAAGTACACAACAAAGTGATCTTAAAGATATAAGCGTTGCAAAAATCTGACTCCGATTGGAGGAGTTATGATTTAAAAACCAACCACGTTAAGAATGCTATATAGAGATCGGTTGAGTTTCAACTAATGTTATAAAAGGAAAATCGTAGTAACTCGTAAGATAAGTACTTTGAAAGGAAAAATGTCAAAAACGGAGTTCGTATGAAGGAGATACAATTTTTAGAAATATACAAAATACGAGTTAAAAACGAAAGTCAGAATTTGATAATGTGACCTTAAGGAATTTGGTAGTTAGGGATGAATTATAAAACCGGAAAATGCTTTACAATTAGCTTTAAATGCTTTACAAAATACCAGAACCGGAACTGGTATAATCGAAAAATGCTTAAATGGTATGGGTATTGTGTTTAAAAATTAGCCTTGTCCGGGTTCGAGGTAATCCGGGTCCAGGTATTCCGGGTTTTAGAACCGGAATTGTAAAAAAACGGAACTGGTTTAGTGGGCCTTGAACCGGAATTTGAAGGGTTGCACAATAAGATACGCCTACTGAGAGGAATCAAGTGCTTATCTTAATTGTTGGTTTAGTTTATGCATGGCGAAAGGGGGCATTGGAATGGTCTTAGCTCTTGAATATTCAGACAATAAAAAGAAAAAAGGAAAAAATTGAGATAGTTATGAATTCCATTGAGTTTCCCTTATTTGATCGAACAACCCAAAATTCAGTTATTTCAACTACATTAAATGATCTTTCAAATTGGTCAAGACTCTCTAGTTTATGGCCGCTTCTCTATGGTACCAGTTGTTGCTTCATTGAATTTGCTTCACTAATAGGCTCACGATTCGACTTTGATCGTTATGGACTAGTACCAAGGTCGAGTCCTAGACAAGCGGACCTTATTTTAACAGCCGGAAAACTGTGAGTTCACGACCCTATTTTAATATTTTAAATGTTTTACAGGGGGGGGGGGAGAATACATGCTTATGAAATGGTTTTATCAAAATATATTTATCTATAAATATCAAATCATTTTATAAAGCTTAAAGCCTTAGCATAATGTAGTTGTAGATACTATGCGTAGTTGTAAGCTATGGTATTATGCCTAAAAGATATGATGTCCAATAGTCTAGGAAGAGATAATACATATATGTTATAATGGCCAAATCCCTAGGATAACGTAGTACCTATAAGTTATGTTGGTCAAATACAGGGATATACATCATACCTATTTGTTATTCTGCCCAAATATTTTGTTTTCAAATAACCATAATTAGGGTATACATATGAATACTTATATATACAAAATAATTATGAGATCAAAAGTTATAATTATCACATATAAGATAATAGATTTATATTGTGATAGTTATAGAAAATCCCTAGGAAGGATTGAAAGATAAAAGATAAAAAGATAAAAGATAAATATCTAAGGTCAATGTGTTAGTGAATTGTTATATTCATCTAAAGACCTTGATTAAATTCGGCATTCACCGATACCTATAATCATTAATCTTGCAAGAGCTAGAAAGATATGTATTTATCTATACGGGGTCTGACAACCCCACCTGCGATTGCTAGCTACAATCCCGGCAGGATAACTTTCTTATTATTTACTATTGGACGTTCGTTGAAGCGTCGTGTCAGGGGAAATTATTAGTCAAACAGAGTTGATTATGGGGGCTTATGGTAATATATTAGATCACCTTAGAGTTTAGACTACCTAGTAGGCTGGTTATCATCTAGTGGAGTGCCCTAGGGACTGTATGTAGTCACGTAGGATAGCTTTTATATTCATAATTATAGACCTACTCGACGAGTTGTCTGCCCAAACTCATCGTGTAGAAACTGATAAAGCCGCGTGGATTCTAGAACCTACTCGACGATTTGGAGGACCCAACTCCACGAGTTGAAGTCGGACATGAAAACCCTAATTTGGGTTTGCACCCTATTCAAAGGACCTTAAGTCCTCCCTCCAGCCTCCTTACCACCTTTCACGTATAGAAACAAACCCTAATCGAGCTAACCTCCAGCCTCCTAGGAGTCTAGATCTACAGTTTGGAGCCTTGGTTTCGCTTAAAAGCGCTTGAATGAGAAAAGGGCTGAAGGAACTCGACGAGTTGCATAGACAACTCGACGAGTTGGATGAGGGTTTCCCATTTTCTGGTTTCTGAGTGAACTCGGCAAGTTAGTAAGATAACTCTACGAGTTAGTTAGGGTTTTTCCCGATCTTCTGGACACTGCATGGACTCGACGAGTTGTTTGATAACTCGCTGAGTTGAATAGGGTTTTCGCGATTTTCTAAGTCCTGGAGGAACTCGACGAGTCTGTAAGTTGCACTCGACGAGTTGGGTCAACATGGACTGTTGACCTTGACCGTTGAGTTTGACTTTGACCATGGGTTGACCCAGTTTGAATTTTGAGGGTATTTTGGTAATTTGGGAAGTTATGGAATTGGATCAGTTCAGTTCGACATTGTGAGATGAGTTCTTCTCACTAGATCAATAGGGTCGAAGGCACCAATGCCGACCCTTCTTTTGGATTGTTATCCTGGTTATCGCATGATGATATGCTTAGTGACCTGTTAGGTCGGTATCCTGGTATATAGGATGATGCTATGTATAGTGACATGTTAGGTCGGTACCCTAGTATATAGGATGATGCTATGATTAGTGATATGTTTGACTTTTTATACATGCTAGTAATTGTTATCTATGTGTTGATTATATGTCTGGGGGTGGGTTGAGGCAGACATGCTTTATGTTGTAGGCCAACATACCCAGGGAGCCCAGATAGACTGCAGGCCCAATGGGGCATACTAGTTAGGCTGAAGGCCCGGAGAACGGTCCAAACAGGCTGAAGGCCTGGTAGGGCGGACCAGACATGCTGAAGGTTCTAAGAGTGGGCAAGACAGACTGAAGGTCTGGTGAGGGTGGTCTAGTCATACTGTAGACTCTATATGCATGCTTTCTGTTATGATATGGTTATGATTTGTATGGCGTTGGTATTTTGGGGGAACTCACTAAGCTTCGGACTTACAGTTTTGGGTTTTGTGTCAGGTACTTCGGATGATCGCGGGAAGGCAAAGGCGTGATCATGCACCTCCTCGCATTTTATGATTTTGATTTCTAGGATACTTTGATATGAAACTATTTTGAAAATATTTTGTAATAAATAATGGTTTTTGGATGGTTGATAAAGTGTTAAATTTTCGTGAATTTTATGGACGTTACAAAATTTCATATACGCATAACTTCTTTGTTTTAACTTTTAAGTTCAATGATGAAGACTAGGGCTGTCAAATCGGGCAGTCGTGTCGTGTTTTTGTCTGACACGACACGACACGACAAGGTTTTGTATAACACGATCACGACACGACAAGATGTCATGTTTTTTTCATTAACACGAAAATGAACCAATTAAAACACGACAACACGACACAACACGACAAATATAATATTACATAACTATTAGTGTATTTCGTTCATACTTAAAGATATATAACACGACAAAAACGACAAACACGAAAAACACGACAACTACATGCTTAATCGTGTCAATTTCGTGTCGATTTATGAACACGAACATGACACGACACGACATCGTGTTTTTTAATCTTAACACGAAAACGACACGAACACAAATTTGAATTTTGATTCCGTCCCGATTTCGTTTCGTTTCGTGTATTTTTGTCGTGTCATGTCATAAATTGACACCCCTAATGAAGACCTTTGTCCAGTTGCATTCTTGGCGTCCTTTACTAAATTGTAAATTGTTAACTATCTTTTCTAGTGATTTCTAACCATCAATCACCCTCTATTAAAAAGGGACGAAATACATAAAAATACAACCTACATTATTGATTTTGACAAGTGACACTAAAAAATTACATTTTATGATTATTATAACATATAGTTTGACTAAATCGATTAAAAAACAATACTCAAGTGGCTAAATCAATAAATGTAATTATGTTTTTTTTTCGTTTCTTGATTAAAGTAGGGGTAATAAGGCAATGGTTCTAGATGGTGTAATAAATTCACCCCACATGAGGCCACATACGACATTTTCTTCACCTTCATTTAGAAGACAACACTCGAAAGGAGCAGATGAACTTGTCAGTTTTACCACAGTAATTAGGCGTCACCGTTTCCTGTTAACAGCCCTTGCGCTTTTTTACTTTCCTATGCACTATTTATCTTTACTTTGAGGTAACTTTAGGGGAAGATAACAAGTATAACACTACGTGTTCAAGCTTGACTGGGGCCAAAAGGCTTTATGTCAGGCCCAACATGTAAAACAAATTGATAAAGGGAAAATGAAAATACTCTAATATGTAATGAATGTTTATGTGTTTATTTATTTAGGATTCTTTGTAGGATCTCTCGAGTAAACAATAGGGAATTTGTATGCCAAAATTAGTGATTTGTAGTAGAAAAATGTGTATTAAACATTAAAAATGCGTAGAAAGTAGAAACAAACATTGTTATGCTTAGTGTAGACCTAGTTTTGGATTAGATTTGTTTTTTTAATGGTTGTATGAACTATGAAGATGGTGATATTGTTGATAGAGTTTTGGTTAATTGCCGAAAACCAATACAAGTTACATTTTTATCATCTTATCAACTCACATTTTCTTTCTTGTTATGACCAAACATCCCTTTTGTGGAAATATGGAAAAGAGAAAGTCATAGCTTATATTTGGCAATGAGAGACCATAATGGTGATTCTTTTTCTGTGACCTGGAACTTGAAATGATCAAACTACCCCTCTCCACCATCGTCTCATGGTGAAAGGCGAAGGACAACGGTGGATAAGGATGGAAATTCATCATGCTTTTGCCTTATGTTTTATTCAATACTACAGTTTGGTTAATAAATTTTAAAACCGATACCCTTTTATTCAAAACTCAAATAACAATTTACAAATTTTACGTTTGCACTAATTACATACACAAAACCTTATTGTTCAAATATTGTCATGGCTTGGATATAAACTATGTACATCCACTTCCATTGTCCTACACATGACTTGGATGATTTGTTACAGTCGAGAAGACACCAAGCCCGTCCCAGATGGTAGGTAATAGGGCGACCGTCCATGGTCCATCTTTTAAAGGGCCTAAAAATTTTACAAACTTTATTAATATAATGTTAGACATGATCGATTTTGAAGATATTATTAGTGATTTTGCATCTCAAAAAGCTAAAAGAAGTATT
Source organism: Lactuca sativa (assembly GCF_002870075.4). NCBI lineage: Eukaryota > Viridiplantae > Streptophyta > Magnoliopsida > Asterales > Asteraceae > Lactuca > Lactuca sativa. Next base: position 38,518,797 of record NC_056623.2, read on the forward strand.
TTTCTTTAAATATATGGGTTTTTATAATCGAAAATGTTATATATAGAAGCTAGTATAAGTAATTTTTTTCAATTATTAAGTTAATATAAAAATAATTGATGAAATTTGTGTACTTTAAGAGCTTTTTTATGTTTGGAACGGCTCTGGAAGACACTATGAAGTCGCCTTGCACTTATTTTAACAAAACAATGTAAGAAGATGAGATGAGAAGCTAGTCATGCTGATTTAAATTCACATTGTAAAACAATATCCATAAATCTCCATTGTTCAACAATTACACAATACATGGAAGTTGAAAGAAGCAAAACCTAATCGTTGATATGACCACATGATGGTTTAGCTGATCATGATGATGATGATCTCAAAGAACTCAAAGAACATGTAAAATAGTGTTTTGGATCTTTGGTGAATGTTTTGGTCTGTTTAGGAAAGTGTTTAGATGTGAATGGAGGGTGGAAGGGTATATCACCCTATTCATCTGTAAAGATCTCTCCTTAATTTTATATTGTGACTAAGGTTATATATGTATGTTTAGGGAAGTGTTTGGAAGTGAAAGGAGTCCTTCAATTAGGAAACAAAAAATCTTGTAAAATTCAAAACCCTAGCCCTTTAGATAAGTAAATTAAACATACAGTGTGCAACGAGCCTTCATTAATTTTGGAATTTCAACCATAAATGTATTAACTCCAATTTCAAGGTTGATTATAACATAGATAAGGTCGAATTCGTGAAAAATCAAAATATGAAAGTTGTAGATAATTGTGTCTTTTTTCAACTTATACTGAACCAACTTAATCACAATCATGAGGAGTCAAAATGCAATCAAAGACATGATAAATCCAGCAACATTCATTTTTCTTTATTTAGGTCGTTTTCGTCATGGAACTTTGCGTGCCTTTGCATTGCCTATCAGGGGTAAGGAATGGTCATAGTCTGTTGTTTATGATAGAAAATATGTGCAATGATCTATGAATTAAGCAATAAAACACAATTAGCACTGATCACACATCCATAGGTATTTATACTTGATAAAAGTGTGAAAATAGAGGATACAAGGTACAAAAATACTTAATAAGATAATCATCATTCCCCATCGCCATGTACTTGTATTGATTAATAGATTTCATATGTATTATTAAGATAATCATCAGTCAATCTCACCTATTAATACCGAAATAACAATAAATAAACTATATTACGACAAAAAAACAACATAAAATTAAATAATTTTAAATACATTTTAAATTCAAGCTATATTGTATAGTAAAGATGCTAAAAGTCATATTTATAAATAAATACTACTTGTAATTGGAGGGAGCGAGGTTTGCTCGCACGTGAGTCGAGGAGCCGAAGCTCGTGATATGTGACACCAAAATGGGAAAGGTCGAAGTCGAAAAGGATGGAGATGAGTGAGAACGGTTTGAAGCATATTATATCAAGGACAGAAGAGCCAACAAGCGAGAGCGTTTGGGCGAAACGTGAGCAGGGTGAGGGGTTGGTGAATGACAAAGGGGATGGGGTGAGGAAATGTTGTGAGATAGGTGTTGGGTCACACAGGATGTCTAGGAACTCGTAAGAGGGAGATTAAAAATACAACATTGATTTGTAAGGAAACATAGTCTCATCAAAGACAAGATGTTCAGAGTGATGATTCGTTTGGAGTTGAGGTCAATTTAATGAAATCCTTCGCGTTGAGAAGGGTATTCGAGGAAAACACAATGAGTAGATCGAGGGTCATACTTACTAGAGGTGGTGAAATATGGGTAATATAACATCAACATACGTAAAGGTCTATTGTGATTGGTGGGGGCGAGAGATTGGGATATAACACTTTGAATAGAAGATGAGTGTGTGATATGGGCATGAAATAAAAGAGCTTCCACCAAGTATCTGGGTGGCATATGGGCATGAAATAAAAGGGTGGGAACAATGTTATTTATGAACCAAATCATACATTTAGATTTCCCAATTTGTTGGGATGTGTTAGGAGATAAGAAACGAAATTGAATTCCATTGGAGACATAAAATAGTATGAAAAGCATGTTCATGTATTCACCCTTGCTGTCACATTGGGAAGTAATTCTCATGGTGAATCAAATAAGCTGAGTTTTGGGGCATGTTTTGGAGCTTTGGGATCGTTTTTGTGTGACATATAGACCATGCACGATCATGTTTACCCTGATGTCCCATAAACTCTATGTTTTAGCCTTTGATGCGATGGATGTTTGGTTGCATCCAATGCTTCCCCTTGGACTTTATAAGAGTATTTATGAGATATTTAAGTTTAAATAAGGTACAAGTATCCCTAATTAGCTTAATTGATTAGTGATTGTACTTTGCTTAATTATACATGTTTAGGTGTCCTATGACTAAGATGACTTAGAGGAGCTTCAGGAGATTACGTATGCAATTGAAGTGATTACATTAGTATCGTGGCATATATATACCCTTATGACATTGTACTTTCATTATGTGTTTTGTATTACTAATTACTATGTAATATGTTGTACTATATGTCTATGCACTTCTTTGTGTTGTATACAAGTAAATGAGTTTTGATTTTTTTGGAAACGATAAACGAATTAAGTGGAAGCCTACTTGTAATATTTCAACGAACACCCTGAGTTAGAGCTCACGAGTAAATGAGTTTTGATGATACAAGTTTTAAAAGATATGTCTTTTAAAAATATGTTTTGTTTTCAAAAGGCATATACAAGTTTCTATAAATCATGATCATCTATATCCATTTATATAGGTTTGGGATATGAGACGTGTCCGATCCAGACACATTATACATGAGACTAGTATATCCTATACGAGCTTACGAGATTATGAAGACACTAGGAGAATGTCCGCGCGTTGCGCAGAAACGTCTATATAACAATAACATTGTTGTTAAACTTGATATAATAATTCGTATCTAAATTGATATAATATATTGATTATTTTAAATTATATGATAGTATATACATCTATTATAACTGCATAATCTCAACCATTTGAATGATTTTTACTCGCGAGTGACTCATGAATAAACATATCAAAACTAAGTAGAAGTAAAATATGTTAATTTAATATTCAAGTTTAGTTAACTTCAGGATTACAATTTAGGTTTTGCACATATTTAACATCATTAACCAATTTATAATCGTTATTAGAAAGAAATTGAAAAATAATAGGAGTTTCAAATACGTACATGCGGTAAAAAGAAAAATATATCTTACATATTTACATGGAAAATTTAAAATATTCATGACATTTAATTAACTACATTTTCGAAGCAGAACAAAAAAAGAACAATCATATTTAACATATCTAATTAAATATTATCCACATCACGATATATAACATATGATCGGTAACATGTATATGATCTAATATATATTAATGATTAAAGTACAACATACACCAATTGTATTAAAAGAATCCAAAACCAAGCAAAATATAAAAGTAATTAGCATATAACAAACTTACAAATTAAAAGCTATAACATAATAACATATCTCGAAAAGTGGTAACAAGATCTCAAACTAACACAAAAACCTATTAGACTTGTTTTCTTTGTGAAGTTTATATGCGATTTGTATGCATGTCTACCAAAAAGATTGATCTTTTTATAGTAAACATTTCATTAAGTGCTCATTAAATATAATATAAGTTATAAAACTTTTGAGTGTTAAATCATTATTAAGAAGACTTTTAAATTGTACTATTAGTTAAAAGATAGAGTTTTAAATGAATGTGGTTTGAGCTATAAGAAATTGTAAAGTCATGAAGGTTTCAAATGCATGTGGTGCAAGTAAAAATGTTTCCTTTATAAGTATAGTAGACGAATTCTCACGCGTTGCGCGACGGAGGTTAAAAATATATCGTCAGAATATAATTTTCAGACACCTTTTAGTTAATTCGATTCATCAATTTAGGTTCTTTTATTATTATTATATTTAATGTTTTCCTTTTAACTATGTTAAAAAATATATATTGATTTTTTTAAACATTATTTTATATTTTACTTTAGGTTTTAAATTTTACACTAAATTTTTAAGCTTATTAGATATATTAATATAGGTTATTTATTTAACTATATATTGAAGTTAGCAAATTAAGTATATTATATTGATAAGTCACAAATTCTTCCATTTATGATAATGTTTACAACTAAAAACATATCTAAGTTAATAAATTAAGTATATTGTATGGAAATATGAAAAGTTGGGAGTTTCAAATAAATGTGGTGAAGGAAAAAATATTTCTTTTATAATATGATATGATATGATATGATATAGATATAGATATATAGATATAGATATAGATTTTAGAACACCTCACGAAACATTGGGTCTTTCAAACCCATCAGCCGGTTTCCACTAGCATACAAGCAAACAAGTTTTACAAGGCCTGTGTTATAAGTATGTTTCACTCGACCACTACGATTAAGAAATATTAAAGGGACTTATACATGAAAACTACCTGGAGATAAATTAGGAATTGAGCATAGTTTTCTATCATGCATTGTATATTCTATAACACTGTTTATATGAGTTTGATTTGATTTTTATTTACTGTCCAACTTTAAAACGCAATGATATCCCTATACTAGTTATTGAGATGGGAAGGGGTTTATTCTCAATATACAAATACATGTTCATTTATATATTTTGTTATTTGATGTCTAAAGTAAACCCTGTGTGATTCAATATATAATATTTAGGTTTTTTCTATTGAATGCGAGGACCCAAAAATACAAGGGTTATACAATCTGATTTTCTAATATCAAATCTAGGTTGTTCAAAATATTTTGAAGTTGTATGATTGTGGTTTGCTAATTTTGAAAATTTTGTTAAAAAGACAGATTAATATCTCAACCAAAAGTAAGATATAATAATAAAAATAAAACATACAATTGATAATTCTATCAACATAACCTGAATTGAAATTATTGACATATACCTATGAGGTGATGATAAAGTGTTCTATTAATTATAACGAACTTAACCTTAAAACATGTAAAGCTTAGTAAAAGAAACTATGATGATGCCGTTACACTTTTTTAATCGTTATTGGTTTGGTGTTCTATCATATGTTTAGACTTTAGCCCACGCAAAGCACGCGGTTACAAGATGGAAAAGAAAGGAATGAATCCACCACAACTTTACGCACATAAACTATCTAAAACCTTATGATTCCTTAAAAAAAGAGAGAAAAAAAAGACCAATCACAATTCACATATTTCTTCTTTATAAATTAAAAATAAAAAAAAGAGAGAGGGAGCACAACTTGATATAAAAAAAATAGTAAAAATATACCACCAAATAAAGTAAACATACTTTTTAAATAATTAAAGAACATACAAAATTAATAGAAAAATAAACACTCACTTGTACAACTTGACATGCCATCATATTGTGAACTAAATGTATCATTTTAACCCCTATGATTCCTCATCACTCACCAATTGCTTTTCGTTTTTCTATATATACATCAATACCCTCATTATGTTAAAACTAAAAACCTTAAAAAGTTAACTTCCTTTCATACTACTTTTCCCATAAACAATTAAACACACATTTCACAACATCCTCTGACAATCCCTATTGTCGAATGGCCACAAAAGCTTTTAGGATATCCCCTAAATCCTAAAATCAATGGTTTCTACCTCAGAAAAGCTCTAAAAGTGGCTACAATTTAAACATCAAAATATTATGTCAACTCAGTTCTGTTGCTATCAACTTCCACCAAAAATTAGTGAACATCTACTCATCATTTGTGCACCCATCATAGACAAAACTAATACTATAGTCCCTCCAAGAATCATACCAAAATCCACTATTCACACTAAAAAGGGACTTTAACAGAAACACCCATTCAGCATTTAAACACTATTTCACTATCTCAAATGTAGGCAAAAGCACAAAAGAGATATTACCTTTAGACAGTGTGGAGCTTCCAAAATGTTAAAAATCTTCTCCTTTTTCTTCTTCTTTGTGTTCTTCTTGTTCTTTGTCCATGTGTGTCCTCAACATTCCCTTAAAACAGATAAAGATGCGCTTCTGGAATTCAAGAAGAGTATAAAGATAGACCCACATTTGGTGCTTTCAAACTGGAATGAGACTACTGAAGTTTGCAGTTTTAAAGGAATCCATTGCAATAATGGTCATCGTGTGAGGATAATCGAGCTTGTTGGATTTGGACTTGTGGGCCCGTTTTCACCTGTTATCTCAAACCTCACAGCCCTTCGAACAATAAATCTTTCTGGAAACAATTTCTATGGAAAAATCCCAGATGAAATCTCGTCCTTACGCCATTTTAGAAACCTTCTTCTGGGATTCAATAGTATAGAAGGTCGGATTCCAGAATCTTTATCTTCCTTATCAAACCTCACTATTCTTAGTCTCAAAGACAACAGATTACAAGGAGAAATCCCACCTTCTTTGTTCTCAAACTGCACTGTCTTGTCGAATCTTGACCTCTCACATAATTTCCTAGTTGGGAAAATCCCCGAAAATATCGGGGATTGCTTGAATCTTTGGAATCTCAATTTGTATAACAATCAGTTCATTGGTGAAATCCCTTTTTCTTTGTCAAATGCTTCAGATATGTTCAATCTTGATGTGGAGTACAATTATCTTTCTGGTGAACTTCCATCAAAGCTAGCCTCGAAGCTTACAAAACTTCTGTATCTTCATTTATCATATAACCATATGGTCAGCCATGATCAAAACAGCAATCTTGATGTCTTTTTTACTGCACTTTCTAACTGTAGTATGCTACAGGAGCTTGAGTTAGCAGGTATGGGGTTAGGAGGAACCCTACCTGATTCCATTGGAAGACTCGGTGTTAATTTCAGTCAAATGTTGCTACAAGAAAACAGAATCTATGGTTCAGTTCCACCGGTTTTTGCTAATCTTTCAAAGCTAATGTGGTTGAATTTGACAATGAATCATCTCAATGGAACAATAGCACCAGAGCTTAATCGGTTACCAGCACTTGAACAGCTTCTGTTATCTCACAATGCTTTCACAGGTGAAATCCCAGAAGCAATTGGAGAGTGTCTTCATTTAGGTAAACTTGAATTGTCATATAACAAATTCACAGGTGAAATCCCTGAAAGCTTTGGGAAGTTAACTGGTTTGGGGTCACTTTCCCTTAATAATAACCAGCTTTCAGGGAACATACCTTCAAGTTTAGGAAACTGTGTTGTTCTAGCCAATCTAGATCTGTCCCATAACAGATTAACTGGACACATACCTCCTGGATTAATATCAGCCATGACACGAAACGGAATATTCTTGAATCTTTCTCATAATCACCTTGAAGGACCACTACCGAGTCAACTCAGCATGCTAGAAACCATCAAAGAGATCAATCTTTCTTTCAATAACCTCACTGGAACCATCTTCCCTAAAATTTCGAGTTACATGGACTTAGAGGTTCTAGATTTGTCAAGCAATTCATTTCAAGGCCAGCTTCCAGAGTCTTTAAGCATGCTTACACGTCTTGTAGCGTTTGATGTATCTAATAATATGCTATCAGGAAAGATTCCAATAGGTTTAAGCAACATACATACCCTTAAGCTCTTGAATCTTTCCTTCAATGACTTCCAGGGTAGAGTTCCTACTGGTGGTGTTTTCAATTCGGTCACTAGTCTTTCCTTTCTTGGAAATCCACATCTTTGTGGCCACATTTCCGACCTTCGGTATTGTTCTCACAAGAAAAAATACTTCCGTTCGCCGGGGTTTTTGGCAGTATTCTATGTCGGAATAATACTATCAGTCCTGCTAACAGTAATCTGCTGTGTGATTGGATGGCGTTACCTGAAACAAATCGTGAGTTCTAACGCGACTCGGCCGGAGACGAATTCTCAGCCGGAATTAACACGTAATTTTCCACGAATTACGTATAAGGAGCTCGCGGAAGCTACAAACGGATTCGATGAACAGAGACTGCTCGGATCTGGAGGTTACGGTCGAGTATACAGAGGATGGCTACCAGATGGAACACAAATAGCAGTCAAAGTGCTTCAATTACAAACAGGTAATTCCACCAAGACTTTCAACAGAGAATGTCAAGTTCTGAAAAGAATTCGTCACAGAAACTTGATAAGAATCATAACCGCGTGTAGTTTACCTGATTTCAAAGCTCTTGTTCTTCCATTTATGGCGAATGGAAGCTTGGACAGTCGTCTATATCCAGATTCAGGAGGATTAGGTTCAGGTTCGTCAGATCTAAACCTGATTCAAAGAGTGAACATCTGCAGTGATATTGCTGAAGGAATGGCTTATCTCCACCATCATTCTCCGGTTAAGGTCATACATTGTGATCTGAAACCTAGCAATGTTCTTCTTAACGATGATATGACAGCTTTGGTCTCTGACTTTGGGATAGCAAAATTGGTTATGACGATTGGAGGTGGCACTGAGAATCTGGGGAATTCCACAGCAAATATGCTTTGTGGATCGTTCGGCTACATTGCACCAGGTTTGAATTGATCATCCATATTACCATTAGTTAACGGGTAGATAGCAATGACACATGTTTATATTTTTTTCAATATCACCTGAGAAAATTAGAAAATGACCAAAAACAACAGTGGTTTGAGGAAAATAATAAGGAAAAACTTGTTTCAGAAAATGACCAAAGGATCCGCAGCTGCAGATCTATTAAGTCCTCTGCAGATTTGCTACACCAGCGGAATTTAGTTTTTTTTTTTTTTTTTTTAATTTTTGACCAAAGGATCCGCAGAGCACCCTCTGCGGATCTATTAAGTCTTCTGCGGATTTGCTACATCTCTGCGGAATGTAGTTTTTTTTTCATTTTTTTTATTATTATTCTTTTTAAATACACTAATACATTATGCTATTATTATGTAAAAAATTTGACAAAAATAGGTTTTTTTTTCCGTATTTTTGCGTTAATTTTAGTTTATTTATATTAATTTTTCTTTTAAATACACTAATTATTGTATTACGTTATTTATATGTATTTCGTTTGTATTAGGTTATTTAAAAAAATATTAAAAAAAATTAAAAAACCAACATTCTGCAGAGCTGTAGCTAGATTCGCACAGACTTTAATGGATCCGCTGAGGGTGGATTCCCAAAGAGTTCTGTAGACTGATATCAAACATAAGTTTATTATTTTTAACCTTTTTTTGTCAAATTATTTACATAATCACATAAGGTATTAGTGTATTAAAAAATTAATATTAATAAACGAAAATGAACGCAAAAAAAAAAAACGAAAAAACGAAAAGAAAAATCAAAAAACAACAATTCTGCAGAGCTGTAGAGGATCCGCAGAGCATTTAATGGTTCTGCAGAGGGTGTACACTGATCTGTAGAGGTGTACACTGATCCGCAGAGGTGTACATTGATCCTTTGGTCATTTATATGTATTTCGTTTGTATTAGGTTATTTATATTAATTTTTTCTTTTAAATACATTAATTATTGTATTACGTTATTTATATGTATTTCGTTTGTATTAGGTTATTTAAAAAAATATTAAAAAAATTAAAAAAACCAACATTCCACGAGCTGTAGCTAGATTCACACAGGCTTTAATGGATCCGCTGATGGTGAATTCCCAAACAGTTATGTGGACTGATATCGAACATAAGTTCATTATTTTTAACATTTTTTTTGTCAAATTATTTATATAATCACACAAGGTATTAGTGTATTTAAAAAAAATATATTAATAAACGAAAATGAACGAAAAAAAACAAAAAAAAACGAAAAAAAAATAAAAAATAAAATAAAATAACAGCAATTCCGCAGAAGTGTAGCGGATCCGCAGAGCAGCTAATAGATCCGCAGAGGGTGCTCTGCGGATCCTTTGGTCATTTTCCAAAATCCATTTTTCCTTGGTCATTTTCTTCAAACATCCTTTTCTTTTTGGTTATATTACAAATTTTCTCTTTTATTTTTTGTTCAATAACACACGATACATTATGTTTTTATTTAACTGTTTTTGATTTTGACATTATATTTTTAAAATATTATGTTTTTATTTTTATTTTCGATTTTTACATTGTATTTTCTAACTTAAAATAGCAAATCGGATTGCTATTCTAATGCTACCAATTCTTATTTTGTATTGAAAGTGTAATTGTTGGATCTCATTTCATAGTTTTTAAATTTTTTTAATATAACAAACTTATCACAATCTATCATATTATGTAAAACATTTTGCTAAGAAATGATAAATTTGTTACAAAGTTATTAAAAATATATGTTCAATCGATTAGTAATGAGAAATGGTAACATTTTGTTCACTAAACATGAATTGTGAAACATTACATTTGTATACTTTCTTGTATATAGAGTATGGGTATGGATCAAACACATCAACCAAAGGAGATGTTTACAGTTTTGGAATCCTGGTTCTCGAGATGGTGACACGAAAGAGACCAACAGATGATATGTTCTCCGAAGGGCTTAGCCTTCACAAATGGGTTAAAAGCCACTATCATCAACACATGGAACATGTAGTCGACTCGTCTTTGGTACAAACCACAAAAGACCAATTAGCCGATGTGAAGAAAATGTGGGATGTTGCCATTGGAGAGTTGTTGGAGATGGGTATTTTGTGCACACAAGATTCACCATCGAATAGACCGACAATGCTTGATGCTGCAGACGATTTAGATAGACTCAAAAGGTATTTAAACGGTGATACCACTGCAACTTTCGCTTCGTCTCTTGGTGTATCATCTTCAACTATAAGTGAAGATTAATAACACCATGCTTTTTAATGTACGGACCAAACATCATTTTAATGAAATGGTGTATGAGCTTGTTATGTAGAAAAATATGTTACATCGTTTTCTTTTTTGCTTTATTTTAAACTTTTAAACCAAACAGAAAACGAAATTGATTTGCATCGGATTTCACAATTGAGTTTAGTTTTTTTTACCAACAAGACTAGATATGAAAATTAGGACAACTTGTGTAGCAATATCTTACATCACATTCAGTAACCTCTTTGTATATTGCTTTGGAGAGAACGGTCTCATATCACTGACCTGTTATGTTTAAACAAGTTAAGGTGGATTCTTTTAAGATGTTCAATTCTTGGATCGAATGAGATGATTTTGAAGTTATTGTCACTAAGGGCGTGTTTGGCTTAACTTTTAAAAGCTCAAAAGTTCTTTTCCAAAAAGTTACAAAAAGTCAAGATTTCTTGACTTTTCCAAAAAGTTCTTTTTCCTTAAAACTCCAAAAGTTACTAGTTTGTCAAACATCTTTTTGTTTTTTTTCTTTTACAAAAATGACTTTTGGCTGTGAAAAGCTAAGCCAAACACCCCCTAATGCTCCAAAACTCTTTACTTTCCGTGTAATTTCTTTTCATGTCTAGCTCCTTGCCAAAGGTTTTTTTTTAAATAATATTCAGCTGTAAGCAAAAAAGTAATTGATTTGTACTGGAATTTATAAAGCTAAAACTCAATTTGTACGTTTAATTTCAGTTTGAGTTTAATTTCGTACCAACAAGACTAAATATAGAAATTATGATTATTTTTTTTTAAGAAAACTTAGGATAATATAAACGGATTGTTTGATAAAAAGTGAATGATTTAAAGCTGAATGAATTTGATTATGGATGAGAAGATAAATAAGATAATACAACATCACTCTAGATAAATTTGGTTATGAACATAAAACATGTTGTTTGATTAGGTTAACGATTGAATGTGTTAGAATGATAAAAAAATTATCATTTTAACCTTCTTAACGACTTTATGCTGAATAAAATATTCTTGTTTCGATATAATCTATTTTGTTTGGTAAGTAGGAAAGAAGGAATGAATATAACGATATTAACTAACAACGAGAAAAACACCCTTGCAACAAAAATGTATATAGTTTTATAATTTTACAACATTAACATGAAAACGTTATTTTTTATTGTAATAAATATATTAAATAAATAAAAATACAACTCGCTAAGGCCACATTTGTGATTTGTTGCGTGGGACAAAACAAATTGAACACAATAGTTGTCTCAATTCGGGAAACAAATAAATAAAATATAATTATATTTCATGTTATATGATATGATACATTTGGTGCAGTAGTTCATTTTCTTCTCCAAGATACTTATACTAACAAGTAACTATATAAACAATATTTGACGAAAACAACACAAAATAAAACAAAAGAGGATGCATGATGGATCCGTATAATGCTAGCTTTACAAAATGACGCAGGAATTAAAAAAAAAAAAAAAAAAGGAACAGACTTACTTATGGTTCTTGTGAGCCATCTTCATCATCGATATTTTCAGGCTCCTGAAGCATATTCATGAGCATATCCACCTGGTTCTGCAGCATTGTATTCTGTCGCTCAACATCTGCGCGTTTGCTTCGTTCATCAAGCAGTTGGAGTTGAAGGTGCTCAAGGACACGTGCATCTTCTTCTAACTGCTCGTTAAGTCCGTTAATCTCTCTGTCCTGTATTCACAGTTAGATTCCATAGCATATATCTATATATAAACGATACATTGTTCATAGTAAATGTTGTAATAGGATTAGAATGTTACCTGGTTATAGCATTCTACCTTCAAATTATATTTATTCAGACATCCTATTTTTTTAAATCTACCAAATTATTGCAAAGCAAATTGCATTGTATTTTGATGAAATTGCTATAATTGATAAATTTATCAAAGTACAATGTTGTAATAGGATGAAACGAAAGCAGAATGTTACCTCATAGCAGTCTACTTTCATATCATTTTTTATTCGGACATTATATTTTGAAAAGTCCACCCAATTATAGCAGTGCAAATTATATTGTATTTTGATGATGTTGCTACAATTGGATATTTTTTTTCCGAAGTACTATGTTGTATTAGGAGGAAATGAAAGTAGAATGTTATGATAGCTAGTTAATAAGGCTGTGTTGGCGTTTTATAAGCAAGCTTATTTTTTATGATTATTGCAAAAGTAGCTTATCGTATCTTAGTACAAGGTTAATATAGTTATTGTTTCTTGCATAGTTATTGTTATTGAAATAACATAGTTTTTGAGCTAGCTTGTATGTGTATATGTGATTGTTTCTTGCATTTAACCATTTTTATAAAAATATACACAAGGTACAAGGTTTTATATCTCATAATAGCAAAAATGGACCACATTTAAAGTCCGACATGTGGCCTGCTCTTCTTTCCCACACATACACACATATAAACGGGATATCAATAGAAAAAATGGTGAGTTGCTATCTGTTTATCTTCAGTAGGATTGTTATGATTTTTATTATATTCAAGTACAGTTTTAGACTAAAAAGGCAAAGGGGGTAAAGTCGAGTAGGATTAGTGTCTTTTAATGATATATTAAAATCCAATTATAAAAAGAAAGCGTGCAAAGGTACAATACCTTTCTGTTCATTTCCTGTACTGCAATCCTACGCATGCTTTCAACAACATCCACATTTACAAGCTTCCGTTTCTTCCCAATTAGCCATCCACGTGGGTAACTGGCAGTGTCAAAGTCCGGCGGAGGGAGTAAGGATTCAGCTGAAGGTCTTCTACCACTCAAATCCATTATTGGCTCCAAAGGTTCAAAAAGAGCCTTACGTTTCTCGGACAGAACTGTGGGTGGAGTTGATAATGAGTCTTCCATTTTTTCATCTGTTGTTGTCACCTGCTCTTCCTTCTTCTCTGAAGTCTTATCACCTTCATCTACAATGTCCTTGTACAAATTCTTCGCACTCGCTGCAACCAGAAACTGCTAAATCAATTTAATTCATAACCCTGAATTATCAGCAGTAACCAGATGATATCTGTCAAAACTAGAACTATGAATCTATTTCTAATTAAATTTTCCAAAACTATTTACCCATTTTACAATAACATTTTGCAAAATCGGCCACCTACTCCCTATCTAAATTTGCTCCGAACATCATGATCATCAAATATTCAAACTGCCACAACATGTGGATATACAGATCTACTACCGTACGTAATTGAATCAACAACAATAAGAAGAAGAAGAGAAATCAATCACAAAATTACTCAATTATGCTTAAAATGATTCACGAAAACGCATACTCGTATTCAAACTCGAATTACCTGATCTCTTCCGAGATTTCCAGAAAACTGGAGTAGAAGACACCGGAGAGAAGCCATTAACGACGCTATTCTCCATCTTCTTTCCGTCATCCATTACTCCGTCAAAATTCGCAACTACGAATCAACAAAAATCGATCACAATTCAACTAATTCCACCAAATCTCTTCTCAAAAACCTCACGTACACACAGTTGGCGGTTGAAAAGACATGGAAACAGCAATAGATGAGAGAGAATTTATTCTGGTTATTCTGTCTGAGCTGAGGCTGAGTTGTTGAATTGTATAACGTACATATGTTGTTCACCGATGAGAAAATATTAAACGGTGAGATCGAGGAAATTGGACGAACGCGATTTGGCGGTGGGGTCTTTTAAGTATCCACGGCGGATCGTTTGTAGTCTCGTTTTATCTGTCTTGTAACCGAAATGACGAAAATGCACCTGGATTTCCATGACCCGACGGAGCAAGACGGGTATATAAAACAATCACACACAATTGTATTATTGCAACAAAGACCCTCCGACTAATAAGGGGTTGGCAAAAATCAGTAAGTACTGACATAATTGAAAAATGGAACCGGATAATGATAAGCTATCTTTAATAATACATTAGTCTGTATATAATTAGCTGAATTTTGTAAGAAAACAATCCCTACTTCATGTCATAATAATAATAATCATAATGAGAAAGGTTGAAATAAAGAGACTAATAAAACAGAATCATATAGGGTCAATTTGGCTAGTCTTGTCGAGTTTTATAAATTTTAGTATTTGAAGACTTGTAGTGTAGTAATGTTATCATTTTTATTTGAAGGGTATGAGTGTAAAACTTTAAGAACTTAATTAATGAGTTAAAAATACTCAATGGGTCTTGTTGAAATAAAGCAAAGTATAGGGGGTACTATGTTGATTTACTCGAACAAAAGAATATTCTCCTGGTGTCAACGGCCGTTATATTTTAAGTCACGCTCTTTTCTCGTGTTCTTGTTTTTCTTGTTTTTTGTATTTTTATTTCCCCACATTTAAAACTCCACACGTGTAGAGATAATGAGTGGAAGATATAAAACATTAAATATTTTAAGATAACATAAATAAATAAATAAACCACGCAAGTCCGTAAAAGGCTTAAAAGTTTAAAGCTTGTATCTTTTTTTTTAACCGGCAAATCTAATCTACTCCTAAGCTAACAACACTTATTCCACTTATGTCCACGGCGAGACTTGAACCCTCGACCTCAAAAAGAGAAGACACCACCTGATACCGCTGGGCTACAAGCCCTTTGGTTAAAGCTTGACATCTATGTTTGGTATCTCGAACAGGAGGACACATAACAATATCCTTTTTTTACCGAGTGTTTGGCACGGACAAGATAATGAATCACACAATGCAGTATCATAAGATGAACAATTATCTAAATAAACGAGAAGCTCTTTGCTTAATCACTCGTAAAGGTTACAAATTATATGCTTAAATATTAAAGTAGATATAAACAAGATCTGGAAAAACTTAAACCTATTACAATGACTAAGACAACTATATATACACAATTAAGATAGGGTTGCAAATCATCAATCAAAAACAAGTCATAAACAGACACGTAGGCATACACACGTGATTAACAACTAATATCTTACACCAACCTACGCTAGCCTAGGTAATAACCACATACCAAATGAGCACGATATGCTCTAAAAATTACATCGCTATCAAAACTCTCCCCTTCGTAACAAGTCTATAATTTAAAGTCTACTACAAAAATGAGCAATACTCAACGAGGCTTTAAGCACAACCATCCACCAAGTCAAATGATCAATGATCTCTATTATGTCCTTCTCAGAATTAATGTCGAATGTAGTAACATGAACAATGAGATTCGAAATTGTAGTAGTTGTAAATCTCTCTTTATCATAGACTTTGAAGAAAGCTTTATGTTGGAGATTTTAGTGTTATCATACGTTTTGTGTAATTGGAAGTAATATGTAAGCTAAAGGGCTCATATTATATGTTTGATGTGTGTGAAGTGCACACATATATAAGATCGAATTATAAACCGATACGACAAAATGGTGGGGTCAAGGGAGTTGCATCCCCTTATAGGGTTTTAGGGGCAGAGCCCCTAATAGGGTCCAAAGGGCAAAGCCCCTGACGGTTGTCAGTTTTGGAAACCATTGATTATGCCATTAATTTAGGGATATCCTTAACTAATTTAGAAGACATATACCCTAATTGTCATGTATAAATATGACTCTTCTCTTTGAGTTGTGATATATATACCCTTCTCGTCTCTCTTTCTTCTCAAATGAACTCAAAATTTCTTTAGAAATTTGGCTTACGTTTCTTTGCCTAGATTGGTAAGTGTCTCTTCGGATTCTCCTAGATTGGATTTCTTGTAACCGGAGGATATAATAGAAATATTGGTTTGGAAAGCGAACCTACTCGATCCATTGGAAATTTGGATCTCCACCACAACCCTTTTAAACCCTAACACTTTAGAAATTGAACCATCTTTCCTCTTGATCAAGTAAACTCTTCTTAATGGTTTAACCCTTTTAAATCCTAACACTAGGGCAACTACTACTCTTTTGAATTTATAATGCCATTTGAACATAGTAAAACGCCATGAAATATCGCACATACTTGTAGGAAATAGAATATATGTTTCGATTTATGACAAAAAAATGGCTTTTTGATCCATTGAGTTAAACAACTTGATTAAATCTACAATGTCACTCGGATTTATAACAGGAAAATCAGTAATGGTGAATTCTGATTCTTTATTCTTCCCTATTATGACCTTGTATTTGTAATTCTAAAAAGTATCTTAAAAAATATGTCTTTCAAAATGTTCAAAATTTTAACTATCTTCTTTCAGAATCCAAACCTCCTTCTCACGTTTACACAGTACACCATGAAATTTGATTTTGAGCTCATTAAAATCTTTTGTATTCGTCTTATCTTCCCTCACTAAAAACTATTTATGAGTGAATGCCTTCAGGGTTACTGGAAGGTTAAGTTGATTCTTTACAAAGTCTTCAACTGAATAGCTTATCAAAGGAACCTTGTTGAAAAACTCAATATCCTAACTGCAATTTCTCTAATTGTTTCAGCACACCAAATCTTTTCTAGAGATCTTATCTCTATATTCTTATCCAACATGCTTATTACCAATAAATGTTGTTGTTTCACCCTTTCAAATTGTTCATACTCTAACATTTTCCTCTCCTCCTTACTTAACTCTACAAACATTTCCATATTATTAAATTTTCAAAAGTGTAAAGTTCAACCAAAATACAATAAAATCCTTTGTTGGATATGTTGGATTAGGTGTCTAAGCCCATAACTATAATTGGTATGTACTTGATTTGATAGTAGCATGGTCCTTTTGGGTAGTCTTCACACTACAACTAGACAAGATTACTATTGGAGAGAGAGGTTGGATTTATTATTTGGAATAATAAATTTGTAGATAAAATGATTTATTAATATGTTATGAGAATAATATATTAACTATAAATCATATTATTAATTAGTATTAAATCAGATATTAATTTGGAATTAATTTTAGGATTAAAGGAACTAATTAAAAGTACATGGGTTGTTTTGCAATTATCTGATAGTTGTGGTTTTGGGCTCTTGGATCACCCTTATTGGGGAGGGGCGAAAATCCTTAGAATATTCTAGAGGATTTCGTCCAAGCCTTAAGGAAGGGAGTCCATAGGCTGCTTAGGCCCTAAGCTAATGGATTAGGGGTTTCCATCTCAAAACCCTAGCTGCCTCAACTATAAATAGACCACCCAACCCTCATGATTTCGTGCACCTCCAAGAAACCCTAGAAGATCCGAAATTATGAGCAAGTATCCCCTCTCTCCTCCCTCTCATAATCATCCTCTTGCCCTAGTGTGTTTGTGAGCCATTAGAGGTACTACATTTGTGGTACTTATTCTCAAAGCTCAAGATCTTCAAGGAATCATTGTTATTACTATATAGCAATAAAGGTATGTGATCTAATCTGTAGCACCTGGTTCCTGGTATGTAAGATTTATCTGAGTATTTTGTATTATTGGCCTTGGACTCGGCGAGTTGGAGGCCCGACTCGCCGAGTAGAGACGAGACTTGGGACGCGGTTAAGTTGGCGACTCGGCGAGTCCATACTATGGACTCGGCGAGTCCGCGCTGTCTGATGAAACCCTAATTTCCAAGGGTTTGCACCCTATTTAAACGACCATTTGCGCCCCAACTCCGCCCCCTTCACCCTCAGAAGCTCCCCATACATTCTAGCCCTGTTTTTGTGAGTTTGAGGCTTTTTAGTGTGTTCCTTGAAGATTTTGGGAAGGAAGAGGAGTAGATCAAGAGGAAGGGAAGGAAGCCAAGCATCTTCGTGTTCTCTTAGTAATTTCTTGGAGCCGGAGGATTTCCGGAGCAGCAGCAGCAGCAGACAGTCAATTCCCACACAGACCAGCAGCTATTTCGAGGTGAGTTTCCTTCCAGTAGGAACGGGTCTAAGGCACCAAGGCCGACCCGTGTAGACGAGATGTTAGCACTAGAGTGTGGGCCGAGCCCGTATCTCTTGGTTTAGTTAAGTATGATATATGTGTCGGTATGATAGAGTTGTCTATACTTGTTGTCTGTGTGATACTTGTATATTATGAGTTAGCGGTTGAGTGTGGGCAAGGCCCGTATCTCTCCGAGAGTGGAGTGTGGGCTAGGCCCGTATCTCCCAGATAGTAGAGTGTGGGCGAGGCCCGTATCTCCCGGTTAGCGAAGTGTGGGCAGGGCCCGTATCTTCACGAGTGTGGGCGAGGCCCGTATCTCCCGGCTAGCGAAGTGTGGGCAGGGCCCGTATCTTCACGAGTGTGGGCGAGGCCCGTAACTCCTAGCTGAATGTTGTATGTTATATGCTTGCATGGTATGAGGTATTATGGGGGAACTCACTAAGCTTTGTGCTTACAGTTTACGGTTTTGGTTTCAGGTACCTCTTCATCGAAGGGGAAGGAGCTGGCACGGTAGCGGCACATCATGCACACACACTGGTTCCGCATTTACGAGATTTCTCTGGGATTTATACTCTGATATTTCGATTGGTTTTATGATTTGGCTTTTAGACATGGTTTACGTTGTGATGTGGTTTGATCAAACAATGTTTTTAATTTTTAATGTTTTCTAAAGTAATGTTTAAAAATGAAATTTTTGGATGTGAAAATTGGGTCGTTACATAATCTTTCTTATGTTGATTTTGAAATTATTAGATTCATGATAGGGTTTCTAGTTTTTTGTGTTCAATGCTTGTATGTCTAATAGTGAAAACATAGATCCTCAAATTAGGTTTGCATGCACACATATAATTGTCTGCTATGTAGAAAACCCATCAGGATATGCAATTAGATGATAGATGGATTATAACTTAATAACGGTTGCATAATAGTTGGATGATAATTAGATATGTATTAATAATTGGATATATTCAATTGGATGATATATATATATATATATATATATATATATCCAATTAAATGATAATTGGATATCCAATTGGATTAGATCAGTCGGTTTGAGATTGGATTTGGATGGTCATACAAGAACCAAAAGATCCAATTTGGATATTGAAATTTTCAAACCGATCCAATCCAATTACAATTAGATATCCAATGTATGTCGGTAGGTATGAAATGGATTGGTCATTTTGAATTGGATCAATTTTTTAAGCACACCCTATGTTTTGTGAGAGTTCTTAGTGTTGTGCCTTTTCCATAGTTTTTTTGGTGTGTGTTTTAAGTTTATAAGGGTAGTTAAGTAATAGTTACTTAGGTATAACATTGTGAAATCTTGACACTTTTTTAAAATGCGTGGTTTTTAGGTGACATGCAAATGGGGTGGGTTTAAACTTCCATGTGTGTATTCACTTATTTCTTGTGTGTATTTATTTTGTCACTTGAATGAATACTATGATTTTTATGGGGTTATGGTAGGTGGATTTTTTTTTCTTTGGGGGGGGGGGGGGGGGGGTGGTGTTCGAAACAATCTTGGGGTTCTTGGTATTATGCCTCTTCCAACTCACTAGAGTGTGTTTAGTGTGAGCATTTTTTCTCTTTTAAGGGTAGTAATTTTTACGATCTTGTTGTGAAGTTTGAAACTTCTTCAAATGTGTGTGCTTGCATGTCATAAAGATGGGACATTTATAATCGTTTCACATTTGGATTTCTCTCACTTGGTTAAGTTATTCGTCAGGTTTGGTTTATCAATTTGATATAGTTTGGATATGATGTTGTCCTTTCAAGTGCTCAGGCTGGAAGGTTTTGATTTTTATTTGAAAAGGTCTACAACTCTAGTGGGTATTGTCTAGGATGGGTGGAATATTTTCCATTTTGATTTTTTATGAACCAAGTGTTCAATTGTGTCAACATCATCTTCTGGAGCCCGATGGGATGTCATATTCTTGTGTAGAGGTATATGAATCATGGATAATATGTTGTTATTGGGATTTGCTCACACTTTGGGTTGAAGTGTTATGTTCCTTGATGTTGTTGTCTAAAGGCCAAAAACTCATTGTCTTTTATGCGATGATGATGCTTGGTATCCTTGTGCGGTTATACATTAGTCTATATAGATATAAGAGTGTTATTTATGCATATGGTTCAAAACTATAATGCCTTGATTAGGTGATGTATGAAATTAATATATACAACATAGTTTGTCGTTATTTTTACTTTTGATCCAAAGTATAGTGTCATTCTTAGGTGTTGTTGGTATGTTACTTTTCTTAGTCCAAGTCTAGGCTCCTTGGCTTGGACCGGGGATTCTTTGTTCATTTTTATTGCATTTTTGTTCTTGTTTTAGGTTTTTTTATTGTATTCAAATTCCATTATGGTCCAGCTTCCCGCAGGCTTTTTTCTTAATTTGATTTCTCTACCTAAAAAAGGAGTAAATTACACGAATGGTTCCTATGGTTTGGGGTAATTTGCGCACTTGATCCCTAACTTATTTTTTTAACTCGGAAGGTCCCTACTATTTGTTTTTGTTATGCGCTTGGTCCCTACTGTTTGTTTTTGTTACGCTTTTGGTCCCTGTCTTACTTAAAAAAACTATTATTTAAATAAGGAAAAATGGTGGGGAAGATAAGGTAAGGTGAGAGGGGTGAGATTGGAGGTGTGTTTATTTAAATAAATTAAAAAATCAAGTGCAAAATAGTCTTTTAGGTAAGACAGGGACCAAAAGCGTAACAAACACAAACAGTAAGGACCTTCAAATGTATGCAATAATTAGTCTCATATCTTGTTGAATAAGTCGATCAAATGATCGAATACGACATCCACCCCCAAAGACTATTTTAAAGAATAACCTTGCAATGCCAACACTTTATTACTAAACAACCTAAAGGTCACAATTTAGATCCATTTAGATTATATTAAGTTGGTTGGTGTAGTTGGCATGTCACCCCACATCCACCATTCACCACCTAGGCACCATCTCCACACAACCTTAAGGGAGTGCTCATCACGGGAAAAAAAAGATTAAAAGAGAAGAAAAATGAAAGATTGTATAGTCGGTCGTGAGGAGGTTTACAGGGCACCATGCCACCTCAGCTTCACGGCTAACAACTAAGGGGCAGGAAATGAAAATTGTCAACCTCGTTATGTTGAGGCGTGATGACCTTCTGTCTTTAACAAATATGATATTTTGAAAACATTTGTCAAAAAAAAAAAAACTTTTAACCATACTATCTCCCAAATCAATATATTCATAAATATATATCGTTATCACAAGAAAGTTTATATAGTCATTAGTGACCAAATGCTTATTTAAAAATTGTAGATCTTTTTAAAAAATGAACATAGGACTGTTTGCATATGGCAAATTTTGATGGTAACAATATACAACATTTTCTACTAGCACCTTGCTAGTTTTTTTAATGGTATTTTTCTTTCTAAAAAAACAATATACAACAAACTTACAAAAGAAAAATCAAAACGAACAGTTTGGACGAATTAGGTAACCGGTCAAAATAGGTTTTGATGAAAACGGGTACCGTTTAAGTGTGGATTCATCACCTCTTTTTGTATATTTTTAATAAATGATTAACATGTCGATTATAATTACAAAGATAATATTGTTAAAACTAATCTAACTCGTTACATAAAAAAAAAATTAAGACTTATAAAGACCTAAATACATTTTAGAAAACATTCAGCTCCTTTGACTCATTTTATTTACTACTATTTTTGGTTAATTATTGTACATCTTATCAATAAACTACATGCCAATTGTAATATTTTTTGGAAAAGGTTTTGAGGACCCAGTCCCCAGATAATCAAATCATAATGAAACATAAATGGGTTTACTGTTTAAATCCAAATATATATTTTTAAACACCAAAGGAAACAAAGTCCTTCCTTCACATGGATTTGTTTCTATAAATATCAAATAAGTTGTCACTAGTGAGTTGTGAATGATTGTAGTAGGTTTACATGGGCCCCCAATGATTTGTGTATTATTTGCACAATCTGTATACAAATATTTAAAGGCACTATAAAAACCCTAAAAACCCTTAAGTTTACCAGTTTTATCGGTTTTACCCAAAATGGTATTTTAGGTCCATGCCTCAAATTTGCAAACTTTTTTTTGCTATTTTTTTTTTCTATTTTACCCTTCTTACAAACTTATATGGTAAAACTAAATATTTTTTTTGTCAAACTTAAGGACTTTAATGAACTAGAAAACCAAACTTAAGGGCTTTTATGAACCAAAAAAAAAGAGTAAAATCGAACATTTCTATCAAACTTAAAGGCTTTAATAAACCAGAGGGTAAAATTAAAATTTAAAAAAAAAAAAAGTTGCAAATATCCGAATTTAATGAACCTAAAATCTACAAGAGGGTAAAACCGACAAAAACTTACAAACTTAAGGGTTTTTATGTCATTATCCCTATAATTAAATGGTTTCCTTTAAATCTTCCATAAAATAACTTGTAGTAGTCGCATAAGAAAAAACTCTTGTTTTCTTGTATACGATATGCAAAATTCAAAAGCGGACTACCAAAAATTGCCAAGTTAGATTCATAACTTTATGTACATTTTGTTAAATAAATCATCCAATATATTTCAAACAAGACCAAAGAACTCAAAATATGTACTCAATTGAAATGAGAATCACGTCCCAAACCCAAAATACCCGGTCTAAATCAAATCTTTTCAGTTCTCTACCAGTTTAGCAGAGTTTTGAGTTATGTGATTAGAACAAAAATCATCCAATTGATCTCAAATATCATCATCTATCTATACGTTTAATATGTATATATTTATATAAGGACCCATAAAAAGTAGGGTTAGAGAATAGAGATGGGACCTAATTTTCACCAATGGCGCAAGGAATGCAAGGCGGATCTTTTGCTTGGTCTTGAGGAGTGATTTTTTGCAAACATTGATCATGAAAAGTATGGCCACAAGGAAGAACAGCAACTGCTGGTGGTGCTGTAGGCTGGTATACTGCACCTTCTGATGTTAATGAAAGATCCCTCTTGCATAGCAAGCATTTATATTTTGTCAATTCAGGAGGACTTGTCTCAGGATCTGGCATATAATCAAACACATTACATTAGTTAGTAGTTACCATGTCATATATATATATATATATATATATATATATATATATATATATATATATATATATATATATATATATATATATATATATATATATATATGAAGAAATAGTAAGAGTAAGAAACGATAGTGTACCTTTCCATGTAATATGAGAGACTGTAGGACTAGGAGCAGCTGTCACAGGAACACGAGGTCTAAAATTTGATGTGTAAGGTATAGATGGATTCATAAGAGCACGAACACGTTGTTGAGTCTGTGATTGTGATTGGTAGATTGGTATGGAAGGATGAGCAAGATTGGCTGTTACAGGAGCAGCTGGTTTTGTGGGGAATCGGATTGGCGTTGAATGATGAGTAGTTGTTGGATGTGACATCTTCTGGCGTTGAACCCAATGGGGGCCTGAAGGTGGGGCCACTGCACTTCTCTTGTGATATGGTCTCGCATAATACTCAGACTTATTAGAGAGACCATCAACAGAAGTTGTAGGAGCTTGTCCTCTAGGATTGTTAGGAAGCTGAACCATTTGAGATTGGCCTAGATAAGACCCAAAAAAAAAAATCAAATATGTATGCAATATATCCAACTGTATACATACACTTCTTAGGTTTTTGTTTACCATGACTGAAAAGGGGACCTTGAGGATTCATCGGATAACTGACAGGTGCTGCATCAATTCGATCTGATTGTCATAAAAACGATCTCAAGAAATTAAAAAGAGAGCAAGTAGTCATACCAATAGAAGGTCGAACAACATTATCTGGATACTGACGTGTTTGACTTTGACCTGAAAATAAAAAATTAATCTCACATGATAAGTAAGACTTAACTTGTTGTCTATAACCGTATAAAAACAGTCTTATGCCACTCAGGATACCTGCACTAGTTGTCTGCAAGCTTATTTGTCTCTCAGCAGGTTGAGGGCTATCTCTCCCATTAACCTCAACTCCCAGCCTTTTTGGGAATGGGAGATCTGTTACACCTTGACCACTGCTAACCCAAGATACTTGAGGAACTGCTGTCCTCTGGTTCTGTGAAAGCAGACCACCCCCAGGACCTTGGCTAGGCATGTGATTCTGTAAATAGGGATGTTTTCCTACAAGAAAACATATTGATTCAATAAGGATAACCTTAATGTAAACTGAAAACAATCACCTTGCTTACCTGCATAATTCTGTCTGGTAGAACTAGAACCACTTCCAAGTTTGAGAGAAGAATTCATGGAACTCTCTGATGGCGGGGTGTTTGTGGTTTTGAAACGGATATTCTGTAGCTTCCCAGAAGGTGTATGAGACATGGTATATGAAGGCTTAGCAGATTCTTGCACAACCCTATTTAAAGCATGTTGCTGGGAATTGAGAAATTGAGCTGAATTGCCACCAATTGTTCCTGAATGCACAGCTTGATTACCTGCAGAGACTCTATAATGATTCGCATCTCCATAACCTGCATTCCTGTTGCTCAGAAAAGTTGAGTTGCTATCATCATGCCTAGAAATGCCATGCTGCATATCATTTTGTTGCATTTCTAAAATATGATAAGGGCTAGAACCTGGCCCACTATTTGGAGTACAATGAACTCCAACCTCATTTCCAGTTGAGGTTATTCGATCCAATTGATTGGAGAAACCACTAGTGCTTCTCTGGAAACCTGGAAAATTAGCATTTAAAGTTTGACCCATAGCTTTCCGAGCACGAGCCATTTTTAACTCAGCTGAAGCTGATTCTTTTAGCTTGTCAGAAGTCTCTCTGCTGCCAGGTTGAGAGGTAGGTATGGCTTCTTCAGTGCCTCCAATTCCAAGACTCAGGAAACTCCTCTCAACTTTTCCTTGAACCCCACATTGACTGTTATTGAAGTTGACATTGTTTTGAGTATGAATTGGTGCAGTGTCTCTAGGGCGATAATGCAAAGGCGAGTGAGCAAAATGTCCATCTAACTGTGGTCTATTAAATGGTCCAAACTTTGATTCTCCAGCCTGTCTGTTCATCTGAAGATCTCCAGCAAAATTTCTAGCAGTAGTTGGATTCTTACTAGACCATGGGTTATCAAAGTTACTAATGACAGCTCCATTGTTCATCCCACCAGCTGAAATTGCATTGTGTCCTTGATTGATAAACTGTGGATTCCATTTCGTGTTCCATTCAGGTACTAATGGAACTTCTTGAAGGTCTGTGTTTGCAGTACTGGAATTCAGGTTAAGTTGGGGGTTCTGGAAGCTACTAGGGTTCGTGAGATAAGCCATGGGGTTTCCACTAGTTTCAGGCATCCTTTGGGTAATTGGCTGATTCATTGAATACATATTCTCCCAACCAGGGGAGATCAGGAGGGGAGAATCTGGGATGGACTCAAAATGACCTGCAGAAACATTTGCTTCTTGAAAAGCCACATTGCTGGTTGATTGTGTATTTGGAGCAATACAATTTGCTTGTATTATTGGATTAGTAAAGCTAGGGGGTTGGTCCTTCTCATTTGTTCTTCTACTTCCCATCATCAGATGATTCTGTCAATGATTCACTAAAAATGAGAACAGCATAATCGCTATACATGTCTTTTAACTTAATAATCCAGAAAACACCACTTGATAATCACATTCACAAATGTATTGACCAGTGAAGCGTACGTGTTTGTAGAATCTAATCATCTCCTAGAGCCATCAGACCCCTAAATTAGGGTAATTAACCCCAAAAACACAAACAAAAACAAAACCCCCAACTAATAGAGATGAATTAGTAAATAGTCAAAACACACACAATCATGCATTCTTGTCAAAATCATTTCGGGGAAAGAACATAAAAGAACGAGTAATAAAAGAGCAGAAACCCTTCCGATCATCAAGCTTCAAAAAAAGAACCCGAAACGCTTAAAGTATGAACTCTTAAACACCAACCAAGTCACATGATAGTGATGAATGCAAAACAAATTACAGCCACAGTTAGCTTAGGGACTACGAAACCTAACGATCGTCTGTTTATCAGAATCATCGAACAACAAAAAAACAATAGCAATAAAAATCCGCTGGATGACGATCAGTTACTATACAAACGATCAACAACATAAATAGGCGACAATCAGAGCAGCACAGAGATGAAATTCAAGGGATAATCATAAATTACAGCTATTATATACAAATTCATAGATAAACAAACGATTGTAATAGTAAGGTTTGTACGTTCATACTTCCGAGTGATGGGAGCGAGTTCTTGATCGGGGAAGAAGGAGAGAGAGAAAGAGAGAGAGAGGTGCTTTTTGGCGCTTAGGGCTGGATGGGAGTTTTAAAGGGTTCGGTGTGGGGACCAAAATAAGCTGATGTCAGAGGACATGTGGATCCATTAGGGGCCATGTGATGACGTGTCATAGTTCCCCTTTCATGACAGGCGGCAGAGGTTTAAGACATGAGATCACAAAACGACGCGCGTTTTAATAGATGGCAAAATAGTAATTTCCTAGGATGCGCAAGGGTATTCGTCGGAAGATTGAATGTGAGATTTCAGAGTGTAATTAAAGGAGCGTTTGGTTCGGGAATTATTTTGAAAATAACTTCAATTTTAACACCCAAATTGAAAGGAAATAAATTTTATCAGCAAAATTGAGTGCGAAAATTTTTGAATTTAAAGGAATTAAAACTTTGTTAATTATTTAGTGGAAAAACTATATAAATTCAATTTTAATAATTCTGTATATTGGTAGTAAATTATGGGTTTTACCGTGCACAATGTAGCGAAACCCTTGTGTTGGAATGAAACAAATGATGCAAATATAAAAATACATGAAAATGAAGTGTTAGGAAAAAAAAAAAAAACCTTGTGTTGTTCTGAAATGAAAGTTAGCCCACTGCCTATAGGAATACGAATATCAAAACCATATCTTGAAGAATCACTTCCAATTATATTTGTTTTCCACATAAACAAAACCCCACGCCATGGGATAAGATTTGATTGTTCTCATCACGTCCCTAACCTGAAAACAATTATTTAGTACACATTCCTATCAAAAAGCAACCATCTAAACTAATAACTCTCATACATGCTTCTATTCATCTATGTTTTATCCCTTTAAAATATACATAGAACTTATCAAAATAAGTAGTTCCAACTTCCAATATGAATTACGTCGACATCTATTTTAATTCTGGAACTATGGTTTGACCTCTTTATTTCTTCCCCACAGCTTCATAATATGGCATAGTGTTCATTCAAAGACCCTTCAAGTTCGTTCGGTGCATGTTTCTTTGTCATACGACACTGAGATAAACCGACATAAATGTTGAATTTCTTGGTGACAACAACTTTAAGTTTCCTTAGTGGCATGTGTTGGTTGGCTAGAGATTCCTTTTGAAAATGTTTCACAATCCATTCATATATGATGAGTAGAGATACACATGAAAATCGGATCCTTGGTATATATCCGATCTAAAAACGGGATCTAGTAAAAACCGTTTTTTGACCAAACCAGACCGGGTCAAAATTGGTTTCGTATTTTATATTAAAAAATGGATTGGACTCGTCTTATAAACCAGATTAAATTTTATATTTTTTAGATATTTCTTTTAGAGATAATGTCATAAAAAGCCTTAAGTTTGGCAGAAAATGTCGGTTTTACCCTTCAACAGATTTTCGGTTCGTTTATACCGCAAACTTGTCATTTTTTTGTCGGTTTTTGTCATTTTTACCTGTAATAGCAGGTTTTCAAGTTATTATTAATTATTTTTTGCGAAAAAACCCTTAAGTTTACAAATATTTTGCAAAAAAACCCTTAAGAATATATTTCTTAATTAATACTTAAACTTTTCAAAACAAAATTAAAAAATCATCTGTTAGTTAATAATTAACTATGTTAAAATAGTTAAACATATGAATAATATGACATTAATTACATTCAATTAATTTTTTTAAAAAGAAAATAAAAATATTTTATAAGTTTAAAAGGTTTTTATTTCAGAAATAATAAACTGTCATATTTTTTTATAAAAATAAGTATATTTATATAATAAATTAGACAAATGTATTTATATTTTATGTGTTTTAAATGTTTATGTGTATTTTTGAAGTTTAAAATGTTTATGATATTTTATAAAAAAGATGATAATATTATTATTTATTTAAACATATAAAAAATATGATACATTATTATTTCTGAAATACAAACATTTTAAACATATAAAATATTTTTATTTTCCTTTTAAAAAAATTAACTGAATGTAACTAATGTCATATTATTCATATGTTTAACTAATTTAGCATAGTTAGTTATTAACAAAGAGACGTTCTTTTAATTTTGCTTTGAAAAGTTTAAGTATTAATTAAAAAATATATTCAAATTTTGATAAAACTATGTATCTTTTTTAAAATTTAAATATAAAAAGTTTATATCGAACCAATATAAAATTTACGGTATGTAAAGCTAAAAATATGTTTTAGTTTTGGTTTCATAATATAAGTTCAATAAAACTTATATTAGTTTGATATAAACTTTTGATATTTAATTTTTAAAATATTATTTAGTTTTTTCAAATTGTGATTAGATATTTATATTTTATATGTTTATAATCTTAAGGGTTTTTTTGCAAAATATTTGTAAACTTAAGGGTTTTTTTCGCAAAAAATAATTCATGGTAACCTGAAATCCTGTTATTAAATATAAAAGGGCAAAATCGACAAAAAATTGATAAGTTTGCGGTATAAACGAACCAAAACTCTGTCGAAGGGTAAAACCGACATTTTTTTTGCCAAACTTAAGGCTTTTTATGACATTATCCCTTTCTTTTACTAATCATTTATGTTTTTTTTTTTTGCAGATATATTTTGATCTTCATTGCTATCGGGGTACAAATTTATGGGAAGATGTTCGAGCGATTGTCAAAGCCGGCTGCCAAAGAGCATATAAAGAACGCAATCATGATGTGAAAGAACATTACAGTGTTGTCAGTGGATATGTAGACGTGGAAACTGCAAGAAGTTGATTGGGAATATGGTACTTGGAATGAATTGATTGATCAACTATTTTTGACCCTGGGTTATATGAGCCAATCGGAAAAAAGGAAAAGAAAGTATGGCGAAACTTCCGCATACTAGTGATCATGATTGTAGGTCATATGCTGAAAGACGTCATATGGAGGTAATGAAATTTATTTGTATTATATAAATATATTGGTTGTTTTTTGGCTTATTATAGGTTGAACAAAAGGATAAAGGCCGCAACATATTGAGGGTTGGAGACAGATGTGCTTCAATGAAGACCCGTGTGGTGTTCACGCGGAGCGGAAGAAGATTGGGGAAATAATAAACGAAGTTAATATGTTGTTTAAATATGTTATTATTATTATAGTTTTTTGTTTAGAGTATATTATTATTATTATTTTAGTGTTTAAATTTACTTGTTTGTTATAATTAATATGTTTATTGTTTTCTTTATTTTCGGAAAAAATTCAAGCGAAGTACACGAATGTGCAAGAAGAGGCCGATGAGGGCAAACATGTAAATGAGGCTCATTGTCGCACTTGTGCCCTCAGGGCGAGATGCGGACATACTCGTGGAGTTGGAAGGAAACCAAGAAACAATAATCATTTATTTTCAAATCAACCTCCTTCAACATCTTCCCAATCCAAATCTCAAAATATGAATGATACCTAATTTGTTGCATTATACCAACAAATGCAACAATATTTGCAGCAAATGCACCAAGGGTATAATGACTCATTGGCATCCGAAATTTCCAACTTCCATCCACAATCAATTCCACAATTTCAATTCAATCAAAATACCAATCCCAATATGTTTCCACGAACTAACTGAAGAGAACGAGGGGACCAGGGAGACGGATAAAGATTATGATAATTGATCTTTTGTGTTATTTTGAACAACACTTATTGAAGACTTGTTTTTTTTGGTATATATTAGACTTTAAGTCTTGAAATTGAAGTATGTGGTTGGTTATGCTTATTTAGTTATCACATTATGTTGCATATTGTGTGAATTTGTTTTAAAAAACAGGTTTGGTATTATACAAAATTTGTGAAAAATATTAAAAAAAAAATAGACTATACCGACGACATGTCGTCGACATAGGTCTTAACTAGTAAAAACGATTTTGACCTATATCGACGACAAGTTGTCGCTATAGCTCAAATGATAAAAATGGTTACACACATTTACCGATGACATGTCGTCTCTATAAGTTGATATGTCCCAATGACATGTAGCCGGTATAGATTGGACCTATCATGACAACATGTCGTCGGTAAAAGTAAATAATAAAACTTTAATTTTTTTTCTCGAAAATCAGTTCTGACGCAGTCTTTGCAGACGACCTGTCATCGGTGTAGGGGCTATCTATCTCGACGACTATTTGCACTTCCGTCGACGAGGCTGTGTCGGTGACTTATCGTCAATATAGGCTATCCCGGTGACTTGTCGTCGGCATAGGGGTTGTAAAAGTCATTGGTATAGGGGTCAATCCTTGTAATGTCACACCCAATCATACAAATTCGAATTAACTTTTGTGTTTTAAAACGATTAACTCACACTCATGTAATCATACTCTTAAATCTATACATAATGTCCACCATAAAACTTGAACCATGAACAACTTGGGATGAACACTTTTTCAACAAACATGATACGATAAGCCGAAAATATTTTAGTAGAATTAACTTTTGTTATCAAAATAAAAAAAAATGTGGTTCATGAAAATTACTGAAATAACAATATATATTGTCTTTTTATCCATAAAAATAGTAGACTCAATTATATATTTATACGTTCCCACTTCTCAGTGAATTAAAAACTATCCAAAAAGGAAGAAGTGCTGTAAAAATAAGCTAAAAAAATAACCAAAGTACAAAAATGACTCGTTTGACTTATCTTTGGGGATGGTCTGTCTCGTCGGCATAATTTGCAGCATATTATGCCGAAGTTTTTCCTAGGTCAACAAAGATGACTCATGTGACAATATGGAAGATGACTCATGTGGCTTTTCCTCACTTCGGGAAAAAAAAAAAGGTGCATAAGTCTACTCACAATAGGCCAAGGTAGGTGTTACGACGGCCGATACAGTTTGTAACGTGTTTAGTTAATTAGAATATGTTGATCCAATAGTTTTCAAACCAACTTATTTATTATCCGTAATAAAAATCATTGGTATCGAGGTGATTCACAAAAGAGGGGAAAAAATAGTTGTAAGGCCAACTGTCTACTTTATTGTATGTCAATATCAAATACATAAGCTGACAAACTAAAAGGAAAGCAATGAATAAATATTTTTCTCCTTGAAAAACGATAGATTTGATAGATAGCCATATTACATATCATAACAAGGGTATAAAGATTTTTTAATATGGAAGAAGATTTTTATACACTCGTGATAGATGATGGTTGTATCAGGGCCAGCCCAATAGGGTGGACAAGCTCGACAATCGCTCGGGCCTCACCAAATCTTGGGGCCCTGTAAATTCTGGTTAGTATATGTGTATAGGTGATATAAATTATAACAAGCAACACAAACAAAAAGTAAGTTTGGTTCATATGGTTAAGGTGGCCTAGTTGAGTTTTATGAGATCCTGTGTTCGATCCTTTTTCTTCTCCATGGCCTGATGTTGATTTATTTTTGCTTTTTTAGAGAAGATGTGGGCACCTTGGATTCAATTTACAAATGTTGGCACCTTTCCAAGATAGTTTGAGTTTTCAAATGTCTCCTCTTAATACATACTTAACAACAATTTTCAAGGAGTTTTCAAATGTCTCCTCTTAATACACACTTAACAACAATTTTCAAGAAGGGGAACCATAAATGGGTTAGCAAAAAAGTGTCATCGTTTCTCTATTTGTTTGTAAGGAAAAAGTGGCATTGGTTCACTCTTTAGGTTGCTCCTTACCTGATGGATTTTTTTGACCATGTGGACAATATTGTCCCTAGCTCTTGGTATTGTATGTCTTTCTCTATGATGTTTTTGCATTTGATTGGTTTCTGTTTTCGATGTACCTTCTTTTTGGCTTCTTAGGAATGATTATCAAGCTCGTATTTTTTGTTTGTCCTCAGTTGTGCCTTAATGAGGCTTCTTTTGGTGTTTGGTGTTGTTTTTCAAAATTTATGTCATCTTTACATTTTTTTCAAACTTTTTCTAATTTTTGAGTTATATTTTTTTTCTGATTTTTATGTAGTTAAATTGAAAGAGGGGAAGTAAACAAAAAGATTGGAAGAGAGATCACTTGTGAATTACTAAACTAACGATATTGTCAATGACTATTTTGCCAATTTCACTTAGTTTGT
Organism: Lactuca sativa; assembly: GCF_002870075.4. Lineage (NCBI taxonomy): Eukaryota > Viridiplantae > Streptophyta > Magnoliopsida > Asterales > Asteraceae > Lactuca > Lactuca sativa. The sequence goes on from NC_056623.2 coordinate 38,551,724, forward strand.
ATATTTTCTTATTGTGTACATGATAATATTACTGGTAAAAACCAAAAATTTGATAGTAATGGCGATTATAGGTATCAATTATGAATTTTTTTATGTAAATGATGGAGACATATAGTCATATACAATCTTTTAATACACATTTAAGCATTTACCATGTGCTTTGATAATGAAAGAAAAAATGGGATTACTTGATTATTGTTTTAAATTGTCATCTTTTATTCAACCACTTTGAAGGTCGAAAATAGGGTCTCATTTTCAATTTTGCCCCGGCCCCAAATCCACTAGGACCGGCCCTGGGTTGTAATAGATGTGACATACCCGTTAATTTATTTGGTCTTTTTTTTACATAATTCAATTTTTATAATTTTTAATAGAATACAAACGTAAAATTTGTTTTTTACAAAGCTTTACTATCATTTTATTCATTAACAATTATCTTTTGGTTGTTTTAAGGTCGATTTAATCATAGTCTTCGACTAAAAACTTTATATCAACTATGTTAATTTAAAGCCAACTCTAGAACTTAAATCACAAACTCGATACCTTATGACAGTTTTTAATAATTCAATGACTTTATTTTTACGAAAAAAAAACACCTGAGTGGAATAAATTAAAAATTGTGTTTATTTAACGATCTTAAACATTTAAACAATAGAAATATATAAATTTAATTACATCCACATATGCAGAACAAGACTAAAAGGAGTGGATGCTCGCTAGGTCCTCGCTAAAATCGCTAAGAAGAAGAGAATGCCACCCCCTAGTGCTCGCTAGGGGGCTCGCTCAAAGCAACTCGTTAAATGTTTGGCGCAAGGAGAGAGAAAGGAATGAGGCTCTTTGATTGGTCGAGTGCTTTTGATTGCTTAAATTGGTTGACCGACTTTTATTCCCCATTTACCCAAAGTTAAATTGCCAATTTAATTTCTGTCAACTCCTCACACACACGAAAAAATAAGTTTTTAAACATTAACATCATTTACGTACACTCTTTTGCCACCTGGTTCCATTGTTGATTAATTTCAAAAAATAAAATTGTTTGTGGTTTAAAAAATATAACTTATATTATATTAGTTATATGTGGTTTAAAATAATATAATTTATATTATATTAATTGTATGTGATATAAAAAAAATAAAATTTGTGAAAAAAATGTTTGTATATTAAAATAAAGTAATTTAATTATATTAGGAAAAGAAAATAAAAATAGGAATGTTAGGAGTGTTACCACTCCTTACCAAATGCTAAGATTACATGCTAAATGGTAAAAAATGAGGTGTCATTCAAAAATTTGAGGTGACAAGGTGTTAAGAGTGTTACCACTCCCCTTAGCCTAAGTAACATAAATATCATCATATCATAACTTGGTCTTGGTCTTGGTCTATCAACTACCTAGCGATCTAAATGAGACTATTTAAAAAAGAACCAATATATGCATTGCAGCTGTCAAAACAACCATTCACCAACTCCTAATAAATATTATAAAGGAAATGGAAACTGGTACCGATTTTATATCGTCCGATTGGTTATTTGTTATTGGTTTTTGGATTTATACTATACTGTATTGGTTTGATCAAAAATGAAAAGTTTTTAGCTTTTCTGTATATTGTATAGTCTCTGAAATTATTTTAAATATCATAACTCATTCGTTTGATGTCGGATTAACATGATATATTTCCCAACATTAGTTTAGTGTTGTACTTCATTTGAAATCGTAATTTCACATTTTCTGGTTACATATTAATTAAGTTATAGTCCTCTCAAGAGGGGTAACAATTAACTAACTAAAACCATTATACAACTGTTTCATCGACTTGTACCATACACATTGCATGTTGTATATGTCTAAAAACCGGAAAACCGACTCCAACACCGCCGTACACCTAATCGGCACAACCCAGTGTCCAAGAGTTCTTTCAAAGCAATTCCAATCTGGTCCAATCCAAATGTTCATCTCTAATACAAAAAATGCATTAATTTTCGATATCTTACATTTTACTATCAATTTAAGGGATAAAAAAAAATTATGAAATAACAAAAGTTATATTGAAGTCATAATTTGAAAAAAAGTATTTGAATATTTTGTATTATTTTCAAATACAACAAATATTTCACCAACTACTAATGATTTATAGACAGGATGATGACAATCTTCAAGTCAATATGCATGATTTGGGCGGTAGCTACTATTTTCTAAATACAAAATTAATAGTTACTTTACAAGTGTGAACATGACAAGTAAAGCCTTGGAAAAATATGTTCAAATATGAAAAAGAATTTTTTCCTAGAATACGTGTTTGAGTGACAATTTTTGTTTACAGTTAAAAAAAGACTTTATGAAGTAGTCTCGAGTTTGACTGGAAGAAAACTTTACCATTAATCTTCACAAATTATGCTTTTTGAGTAAGCACGCTCAATAAAATTTGATCTATCGTTTTAGTAAACTAAAATAAATTGGATCTAAATCATTTGGCTAACAAGTGTTTCTAACAATGAGATCATGAGTTTAATCTTTTATATATATATATATATATATATATATATATATATATATATATATATATATATATATATATATATATATATATATATATATATATATATATATATATATATATATTATCCTTTACATTTACCAATTACGTAGAACTTCAAAAGCTTGTTAACAAGTCAAATCAAGTCATTGAAACCTTACAATCAACTTGTTATATGTTTTGAGTTTTTTTGTTGTGCTCGAACTTGATAAATTTTGAGCTCAAAGACTCAAACAACTCAATAAAAAGCCAAACTAGTATAAAAGACAACCTTTGCAGTTGTGTGCGACCTTGTTTTTATAGTACGACTCAAAAAAAGTTGGATCTACCCTAGTACTTTTTTGTCTAAGGATTTACATTCATTGTCCAAGTGTTTTCTTCAAAGTTATGGATATTGTCTCAAATGGTGGTCTTTTTTTTTTTTTTTCACACGGATTTGCATCTAGTCTTTGGTGTTGGGAGGTGATATATCCACGGGTTATTTTTGATCCTTCCACTGATTTTCTAAGTAATTTGACAATTGTGCCCCTCCTTTATAAAAATAAGATGTACCCTACCCTACTCACTTATCTCGCTTCCGTTCCTCTTTGATATACCTTCCTCTCATGGAATTCTTTCACCTCACCAAAGATTCAGTAAAACTCAAGGGCCCAAATAAATTAGGTTTCTTAAATCCATCTCCCAGATTTACTTGATTTACCCATTTTTGGTTAGGGATGAGATTTAGAACCGGAAAACCGGACCGAAACCGGAACCGGAACCGTTAGAACCGGAATATGTAGAATCGGGTCCGGTTTCGGGTTTAAAAATCGGCTTTATCCGGGTTCCGGGTAATCCGGTTTTGGGTCCATCAAGTCCGAGTAAACCGAATCTAAAAACCGGAACCAATTTTTTTGAAACGTTTAAAAGAAGCATATTTTATTCGTTTCAACTCCAATTGACATACGGTTTTTTCCAACATGTCGTTTACAGTTTGTACATGATTTTAGACTATAAATTTGTCATTTGTAGTTTTATATTCATTGACTTACAGTCCTCCAAAGTCGAGATATCAAAGTTGGAAGTTTTTAGTTTTTCAGTTTTTTTGTATTCGGTGAAAGTTTTAAAACATGCATATCTAATTCGTTTGAAGTCGGACTGACATGTGGTTTTTTCCAACTTCTAATTTACAGTTTTTATATGAGTTTAGACTATAATTTTGTCAATTTTGGTTTAACATTCAATGATTTACAGTCCTCCGAAGTCGGGATATCAAAACTGAAAATTTTCAACTTTTCAGCTATTTGTTTTTGTACTTTGTATTATGTGAAAACATTAACACAAGCATATCTTATTCGTTTAAAGTCGGATTGACATGCGGGTTTTTCTAGAGTGTATTTTATAGTTTGTACATGATTTTAGACTATATTTTTGTTAATTTTGGTTTCGTATTAAATGAGTTACAGTCCCCCAAAGTCGGGATATCAATATGAAAATTTTCAAAGTTCAACCCACTAAGTGGTAAGTAATTATCAAAAAATTCCGGTTTTTCCGGGTTTTCTGGTTCTAAACCCACTTTATCCGGTTCCAACCTACCCACTTTGATTTTTCTGGGTTTCCGGTTCTAGACCCACTTTACCCGGAACTGAACCGGAACCGGTTCCTATATACCGGTCCGGTTTCCGGTTCTATAAAATCCCGTTAACCGGTTCCGGGTTTTCCGGGTCCGGGTCCATCCGGTCCGGGTTTGGACCTACTTTCATCCCTACTTTTGGTGGCGGTGAACTTTCCAGTGCAACATGTCAATTACTATGTTGTAAAGATCGTCACATTGTCCTTATTTTTTTACCCCTCTTTTCTTTTCGCCGATCATCACAACATCACAGTCAAAACCAATGTACCATCAAGATTATACATGACGTAGCCTAAAAACTCTAATCACGAACCAAAAAATGTCGGAGAAAAACCAGGTTCGTCGGAGAAGGTGATGCTTACCAGAAGAACACATTCACAACCTCTAATTACCAAAGAACATGAGCAATTGCTAGAGTTTGGTGGCTGGATTTTTGCAGCTCTCATCCTCTATCTTAATCATCATATCTAGTGGTGGGATCGACTAAGCTTTAGTGGCCATCTGTAAAGTTATTTTCAATTTAAAAGCTATTTCCATATGGAAAAAAACACAATTACAAAGCACATATCAAAAGCAGTTGCAGGTGGGTAAAATCAGGTCACTAAAATCAAGCAAAAATGCATCGATACGGTGCACAATCGCAAAGCTTTATAACAATTTATTTCTCTGTGCAGACTTTTGAAGGATGAAGGATCCTTTTGCCAATGCTAGTTTGGGAGAACCGACTCTGAGTTGGACACATTGACTGATTTTCTCGTCTGATTTTTATTGGATTTGACTTTCTTGTGGGAATGTGAGGTTCGTGTGTTTCTTGAAGTGGGTTTACTGGTTTTGTTACTATCATATCTCAAGTGATAAATGAAAGCATACTGGTGCGTATGTTTTAATTTAAGGAGGGCGTAATTGTCAATTTCCTTCAAAATTCGTGGAAGCATAAAAAAATCCGTGGATATATCAGTGCCCTTTGGTGTTAATATAGTTTCTATTTGGCCGTTTAAAGTCATGTAATATTAATATCTCATGTTTATATACATATATTTATTATATTGATTTAATTGGCCAACTAATCATTAACTTCAAGTAAAAAAAACAAATTCCATGAAATTATGAAGAATGTTAATACTTATGTGATGGAAAAAATCTTGTTTTGTTAGGATTTAAGCATAAGTAATAAACTCAACTAACACTGTATATGCTCCATGTTCCTAATGTCTTGAAAAATCTCTAAATATTATTAAAAGAAAAGCCTAAATTCATCAATGAAGCAATCATGACCCTTGAATGTATTTCAATCCTACGATTTCCACCCTTAGATCAAATTGCTGACATCATCTTCCCAAAATATAATCCAAACATTTAATTATAGAATCTTTAAATTTAGCAATTACAATTCAAACATAATTACATTTAATTATATAATTTATCCATACTTTCTAAAATATATTTCACAATCCGAGCACAATTACATTTAATTATAGAATCTTTAAAATCAACAATTATGTTATCATTTAAAGCATATCATTCTAGTTATATATGAGATATCAGCATCTCCATAAATTTGGTCAAAAAACATGAATATAAGCCCCATCTTTCTTGTAACACCCAGGATCAGAAAGACCAAGAAAGGAAAGGGAAACCCTAAGTTAAAGGGGGGTCAACTCGTCGAGTCCAAGGAAGAACTCGACGAGTCGGAGCGGGCTCCGTGTGGAAGGATAAGTGACCGACTCGACGAGTCGGCGGCTGGACTCGGCGAGTCTGGTCTGGGTTGGGAAACCCTAATTTTGGGACTTGGTACCCTATTTAAGAGTCTTATTCTCTTCCCTAGGGTTCATTTGCAGCCTCTCTCGTCCAGAACCCAAAACCCTAACCACCCAACTTCATTCTTGAGCTTTTGGTGAAGATTAAGGTCCATTGGAGTGGATTTTGAAGGCTTGGAAGAAAGGAATAATGAAGGAAGTGTAGATCCAGCCTCCATATCGATTTGGCAACTGTTAGAAGGTAAAAGTCTGGACCTTGAGCTTTCAATTGATAGATCCTCTTTCTAGCTTGTCTTTTGGTCACATTTGGACCATTTCCAAGGATAACATGGGTAGAAGCCTTTGAGGATGGATTGAGCAACAGATCTGGACACTTTTGAGCTCTAGAGGCTCAAAGTTGCAAGCTTTATCCAGTTAAGGTCCCATTTCATGACCTAGAACTTCATATTAGCTAGAATTTGGTGGTCTAGCCCCATAGCACCTTGCATGCACGCAAAGTTGGCAACTTTACATGCAATGTTAGCAATAGAAGTCCAGATCTATGAGCTGGAGGTGTTGGAATGGACTGTAATCCACAGAATAGAGATGCCACAAGATGGACACGACGAGCCAGTTCATGGACTCGACGAGTTGGGTCGCAAATCCAAACCCTTCTGTTTATGAGTCAGATCAGTGAGTAAAGTGGTGAAGGACTTAGCCAGTCTGGGTCCGTAGTGGTCATGAAGTTCATCGTACTTGACAAGTTCAAGGAAGAACTCGGCGAGTCTAAGGAAATCCCCTTAGATTATGAAGGGGGACTCGAAGAATTGTTCATACAACTCGGCGAGTCGGAGCCTAGACATTCATCTGATGATGATGAACTCGACGAGTTTAAGGATGAACTCGGCGAGTTGGTTGAAGATAGTCCCGAATGCTTAGCTGAAGGAGAACCTTTCGAGTTATTGCTAGACTCGACGAGTGGATTCGGGGTTGTATGGATTTGGAGGAGTATGGACTCGACGAGTTGGTAGACCAACTCGGCGAGTCAAGTCAACTGGAGGTTGACTTTGACCAAGTTTGACTAGGGTTGACTTTTGGGTTATTGTGATCTAAGTGTTATTTTGGGAATTGTTAGTTCCAAAAGCCGAAGGGTCAGCGGTTCAGAAGTTTTCGGTTAGCAGTCAGCAGTGTTCAGTAAATCTTCGGTAGTGTGAGGTGAGTATCCTCACTGTTTGTATGGGTCTATGACCACAATGCCGGCCCATTTAGTCTATGTATGATAGGAAGACTCGTGGGTTAGTCCTAGGCATTATGAATGAAAGACTAGGAGGCGGCTCCTGGCACACAGTATGTTATGTATGATAGGAAGACCCGGGGGTTAGCCCTAGGCATAATGCATGAAAGACCAGGAGGCGGCTCCTGACACATAGTATGTTATTATGTATGATAGGAAGACCCGGGGGTTAGCCCTATGTAATATGTATGAAAGACCAGGAGGTGGCTCCTGGCGCACTGTATGCTATTGTGTATAAAAGACCAGGAGGTGGCTCCTGGCACACTATATGCGGAGTAGCCTAGTAGAGTAGTATGTATAGTTGTCTTTGTGATACTTGCATGAAAGACCAGGGGGTGGCCCTTGGCACTTGTCTGTAAGACCCAGGGAGTGGCCCCAGGCTTGACCAGGAAGACCACGTGCGGCCCGTGGCATAACCGCAAGACTATGTTTGGCACATAGCACCCTAACAAGACTATGTTTGGCACATAGCACCTTACTTGATTATGGATAAGTTGGTTATGTATGGCATGTATAGACCGGTTGGTATGTATGGTATATGGTATCTAGGGAACTCACTAAGCTTTGTGCTTACGGTTTTCAGTTTTGGTTTCAAGTACCTTGTTTTCAAAGAAAGGAGTCGGCTCGATCATAGTGCATCACACTATGTTTTCCGCACATGAGATCTTTGGGATTACATTCTGATATGGTTTTATGATAATATGTTTTGATTACTGACACTTTGGTTTGACACGATATATTATTATGAATGTTTTTATACTGATGGTTTTATGTAATAACTTATTTAAAAATGAAATTTTTGGCCTTGAATTTTGGGATGTTACATTTTTCCTCTATTTTTTTTCTCTGAAACCATAATTCTCTAATACTCTTTGTCCTCATGTCAATGGTTGTGCTTCAATTGATGCTTTGTGTATTCAAAGTTGAATGTAGCACCATAAGATGGTTCCTTTTTGCTCATTTATTCTTAGAATTTGCGTATTGCATCTTCCTTGCATCTCTAATTATCACACCTCTGTTTTGGCTTCACACAAATCTCTACAAACTAAATCATGCATATCCTTCAAGACATCTTTTGACGATCTATGCCATCATTAATCCTAATTAATATTGTTAATAATTTAACTCCTTTATTTATAGCTTTTTGCTTCAAAATTCAAACCTGGTTTTTTTTTCTTTTTTAAAAAAGTCATTAAATAAGCATATTAATAATTATGTTATCTTTAGTATATATTGTTGGATTAGTGTCTAAGTCCATAACTATTTTGGTATGTACTTGACCCGATGGTGCATGGTCCTTTTGGGTTGCCTTCACCAAAGCAACTTGATAGGATGAATTATGGAGAGAGAGGATTAATTATGATTTATTAATATATTATGAGAATAATATATTAAAGGAGAAATCATATTGTTTAATTAATATTAGTCAAGAATTAATAAGAATTAAGTTTGTGGCTAAAAGACATTAATTAAACTTAAGGGACTAGAACTGTCAAATGTGTGATAGTTGAATATTGGGCTAATGGACTCCATATTAGAGGGGTGGACGAATTCTATGGGGAAACCCATTAGAAATCGTCCTAGGCCTCTAAGGAGGGAGTCTATGGGTCGCTTAGGGCCTCAGCATCCAAATTATGGTTTCCTTGTTAGATAACCCTAATAGCCTCACTATTTAAAGGACCCTTGAGACTCAAAAACGTGGTGAACTTGTTCCTTAGGGTTTCCACACGTTTTGGGCAGCCTCCACTCTCCTTATTCTTCATCCTCTTGCTCTTGGTGTTTGTGAACCATTAGAGGAGTGACAATTGTGACTCTAAGCTTTCTAAAGTCATTACAAGGAGGATTTGAGATTGTTATTGCTACATAACAATCAAGGTAAGATCTAAGACCCCATTCATAAGTTAATATGATTAATTGTATGCTAGATCTAGGGTTTAAAGTCTTGGATGAATTGCATGTACAATAGAGAAACCTAGATCCAAGCATTAGGGTTTGTATGAGCACATAGGATGTTCTTATGGCCAAAAACCCATCATATATTAAAACAAAAATATTATGAAATCATCTTAAACAATCTGGGCCCTTGATTGTATTTCAATTCTATGTTTTCCAAACTTAGATCAAATTGCTGACATCATCTTTCCCAAATAGAATGTATTTTATTCCAATAAAAGCTTTCCACAAAATTATCTTAAATCTGTTGAAATTGAATGTATTTAATTCTAATAAAAGCTTACCGAATTTTAAATCTTGAATTTTCGGTTATAAAGGTTTTAAAATGTTCAACTTTAAAAAGATATTACTAAAAAACATTTCAATTAAAGCATTAAATATAAATCTGTTAATATTAATAAACCATTAATATAAAATCCATTTTTATTAGGAAACCATTAATACCAACAAATCAGATTCAAATTATCACATACATATACGATTCATGTAACACCCAAAAATTTGATGCCAATTTAAAAAATTTTCAAAACATTTTAAAACCAATCATCATTACAAAGTTGTTTTCAAAATATCTAACATCAGTGTTTTCCCAAAAACATAAACAAATTAGGAGGAGTTGTATGATCATGCCTTCGCCTTGCCGCGATCCCCTGATGTACCTGAAACAATAAACTGAAACTGTAAACTTTACGTGCATGCAAGGCTCTAAAGGCTCTAAATAACAAATCTAAGATTATAATGGAGTTTTACACTCAAGGAGGGCTTCATGCAAGACCCAGCTCGAAACTTTATGAACCTAGAACCCAAGAAGGGTCTAGATCTGAAGTTGCAACTTCAGATCGAGCTCATACACCACAATATCATCATAACCAAGCCAAAAATACCCTAAACCCCACCCAAATGAGATCTAGAAAGAAATGAGGTAAAGGTGACGAGTTGATACCTTCAAATGATGCTAACTGATGTAGATTTCTGATCCCCACAAGTTCCTTGCTTCTAGCCACTTGTTTCTCCAAGCTTTCCTCACTAAGATTCACCTTCCAAAACTTATAACACACCAAAAGAAGCACACACACGAATTAGGGTTGGTTTGGTTCTCAAAAGACTGTAAGGAGGGTAAAGGGAGGCTGTTGATCCTTTAAATAGGGTGCAAAACCCCAGGATTTAGGGTTCCATCTGCCAGCTCCTACTCATCGAGTCCCTTCTTGGACTCGGTGAGTAGGTCATTAAAACGCGTGGACTAACTCGCTGCTACTCGACGAGTAGGGCAACCAACTCGTCGAGTATCCCTTGAAACCAAGAAACTTTAAATTAAATCAATACCTGAAAAGTTGGGGCGTTACAATTCATCTCTGAATCCACGGCTCACACTTATTTTTAATTGTTGTTTTTTCTTAAAACCTTCTCCTACGACATCATTCTTATTGCTTATAACTTTCATCATCATTCTCTACTTCAAACCTTCGTTTTTGTGCACTAGAAGATCAATATCTTCTTTCACTTTTTTATATTTTTTTCGATTATTTTTTTGTTCGTGTATCAAATATATGTATTAATATATATCGATTTTCTTTGTCACAAATTACATGAAATCGGTTAACTACTTTTCTGAAACTTTTCAAATAAATAGGAAAAGATATTACATACCTTTAATCCAGAAAAAAATAATAATGTACTTTGATGGAAACCAGTTAAAACATAATATAACAAAGTACTTTGATGGAATGACAAATGCACCCTACCCGTTTTCCTGTTCATTGTAATAAATTTTTTTGTGTATTCGTTTAGCATGATACTTCCATTTTCTATCCGAAGAGTAAATCATTAATGTAGTATGTATAATGTTCATCAGAATGGTAAATCAGTAATTTAATTTAAACATTGATCAAATCATGAGCTGCTACTATTTATGTTTGTTTGATTATCAAAACTTGCTTACTGTTTTTGAATGTATACAATATCTTAAATTGTTGGCCGAATTACAGGGATTGCAATATTTATATAGAAATCAAAGAATTTGTTAAGATAAATGTGACATCCCCAAAATCACGGCTAGAAAAGACCGGTTTTATTTATGCTTTTAAAATAGTTTCAGAGTAAATCCTTTGATTAAAAGAGTTGTGGAATTTGTTCCCAAAACAAAATATGATAAAATTTATCAAAATATTTCTTTAAAGAAATGTATTTTCATTAAATAACAAAATCTCGGGATGTCATGTTCCGATACATACCAAAAGCATAAACAATATAAAATAGATCTTACAACAGTTATTTATAACTACTGATCTATAATCCAAAATCTCTCGTCAAGTCCACCAACTTATACTCTTGTGCCATTACCTGTAATGCAAAGAAAACTGAGTGGGTCAGGCTTGGGAGCCTGGTGAGCATATAGGGTTTTCAACCCACAATAATACATTTATTATTCAATGATCAAACATTCAACCCAAATACCCATCCCCATATCTCCTTTATTTCTTAAGGGTTTACCCTAAGAATCATCTACTCCTTCACTCCGTATTAGGCACTAAGACAATAGCTGCCAAGGTTCCTTCGTAAAGCACTAATTCTGTAACGTCCCAAAATTTCAGACTAAAAATTTCTTTTAATAAAACATTACTTTAAGAAAATTCATCATTTCAAAACACAAACAGATTATTAGTTTCCAAAATACATGTTCGTTATCAGAGTAAACATCCCCAGGCTGTCTAAACTATGGTGTGTGCCATGCGATCACCTCGAGCTCTTCCCTCCGCTACCGGAAGTACCTGAAACCAAAACTGAAAACCGTAAGCACGAAGCTTAGTGATTTCCCCACCCTACCACATACCATGCAAGCATATAACATACAACATTCAGCTAGGAGTTACGGGCCTCACCCACACTCGTGAAGATACGGGCCCTGCCCACACTTCGCTAGCCGGGAGATACGGGCCTCGCCCACACTCGTGAAGATATGGGCCCTGCCCACACTTCGCTAGCCGGGAGATACGGGCCTCGCCCACACTCTACTATCTGGGAGACACGGGCCTAGCCAACACTCCACTCTCGGAGAGATACGGTCCTTGCCCACACTCAACCGCTAACTCATAATATACAACTATATACAATCATATACTAATCAGCTAGGAGATACGGGCCTCGCCCACACTCATGGAGGTATGGGCCTCGCCCACACTCCGCTATCTCTGAGATACGGGCCTTGCCCACACTCAGCTACTATCACAAATATCATAACATAATATATTATCATACATATATGGGGTGTCCGATCTACCCTTCGGTCCTAACGACCGAACTTGGGGACTATTCCACCTCCTACTACCACTATCACATATAACATAACTTGCCAGCATATAAACATATCATCACATACTGTCAGACGTTTCTGGGGCGTCTGACTATCCTCCGGTCCTAACAACCGAACTCTACTGATGAGTCATGGAACCCCATCCATGCTCCTACTGATAGTGAGATATGGGCCCAACCCACACTCACTCTTTCCCTAACTTGGGCCTCGCCCCTGATCTGCTGCTAATGAGATGCGGAACACCATCCACACTCTGCAATTGGTGAGACACAGGACCTCGCCCACACTCACCTCCCTACAAGGCACATACAAGTATCACACAGACAAGTATAAACTATCACATAACCATTCCTTGGGCACCCGCCCTCTGTCATTGGACCTCGTCCCGAATATCATACTAGCATATTGTGCCTAGGGCTAACCCCCGGGTCTTCTACTCATAACTACATGGGCCGACATTGTGGCCGTAGACCCATTCATACAAAGGGAAACTCACCTGCACTGGCTGAACTGGTTGATGAACCCACTAGCTGCTGCCCGGCAACTCTCTGAACTCCTGCTCCACTCGCTCCCCGAGCTACCAATGTCAAAGCAACACTAAGTCTAACTGACCCCCGAAAGACAACCAAATCAACTCTGGTCAAGGTCAAAGTCCTGGTCAAAGTCCTGGTCAAAGTCAACCTTCCAGGTCAACCCTACTCACCGAGTCACCCTATTGACTTGCCGAGTTCATATGTTCAGAGTCCTTCTATTCGCAACTCGACTCGCCGAGTCAGTCCATGACTCACTGAGTCTACCGATTTCCGAGTCCTGGCCTGTCCAACTCACCGAGTCTCCATTCGACTCACTGATTCGGCTCTTAACTCAAAGGGTTTGGGGTTTTCGCGACCTGACTCGTCGAGTCCAAAAACAGACTCGCCGAGTCCAAGATAACCTTCAATAGACTCGCCGAGTTGTTCATCCAACTCGCCGAGTTCCTGCCCAACTTCATCTGACTCGACGAGCTGTTCATCCCACTCGTCGAGTTTCTCCAAATCTTCATGCTACTCGCCGAGTCCACTCAAAGGACTCGTCGAGTCCATTCAGATCTCCATACATGCAGAGGACTTTTGAGTCATGCATGGACTCCAAACTGTATATCTACACTTCCCAAGCCCATTCCTCACGTAAAGTTGCAAACTTTACGTGTAGAGAAGGAGATCTAGGCAAAATACACCACAAACTAGGGTTTAAGGCAAGGAGGCTCCATAATCAACTCAAGGGCTGCTACTTTATGCTTCTCAAGACCATAATATGCTTAGATCTGAAGTAGCAACTTCAGAACTGGCTTCTAACTCAAAATAATAACATTATGGCTAAAAAGCCCCAACAACCACACATAGATCTAGGTGTAAAAAGGGTCCAGGAACTAGTTTATTACCTCCAAATGCTCAGAATGAACTCACAATCCCAGATCTATGGTCCCTTCTTGCTCCTCCAAGTTCCTTCTTCCTTCTCCAAGCTTTAATGCACCTTCCAAGGAAACAAATGGCTCAAGTAGAGGATATGGCGGCTAGGGTTTAATGTTTTGGGTGAAAGAGGCAGTAAAGGAACCCCAGGGGAGAGAATGAGGCGCTTAAATAGGCTCCAAGTCCCGAATTTAGGGTTTTCCTTGCACATACCAGACTCGCTGAGTTGGTCACTTACACCTCGACCCGGATCCCGCTTAGACTCGCCGAGTCCCTCCTTGGACTCGCCGAGTCAACCCCTAAACTTAGGGTTTTCTTTCCTTTCTTGGTCTTCAAAACTTTGGGTGTTACAACTCTCCCCCACTTAAACTAAACTTCGTCCTCGAAGTTTGCTATGGCCCACCGCCTGTGATCTGCCTCCAATAACTCACCAATTAATCCAACACCAGCTGCCTACCTTCGCTGGCCTCCCGCTCGGTCATTCCGGCTAACACAAATCCTTGCGAATAATAGACTCGGGTCACCCTGACTCTGAACATCCTGGGAACACAACTTACTTACCGACAATCCTTCTGGTACTCACCGAGTACTGCACTGAACCTATAGGGGTTCACCCCTTCTTTCCTTGCACAATTCCTTGCCTTCCCAAGGCAAAGCTCCATAACCAACTATTTCTTCTGTCACTGTGAAAGCCCTATCCTTCACCAACTCCATCACCCCCGCTAATCCCGGTACGGGTCATCACCGTCAGTAACCACTGACACTCATCTCTGCCAAAACTTGGTGCCGAGCACCCCTCGATTCAACTAACTGAATCCCACCATACACTGCTTACCCGCAGTACTACTGACTGAAAATTCTGCTATTCCTTGTCTGCCTTCCGGATGAACTGAGACCACCCTGGTCCCTACCAACCTATCAATGTTTGGATTACCGGCTCCCACCGGTAGCTGACCCAACGCAACTACTAGTCGCTCCCAGCGACTTTCGAAGAAACTTCGACCACCTAAAACTGCTCAATCTATCCTGCCCTACAGGCTCTACAATTTCCCTGGGATCACCGATCCCCTATCTTGACACTAAGGTCCTTACCAGGTCCCACCTGTGTTGCTAAAACTCACGGGCCTCGCCCACGGGTCTCACCCAACTATATCCTGGAGCGGCCTCTCCCAAAGTCTCACCTTTCTAGGGCTATACAGGCAAACTCCCTATCATTCACATCCACTACCCATTCCTGATCCCTATCTGATCACTAGGAGGTAGGGGCCTCGCCCCAACTCTGCTAACGAAGCTACTAAGGAATGCTACGGCTTACCCGTAGTCTTGCAACACTTCCACCACTGACTGGTAATATAAAGGCCCCCATGTGCCATTAGCTCCCAAGATCCTCATTCCGACTCCCTCGAGCCCTTCGGGCGATCCACAACCTGAATTCCCAACCACATACTAACCATTACCATCACACGCACTAGCTGATGGGGAGTTTCTCAAACTCCCAACCCTGAAATCCTCAATCCATCAAATGCTGAACTACTTCTTTTCCTTCTAGGAGGTCGCACACTCATTCTGGATCTACGTGCTCCTACCTTTGCACACTCGGAGGATTCTCCCCCACTTCGATCCTGCTTACCCCTTGTTGCTCAATACTCAAAAGAATTCCTTGCTACCATTTCATAATCAAACTGTTGAGGGACCCATGCTTACCATAGCTAGGGATCTAACCAACCCATTTCTAACACTATACAACCCCGATCTAGCGAGACATACCAAGTCCCTCCCAAGCATGCTACAGTTACTGCATCCTATGTAGCCTTCTCCAATAGGGTACATCCCCTTACTACCATTCGAATATCCAAGGTATGCAGATGACATATAACTCGATCACAATCAACCACTCGAAAAAATAAAATACTCATACCGATAATGATGCAGAACCATAACAATATAATCATGCACAAATAAAAGAACTGAAAACGGAAATCGCATACTTGCAACGTCCGGTGCTGATCGCGCCTCTAAGGTAGTCATCCGAAGAGCTCTGCCTCCTACCGTAGGCGCCTCTGCACGGCCCTGACGGCCGTCTGTGATCCTCAAAGTTGCAGGGACAGGTGCCATCACCCGCCCTGCTGAAAACAAACTGGGGCACTGGGCCTTCTTGTGACCCCGCTGATGGCAATGAAAACATAACAAGTCTGATCCCTGTGCGGTGGTAACAGTAGAATCCCTGCTGAAATGACCAGTCCGACCGCACTTGAAACAGCCAGACTCACCACCGCTACCACTCCTGCACGCGCCCCCGTGCGCCCTGCCACATTTCCCGCACCGACTGCGGTCCTGATAATCCCTCGATCTCGAATCCGATCCCTTGGACCTTTTGCCCGAACCTGCAGCTACCTGAACCTCATCCGACTTCCTCTTCCGGATCGGCTCCAAATCAATTTCCCTCTCTCTAGCCCGAGAAATCATATCTTCCAGCGTCTTACAGCTGGAACTGCTCACGAACTCCCTGATGTCATCCCTCAACATCTCATGGCATCGGGCTTTCTTCATCTCCTCATCCGCGACGTACTGCGGTACAAGAAGAGCCCTCTCCCTGAGCTTGACGGTGATCTCCGCCACAGTCTCTGTGGTATGCGTCAAATCCTGAAACTCCCGTGCCAACTGCTGCACCTCAATAATCGGCGAAAACTCCGCCCTGAACCTGGGCGAGAAATCGCTCCAAGTCATCGCGTCCAACGCGACATCATCCCCCAAAGCATGACCAATCTCCTCCCACCAATCCCTCGCTCTGTCCCTCAGAAGACAGGAAGCGAGTATGACCTTGTCCCCCTCAGGACACCGGCTCATACGGAATGCGTTGGCAACATCAGCCAACCATCTGCTTCTAGCGATGGGGTCCCTAGCCCCATGATAATCTGGTGCCCCGCAAGCCCTGAACTCTCGAAATGTCAAGGTACGCGCTCCCATCAAAGCCATCATCTCAGTACAGAAGGCTCCCAGCCTCTCATCCAAAATCTCCAATATACCCTCCTTGACCATGCCAAAGGTCACAGAAGTCTGATTCAAAATATTGTGCGTAACCTCGGCGGATATCAACTCCCTCATTCGCTCCTCGAGCTGCTCGGCCCCTGAACCCGAGCCTGATCCCTCTCCGGCGCCTGATCCGCCCGCTGGTCTCTCTCACAATGTCACCATGCTGACAATATACCACAACCACTATCAGAATACTCATCACTGATGCGAGACCAAACACACCCTACCAGGTTCCCGGTCTTGTCTCGACCTTTCCCAAATCGAGTACTGATCCTCTACTTTCAGTAGTACGGGCCCATACTACCTTCCACATCTATCCGTACTTTCCTCCGAAATTGCTTTGACTCCACCAGGTCCCTTATCCACTACTACTGCTCCTAGCACTATCTCATCCTAGGCTGGCCCTAAGGAAACCTCTGACTCAACTCAAACCCGTCCTCAGCTGCTGAAGGCCTCCTCGCGATGCCAGTTAGCCATCACCTGGATACCATCACATGTGACGAGGCTCAGATAATCCTTCGAGTAAAAGACTCGTCCCTACAATGGTTAGACTCAGACGAGAGCTGCGCAATAGGGCCAAATCCAGCACTCTGAGATTATTCAACCCTGATCACATGTGACGTGGCGTATCCATTTAATGGCTAACTCCCATCACTCAGAATCCCATAATGCACAAAGCAAGCAGCATTCAGACAAGGGAAAATCTAACCATAACATACTCAAACAATCATATCCACAAGGCAAGAAACTGAACTAGCATGCAACACAAGATCATAGACTCACACAAACTCATAAACTCAGGCATAACCTAAACAGGCTATCCTACTACTGTCTAATCAACACTACTATGCAGCTCAAAAGCACAAATAACAGGCACATAAGGCATCATCCCTAGATCCTTAGTCCTATTCTAGCATGCTGTTCTATCAACTGATAATCATAACATAAGCTTGTATGGGTATTTTGGGGTACTTACTTGAGCTCGGTTGATTGCATGCACCACACCCTTTTTCTCTTTTCAAAGTTCTTTTCTTTCTGAATTATTTTTGCCTTTCTAAAACTGTTTTCTTTCCCAAAACTCTCTTTTTACAAAACTGTCTTTTCATTTTGAAAACTTCTATACCAATTCCTCAGTTTGAGTTCAGACACACCCGAGAGCATGTCCGAATCCCTCAAACCAAAGCTCTGATACCAACTTGTAACGTCCCAAAATTTCAGACTAAAAATTTCTTTTAAGAAAACATTACTTTAAGCAAATTCATCATTTCAAAACATAAACAAATTATTAGTTTCCAAAATACATGTTCGTTATTAGAGTAAACATCCCCAGGCTGTCTAAACTATGGTGTGTGCCATGCGATCACCCTAAGCTCTTCCCTCCGCTACCGGAAGTACCTGAAACCTAAACTGAAAACCATAAGCACGAAGCTCAGTGAGTTCCCCACCCTACCACATACCATGCAAGCATATAACATACAACATTCAGCTAGGAGTTACGGGCCTCGCCCACACTCGTGAAGATACGGGCCCTGCCCACACTTCACTAGCCGGGAGATACGGGCCTCGCCCACACTCGTGAAGATACGAGCCCTGCCCACACTTCGCTAGCTGGGAGATATGGGCCTCACCCACACTCTACTATCTGGGAGACACGGTCCTAGCCCACACTCCTCTCTCGGAGAGATACGGGCCTTGCCCACGGTCAACCGCTAACTCATAATATACAAGTATATACAATCATATACTAATCAGCTAGGAGATACGGGCCTCGCCCACACTCATGGAGGTACGGGCCTCGCCCACACTCTGCTATCTATGAGATACGGGCCTTGCCCACACTCAACTACTATCACAAATATCATAACATAACATATTATCATACATATCTGGGGTGTCCGATCTACCCTTCGGTCCTAACGACTGAACTTGGAGACTATTCCCCCTCCTACTACCACTATCACATATAACATAACTGCCAGCATATAAACATATCATCACATACTGTCAGACATTTCTGGGGCGTCTGACTATCCTCCGGTCCTAACAACCGAACTCTACTGATGAGTCATGGAACCCCATCCATGCTCCTACTGATAGTGAGATACGGGCCCAACCCACACTCACTCTTTCCCTAACTTGGGCCTCACCCCTGATCTGCTGCTAATGAGATGCGGAACACCATCCACACTCTGCAATTGGTGAGACACAGGACCTCGCCCACACTCACCTCCCTACAAGGCACATACAAGTATCACGCAGACAACAAGTATAAACTATCACATAACCATTCCTTGGGCACCCGCCCTCTGTCATTGGACCTCATCCCGAATATCATACTAGCATATTGTGCCTAGGGTTAACCCCCGGGTCTTCTACTCATAACTACATGGGCCGACATTGTGGCCGTAGACCCATTCATACAAAGGGAAACTCACCTGCACTGGCTGAACTGGTTGATGAACCCACTAGCTGCTGCTCGGCAACTCTCTGAACTCCTGCTCCACTCGCTCCCCGAGCTACCAATGTCAAAGCAACACTAAGTCTAACTGACCCCCGAAAGACAACCAAATCAACTATGGTCAAGGTCAAAGTCCTGGTCAAAGTCAACCTTCCAGGTCAACCCTACTCGCCGAGTCACCCTATTGACTCGCCGAGTTCATATGTTCAGAGTCCTTCTATTCGCGACTCGACTCGTCGAGTCAGTCCATGACTCGCCGAGTCTACCGATTTCCCAGTCCTGACCTGTCCAACTCACCGAGTCTCCATTCGACTCACTGATTCGGCTCTCAACTTGAAGGGTTTGGGGTTTTCACGACCTGACTCGTCGAGTCCAAGAACAGAATCGCCGAGTCCAAGACAACCTTCAATAGACTCGCCGAGTTGTTCATCCAACTCGCCGAGTTCCTGCCCAACTTCATCTGACTCGACGAGCTGTTCATCCCACTCGTCGAGTTTCTCCAAATCTTCATGCTACTCGCCGAGTCCACTCAAAGGACTCGCCGAGTCCATTCAGATCTCCATACATGCAGAGGACTTTTGAGTCATGCATGGACTCCAAACTGTAGATCTACCCTTCCCAATCCCATTCCTCACGTAAAGTTGCAAACTTTACGTGTAGAGAAGGAGATCTAGGCAAAATACACCACAAACTAGGGTTTAAGGCAAGGAGGCTCCATAATCAACTCAAGGGCTGCTACTTTATGCTTCTCAAGACCATAATATGCTTAGATCTGAAGTAGCTACTTCAGATCTGGCTTCTAACTCAAAATAATAACATTATGGCTAAAAAGCCCCAACAACCACACATAGATCTAGGTGCAAAAAGGGTCCAGGAACTAGTTTATTACCTCCAAATGCTCAGAATGAACTCATAATCCCTGATCTATGGTCCCTTCTTGCTCCTCCAAGTTCCTTCTTCCTTCTCCAAGCTTTAATGCACCTTCCAAGGCAACAAATGGCTCAAATAGAGGATATGACGGCTAGGGTTTAATGTTCTGGGTGAAAGAGGCAGTAAAGGAACCCTAGGGGAGAGAATGAGGTGCTTAAATAGGCTCCAAGTCCCGAATTTAGGGTTTTCCTTGCACAGACCAGACTCGTCGAGTCCACTTGGCCGAGTCGCCGAGTTGGTCACTTACACCTCGACCCGGATCCCGCTCGGACTCGCCGAGTCCCTCCTTGGACTCGCCGAGTCGACCCCTAAACTTAGGGTTTTCTTTCCTTTCTTGGTCTTCAAAACTTTGGGTGTTACAAATTCCATAGCTGCTATGGTTCATTCATCGGGTACTAAATCCATAGCTACCATTGTAGATACTAAGTCCATAGCTACCAACGTTTATCTAACAGTACTAAATCTATAGCTACCAACGTTCATCTATACGGTACTAAATCAATAGCTACCAAGGTTCGTCTTTCGCCTCATCCTCAAACTCATCCGTCATCACACACCAACTAATTCGTCTACCCATGTTCTACCCAACATATATGTAGATATAACATACATATATAGTTTAACTCATTTAAAACCTATATAAAACATCCATTCCACACTTATCTCAAATAAACAACAATATATAAACACATAACACGTATTTCGTTGCAAATACTTAATATTTATGTGTTAGAAGAAAGTGACCACACACTCACCCAAAACATATACTTAATACATTCAAACAATACTTGTATTAAAATCGTGTTTATGAAAGTGACTATACACTCACACATATAAACAACTTTATATTATACACATAGCATGTGTTTCATAGCAAATACTTAATATTTATGTGTTTGAAGAAAGTGA
Organism: Lactuca sativa; assembly: GCF_002870075.4. Lineage (NCBI taxonomy): Eukaryota > Viridiplantae > Streptophyta > Magnoliopsida > Asterales > Asteraceae > Lactuca > Lactuca sativa. The sequence continues at coordinate 38,572,938 of NC_056623.2, forward strand.
ACACACACTCACCCAAAACATATATACTTAATACATTCAAACAATACTTGTATTAAAATCGTGTTTATGAAAGTGACTATACACTCACACATATAAACAACTTTATATTATACACATAACACGTATTTCATAGCAAATACTTAATATTTATGTGTTAGAAGAAAGTGACCACACACTCACTTGATTAGAAGATGATCGAACAGCGCTACGGCTCTTAAAATAATCTTTTGCGACGAAACCGGGATGTTTCTTCCAAAACCGGGCTTCTCGCAGGCAGAGCTTCGGCTTGAAAACTATTTTTCTCGGGATCTTCGGGCTTCGGGACTTTCTTCGTGTCTCGGGGTTGATACCGGGGCTTCGGGATATTTCTTGCACAAAAAACGAGGTAAAACAGGAGAGAGAGAGATAGATAGAGAGAGAGAGAAGAGAAAATGAGCACAAAGGCTGGTTGTCCTCGCATGCTTTATATAGGGCCTGAACCCTCGCATTACGCTGGACGTAACGCTCAGTACGCGGGGCGTATCGGAGCACTAAAGTCCGAGGTGGTTCATGCACCGGGGTACGCTAGGCGTACTTCGGATAAGATCAATGACTCATTCGGATATCTATCCGATTTAAAGATTAATTAATAAATATTAATTATTTAAAAACTTCAGAAATTCATATCTTCCTCATACGAACTCCGTTTTCGACGTTCTTTATATCCACGCGTAGGTGAGACTACTCTCTACAACTTTCGTTAAGACTCCGTCGGCTAATTTTGAATTTATTTTTATTATTTACTTTTAGTAGGCCGGGACAAGAAAATTCCGTTATAAATTCATAACTTCTTCATCTGACGTCCGTTTTCGTCTTTCTTTTTACCGTTGCACTACTATCAACAAGATCTTCGATTCTCGTTTAGATTGTTTTGGCCAAAAAAAACCGCTCGATCTCAAATCGAGTATTCGGGCTGCATACCGCTAAGTCAAAACTTAGAAAAACCATAACTTCTTTATACGAAGTCAGATTTTGACATTCTTTTTATGCACGCTCACGGTTTAACGAAATCTACGACTTTCGTTTAGATCGCTAAGGCTAAATATCGCTCTAACGTAAATTCACTATTTACGTCGCGTTGTGTCGTGCCGGTTCTGTCGCGAAACTTTGACATGTTATAACTTCTTCGTTATAACTCGGATTTCGGCATTCTTTATATGTACGAAATCCTTGTAACATATACTACAACTTAGTTAAGATTATTCATTATAAATAATCTTCTATCAAAAAATCATTTTTGACGCTTATCGTCTCTAAATTGACTAGCCCTGATCTACGGACGTTACAATAAATATATGGTAACACCGAATGGAAAATGGAGGATAAGGGTATAACAGGAATAAAGATATATTATTTTAGTGTTTGAATGTAAATTAATATCTTAATATGATGGTTGAATTACAACATTTTTAACTTTAAATTGAAATCATAACTAAAGGTTATTGATATTGTTGGATGGATTTTTTTTAAATGTTAAGTATGATTTTAAGGTTTAGGGGCAGAAATGTAATTTTATTTGGGATAAAATAAAGAAGGAAGATTCGAATTTACCTTTTGAAGGTATCAATAAACTCCTAAATTTATGTGATTTATTTTAATTTGATTACAATTAGATGCATGAAACCTTTAAGTAAAGAAACATAAGGGTAAAAGGGTAATTCGACTTAGGAAACTAGAAAAGCATTGGGCTGGAAAAACAATTCAACAATAGATATTGAGATGACATGTGTACTAAAATGATTCTTTTTGCATGATACTTCCATTTTTCTCCGAAGGCTAAATCATTAATTTAGTATGGACAATGTTCATCAGAAGGGTAAATCAGTAATTTAATTTAAAAATGGATCAAATCGGTTGTTGCTACTATTTCTGTTTGTTTGATTATCTCGACTTGGTTACTGTTTCTAACCTTATTGTCGACTATACTAACTTCATATTATATCATTTTTAGGAATGTACTTTTAAAATACATTGTTATATCATTTTTAAGAGTAACCTGTTGTGATTTTTTCATGTTTTAAATGTCACTTTTAATTTATCTTTTATTCACTATTAAGTGGATAGATTTTATAAACAATTTAATCTAGAAAAGGTTAAACTATAATTATTCTAATTTGTATATATTTCTATACAGTAAATACAACCATTCAAAGATTGCTTTCTATGACTAACAAAATTATGTTTCTATTTTTGAAATCTCATAAAACATTACATAAGGTTTTTTGGCTTAACACATTACATCATTCACTCTTGATTAAGTCAAACAAAACAACAATGTATAACTTTTCATATTAAATGCTTAACCTATTAACTTTGACTCGATCCTCAACAACCTCTATAAACTACAATAGCTGTGGTTTTATTTTACAAATTATAGCAACATACTTACCATGAAGAAAAAACTTTAATTTTAAAATAAAACTTAGTTTTTTAACGGTAACAACAATATAAAACACTTGATATCAACATGTAACATCCGGATTCCCATGTATAATATTTTAGTCCTTTATTTTTGGAAGTTGTGAGGAGACTCGGTGAGTTGGTGTTTAAACTCGCCGAGTATGGTCACGGATTCGTATCCGGGTTCACAGCCGGACTTGGCGAGTCCATGAGTGGACTCGGTGAGTCCATACTGTTTAATAAATCCCTAATTTCTTGGGTTTGGGAGCTATTTAAAGGCCCTTAGGGCCGTCATTTGCGGCTACCAAACCCCAGAGAGAAACCCTAAGAGATCTAGAGCGTTTGTGAGGAAGGAGAGGTCATTCTTGATCCTTTTGTTGGTGTATTTGAAAGTAGGAGGTGACCAAGGCAAGATGAGGCTGAAGGAGGTGCGATTTTGGTGAATTCTGAGTTCATAGAGATCATATTGAGGTATTTGTTCGGACCTTCTTCAGTTTTGGTGTTGATTCTTAGAGTTAGGGTTTTCTAACCCCTTTAGAGGATGGATAAGTGGAGCAATTGGTACCTTCTCGGGTCTATGCTTTGGATCTGGACCCAAAGAGGTCCAGAGACCTTAACCCTTGGAGCTTTATGAGTTATTTTGGGAGCCATGAGCTTGGAATGCCATTTTTGGGGCTAAATCACCAAGTTAGACCATTTAGATGTTATATGAGTGTCAAGGTCTGAACTTTTCGTGATTATCATGCTTGGGAAGGCCATATCTATGAATTTGAGGAACAGATCTGACCTCATGAGGTCTATGGAGTTTGTGCATGGCATGAACTCGCTGAGTCCAAAGATCAGACTCGGCGAGTAGGATGAGGGTTTCCCGTAAATCACTCAGTGAGTAGACTTACCGAGTTGGGGAAATAACTCGGTGAGTCAGGGAGAGTTAGGGGACTGGAGTTCAAGGCGGAACTCGCCGAGTTGTTCTTGAGACTCGGCGAGTTGAGTCGGGGTGGCCCTGTGATTCATGCCAGGTGTAACTCGTCGAGTAAGGGGAAGGACTCGACGTGCCAAGAGAGGGACTAAGAGAGTCAGTGGACACGTGTAGACTCGCCGAGTCGCCCAAGTGCACTCGACGAGTCGGGTCAAAGTTTGACCGTTGACTTTTGTTGACTTTTAGGGTTTGGTCAACAGTGAGGCCTTTAAGCCAAGAGAGGGGTAAAATGGTCTTTTACCCTTCTGAGGGTGTTAAGAAAGGTTTGAGTATAGTTCTATTTATGAGAGTATTTACTTTTGTGATTAGGCGGAGGCTAGATCACAGTTCTACCGAGTCAAAGACTTACCGAGACACCTGAGGTGAGTCTTCTCACTATACATTACCTAGAGTGGTATCTATGTGCAGACTGGAGGGTCTTATATGTTACGTATGAGATTATGTGCTATGTGATATATGTATGTTGTATGATGATATAGACCGGACCGGAGGGTCCAACGAGCTATGAGCGGACCAGAGGGTCCAACGAGCTATGGTTTGGAGGGTTCCGCTGAGACACATCGACCGGAGGGTCGTACAGTAGCCTCGAGTGGCGTATGTGTTGTATGTGGTATTTTGGGAAACTCACTAAGCATTTATGCTTACAGTTGTTGTGTTATGTGTTTCAGGTACTAGCAAGGACCGTGGAAAGGCGCCGTCGTGATTCATACACACTAGAGAGAGAGATTTTGATTTTGTGATCTTGGGATATTTTTTGTTTCAAAAACTAATATTGGAAATATTTGAGAATGTTTTTACCTGAATTTGGTTGATGAAAAATGAAAATTTTGTTTTGAAATTTACGTTGTTACACAACATCCTTGACTACCGGTTTCTCTGAATATTAATACATGAACCATATCAAAAGTAGACTAAGAAGTTAGAATCTAAATTATGAATTATCTTATTTCCTTGAATATCAAATTTACGGTATTATAGACAAATTTTTTATTTGATTCTTAAGCTTTATATGTGGTCGTATTTATATGGTAGAATCAAATTGCATAATTACAATTAACATTTTTTATTAAACTTTATATGTAGGTATGAAACAATTATAAATATATTTTTGAAGGAAAATTGTTCAAAATAATTCGCATAATCTAAATATATGTTAATTTAGTTTATTTCCTACACTTTCCTATAACATTGGACTTTATTTGTCATGTTATATTCAAAAGATGAGTTATTAGAACAGGCACCTTAGGCGTTTGACGAAATGTCTCAAAGAATTTGACAAAAGTTCTTTACGCTCACCTCACAACCTTGTATAAATTTTGGTTTTATTTTTTTCTAGATTTTTAGCATCATGTGTTTTTGTTGTTTGCAACTTTGTAGTGTTGCATGCTTTTTTTTGTCTCGTCCTTAGGTTTTTATATCTCTGAGGCTTCATTTTTTATATGTAATGTAAATTATCGATTCAATCTATTGCATTTTGTTATGACTTTTATCAACATGATAAGATTATAATAAATTGTCCATTTCTTGATCTTTTAGAAAAAGATGTTCTAACCGGATTACCATCTATGATTGTGGTCTTCTATTTTGTTGATTAAGCGTTCTATGATTTGGCTAGGATGAGTTTTACGGATGTTTGGCCTGATAACTGTTCCTGTCATCAAAAAAATACATCCAACAAAAAAGTGAATGACGATTTTTTAAATTAATACATTTATCTAACTTTAAAGGATCTTTTTTCAACTTTGATGACATGTAACAGAGTTTTGGTTGAAAATTTCAATTTTTCGGCATATAACGGGTTATGACTTAAATATTGATATTAGATATTTGAGCAATCATGTTTTCTTCGGTTCTTAAATTATTTTGCAGAAAGTGGTCTAATTTGGTATTATTGATCTCACAAAAGGCAAGTGTCATGTCTCTTTTAGCGTATCCATTGAGTTTAAAAGTTTGTTGTCTATATTTGTTTTTAAAAACATGTTAAATCTTGATTTAATGAAAACAAATCACCAGGTAGTAAAGGTGCAAAAAGAGCAAAGTGTTAAATATAGGATGTTCATGGCTATGTCAAACCAAGATAAAATTCTAAAGTAACAAATGATAAATTCAAAAGGTAAGTACTTCTAATGCAAAATATATATTATGTTTCCCAAATAAATAACCAAAAACTAACATCTTCCCCAAATAAATTACATTTTAACTAACATCAATAAATTATGATTACACTGTCTTGATTTTTAATTATACATTATAGGGAGCCGGTTAATATATAGTTAATATTTTTGTATTCGTATCGATTTTGAACTACAAAAGCTATATTCAAATAATAAAAATGAAATGGAACATATACGATGGTAATAATGCGAAAATAACCTTCAAATTTGGTCTGATACAAAAAATTGTCTAAAACTTATTTCTAAAAGTAACAAGAAATAACAACGAACTTTCAAAAAGAAATGAGAAATTGCAATGAATTTTTCAAAACTATCAAGAATGTATAATATAGGATGATAATAATGCTAAAAAACACCGAGTTTGGTCCGATGCGAAAAAAATAATTTTATATGAAAGTAAGATTGCGGTAATACTAAAATAACCTATATGTTTTTTATCTGATGCAAAAGTGGTTGAAACATACTTCTAAACCGACAAGAAACAGCAATGAACTTTTAATTCATCCTGGATAACCATTTAATAGCTATATCTAAAAGATATGAATACTCAGCAGTTAAGACCACATACCTTACTCAAACGTCCACATATGTCTTGAAGTAAACATTCTTTTTTCCATTATTTTATTATTATCATAAAATAAATAAAAAAAAAGATATCCTCATGTGTTTAAATTGTTTAATTTGTATCATAATAACAAGTAAGTTGTGTGTTAATTATGTATTTTGACATTTTCAATGAGTCACGAACAATAATTAAATCGAGCAAACATAACTATTTTTATATTTATTTGTTAGAGTTTCTTTATATTTAATATTGTGGGGGGTTTATGTGGTTCATTTCGAATGAACATAAATAAACTGCTATTTTTCGAAATAAACAATTATATTTCGCAATATAGCCATAAAATAACAATGTATTTTAAAAGTACGTCGTCAAATGCTGGATTATACTTGTGTAGACCCGTTTTCGCGCATGGTAAGCTATATGTAGTTGTTTCCCGTGTCACAAGTAAAAATGGTCTGAAGTTACTTTGTGACGAAGACGATCGTTCAACTAATAAAAAAAATATTGTCTACAAAGAAGTTTTTCAACAATTATATATATTTACCGATTTCAATGTATTTTTTATACATTTCAATAATACCACTAACCCTGTTTTTTTTTTTAATTATTTTGCAATATCTATATACATTTATATTTTATTTATACGTTCCCCCGCATTTAACACGGATCATAATCTAGTTCTTACTGATAACTCATTCTTTAAGTTCAAAAATGAAATAATTATATCTTCTTATCTTTGTTAGTTTTATGGAAACTAATTAAACTTTGGTTTAAAATACTATGATTTTGCTATGTTTATTGCTATAAAGTTTATCGTCGTTTTAAAAATCTTTCAGTTTATATAATTTAATTCATTACACGTTAAAGTCTAAGAGATTTTTTTTTTTCTGAATCGTCCTAGATATTTGAATCCTCATGAGTAACCCTAGTCGAGATTGATACAAATGTTACAGTCTAATTTTTAGAATTTGATGATGACAAACTTTGTAATAATCCGAACTTGTAAATTCTAACAAATCTATAAGTTCGAACAACATCGTATCTCAACCTAAGTAGCTGATTTAGAGTGTGCCTTAACTTCATATTAAGTAATTTATGATATACATTTGTTTGATAGAAAGCTACAACTTAATTTGTTTCATTATACAATATTTAAGTAGGAAAAGCCAGGTTTTGAGTTCGATTAACCCTAGCTTCCTAATGAATAGCATAAGTACTCTACAAGAGATGAAATCCACCAAAATGATGATATCGAAATCGTGAATAATGACATGAAAAATGAAATGAAATTGTATAAGTCAAAGATACAAGTTGAAGTTTTAATCATTAGACTTGAATTGGAAAAATAAATAAGCCAAACATATTGTAATGAAATCCAGTTATATATCCTTCCAACACTTTGAACTTTCTCAAACAAACACCCTTATTTTTTTGCGGCAAGTCATTGTAGGAAGGTGTAGTAGAAATATATGAAAGAACATTAGACAAATAGAAAGAAGTTGAGACATGATGTGTTGCACATAGGGTCTTTAAAACAAAGTTGTCCCATTATCAAAACGTTTGTTTCTTAGATAAAACAGCTACAACAATCTTTATAGAATGCTTGAACCAAACCATGCATGAACTTTACCTTAGCAACAACAAGGAAACACAGTAGCAGAGGGAGAAGAAAAGAGAGTAAAATCGTTTTTTGATGAGTAAAAATAGTTACAGGGAAGTTGTATTTATATAATAAAATTTGTAACTAGTCTTGTTGAATCAAACGTAACTGATCGAAAATGGAACAAAATACTGAAACAAAAATTTGTATTTAATTCCATTTTTAATTAAAACTAAAAATGTTATCAAATTTTCATAAAAAATACTAGAACTTTTTTTATTAAGCACGTACAAAAGAGAGTTTGGTGTTGTTTGCTCTTGTAATCTTTAGAAATCTTTATACATATAAATACATTTTCTTTTCACTCCAACAAATACGAGACAAATTTAAACCCATTCAATCACTTAAACATCTTTTTCAATCACCACTCATAGAACTGTTTTGAACGTTCTATATATCAAAAGGACGATGATACAAATGAGAACACAAATACATAACTATTTAGCTATTTTTAGATTATGCAAGGTCCATAATTTATGTTCAAAATGGACAAAACTTTTTTTTTCCAAGGGTAAATGCCTCTCTAGATGTGAAGTTAGCAAACTTTTCTTCCTCTCGGAAATTATGTTACAATTTGAGTAGAGTTTAGAGTTAGCAAAAACGGACCATGATATATTAGCATGTTAAAACTTAAAACATATGAGGCTAGATTAGGTGGATATGTGAACGTTATTTTGTTATTGTTTTGTATTTTATGTTACATCTAATCTACACATGTATTTATTTTTTTAACTAAAAATGTTAGTTACATCCACTTGACTCTTTTAAATAGGAAAGATTCCACCATTCCAATTAACTTTTCAAACACGCGGGTGTGTCACTGATTCTCACTTCTAGTCAAATCTATATGTTGAAATGCGTTGAATAAATTCTACATATGTATTTATGTCTATGTATATATAGAGCGATCGATACACTCCTCAGCATTCGTGCTTTCTTCTTTTATTGCATGAGCTTACAGGAGACAAAAAGGGCAGTGATGAAGCTCGCTTTCTTCTTCTTCTTCACTCTCTATACTCTTCTTGGAGCTTACAATGCTCGTCATTTACATGGTATTCAATTAATTGACTCATTTTTCGAATTCATAGCTTCATTACTTAATTAACCTCTATAGCTAGCTAGTTTCTGTATTAATTGTGGTGGTTTTGCTAATTTGTTCTCAGATGGATGTGTATACCATAGCTTTAATGGACGACCACCTGCTAAGACGTCGGAGATAATTCAGATGGTAACCGGTGAAGAAGAACCCCAGTCACCACCACCTCCTCCACTTTCATCGTCACAGGAACAGACCAATTACAGCCGAGACAATCTGGAAGGACGCCCTTCACCTAAAATACCACCGTCTGATGGCCAAACGATTTACGGCGGAGATAACCCAGAAGCAAGATTACCGTCAGAAGGCCAGACTGTATACGGCGGTGACAAACTGGAAGGATCACCTTCACCTGTAGGACCATTGCCTGAAGGCCAGACAAATCATGGTAGAACTAACCCAAAAGCACCACCGCCACCAAAAGTAGCACCGTCTCGGGGTCAATCGACTTACGGCGGAGAGAATCCAAACTCAAACAGTCCGACCATATATGGTGGAGCCAAGAAGAGGCTAGCAGGTATATATGTATACGATCTTTTACGTTTATATCAAATTATTAGTTTAAAATTTTCGACCAACTAACAATAAAAATCCTAATGAATTTGTAAACTTTATCATTTCCACAGATTTTCTAGCTCAAATAATTCCGTCATACGATGAGATTGTATACGGCCGGGATTATCTAAACGCTCGGCCATCACCTAAAGGAGGACCGAGTGAGGGTGACGCGGTTTACGGTAGAGATAACCCGAAAGCACCACCACCACCGGTAGCGCCGTGTCGGGGAGCTCCGCCGTCATTAAAACCAGATAGTGCAAAGGACCGGTCAACATACGGCCGTGATGACCCAACAACACCACCGATTCCGGACCCAAATGATCCAGAAAACCAAGGAATGTATGGTAGAGTTGCCCCGAGTGTACCAACCCCTCCACAACCAGCTGACCCAACACGGCCGATGTTAGTCGATGGCGGGAGGCGGGAGGAATGGAAATTCGCTTCGAGCTCTGGCGTTTAGTTGTGACATTCAAATAAAACAAGATGATCAGTTGCTCTCTATTGCCTCTTTACACCACTAGAATATTTAATAATTGGTGCTGACGTGGAATTTAATTATTTGACAGATGTAACCTTTTATTTTTATTTTTTTGTGTATTTGACTAAAATAGTTTTGTTAAACAAAATAGAATAATAGAATAATAGAATATATGTTCGTATTCGTTTCTTTATAAATTTAATAGAGACACGAATTAAAGGGCGACTATGTAACGTCGCTTCAAAATTTTAATAGAGACACGATTTCAAGGGGAGATTATTATGTAACGTGTAATACGTATGGATATGAATAAAGGGACGGCTATGTAAAGTCTAATATGTATCGATATGAAAACTCAGAAAAGATTTATACCTATCGAATAGTTTTGAGAATTTGACTTATCACGATAATTATTTTTTTGTTTTCTTCGTCTAGGTAATTTAGTATTTTTTAAATATTTAGGTAAATTTTTTTGGAAGTGTATGACCAGGGTCGAAGCCAGGATTTAAGAATAACGGGGGTTGCGCATAGATCCATAGGGCCACTAATGGATACTTTAATTTTTGAAGTTGCTATGGCCTAAGTTTAGTACATAATCGTCTAATCTTTTCATGTTGGTTACTTGGATAGTTGGATAGCTTAAGATTGAATGTCGTTTTCCTGGATTACGAATCAAAAAATCTAATTTTACCCCTCCTATATCTGGAATATCACTTTATTCTGGTTCAATATTATTGTACTCTTCCATGTTAGTATTCATATGAGGTTGTGGGTGTGCATTATGAATATCCTATTTAGTATTATTACTAACCGAATGCAGTTGAGGCTCACATGTATCCTCTATTCGTTTGAAAAAAGAATCGATGGTTCTTTTCTTGCTCGTAATTTACCCTATAATTATAATAAACCAAATTATCAAATTATAATTAAATTATTATTTACAAGTATTATTAAATAGCATATGCAATAAGAAATAAAATTTACCTTTTTAATTAAAGAATTGAAATCGTTTCAGTGTAGACGAAAACAATCCGTTAACTGAAAGCTAACCAATTCGACGAATAAAAATAGCTACGCTTAGACTCTTAATAATCGTCTATTAACCCACACTATTTATAAATAAATGGTGGTAATATAGCTATAACAAATGGGGATAATATAACTACTACGGATTGATATAAATGGGATATTAATCAAAATAGTCAATTAAAAATAAAATAAATTGGGTGATACAGTCGTTTTAAATAATTAAAGTGAAACTGGGCCTTAAGTTTAGACAATTCTCATACCAACTTCATTAACAAAATGTTTTTTAATATATGATAATTGTTTTTTTAAATAATTGGAAGGGGCTAAGTGTTATTAACTATTCAATGTGGGCCAAAGTTTAATGATCAGTAACTCTTTTTATCGACAATATTGCTACAATTTTAAAAGTGATTGGGGGTGGCCAAGCATCCGGCAGCCCCCCTATTCACTCCGCCTCTATGTATGACCATTATAATCGGTTATAACAAATTATAGTCAGTCATAATGGTCACGTATGAATATGGCCGGTCCAGACTGTGATCGACCCGGGCGACCGCCCATGGCCCACGCCTCTAGTGGGCCCAAAATTTCTAGGCATGTAGTGTATATATGTAAATTTGAGTTATGTATATGTTTTTAGGGCCCAATGTTGGCCTAAACTCAATTTAGCCCAACAAAACAAATTACTTTGCTTCTATTTGAATGTGTATGTGGGAATGGGAAAGACCGAAGGAGACAAGAATTAGCCAATTAGAGCGTCTTATGAATCATTAATCGAATCGACATACTCGATAACTTAATCGACATCTCCACCTTGACATCATGAATCGACATACCTCTGAAAACAGATTCAAGAATTAATCAAATGAGTCGCACGCATCTTTCCAACTCACTCTGTTCCCTCTTACAGTCACAATCGACTTCCCCGCTTCTAATCCCTATTTCTCTCAAACTCTCACAATTTCATTATGATTCGTACTCTCGATTCTTTATGTTGATTTCAAATCCTTGCGACTTGCGTGATATTAGATAAGAATTTGAGAAGGTATGATTTTTCTTTCAGATTTTTCGTTTCTCAAAGCTTATAGGCTTGTGTATCATTTTTTTCCTGATTTTTTCTGGTCATTCTATGTTATATCAGATTTCTGAAGTTGATTTATTTAGAAAATTTTGATAATCAATGTTTTAGGTTTAAGAATTTCCACTCAATTAGGTATTATGTTTCTAGATATTTGTATATAATTTTATAAAGAGAAGTTTTATGTTCCAATTTTTCTACTGTTTTTCTTATGACTTTATTTTTTCAGAGTTCCGAATTTTCTAATATTGTAATTAGAGGAGCTGTTTATCAGATTTTTTATTTTATTTTAGTTATCATTTTTATGACTTTTGTTACATAGTGGTTTTATTTAACAGCTTGCATTTGTAGATGCATCTCTACAACTGTATAAAGAAGTTAGAAGTTTTCAAGAACTTAAAATTACCTAAGGTCAATAGGCATCTATAGAGAGAAGTTTACTTTGAAGTTGTTCAAAGCTGGCTAAAGTTATTGAAGAATCACTTTAGGTGAATATTATGTATAGATGTACAAAGAAAGATATTGGCAATATTATGTTCTGTATAGAGAAAAAAATGCTAGATTAAATTGATCTTATTAGTTTTGTATCTAATAAAGCTAGAAATTTATTGTAATTTGTAAATATTAGTGGTGTTTTTGTAAATACTATGACTATATTTATGGTTTGGATGATATTATTGATTATTATTATAAATGATATTTTTTTTCAAAATTTTATCATATTTGGCATTGAGATATTTGACACTCGAGGCCTTTTTTCTTATCGCCCCGGGCCCAATATGTGTTCAAACCGCCTTGTATATGAACACTTCCAATAAAATTTTTACCTAGATCTACACAAAAAACAAACTTACCAAGATGTGAACAAAAAGATAATTACCCTAGAATTCAATTTGCTTTTTTGTACTTCTAAATTTAACATAAATGCTAAATATTTTTAATACCATACTATTTTAGTAAATATCTTTTTAAAATACATTATTTTGGCAAAAAAAAAACCCTTCAAATTTGACGGAAAAAAACACATCGTTATTTTATAGAATTTTATTATTTAAGATATTCAATATATAAAAATTAAAATTTAGTAGATAATAAAAGTAAAAGAGATGGAGACCAATAACATTAAATAGAACGGCCATCTTCAATGAAATTTGCTCCACGTATTACATGAATTTAAAATACAAAAAATAAAAGTATCTTTTATCTACATCGACAACATTACTTTTGTCTTTTATATATATATATATATATATATATATATATATATATATATATATATATATATATATATATATATGTTACAAAAATCGAACCCCAACATGTCGTGGTGAATTTAAATGCTCATAAATGGTCATAAATATTGTCTCAAGGAAATTTAACTGAACATATTAATATTGCAAATATTATGATCGGCCGTTTTAATAAAGAGTGAAATTGAGTTAAAAGGGTAATTACCTTTTTGTTTTGTTCACATGCGGTAACTTCGTTTTTTTTACACAATTAAGTAATGAACTTGTTGGTGTGTGTACATATGACCATTATGATCGGTTGTAACTTGCTACAACCGGTCATAATGGTCGCATGTGAACACTTCTAAAAAGTTCGTTACTTATATGTGTACATAAAAAAAAAGATATCCAGATATGAACAAAACGAAAATGTAATTATCCTGATAAGTCAATTCTCTTAATAGTTTTGATTTTTATGCTATTTTATGGTTAAACTCAAGTTCTGATAATGATTAGAATTTTTGATAGTTGAATTGTTTGATTAGACCAAGCGGAGTGGCTCAACATGTTGGTCAGCATTTGCTCGGCGTACACTGTCCCTCAATGTCAGCATGTCGAAGAAAGAGGAAGCAAACGACAATGCATTGCAGAGGATATATATATATATATATATATATATATATATATATATATATATATATATATCCTCTGTTCTAATAAAACAATACTTTGTGTCAGGTGTCATTTTCTCAGCCCTTCCGAATGTTTTTTTCCCGCTCAAATTTACAAAGTGAAATTATGATTTTACCCCTCTGCTCCTTTACACTCTTTTACACTCTGATTATCATAAAATCACGTCCAAAAATAATCACGGACTTTTAATGATTCAATTTCAAATCCTGAGTAACTGGTATCCCAAATAATCAGGGATTTTGTTTCCTTTCTAAATTCCATTTGAGAACGATGTAACATACAATAAATACTTAATCTTCTTAAAATTTAAAATCCATTGGCTAGGGCTTCAAGCTGCATATATCTAATGCATACTCGCTATGTATTTCATATACATCTCCATCGAAACCATCTCCCTCACCTTTGTCTCTCTCATCCCAATACACTCATCCGGTTCTCACATCTTTGTAAGTGTTCCTGTCACTTACACTCTGTTTTGCCCTAACCACTTCATACATAAACTCTAGCAAGCAACAACAGCAGTAATCCTCTTCTTGATTACAAAAATGAGAGGTCCAATATGAGGGGGTATGTTTCTCCCTGTAATGCCAACAATCATTTTATTTTCTTTATTGGTGTCAACAATCGTTCCTATCACGTCGAACCAACGGTCGGTCGAATTCGATTAAGGAACTAACGCCCTTATCAAAACCGCCGGAAATTAACATTGTTGTTGTTCCCGAAGACGATGACGTCGTTGGTGAACAGAACTTCGACAAGAATAATGGAAGAGGTTCGTGGTCTAATTTATTGCCAGAGCTCTTAGGTGAGATAATCATACGAGTGGAAACGAGTGATGACGGGTGGCCGCTCCGTCGGAATCTGATTGCTTGTGGATGTGTTTGTAAAAGTTGGAGAGAAGTTACGAGAGATATCGTAAAGCCTCCTATTCACAGCGGGAAGATCACATTCCTTTCTTTGTCTTAAGAAGGTACGATATGGCTGTATATTATCTGATTTTATTTGTTTCAAGCTATATACCTTAATTTTTATGTCGTTGATTCCACAGAGGCTTGAATCAATGAATTAAATGTAGTTAGTTTATTTTTTTCAATTTTTTGTTAAATTGCTTTAGATTCTTATGTTTAGACAGATGATTATCTGGTTTGTTATGGAGAAGCTTTTGATTAGCTCACACAACTGAAAGCAAGCCGCAGAAGTCAAAAGTCCATAAATTCAATTCTATTGTGATAATGATTAGGAACAGTTTGATAGATGCTCACCTGTGGTCATGGTTGCCAATTTTGACTTGGTCTTATTTTGAGGTATTCTCCAGTAACCACGTCGTTCATTATAATATTGCTTACTTCATCGTCGAATCCACATGGTAAATTAGGGAATATATGCCTAATGATGCTTCGTATATAATTTTTGCAAATTGTTACCTTCTAGGTTTCCATTATTCACTTATTACGCTATAATAGATCCTTGAAATTTATCAATGTTGTTAATAGATGAACATGCTTGACTTATCTAACGAATTTCCATGTCTTTGCAGCCTGGTTCAGGTGATTCTCCAATTCAATGCCTGATTAAAAAAAACAAGAAGAACTCAGTGTTTTACCTCTATCTTGCTGCTACTCCATGTAAGCATCATTGATAACTTTATTCTGTTTGTTAATCATGTATTATACAACCAGACATGCCAGAAAATATATTTCTGGTAACTTGTAATTGAAGTATTAATCATTTGGATTCCATTTTTGCAGCATTTACAAACAAGGGTAAGTTTCTTTTAGCTGTAAGAAGATATAGACATGGTGCTCACATGGAATACATAATATCACTTAATCTAGATGATTCATCTCAAGGAAGTAATGCTTATGTTGGCAAATTAAGGTAAGTGACTATTTCTTTTTTTGTACTTAATGAGCTTAATGGGTTAAGCACTTAATCTATACACCTATGCATTGATGCTTCTTTATGACATAATGACTATTTTACCCTTCATAGGTCAGATTTTCTTGGCACAAACTTCACAATATATGACAGCCAACCACGACATAATGGTGCAAAACACTTAAGTAGCAAATTCGTGAGTCAAATTGCAAGCAAACAAATAAGCCTACAAGTTCCATGAAGCAACTTTGAGATTGAAGAAACTTCGTACAAATTTAATCTTTTGAAATCAAGGGGTTCAAGAAGAATAATGTGTTCTCTAACATCCACATCAACATCACCAGATCAACAAATCAACAGTATGACTCTGGTCAAACTCAAATCCTTTTGAGAAACAAAGCTCCAAGGTGGCATGAACATTGGCAGTGTTGGTGCTTGAATTTCCATGGGTGGGTGACAGTTGAATAGGTTAAGAATTTTCAGTTGGTGGAAACATTGGACCCGAGTCAACCAGGTGGGAAAGGTGATGGTGAAACGGTTTTGCTTCAGTTTGGAAAAGTTGGTGTTGATATGTTCACCATGGATTATAACTATAAATAAATAGTTCAAAGTTTTCAAAGTATAATGTTTTAATAAAAAAATTTAGAGAATAAAATAATTGTTTGCATATAGTTTTTTTGTCATATATTTGAGTAGTCATTATGATTCCAAATTACAAAGTGTTCTTTTTGTTATTTTTCTTTTTTCTTTTTAATCTGTGGTTTCCACGGGTTTTAAACCGTGTGTGTGTATATATATATATATATATATATATCAAGGTTGTAAAAAGCGTTCGACATTAGCTAGTCGATGGACTGGGGATAAGTGATTAATCAGTTGGGGGGGGGGGGGTTAATCGAGGATCATTAATTGCTAATTTGTTGATTTTAAAAAATTAAATATGACTATTATCATATAAAAGTTGTAAATACCACTATTACCATAACAAAATTGATTAATATGATTATTACAACTCTAATCATATCACAAATAGTTTCTGTTTACATATAACTTCTTCAAGGTGTTAAAATTTCATCTGGTTCTATTATTTTACTCATTATGTATATAGGAATTAATCGTTAAACGCCCTCTAATCGGTCGACTAGCGCCTACGGATTAATCGAAGATTAATTGGGACTTAGTCGAGATTTTTATAACACTAGTTAAAATATGATCTAGAACAATGAAAAGATAAATTAAATGACTAATCTTACTAAATTAATTGAATAAGATGATCTACAACCTTCAGATCTTCAGGAATTGATGAAAAAGTGCAGAAATCACATCCAAAAGTCGTCTTTGGTCGTTTGTGAACGTCTAGGGTTTAAACTGATTAAATAGGGAGTCTTTATATACGAGCCAACAACAAAAACACAATTTTTCAAAAACATGATAGTGTTTTAAGGAAAAACACAATCGTGTTCTTGCACAAAAGTAATGTTTTAAAAACTGGTTTGAACCGGCCGGTCGAAACAGTTGGACCGGGAATCGAGAGAGGGAGCGGTTCAACTATCATCGGGTTTACATTGATTTCTGAACCGGATTGAACCGGCCGGTTTTAGAAAAAACCGGTTGGACCGGTCAAAATAAACCGGTTAAACCGAATAAAAACAAATGAAAAAGAATCATTTACATAATAAACTTTGGTGATTTTTTTCAAATCTATTTAGTTATCTCTAAATAAAAACATATGGTAAATGTTATAAATTCTTTTGATATGTTTGTATTCATCAAAAACTATATTTCGTTTCGGTATTATATATTTTTTTTACATATATGGATTGATTAAAACACTAAAACTTATGGTTATGTGTTATTTTAATGTATTTGGATTCATCTACAACTTATTTTAATGTGTATTTTTAATATTTGAACTTGTAAACATCAAATTTATAATTTCTACATGTATGTATGAGTAGGAAAATAGAAAAAAAAACATGAAAAATATAAAAACCGGTTCATCCGGCGGTCAGTGGCGAATCTAGAACAAAATATCACGTGGTTCCTAAATTTAGTGAAGCCGATGAAAAAATCAACACTTGTGGAGGTCGGGTCGGGTCGTGTATGATTCAATGAAATATAACTGAAAAAACCGATCAGCCACCATCGATTAAAATTAAAAAAAAAAAAACGATTAAAATATAACTGAAAAAACTAAATGATTTGATGAAAAACTAGTTGATTATTAGTACATTGATACCTTATTCTTTGATAAAAACTATATATTATATTTAACCCTATATATTTAACAACATAATTGCCCATTGTAACTTATTTTTTCTCCTTTTAAAATGGTTTTTTAGGATATTTGTTAGCTTATTTTATTTCCTTATTTTTATTAGTTTATTTTAGATTTTTAGCGCACGGTTTTGGAGCTTATCGCAATTGTGGATTAGAGTGAAGACGGACTTGTGGGCTCTCGAGGCGCTATTGGACTTGGCAGATCCATAAAAGGAGATTTGGGCTTAAAAAGATAAAGGCTTGGATGAAGTGGGCTTGTGAAGATGGATCATGGATAATTAATTTGGACTTGAAGCATCCATATTTGAAGCTAAATGATGATCGGTTGGTTTAAATCACATGGATATGGAGGGGACCAAAGGAATCTTTGGTGGTGGAAGGGTGGAGTGGAGGAATGAGGAGCCAATAGCATTACAACAACACTTGCGCGGGTGGAATTTTCGTCGCACGGGTACCCGTGCAACTGCCCAGTTTGGGCATTTTGGTCATTTGGCTTGCCATTACCTTGGGGGATCAGATCTATCAGCTACATTCTCGATTTTTCACCATTGGAGACCTGGTGGAGGCAATTTTGGAGCTTGAAGACTCATTTTTTTTTTTATCTTTCCAAGATATTGGTAGTTTCTTTATGCAATTAGACTTTTGTGATTGTTTTTCTATTGCTATGAGTGACTAAACTCTCTATATTGGTTAACTTTGGTTAAAACCTTTGAATGTTTGTGGGTTTTTTAAGGATTCATGCTAGATTATCAATTATCATATGTTTATGGTTCTAGATCATATTTCTTATGCTTGTTTAATGCTTTGATCATGAGCTTGGCATTTGAATGAGCTATTGTTAGTTTATTTCTTTGGTTTTGCATTGAATCATTGAATTAACTTAGAACAAGGGCTTTATGATGGTAAAAATCATCTCTAGTTTATGAATCGTAACTCCTTTATGGATGTGTAAGCATTGACACCCTCTAGGAATTGGGGATTCCTTATTTCTTAAGGCTAATTAACTTCTTGGGTTTAATTGCTTCAATTAAACCCTTGATGTTGATTAAGAATGTGTGTTGTGGGCTTCCCCAACCTCCATACTACCTAAGAGGAATCTTGGCATATCATGCTTCATGATTGCTATAACCAATTTGGGATGAATGAGAAGCTTCATGTTGAATCCTAATGATAAACACACAAATGTTCACTGTGTTGAATTGCCTTAGTTAACCAACTCTCTCCAATATTTGAGCATCTCACTATCTTGCTTAATTGCAAGTTTTTAGTTATTCAAGTCTTTTAGTTTTCAAGTAATCAAACACCCCCTTTTTAGTTTAATATTAGTTAGTTAGTTTATTTACGATAGTTCTTTTAGATTGCATTGATGATTGAATACAACCATTTCCCCGAGGATCGATACCCCTTTTTACCATTATATTACGTTTTATTTGCAAGCAAAAGGGTGTAATTTGCTTGGTAGGGTTGACATCCCATCAATATTTTTGTAAAAAACAAACTCAAGGTAGGTCCTCTACTTTTTCTAAAGTAGTTCCTAATTTTTGTGATACATATATTATAAATGAAACTGAAAGTTTAGGTAGGTCCTAGGACCTACCTTCTTCCTTCTTAGACACGCCCCTGCCGGCGGTCGAACCGGTTAAACCATTTGAACCAGGAACCGGTCACCATACCGGTTCAACTAAAAAACCGGTTTTTAAAACATTGCACAAAAGTCCCAAAAATCCCCGTTTTTCGCGTTTAACGAAGTGCGATGCTATTTTGGACACTTTTCTCAAACACACAATCATGCTTTATGGAAAATCAAAAGCCTGATCACGTATATCCTTTCGAACTCTTGAAAATTGATTTTGAGCTTAAAAAGGTTGCATAAGAGAAGCACGATCAAAAACACGATTGTGTAAACTCAAAAATACACGTTTCATACGCAAACTCTTCAGTTTCAGCAAATCTAATCCAACTTCCAGCTTCCTCAGGTGTTTTAGCTCATTTAACTTCCAAATATACATCCGACTGCTTCTAAAGTACCGCTCCACTTGAAATATCTAAAAATGACATAAAAACATGAGTAGTACGTGAATTTTGACAAAATACATGAGTTGAACATCATTTAAACTAATTCACACACAAATGCCTAAAATATGATACAAAATGCAAATAAAAACTATTATAACAAATGCATACAATGACATCTATCAGGTCGTGACTATTCTGTTATGGAGCTGCCACGATGTGGCCAGTGGGTGGTTACGACATGATAGTTAGTTGTTGACTTTCATCATTGACTTTTTGACCCTCAAGTTGACTTTTGGTCAACTTGAGGGTTTTTAGGGTGTAGAATTAAAGGGTACTTTTATATTGTTGGTTAAGTGATTCTTAGTACCAGTCTTCACTGTCATAGAGCTGTTGTGTTTGTTTGTTGTTTGCGATGTGAGTCTTCTCACTATATTACGTATGTCATAGTGGTGTGCATGCTCGACTAGCTGAGTCTTATTTGTTGATTGTTTTTATGTGTATTTATCGAGTTGCTGATAAATCTAGGACCGTTGATAGTCCACATGGTTGCTGATAACCGATAGGGTTGTTGTGACTTGTGAGACCACATGACTGCTAATAGTCCCATGGTTGCTGATAACACATGTTGTTTATTATGCTATGTTGTATGTGACATTTTGGGACTCACTAAGATTCGTGCTTACAAATGTAGATTTAAATGTGTTTCAAGAGCTTGAGATAATCGTGGAAATGTGAATGCTTAGTTATACACACACTCATCAACAGTTTTTGTGATTCTGCATTTTATGATGCTCTGATTTTTAGGATGACTGTATTTTGATGCATATGGAAACAATGTTTTTTACTTAATCTAAAAATGAAATATATGGTTGTGAAAAATGGGACGTTATATATCAACTTGTTTTCAAGATCAAAAAACAAAAAGAAATTCTAAAATGCAAAATAAATGAATTTTTTTGAATTTTAAAAATATTAATTTCTTCATTTTAAAAAAAAATAGAAAAAAAGTTTACATTTTTTAAATATATGTGAAATATTCTAACAGAATTTTACATATATATTTCTAGTAGAATATATAACATATTTTAACAATTCTAATAGAATATTAAAATAATCTAACAATTCTACAAGAATCTTAGAATATTATATAATTCTATTTGAATATTTATAATATAATATGTAATAGAATATTAAAATATTCTAAAAATTCTAAAATTTTCCATACAAGGTAATTGTGTTTTATTTTTTAATAAAAAGTAATGAACATAATACCTTTTTTACGAATTTTTCTATTTGTTTTGTTTTTTAGAATTTTTTTTTTTAATTTTCAAAATGAATAAATAAGATTTCGTCATCATGTCTCACAAAATCTCATGGTCTCATTTAAACTCATATATGTATATATATATATATATATATATATATATATATATATATATATATATATATATATATATATATATATATATATATATATATATATATATATATATATATAATTTTCATTGTTTTTGTTTTGATATTTAAAATTTTGTAATTTTACAGCTTTTTGTTTAGTTTTCTTTTCCAGATTTCCAATTGCTTTGAACAATAAAATTAACGATTAAATATATATTTAATTGAAGTCATTTCATAAAAAATATTTGAGGAGACCAAATTTTGGTAAAAATAAAAATTATAATATGGACTTGTTGAAGTCGGACAAATCCATGAGAACATAGAAGAAAATTTTGATGAATGGCAATATATATTAGCAAAAAAAAAATCTATAAATTTCTGGCATTTTTATTTTTTGGTTTGTTTTTTTTTCCCATTGCATAAATTTCTAAATAGCAATAAAATGCAGGGAAAATGACCTTTGAGGGTAATAAAGTATTCGTCTTGTATTCATTAGGTCCCTTATCTTTTTTTTTTTGTCTTTATTATACCATTGAACTTATAATCCCTGTTCACCAAAACCACCGCGACCGGTTATCACCTGTTTTACCGGTTACCACATTTAATTAGAGATGACATGTCTTATTACGTGGAATTAGAACACATTTAATTACCGTTTCTCTTTCACCCGTTTGTCCTTACAGTTAGGGTTCGTTTTAATTGAGGGAAGAAAAAGTTCAATCGAAGCATACGGTTAGGAAATTGAAGAGAAGTGGTGAATGCGAGTGTTATAGTGAAGAAGATGGCCTCTGATTCCAAACAAAGTGAGTATTTAACAGTTTATATACATTATAATGGTTTATTCGCACGAAAACCATTAGTGTACTTGAACGCTGTTGTTGTTTCAATCTGTGATGTCGATTTTGGTGCAATGGATTTCAAAGACTTTAACTTGTTCATTGCAAAGTTGATTGAAGGCAGTTGTGATAATGTATATTATTGCACTAGAAATGAACCATTGGCAGAGGGTATTAGGAGAATTAGGAATGATGCTGACTACTTTGAGTTTATTGAAACGGGTTATAGTGATGAAGCCGGTCTAAGAATGAATGTGTATATAGACCACGAAAATGAACCTGTACTTGATTGGGCTGATATGGAAGTAATGGAAGATGATGAAGGGCATTATTCTAAGGAAGACCTGGATGATGATAAAGATTCACAACTTTCTGATGATGTTCCATATGAGCATGAAGCAGATGATTACATTCCTTCTCTTGACAAGACTATTGGTGATGAATTCTTACATCGGGTGTCAGGTATGTGTAAGGATATAGATGATGAGGCTGAAACTGATGAGGTTGAAACCAAGAATGGAGATGACAAACCAGTGTACCCTATCCATAATGAGAACCAGAAATGGGACAAAATGGTGCCAATTCTAGGTATGAGATTCTCTAACCCCATGGAATTGAAAAATTGTTTGACTAACTATGCAGTGAAGAATGGGTACAACCTTTATTTTGAGAAAAATGATAGTCAGAGGTTATTAGTGAGATGTTGTAAAGAGAACAAGAACCCCTCTTGTCCTTTTAGACCGTGGGCTTCCTGAATGAGCAGTGAAAGGTCTTTCCAAATTAAGTCATTAGTTGATGAACATAACTGTTCAAGAGTCTTCAAACTTGGTTCCATTGTAACATTTAAATGGATTGGAATGCATTTTAAGAATCAACTTGTGAAGAACCCTAAAATGAGCATAAGGAAAATGAAGGCCAAAGTGAGTACAAAGTTTAACTTGATTGTTAGTGTCACTCAATGTAGAAATGCTAGGAGATATGCTTTGGATGAGATAGAGGGTAGTTTGATAGAACATTATGGTAAAGTATGGAGTTATGGAGAAGAAATAATGAGGACAAATCCTGGTTCAACAGTAAAGATAGATGTGAATGTCATGCCTGATTCCACAACCTACTTTTCTAAAATGTATGTTTGTTTTAAGGGTGTGAAGGATGGTTGGATTGCAGCATGTAGGAGGGTAATAGGGGTAGATGGTTGTTTTTTAAAGGGTATATGTAGAGGCCAACTGTTAGCAGCTATGGGTAGGGATGCAAACAACCACATCTTCCCTATTGCATGGGCTGTGGTGGAAGTTGAAAATAAGGAAACATGGAAGTGGTTTCTTGACCTCCTTCTGGATGACATTGAAATGGGAATTGGTCATGGATTGACCCTCATATCAGACCAACACAAGGTATATTTCTGTTTTGTTTTGTTTAAGTTGAATGTTTTTGTTATGTCATCTATTTCATGCTTTCTTTCAGGGATTAATAGAGGTTGTCAAAGAAAGGGTTCCAGCAGCAGAGCATAGACAATGTGCTAGGCACATCTATGCTAACTTCAAGAAAAGATTCAAAGGTGAACAATATAGGAAGTTGTTTTGGGCAGCAGCTGCTAGTACTACTCAACCAAAATTTGAGGCAGAAATGAATTCCATAAAAAAATTGACCCTTTGGCTTATGAACACCTCATGGAAAGGGACCCTAAAAGTTGGTGCAGGGCATTCTTTGAAGTGGACAGGGCTTGTGATGCTTATGAGAATGGCATATCAGAAAGTTTCAACTCTGTTATTGATCTTGCTAGGAAAAGGCCACTCATCACCATGTTGGAAGAGATAAGGATTTATGCAATGGAGAGGATGTATAAAATGTTGCAAGAGGGACAAAGTTGGGGGAATTTAAAAATATGTCCATCTATAAGGTTGAAGATATCAAAGCTAAAGAAACAGCAAAGGTATGATATAACTTCTATTATATTAATATTATATGTCTCATATATAAGATTAATAGAACTTCTTATTTTTTTGGGCAGATTTTGGGGTGTTATACCATCTGGGATACAACAATATGAAGTTAGGATTGGAAATGATGGATATGCTGTGGACCTTAACAACAACACATGTGGATGTAGATCTTGGCAAGTATCAGGTATCCCATGTGTGCATGCAGTGGCAGCCATTTCATACCTTAACAGGAATGCAGAGGATTATGTTGCACCATGGTTCCATACAACCATGTTCTTTACTTGTTACAACCATACCATTAACCCACTTAATGGTAGTTCCATGTGGCCTGAAGCTCCCTACATGAAGCCATTGCCTCCTCAAAAAAGAAGGTTACCAGGAAGGCCAACCCTTAAAAGGAAAAAAGATCAATCTGAGATGGAAAGCAAGGGGAAAACAAGGCATACTATCTCAAAAGCAGGTTCAGTTAATAGATGCACTATTCGTAGAGAAAGGGGCCACAATAGATCAACATGTCCTACTAGACCAGCAGATGTAGCATCCACTTCAAGGCCAAAAAACAAGAAACCTAAAAAATGTAAAAAAGAGAAAGGTATGCTATTAAAACAATATAATTTAAATGGAACATCCAACTCATTAGCTACATATTTGTATAGCAGGTAAAGTGGAACCAGTTCAAGTGGATCCAGTTCAAGCAGATCCAGTGGATCCAGTTCAAGTACCAGCTCCACAGGTTGATCCAGTTCAAGCAGATCTAGTGGATCCAGTTCAAGTACCAGCTCCACAGGTTGATCCAGTTCAAGCAGATCCAGTAGATCCAATTCAAGTACCAGCTCCACATGTTGAACCAGTTCAAGAAGATCCAGTGGATCCACTTCAAGTACCAGCTCCACATGTTGAACCAGTTCAAGCAGATCCAATGGATCCAGTTGATGTACCAGCTCCACATGTTGAACCAGTTCAAGTAGATGATCCACATCCAGATGTTGATGTCCCTGCTCAACCAGTTGCAACTAGACAGAGGATACGAAAATACTCAGAAAGAATTACCAAGATAGGGTTGAGGAGGAAGGTTTTGAAGAAATAAGGAAGCACTGGACACAACCCAATGGTGTTGGAATGATTTTATTTGGAAAGACAAACTTTTAGTCTTATAAATATGTAATTGGGAAAAATTTAAGAATCATGGCACATGGCACATCTTTTGACATATTAGGACAACTGTGGGCACAACTTTTGTAATAGTGCACATGCTGATGGAATATTACAACTTTGTCTTTTATCTATATGCTTTGGTGTACGGTTATTTGCATATAGATTGTTTAATCTTATATTATCTATCATAAATCAAGTAAATTTAGTATTACTACATTAAGCAAAGTTTGGTGTTGTTGTTGTTGTTAATCTGGACCATATTACCCTTGGATCACATCAACACATTGACAATTGATTACTGCCAAATTTAATATGGACCATTTTACCCTTGGATCACATCAAGACATTAACAATTGATTAATGCCAAGATTTAGTCTTAATACATTAAGAAATGTTTGATGTATCCAATGTGGTTAATCTGGACCATTTTACCCTTGGATCACATCAACACATTGACAATTGATTACTGCCAAATTTAATATGGACCATTTTACCCTTGGATCACATCAAGACATTAACAATTGATTAATGCCAAGATTTAGTCTTAATACATTAAGAAATGTTTGATGTATCCAATGTGGTTAATCTGGACCATTTTACCCTTGGATCACATCAACACAATAACAATTGACTGCCAAATTTAATCTGGACCATTTTACTCATGCATCATGTCCAATTCATTAACCTTTTAAACAAATTAATACTTCTTGGAAAGCACTCAAAACATCAAACTATCATTAATAAAAAAGATTTAGTCATAATACATCAAACAAATTACAACATTAAGGATTACATTTAGTCTTTGAATACAGCTAAACTAAGGGTTAAATTAAGGGCTAAACTACTTCTTAAACACAAACAACAGAAACAACACAATCATCACAACTTTATGAGTAAATAGCTTCCATTTGAGTTTTTCAAACTCTTGTCTAACAACCAAATTTTCTTGTTCCATCTTCATCTTACATATGCTGATCTCGTTTTCCAATATAGAAACTTTGAGGGTTAAATTGCACGGTTCTTTTTTGTCCTTCCCAGAATTGACTTCATTTTCAGGGGTTTCAGGCTCCATTCCCAGAACTTGCATTTTGGTCCTTCATTCTTGAAAAAAGTAACAAATTGGTTAAAGAAAGAAGATTAAACGAAAAGTAAAAAACAATTGCTTTACCATGGAGTTAGGGCACAATCTAAATTTTTTTCCTGGATTGTCTTTAGTTCGTGAAGTTCGTACACGAGATGGCAACCCACAGTAACAAGGGTTTTCAGGTTGAAATTCAACATTTCGTTTGGAAGAAATAGAAGAAGAAGAAGAAGACATGTCGATCTAGGGCAAGAACGGGCAAGAACGATGCAGTACTGTAACTTTGCAATTATTAAGCCCAATTTATGGCACATAATGCCACGTAATATCCACATAAGTAGTAACCTACAACAACCGGTATCAAGGGTTTTGGTGAACAGAGATTATAAGTTCAATGGTATAATAAAGACAAAAAAAAGATAAGGGACCTAATGAATACAAGACGAATACTTTATTACCCTCAAATGTTATTTTCCCTAAAATGCAGATACTTATTCACTTATTGGAGTAAGGTAATTAGGCCCAATACATTCATTCCACCCGGCCGAATACATTCCATATTAATGCCGCGTCAACGATTTCATTATAACAAATTTTCGAACTATAAAAATACATTTGTAACTATCTATGCTCCCCCTACCCCACCCCCAAACCACCACCGGCGCCCATCGGAACACTGTCTACGGATGATCCAGATTTCTGCAAACCGTAAGTCTATCTCTAAATCTCTCTCTCAATACCTTTCATTCATTGTTCGAAGAAGCGATTCTCAAATCTAATATCATGATTTGATTTTCGGTTCGCATGATATAATCATGCTCGTTATCCATCTCTCAATGTTTTAATTTTATTTTCCAATCATTGATCCATCAGTTATCGTTAGGGTTTTTTCTACACGATTTTTTTTTATTTGTGATTGGGACTACGTGTAGTTCGGTTATTGTTTCGTCAACCATGCAACGCATTTATGATTTCTTATTGTTTGTTGAATGGGTGATGTTGAGTGACGTGTGATGTGGTTAACTGTCTTCATTACACAATTTGTTGATTCAATTAAAAGAATTCGAGTCTATTACATGAAATCTGGTTGTTTCAGTTTACAGTTTCGATTAGGCGTAAAATTCTAATGGACAGTGTTTGAATCTGTGATTTTGTTTACCAATTCGAGTGTATTAATTGATGTTGTGCGTTTGGTTTAAATCGTTATTTCTGTCCCTGTGGTATATGTGCTTTTATCTGTGCATTTAGACTGTGTTAGTTTCTGATTCTTAATTGAGACAAGATACGATCAAATTTTATACTCTCAGCATTCTGTTTCATATCTGATTTTCATTTTTATTCGTATTTTTGGTGATATTGCAACCTTCAACAGGAAGATAGATAGAATGGGAATATACCTAAGCACGCCTAAAACTGACAAGCTTTCTCAGGATGGTGAGAATGATAACCTGAAATATGGGGTGTCATCCATGCAGGGTTGGCGTACATCAATGGAAGATGCTGTAAGTAGCTAGTATGCACTATGATGTTCTAGTTATGTAAAACTATTCTTCATGTTGGACTATTGGAGATCATAAAGTCTCTAAGATGATGGAATGTTTTGGATACTCAAATGTCATTCTGTATTTTTTGGGCAATGTAAAATTTGTTTATTCATATGGATCACTCAGAATTTTGTCTGCCTTCTTGGTATGAGGTGTTCGGTAGCATGCTGCTTATCTTGATTTGGACTGTTCAACATCTTTCTTTGGTGTTTATGATGGCCATGGAGGTATGACTACAAGCTTTAACACCCATGTATACTTATTTTATAATTCTTGATTTGATAACATCTTTACTACATTAACAGAGTTGTAGTATACTAGTATTTCAACGAATCTAATCATTGTGTTGTTTTTTTTGGGAAATTTCTGTACTAAGCCTTGTAGTTTGCAGGTCAGTCTGTCTCTAAGTTCTGTGCAAAGTATCTTCACCAACAACTGATGAAACATGAAGCTTATTCTAGTGGTGATATTGGAACTGCTGCCCAAAAAGCTTTCCTCAGGTTACCTATTTTTTTTGTAATATCAATAGCTGTTACACTTACACTGTTACACATCATGTCTATATATGAAAACAAGTTTGCATCTTTATGTAGAATGGATGAGATGATGTGTGGGCAACGTGGCTGGAGAGAGTTATCTGTTTTGGGAGACAAAAAAGATCAATTAAGCGGGAGGATGGAAGGGTTAATTTGTTCACCTAAAAGTGGTGAAGCAAAAAGTCAACATGATGATTGGCCTGTTGAGGAGGTACTTTAAAAGTTCAGATACTGAATCCATTAAAACCAACATGTTATTATAATCTTAAAATATTTAACCATGGTAGATAAATTTTACTGTTTTTATAGTATGTTGCTATTATAGGTCATATATTGTTTTTCTAATGATTCAGGGGCCACACTCTAACTATGAAGGGCCACAATGTGGTAGCACTGCTTGTGTGGCAATCATCCGTAACAACCAACTTGTTGTAGCTAATTCTGGTGATTCTCGTTGTGTGATATCTCGTAAGGGTCAGGTAATTAATTTATATATTTGTATTTTTTTTAAATATATGAATCATGGAACTTGTGGATAAGCATGGGTTTAATCTTATATACAGGCATATAATTTGTCAAAAGACCATAAGCCTGATCTTGATGCTGAAAAAGAAAGGATATCAAAAGCTGGTGGTTTTATTCATTGTGGTCGAGTTAATGGGACTCTAAACTTAACTAGGGCTATTGGTACTTTTCATACGTCGATTTTTATTTTTTATAATTATTTCCTAAAAGAGTAATTGTATGATTGTATCCTGTATTGGTCTTTGTGGTTCTTACTTCATCATATGTTCAGGGGACATGGAACTGAAGAAGGATAAATCACTGCCTGCTGAAAAACAAATTCTTACTGCTAATCCTGATATAAACATAGTGCGTAAAAGCATTTTAAATGCTTTTTTTTTTATCTAATATTCCTTATTTACATTTTTTCTGGAATTTTATAAGTTGCTTGTTGATTTCCTTTGATTAGGTTGAGCTTTGTGAGGATGATGATTTTCTTGTTATTGCTTGTGATGGAATATGGTAAGTTTTTCAATCTTGCTTTTGGTCATTATATAATGCGCTAGAATGAGATTACAGTTTTAACTAAATATGACTGGCTTACATTATATGTCATGTGACTGGAGATATATCTAATCTAAGATAAATTACAAAAATGGTACATGTGTTTTTTAATTTTAACCGTGTTTAGTTCAAAAATTGAAACCTTTTTCTGTTTTGGTCCCTGGAACCTTGAAATAAGGACAAATTTTGAAAACCCATTTTAACTTTGGACTAAACATGGTAAAAATTAGAAAGCACAAGGACCATTTTTGTAATTTACTCTAGAATGCTGAGATTTTTTTTTTCTCTTTTTACAGGGATTGCATGTCAAGCCAACAACTAGTGGATTTTGTACGCGAGCAAATAAAATCTGTACGTCCATTTCTACCTCACACTTGACAGTTTATTATTGATCCTACAATCTTGTGGGGCCCCTCTGTTACACAGGACAAAACAGAATAGAACATGACAGTCTTGTATTGTGTTTGACATGTATTAGACTGATGTCACCCAAACAGGATTCGTTTTGCTCTTGATTTGTTTGTGCAAAAGACGTAAATGCCCTCT
The DNA here is from genome assembly GCF_002870075.4 of Lactuca sativa. Taxonomy (NCBI): domain Eukaryota; kingdom Viridiplantae; phylum Streptophyta; class Magnoliopsida; order Asterales; family Asteraceae; genus Lactuca; species Lactuca sativa. The sequence continues at coordinate 38,603,197 of NC_056623.2, forward strand.
TCATCAAAATTTGCCTTAAAAAGCTTGACCAGTCCCGTCCCTTGCAAAAGACGTAAATACCATTTTCATGATGATTATCGAAGATAGCATTAGACTCTCGTGAAAAAAGACGGAAACGCCCTCATGAATCTTGATAATGGTAAACCTAACAAGACTAAATTGATACACAGGAAAGTAAGCTATCGGTGGTGTGTGAGAAGGTATTCGACAGGTGTCTGGCACCTACCTCTGGTGGTGAAGGATGTGACAACATGACAATGGTTTTGGTGCAGTTTAAAACTTGCCCAAAGCCCGGCCCGGGTCCATCTACTTCTCAACAGACGTCCCCTGATCAAGACTCTGTCTCATCTGACTGCAAAGACAAACCTGGTTCAAACTAGCGGTAATACTTTTTTTTTTTTTTAATTCATCACAACCGTTTCATAGAAATACATAATATTCTTTTATATCCATAGGAAACATCGCTCTATTCATGTACAAATTGTTTTCTTCTTATTGAATTGGCCCATGGTATTTGAGACACCATTTGTTGATTTGAATTTTGCTCATGATAATCACAGATAATGTGACAGCCTCGAGTTCAAATTCTACGCTTGTATTTCACAAAATGGTTGTTGCTAGATGTGTTTGCTAGCATATATATTTTGCATCTAGTTGAGTACTAATTGACCCAAGAGAATCATGTTTGCTACCAGCCATATTGACAATAAAAAAAAAACAAATAAAAACCCCAAGCCAGAGTAGATAGCTAGTAGGAGTTGGATGCAAAATGCAATCAACAATCAAATACATGACTAGAGAACAGTTGGCAAATGGGTACATGTGAAACTGTTGCTCAACATGAAACCTTCTTCAATCAACAAATCGAAAAACTGTGAATTGATGTGTGCACTGGTACCATGAAGATTGGTGCCAAAACATGACCAAGGTTTTACTATCATAGAAAAGCTTACTTACAACATACAATGAAAGAAAAAAGGAAACTATATATAAGAAACAAGTAGGGTAAAACATATCTAAGAAATGACTAAACTACTCATAAACTTGAGAGCAGTATAATATTAAAGCCATTACATTTTGCCATTTTTTCGGTTTAACCGCAATATTTTATTCCTGGTCGATGAAAACTACCCATTTTTCAAAGAAATTCCCACTACGTCAATGGTGACCCCTATTAGTTATATGAGTTTTCATATACCTACATATATACCTACTTGACATCATACAAAAACAGACCATGCATATCCCATTAGAATGGAGTAGGGGCAATGCATAAATCAACAGTCAAGTCTCCTTGGATGGTAGATCGATTGTGTCACTAAGATGATCTCCGACATGTGCACAACGTAAACCTACAAAAGGGCAACGAGGAGTAAGTGATAGAGAGCAGTGCAACAATACATTAATAATCAAGTAACATAAGTGCAAGAAATCGTCATCAACAAATAAAAATCAAAAAACAAAGACATACAAGGTGGAGAGACTATTCATCAACACTAATGTTTGACTTCCAAACCTTCCTATATGAGGTCATGTCCTTGGTAAAAACAAGTTTCTTCATGTCAAACCTCACATTATCCCCTTATTTCCTTCTCAGACGTTCTCTCTTCCTTCTAACCATCGATCCTAAATGACTCTACCCTCCTTATTGTCACCGAAGGTAACCTTCTTATGACATGTCCAAACCATCTCAAACATCCTTCCCTCAGTTAATGAGTTCTTTATAACTCCATTCGGTATCCTATCCAGCAAAGTTCAACCACAAGTCCACCTTACTATCCTCACACTTGACATCATTTGTACTTCTAAAATAACATCTAACTTTCTAAAAATGATTATTATTTACCTACATTGTATGTGTATAACCTCCTAAACTAGCAAATGAGAATTCAACTCAGGAGATATGTTCTTTCATTAAGTACACATGATGTCATGTAGATAAACGATAAGTCATACAAGTTTTAACATATGCTAAACCGAAAATAGGTGGGCATAGTGGTTGTAGTTGAAATTTATTTTTAAATGTGTAACTTTCATTGACTGAAATAAAATATAGTGACTAAAAGGAAAAATGGTCTTGATATAGTGACTTTTATGTACATTGCCCTAAACTTATATAGCTAAATAAATGCTAAACTTAAAACTATGCAAAATATACCATAAACCATGCAAAATTTATGCTAATAGTTTTAATGGATGGAAGAAGTTAAAGTTTCTTAATGTTTCTAGTTTTATATGTTATGTGAGGTTGTGCATGATTCGGTCAAAACTCAATAAATTGGTTTAAACAAGACAATGTTTAACAAAATTTGAGCCTTTCATATATTTGTTGATACGTTGTTTTGCAAAAATAAATAAATAAATAAAAGAACTATGTTGGGTTTGAAGGAGGTGTTGTTTATTGTGTGTAAGTTGTGTTTGTTAATGCTGATGCATAAAAGATGTTAGATTTTGGTGTGAAAGCTTTTCTTGATTTGATTGAAAAATGATCTTGCAATGTAATGTGGCCATGACTTCCTATCACGGGGGGAAGCCGCATCACCCTCATATGTTGCCTTTTGTTGACCAGCTCTTTATGTTTGCTAAACACATTCCCCCTTCTTTTTTTTCTTTGTCGAACCAACACTAAAAATATAAAAAGTTGATACAGTTTTCTTCGGTATTGCTTCTTTCCAAAGTGACAAGTCATATATTAAGATACAGTTTCATCATTTACCTTTATTTGATCCTAAATTGTGTTTAGGGCTTGATGAATTTGGGAATTTGTTATAAATGTAAAACACGTATAATATCATTATTTGGTAATGATATTTAACAAATAATATGTTGATAATTTCATAAAATCTTAACCTAGTTGTTATTATTTATGAGCTTGGGTTAAGATTTGCAGTTAGAGTATATATCTATAAATATGTATTGTATTTGTGTATGAAGTTGTTTATATAAAATATGAACATTGATGCCTAAATTGGAGTTATAGTTTTGGTGTCTTGGCGATATAACAAACAGTTAGTGATTATTATTATATTATACACTAGTAAAGTGATGTTAACATGAACATGAAATAAAATCACATATCGGAAGTATGTTGCTATATGTGAAAGTATAGTATATGGTTTCCACCTGAAAAAAAAAAAAAAAAAGAAACGTTTTTAATAAAATTATCATTTTTTCGCAATATACGATTCTTTTTCAAAAAAAAAAAATAATAAATAAATAAATAAATCAGAACCATTAGAAATTTCATTTCATATCAAAAATTTGTCTCACATTGTGCCCTTTATAAGTTATATTATGATTATATTTTGCAAAGAATAAACAAGATAACTTTTAAACCTCCATCAATTCAATGCTTTTATGATGTTTTCTGATAATAATGTTCATTGATCAATAAATTAATGGGTTTATTACCGTTTCACAAAGGAAATCAAGGGGTATTTTGGTCGTTTACATGGATTTGATTATCGTATGATCTATTTGACAACAAAATTCCATAAAATTGTTTATCCAAAATAAAAAGATATAATATTCAAACTTTAGCATTTCCAAAATATTGTTAATGTTCGGTTAATATTTGAACAATGCTTTATCATCTAGTGATGTACCTTAAATGGGTTTGACATGATCGTCTAGTAGAAGTGCACATAAAAACTATATATCAAAGTTCAAAACCGGATTTGACCCAACCGGATTAGATACTCTTATCCACGAGATCCTAACTGGATGATGAATCCTGACCCAAAAATTGGATTGACACCCGAATCGTAAACCAGTTTATCGAGAATCCAAATCCAAAATCATACCCAAAATTGAATTCAACCCGGATCGGATTCTATGTGACATCATTTGAACCGGATCAATTAAAATCCAGATTGGATTTGTCAAAAACGCACCTCTAGCATCTTGACCTACGACTTACCATTTTTAACAGAAAGAAACAATAACAAGCTAGATGAAAAAGCATATACGATTACTTGTTAATTGTTACACCTTATCTTTTAACAAAATATATGGCAATACAAATATACATCAGTACGCTACTTCAAACCACCAATCACGAATAGACACGTCATCCTTAAGCATCTCTAATCTGACCACGATGGTCGATGGATAATGACCTCCCAAGTCCCAAGCAGCCTATCTCTCTCTATTATACTTGAATATATAAATGGAATGCCTCTATTATGTCTCTATATACATTGAAAAGATGCTTTGTCTTCTCCATTGATGACCATTTCTTCACTCAACAATCGACTTCCTTCACACACGATTACAAAATTCATATGGCGACTTTTAACACGTGGCAAGTTTGATCTCTATTTCATAGTTTCCCATACACATTTCACATACGCGCGTACCAACTATTAATTATATATATAGATCGATCTACAGAGCTTGATTTCGTATCTATTTCACAAAGGACTAATTTGATTTCCTTTGAAGTTAGCTTAGCTTTACAATAGATATAATAAAGTGCTAATGGCGTCTGTGGCTGGAGTTATCAACGGTTGCGTTTCATCTTCCACTTCATCTTCATCGTCGTGGGGAAAACTGAAGAAATCTCACGAGAAGATGACGACGACGACGAGTGCTGGTAAGAGGTTTCGAGTTAGCTGTGCTTTTACGAATTCTCTAGCTTCAGATCCATATAAAATATTGAGGATTCATCCTGGTGCTTCTGAATCTGAGATCAAAAAAGCTTTCAGACAGCTTGCTTTGAAGGTATTAATTACTTTCTTCTACTAGTGATTGCAGAACCTTCCGATTGATAGATCTTCCTCTTCCTAATTTTTTGAAGGCAGTAGTTTATTGATCGAATAGATGCTAATTTTAGTTTATCAATTGCACTGATCACACAAAAATACTATCACAACTCAAGGATTTAAAATTGGAGTTGCCGTTTTTTTCGGTGCAGATTTTAGTATGATTTTCGCTCAATTAAATTATGAATCTTTTCAAATTGCTATTCTCTTTGATCGAAACTCTTATTGTTCTAGTATCATCCGGACGTTTGCAAAGGAAGCGATTGTGGAATCCAATTTCAAGAAATTAACGAAGCATATGATGTAAGTTTACTCTTGATTCCACACTTTATTAAACATTGAAAATTAGAAATATGTACTGTTGTTTCAAAAACTCTGCAATATAACCCATACAATTTGAAACTATAAATATGAAAAATCAAATCAGAAAGTTCAAAATGTTTTGCACCCAATTTCTCAATCTAGTTTTATTTTATATAAGTTTCTGTTAAATAAAAATGGTAACAAATTATTGCAGAAATACTAGTAATCGAATATGGATATCAGAAGGCATATTCTTATCATTATCTCATATGCTAAAATTATTGCACATTTCAGTTATCAACTTATCATTTTGAAATTTGTCTTGAAATGATTGTATTACCTTAGAAATTTTAGTTATGTACATTTTTTAGGAACGTATTTTCAAATAAATATTTAAGAGATCGTTCTTTTATTTGGTATCTACGTTTCAAGATACATTACAAGCTTATATATTTATAATCAAATAAGCAACATATAAAGTATATATTATTTCTTTTATAATGATCATGTCTTTTAGTCCATTTAAACATATATTTTAAGTTTAAGTTTATAATAAAAAAAAAAGGACTTATTATTCGAAATTTTATTTATTGATTATCAGGTCCTTTATTTAATGTCAATAGTTTGAAATGTGTTATAAATTCGTAATCAAATAATTAAGTTGTAATTTAATTTTTTTATTTCGTTACCAGTTTTTGTTTGACATGATCAATAATTTACTTTGTTCAAATATTCGATTAAAAATGTTAAAACAACACTAATGGCTTTTTTTTTTGGTTTATTTCACCTTTTATAAATAATAAAAATGGCAGATGTAACATTAACAATTTATTTTGTCCAAGGATTTTTTTAACAATCAAGACAATAGACATAGTACTTTCTTTTTTCACCTTTTAGTGATTGTCAATTGATATGATTGATTAAAACATGATAAATAAGTTTTTGTTCAAGTTTTTAATTCTATATATTTTTATGTTTTTTTGAGATATTTAACCTAACAGTGCATACAATTTTTCTTTTTAAAAAAATAGTCCATATAATAGAAAATCATAGAAATGGTCAAAACAAATTACAAAAACGATCCTCTAATATACCAAAAAGTCCCTATGCAGAATTGTATTTTACAGATATGGTCGTTTTGTTTTACAAATTTACAGAAATGGTCCTTGCCTATTAGTAAATTTATAGAAATGGTTCTTATGTTTCATAAAACTGCAGAAATGGTTTCTGCCTATTATCAAATTTACATTATTGGTCCCTATGTTTCACAAAATTATAAAAACATGCCCTGCTTTTTGCAAAAAATACAAAAATAGTCCTTAACCATAAGCAAATATACATAAATTGTCCTGACATTTTATAAAATCATAGAAATCGTTACTTTCTAATAACTAATTTATAGAAATGGTCTATATATAAGATATCATTTGAAAATTTATGCTGAGAATATAAGATTGAGTAAATTACTGAAATCGTCCTTATGGTTTGGTCAAAATTACACGTTTTGTCCCTACTTTTGATCGTCCGGATCGTCCCTGATGTTTGATTTTGTTGTGTTTTTCGTCCCCATAGTTTGGTCAAATTTGTACATTTGGTCCCTAATTTTATGTATGTAAAGGACGAAAAACGCAATAAAATCAAACCATATGGATGATCCAAATGCAAAAAAATGGTTATAGACCAAACTAACCAAACCATAAGGACGATTTTAGTAACTTACGCTATAAGATTAATAAGCTCATGGCAACATGTATGTCATCCCATTAGTTTAAACTATGATAGACAACAATATCGTTTTTTGTATTTTAATAATATTTTACATATGAGCAGATAGTAATGAGTAATTTAAAGGGTGAAATGAGTGTAGAAGAAACACAGGATGAACCGTTAGATGAGACGATGAGAGGAATGGAGGACCCTGATTGGGACATGTGGGAGGAATGGATGGGTTGGGAAGGAGCGGGTATTCGTGATTACTCCTCACACATTAACCCTTATATCTAATTTTTTTCAATTCATCTCCCTAAAGTTATTTCCTTTCACATTATTTCTTCTCGTGTAAGGGAACCTAAATGTGCATGTATATATTTAGAAAACAATTGTAAATTTTGCTATATTCATTATGATAATATATATACATGTGTAATTATAATTCCTAGATACATTGTTGGTTTTGTGTACAAAAAATGGTGTACGGTTGGAATGATTGGAGCCACTTTTGGATATATTAAAATCTAATGTGATATATTAATTTTCATGTGTGTTTTTGGCATTGTATTAGACCATCTTTAACTCATTTCTATTTTTCCCCCATAAATGGAATAAAAAATGGAATAAATAGTGTTTCATTTCCAATCCTATTCCATTTTCTACCTTATTTTTTATTCCAAAAAGTATATTCCTAGAATATTTATTTTTTATAACTTATATATATTGTCAAATACACACCTCTACTAATTAAACTCTATATTTATGATTAATTAATATAAATTAGTATATAACATGATATTATAAATATTAAATATTGCATTTAAATTATAGTTAGTAGATAAAATAAACTAGAAATGTATAAAATAAAAATGAGAGAAAATAAAATTGGCAACCAAACTTCACATCTATTTTTAGAGATATGAATAGTATTCCCTCATATTCATATCTCCAAAAATTGAGGTAAAAATGGGGTAGAATTGGAGAAGAATGGGGGAATAAATAGAGTTTGGGGGTGGGTTGGAGATGCCTTATGTGATGATGAAAATACAAGTTTTGATATATGAATTGAAATATTTTGATGGGTTTCATTTATTATTACATTTATCGTAACAATTTAACTTATTTATGAAGTTCAGAGATTGAGGGTGGGTATTTTATACTGTCATAAGACATAAATTGTTTGTTTAAGGGTATATCTTGAGGATACAAAAATAAATTCAAGAAACAATATTATATCTAATGAGATCTGCTCTCATTATGTACAAAACAATATAAGACATGTGTATTATGTATTATAGGCTTTCAAATATGTTCTTTTTGATGTATTTATATGTTGTCAAAAGGCACTTAATAACTACCAACCAATTTCAATTATCCGATAAACTATCAAAAGTTGTTAAGCATCAATTAATATATTAAATGATTAATTTACAAAAATTAGCTTTGGATTTAATTATATATATATATATATATATATATATATATATATATATATATATATGTATGTATGTTAATTAGTCAAGAAAAACCCTAAGACCCAAAACATGTATCTTTGACCATTAATATATTAAATCAAAACCTAATTTAGCTAGTCCAAATCTAATTCAGCTTGCCCAACACTACAATCCAAGTCGAGTTTAACTCATTACTTTGTCCATTTGATAATTAAGGGGGTAAAGTCTTATATAAGGCTAGAAAATGTTATTGTCTTCCTATTTACACAAATTTATGCACCACTAATGTTATTGATTTTTGGGTGTGTTGGACTTACGTTAATGTACATTGACAATATACAAAAGTATTTGGTTGGCATGTTATTTTTCTTATACCGTAAGGTGGTTTTAGGCTCTCTCGCTTCATGTCCACAAAGTCTATAACATCCCGATGATGAGACAATTTCAATTTAAACCCTATGTTTGAAGAAATATCGCATTTGGGCCCATATGCATGATAAAGATTACAAAATGGCCCGCGGTGGCATTTTAGTAATTTTAGTCGAAGCTTAGTACAATGGGTGTACGCTTCGTACGCAAGGCGTACATGTGAGAGCGTAGAACGATCGGCGTACATTGCATACGTAGGGTATACGTGTGAGGGTTTCAAACCCTAAAACATAGGGTTTTGACCCTATTTAAAAATCTTTATCGCCTTAAGACCTTCACCCTCATCAACCCCCACCTAAAAACTGTCCCTCTAGCTAACCCTAAGTGTGAAGATTGCACCTTGAGCTCATTTGTGTGTTTTGGTGATGTTCTTAAAGAAGAAAAAAGTGGTAGAAGGATATTGGAGCTTGGAAGAAGTTTGGATATGGGATTCTCACCTTGCTAGCAACCTTTAGGAGGTAAAAAGCTCCTAGCTTGATTATCCTTTCTTATAGATCTGGATATTCCTTCATTTAGGGCATTTTTGGTCCCAACCTTTGTGATTCTTGAGCATGACATGCTCTTGATCAAATAAGTTGTCCTTTCAGACCCAGTGAGGGGCCTTGAGTCATAAAAATGAGATCTTGATGCTTAATTCTTCCCCATGCATGCTTTAGGAGGTCTTTAAGTGTTAAGAAGTTGGGATTGTTTGTATTAAGCACTTAATGGGCATGCAAAGTCATATAGTTGGAAACTTTATAACTCCTAGTGGTATTTTGGCCTTGGATATGCATTTAGACGTAAAAAGTCGAAGTATTAAGTTGTTAAGTGGTTAAGATGGAAAACCATTGCGTATGTTAGACGTACCAAATGGTACATTGCGTGTAAGCAGGTGGAGCCTTGATGCCTCGGACCACGAGTATGCCCCGCGTACATCCGAAGTACTGTAACGCCCGTAGATCAGGGCTAGTCAATTTAGAGACGATAAGCATCAAAAATGATTTTTTATGGAAGATTATTTAGAAGGATTAACCTTAACCAAGTTTTAGTATATGTCACAAGGTTTCTGTGCATATAAAGAACGCCAAAATCCGAGTTATAACGAAAAAGTTATGACCTATCGAAGTTTTGCGACAGAACCGACACGACCTAGCGTGACCCAGCGCGACGTAAATAGTGAATTTAAGGTAGATAGATATCTATCCTTAGTGATATAAATTAGAATTGAAGATCTCATCGATAGTAGTGCAACGACGGAAAGACGGACGAAAACGGAGTTCAGTTGAAGGAGTTATGAATTTCGAACGGAGTTTTCCTGTCCGGCCTACTAAAGATAATATATAAGTAATATATTTATAATATATTAAAAATAAATTCAAAATTAGCCAATGGAGTCTAAACGAGAGTTGTAGAGCAAAATCTTACCTTCGCATCGATATAAAGAACGTCGAAAACGGAGTTCGTATGCGAAAGTTATGAATTTCTGAAGTTCAGGGCGCGAAACCCCAAAACTGTCAGAGACCACGACGTGGCAAGTCTCCTGACACCTCCGGGAGTCCCCCAGATGCAACTTGCAATGACGCATGCAATGACGACCAAGCCCACGACATGGAAAAAGGTTGCCACGACGTGGCAAGGGCCAAATTTGCCCTATAAATACATTTGAAGGGCCACCCGACTATGGTTGCTCCATCCCTTCTCTCTCACTCCCGATACACCCTCTAAGCCCTATTTTAACTCCCCACCCCCGGAAGCCCCGATATCAACCCCGAGACCCGAAGCAAGTCCCGAAGCCCGAAGATCCCGAGAAGAAAAGAGTTTCCGAGCCGAAGCTCTTTCCGTGAGAAACCTGGTGTGTGAAGATATCCTGGTTTCACCGAAGAATACTACTCTTAGAGCTGTAGTGTTGTCCGATCATCTTCTGATCAAGTGAGTGTATAGTCCCTTTCATAAACACGATAATAATACAAGTATTGATTGAATGTATTAAGTATATTGTTGTTTATATGTGTGAGTGTGTGGTTACTTTCTTCTACCACATAGATATAAAGTATTTGCTATGAAATACGTGCTATGTGTTTATATGTTGTTGGTTTACTTGAGATGGTTGTTGAATGATTGTTTTATACAGGTTTTTAAATGATCTAAACTGTATATGTATGTTATATCTACAAATACGTTGGGTAGAACATGGGTAGACGAATTAGTTGGTGTGTGATGACGGATGAGCTTGAGGATGAGACGTATAGACAAACCTTGGTAGCTATGGATTTAGTACCGTATAGACAAACCTTGGTAGCTATGGATTTAGTACCGTATAGACAAACCTTGGTAGCTATGGATTTAGTACCGTATAGACAAATCTTGGTAGCTATGGATTTAGTACCGTAGAGACGAACGTTGGTAGCTATGGATATAGTACTGTTAGATAAACGTTGGTAGCTATGGACTTAGTACCTACACTAGTAGCTATGGATTTAGTACCCGATGAATGAACCACAACAGCTATGAAATTAGTGCTTTACGAAGGAACCTTGGCAACTATTGTCTTAGTGCCTAATACGGAGTAAACGAATAGATAACTCTTAGGGTAAACCCTTAAGAGTAAGGAAGATAATGGGGATGGGAAATTGAGTTGGTTGTTTGATAATTAATTATAATAATTATATTATTGTGGGTTGAAAACCCTATATGCTCACCAGGCTCCAAAGCCTGACCCACTCAGTTTTCTTTTCAATACAGGTAATGGCACAAGAGTATAAGTTGGTGGACTTGATGAGAGATTTCGGATTATAGATCAATAGTTATAAATAATTGTTGTAAGGTCTATTTTATATTGTTTATGCTTTTGGTCTGTATCGGAACATGACATCCCGAGGTTTTATTATTTAATGAAAATACATTCTCTTTGAGAAATGTTTTGATAAATGGTTATCATATTTTATTTTGGGAACAAATTCCGCAACCGTTTTCTTTAAACGATCACTCTGATTTATAAAACAAAGCATAAACAAATCGGTTTTTTTTAGCCGTGAAATTGGGGATGTCACAAGTACGCCCCGCGTACGAGGACTTAGTTGACTCGGTTGCTTTGTTGATTTTGTCCAGTATTGACCAAGGATATTTTGGGAAAGTTGTTATTAATTTAGAATGGGAAAATGTTTTGATGTTTAGGAGTCGGGTAGAGCCGGTTGTCGGAGCAGGGATTTATTCAAACTAAGAGGTGAGTTTCTTCACTGTACCTGTGGTTCGAATGCACTAATGCTGGCCCACTAGAGTGCTTATCATGGTTAGGATAGTGTTATGCTAGTTTGTAGGTGTTTAGTAGACCCGTATGATTATTTGTATTTGTTGGCTTTGTGTTTATGTATATTTGTTTCATATGTCGACATATTGTGTTGGCTTGAGGCAGTCCTGCTTTTTGTTGTAGGCCAAGACACCCGGGGACAGCCAAATAGGTTGTAGGCCCTACAAGGCGGTCCAGTCAAGCCAGCGTCCCGTAGAGTGATTCGAATAGGTTGTAGGCCTTGCAAGGCGGTCCAATCAGGTTGGCTGCTCATATTTGTATGCTTGTTTTTTTGTGGTGTGTTGGTACTTTGGGGAAACTCACTAAGTTTCGGCTTACATTTTTAGTTTATGGTTTCAAGTACTTCAAATGATTGTGGGAAAGCGAAGGTGTGACTGTGCACATCTTCCTATTTTATGTCACTAGGTCTTGGGAAAACTCTGATTTTGTAATAATGATTTTAAAACAATGACTCTTTTTTGTAAACAATGTTGGTTAATGGTTGATTTTGAACATTTTAAATTTCTTTTATTTTTTGGAGTGTTACAAAGTCTTAGGGGACATTCACTATTTGACAAAGGTATGGATCGATTCCTAGAATCACTCTTTGGTTTGAAATCTTTAGGGTAACCAATTAGTTTGTAACATTTATCAATTGTATGCCCTTTACGACCATAATTTTTGCATTGAATACATTGATTCCTACTTTTATTATTATTAAACATGTTATTAAACCTACTCTTAAAGGAACTATTTTGTGTCTTAGTGGAAGATTGAGAGGTCGAAAAGGAACCATTCTTTTGGTGAGATTCTTCATGAGAAATGATTGAAAAAACAGTTTTAGCATTTTGTAACGGATCCATATAAAGAATGCGATTCTTCACTTGATTATAGGAGTCATCAAGTCCACTTAGAAACTGCATGAGTGTCATGAGTTTGGAGTGATCATTCAAACGAGTAACATCTATACAAGTGCACTCAGTAAGACTAGTAAAACCATCAAATTCCTTCTAGAGAGCACCTAGTTTATTATAATAGTAAAAAAAAAAAGGGAAGATCCATTTTGATTTAAAGAATTAATTTGCTGATGGATATTAAACACAACAAAACCAACAACCTTATAATAAGTTTCAAATAATTATTTCCAAATATCTTATTCTACTTCAGAATAAGCATGACCAACATATATTGACTCATAAATTAAACCAAGAATCCATGAACACACAACATTAGCACGTTCCCATTGATTCAACACTTTCCTTTTTAAGAGTTCCATCAACGAAACCTAACTTATTTCTTGCTTTAAGACCCTTAATCATTGAACTACGCCACAACCGGAAGTTCTCATTTCTAGTCAGTTTAATTGTAACAATAGTAGTAATAGAGTTATCAGAAGGATGAATATATAATATATCATCAAAATCAATTATGTCATATTTTACCACTACCAACAGGATTAGTTGGGCCATTCATTATAGAAAGTAATCAAAAAAGAAAAGAACAAACTACTGTGAAGACAAAATTTTCAAGATGGCCACCGCAGTTTGTTGGATGCCCAAGATGAGTCAACTACAACGTCGAAAACAATAATAAGTAGTAAACTAATAAAGCAATCAAATAAGACCTTAAGCAACAACAAATAGAACAAACAATATCTTAGGAAAGAAAAGCACATAACCAAATAGAAAGTAGCTGGTGTACTCAAGACACCAGTGATATCCTATAACTACAATGGGAACTATAAGGGCTCACAGAGGTCTAATACTCACTTTTGAAGTTTACTGACACAATTAGGGCTTTTACCATAGAACCGATGTTTCAAATCAATTTTATTAGGTTCCTTTCTCTATTTAGAGTTAATCGGAACATATAGTTTCGTTCTTTATTAGAGTTAATCGGAACCAAACAGTTTTAGACTTGAACGACTTAAAGCGAGATACAAATTTCACAAAGAGGCCATAGATTATCACCAACATGGATGAAGACAAATCTTGCAACAATAAGAAACTCGCAATAGCGAAAAACTTAACAAAAAAAAAGGCGATCAAGGAGAAGGTCGAACCAAAAAACCCTAGATCGACACAATAGGTGTCGATTAAAAAGGATTCACACCAAAACCCTAGATTTGACACAATCGGTGTCAGATCTACAAGGTTTACAACACGAAAGACAAAGAAGAAAGCGGAAACAAAAATGAGTAACAAGTACTCTAACCTTTTACAAAGAACCTTTGAAGTATGTCGTTTAGCCAGAAATAGCAATTAGAGCAACCCCCCACTCCGATACCATGTAAAGAAAGAAGAAACTCAGGATTTCCCAACTTGATCAATTCACTCACTATGAATTAGATCGTTTATACTTCATACAATTAGAAGGAAACCTCACTATAGTATTCACTCACTCAATATTACAGAAATAAGCTAAAGAACAAAGCAAATATGGCATCCCTATTTTTACAGTGTGAAAAAGATATTTTTATTTATGCTAATTTGAAAACAAAGTATTTATTAAGTTGTAGAATTTTTCCCCTAAAATTTTTTCTGAAGAAAATGTTTTATTAATAAAATATTGGGATGTCATAACTAATACAAAACATAAGCATAAACTTTACAAACCTTACATTATTTATACTAATGGCTTAAAACTCCTTGAATCTCTCAACATAATGTACCTTCAAACCATTACTTGTGATACAGAGAAACTGAGTGGGTCAGGTTGGAGAACCTGATGAGTACATAGTGTGAGAAAGTGATAATTGTTCACCTTATTTGTTATTAATCAATAACGTGTACTTATACAAAATACAACAAGAATATAGGAGATATACATGGAATATTGTAAGCTAACTAAAGTAAACAAATAATCTAATTATGTATGAGATTTATCTCCAATACCCCCCCTCAAGCGCACAGGTGGTGGGCGAACTCGAAGCTGATCACGGAACTTTTCAAACAACGATCTTGGTAAAGGTTTGGTAAAGATGTCAGCCACTTGAAGCTTGGTAGGAACAAATTGTGTATGCAATTTGCCAGATAAAACAAGTTCCCTAATAAAATGATGATCAATGTCTATATGTTTTGCCCGCTTATGTGCAACAGGATTTTGACTCAAGAAAATAGCACTTAAGTTGTCACAAAGCAAGGTAGGGCGAGATGATGGCAAGGCATTCAGATCACGTAACAGATGTGTAATCCAAACCAATTCTGTTGCAGTATTTGCCATGGCACGATACTCAGATTCACAACTTGACCTGGAAACAGTAGGTTGTTTCTTGGCACTCCAAGAAACAAGATTACCACCAAAGAAGATGGAATAGCCATAAGTGGAGCGTCGGGTTTCAATACAACGAGCCCAATCGGCATCCGAATAACCAATGAGCATTGACTTTGTAGGAACTGAAAAATGAAGACCATGAGTTATAGTGCCTTTGACATAGCGTAAAATCCTTTTAACAAGGGTAAAATGGTCAACAGTAGGAGCATGAAGGAACTGACTTGCTTGATTAACAACATAAGAAAGATCAGGCCTTGTAATTGTCAAGTATTGTAATGCTCCAACAAAGGATCGATATAAGGTAGTGTCATGAAAAGGTGTGCCAGTAGTAGTAAAGACATCATTAGTGGCAAGAGGAGTACCAACAGGTTTGGAATCAAGAAGACCTGCACGACTTAAGATGTCATGAGCATATTTACTTTGATTGAGAAACAAACCATTCGAAGTATAGGTAACCTCAAGGCCAAGAAAATAACTCAATTTGCCTAGATCCTTAATAGCAAATTCAGTTTTCAACCGACTAATAAAGCGTGCAATGGATGGGGAATGATTTCCAGTTAGAATGATATCATCAACATAAACAAGGAGGTAGAGTAAGCATGGCCCTTGATGGAAAATAAAAAGTGATGTATCAGCTTGACTACATTTGAAGCCTTGAGCAACTAGGAAAGAACTAAGGCGTTGAAACCAAGCCCGTGGAGCTTGACGAAGGCCATATAACGCCTTGTTGAGACGACACACATGATTTGGATGCTTAGAATCAACATACCCTGGAGGTTGCTCCATATATATTGTTTCACGTAAATTACCATTTAAAAAGGCATTTTTAACATCAAGTTGATGAAGATTCCATCGATTTGTGACAGCCAAGGACAAAACAATTCGAACAGTTGTGGCCTTAACAACTGGACTAAAAGTGTGGGAAAAATCAAACCCCAGAATTTGGGTGAACCCTTGTGCTACTAGACGAGCTTTATGCCGATCAACAGAACCATCAACATGATATTTAGTGCGAAAGACCCACTTAGATCCAACAATATTGACATTTGATGGCCGTGGTACGAGAGTCCAGGTATGATTATCCCATAGAGCTCGAATTTCTTCATTCATGGCACGACACCAATGATCATGTTTGGATGCTGATTTAAAACCCTTAGGTTCTTTAGCAGCAAATAAGGCAGCATGTAAACATGTCGGAGCAATTGCGAGAAGATCAAAAATATGGCGGGGTTTAATAGTGCCAGCTTTCCTACGAGTGATCATCGAATGCCCAGGTGGTGAATGAGGAGCTGGTGGTGATGCCTGCGGTGGAGAGGGCTGCGGTGGAGGCGGAGGCGCAGGAGCAGGAGACGGTTGTGGTGAGGGCGGTGGCAGGGGTGCAGCAGCAGCAGTGATAGGATTATCAAGCAGGCACGAAATACATGGGGCTGTAGAAGAACTCGATGCTGATGATGGCGAGGACACGGGTGCTTCTGGTGTATCGAGTACAGTAGCAGGTATGTCATCCGAATAAGAACTTAAAAATAAAGTGAGCTCGTCTGTAGATGATGGACCACCAGCGAATGGGAAGAAGGTTTCGTTAAACTTGGCATGCCGAGTAATAAAAGTTTTTGTAGTAATGGGATCAAAACACTTGTATCCTTTGTACTGTGTGCAATAGCCGAGAAAGATGCATGCAATGCTTCGTGGTGCTAATTTATGTTCCACATAGGGTCGTAAGTAAGGAAAAACCCGACAACCAAAGGCCTTAAAGTTGTTGTAGTCAGGGACGACTTTGTAGAGAATCTCGAAAGGGGATTTATTTAGTAGTAACTTGGTTGGCAAACGATTTATGACATAGGTTGCAGAGGTGAAAGCTTCTAACCAACGATCTGCAGGGGCATTAGCACCAAATAACATGGCGAGTCCGGTTTCAGTGAGATGGCGATGCTTGCGTTCGACACGACCATTTTGTTGAGGAATGTAAGGACATGACATTTGATGGTGAGTGCCATTGTCAGCAAATAATTTAGCAACCCGATGATTAAGAAATTCTGTACCACCGTCACTTTGAAAGGTTTTCATCTTGCAAGAGAATTGGGTTTGAACAAATGTTAAGAATGTGACTAAAACCTCATAAAAGTCAGATTTCTTTTTAAGCGGATAAAACCAAGAAAACCGAGAGTAATCATCAACAAACAAGGCATAATATCTATAACCATCAACAGAAGTAACCGGAGCGGGTCCCCATAAATCATAGTGAACTAAATCAAGAACATGTAAAGAGCGTTTCTCATTCAACTTAAAGGGTAAACGATGTTGCTTGGAAAGTGCACAAGAAGAACAAATACTAGAACTTGGTAAAGTAGAAGTAACACTCAAATATCCATGGTTTTTAAGAAGAAAAACAATATCATAAGCAACATGGCCAAGTCTTTTATGCCATAAATCAAAATACGCTTTATTAGAAGAGACCACGGATGCCACCAGAGCTTGAGATGCGGAATGAAGCACATATAGACCATCCTTATGCTTGCCGGTTGCAAAGATCTTTTTTGTAACTTTGTCCTGAATAGCAAAGGAGGACCGAGACAATAGAAAATCAACCGGGTAATCATTAGTTAATTTGCTGACAGATAATAGTTGCTTTTTCATATGGGGAATGACAAGAACATCGCGCAATTTTAAGTGTGGAGCAATCGATAAAGTACCAGTATGAGAGATGGGAAGCATATTACCGTTTCCAAAAACAACCTTGTCTTTGCCATGATAAGGAGAAAATGAGTCAAGATTAGCCGAAGAAGGAGCCATGTGGGCAGTCGCACCTGAATCTACGTACCAATCCGCAGAAGATTCATTGATGTTGCAATCTGCATGAAAGGCTTGAGCGAGGTTGGCGGCAGAATGAGATGACCGGTGAGCATAGGTGCTGAGATCTGGACAGGCACTCGCATTGTAACACCCAAAGTTTGGAAAGCCAAGAAAGGAAAGAAAACCCCAAATTTTAAGGGGAGACTCGGCGAGTCCAAGGAGGGACTCGGCGAGTCCGAGCGGGATCCAGGTTGAGGTGTAAGCGACCGACTCGGCGAGTCGGCCAAGGTGACTCGGCGAGTCAGGCCTGAGCAAGGAAAACCCTAAATCCGGACTTGGAGCCTATTTAAACGTCTCATTCTCCTCCCTAGGGTTCCTTTACTGCCTCTCCACCCCAGAACACCAAACCCTAGCCACCATATTCGTTTTTGAGCTAGATCTTGCCTTGAAGAGTGCACTAAAGCTTGGAGAAGGAAGAAAGGCCTTGGAGGTGCAAGAAGGGACTGTAGATTCAGGATTGAGAAGACATTTCAGACCAATTGGAGGTAATAAGTTGTTGCTTGGACTCCCTTTGCACCTAGATCTATTCTTATGTGTGAGTTTTGGACATTTTTGGCATGATAAGTAACCATTTCGAGTTAGAGGTCTAGATCTGAAGTTGCTACCTCAGATCCATGCTTGTTTTGGTCTAGAATCCCCTAAAGTATCAACCCTTGGTATGTTGAAGAAGTATGTTTGCCATAAACCCTAGTTTGAATGTGTTTTGAGCCTAGATCTCTTGATCTACACGTAAAGTTTGCCACTTTATGTGGGGGATAGGCCTTAGAAGTATGGATCTATGAGTTGGAAGCCCTGGTTGGCTCGAAAAGCCACTGCATGGATTAAGGACTGGATAGACTCGGCGAGTCCTTCGAGTGGACTCGGCGAGTAGTTTGAAGATGAGGAGGAACTCGACGAGTGGGATGAACAGCTCGTCGAGTCGGATGAAGTTAGGCATGAACTCGGCGAGTTGGATGAACAACTCGACGAGTTGGATGAAGATTTCCTTGGGCTCGGCGAATCTATTCTTGGACTCGGCGAGTCAGGTCGCGAAAACCCCAAACCCTTCTAGTTGAAACTTGAATCAGCGAGTCGGGTGGAGACTCAGCGAGTTGGACAGGTCAGGACTCGGGAATAGTTGACTCGGCGAGTCATGGACTGACTCGGCGAGTCGAGTCGCGAATAGAAGGACCCTGAGCATATGAACTCGGCGAGTTATTAGGTGGACTCGGCGAGTAGGGTTGACCTGGAAGGTTGACTTTGACCAGGATTTTGACCTTGACTAGAGTTGGCCTAGTTGACCTTTTGGAGGTCAGTTGGACTAAGTGTTATCTTGGCATTGGTAGCTCGAGGAGCTAGTGGAGCAGTTGTTTGGAGTCGGAGGTCAAGTAGCAGTCAAAGGATTAGCAGCATCAGTTCAGCAATCTCAGGTGAGTTTCCTTCCAGAAGGAACGGGTCTAAGGCCACAATGCCGGCCCGTTCAGTTAGCCGTAGTTTCTGGACTTCAGTCCGATGCAGTAGTTAGCATGTTTGATGCCTTCGTGGCTCAGACAGGATTTATGTGTTATGTGATCCGGGCTACGACCTGATGTAGTATATGTGTGTTCATGCTAGTGGATATGTTCATGCTATGTTCAGTCAGCTTCGGACTTCGGTCCGATGTAGGGGACAAAGTCCCAGTCAGCTTCGGACTTTTGTCCGATGTAGGGGACAAGGTCCCAGTCAGCTTCAGACTTAGGTCCAATGTAGGGGGCAAGGCCCCAGTTAGCCCGGACTTCGGTCCGATGCAGTGGGAAAGGCCCAGTATGTGCTTTATATGTTATTGTGTGGTATGTGGTAGATTGGGGGAGCTCACTAAGCTTCGTGCTTACGGTTTTCAGTTTTGGTTTCAGGTACTCGGTTTTCAAAAGAGGAGCTCGGGAAGATTGCAGTGCACACACCATAGTCAGTTAGCTTGGGAACGTTTGACTCTGATAATGATGTTATGTTTTGATTTAATACTCGAGAAATTTTGTTATGACTTATGATACGGTTTTTATAAATATGATTTTAGTAATGTTTTAAAAGAAATTTTTAGTCGTGATTTTTGGGTCGTTACACGCGTAATGACCATCCGTGCGACATAGCTGGCAGTGAGGAGGTCGTCGACCAGACCGACCTATACCTCGATTTGAAGAGTTGCCACGGTTGTTTGATTGACCTGATCGGCCCCTTCCACGAGAGGTATTTGCAGTAAAAGCAGCAGGGGGAGGTGTCGATTCATGCAAGGAGGAGAGAAAGGGCTCGTGGCCTTCAGCATGAGCGACCAAATCACGAAATAGAGGACACGTAGGGAGAGCACGATGGGCAGTGGAAAAGGTCTCGAAGGTCGGTCCCAAACCACACAAGAACCAGTGACTTTTATCATCATTAGAAACAGGTTTTCCAATGGCCTGTAACTGATCACAGATACTCTTAAATTGCTTAGCATAATTAGAGACAGAGAGATTACCCTTTTTAAGTTGACGTAAAGAATCTTTAAGATTCTGGGATCGTTCCTGGGAATCATGGCTATAGGCAGATTCCAAAGTAGTCCACACTTCACGGGGGGTGGAAAGACCAAGAACTTCTGCCATGGATTCTTCAGAGAGGGACGATTGAAGGAT
Source organism: Lactuca sativa (assembly GCF_002870075.4). Taxonomy (NCBI): domain Eukaryota; kingdom Viridiplantae; phylum Streptophyta; class Magnoliopsida; order Asterales; family Asteraceae; genus Lactuca; species Lactuca sativa. The sequence goes on from NC_056623.2 coordinate 38,623,868, forward strand.
CAAAAGAACCTTTTGATCGAGTTCCACCCAAGCATCATGGGCTGGGTTGGGAGCTGCTTTTCCGTCAACGATGGTGGTGGATGGCGGGATGGTAGAGGAACCATCGACATGACTCATCCATTTTTGATGAAGAAGAAGAGGTGTAATCTGATTCTTCCAGAGGAGGTAATTAGAAGAATTTAGCTTGATGGTCAGCATGTGAATGAGGGTATTACGAGAGAAGGTATTTTCAGAGGAGCCCATCGTCGATTTTAGAGAGGAACAAGAAGAGAGGAGGGGCGATTAGGGTTAGGAACGTGAGATGACTGATACCATGTGAGAAAGTGATAATTGTTCACCTTATTTGATATTAATCAATAACGTGTACTTATACAAAATACAACAAGAATATAGGAGATATACATGGAATATTGTAAGCTAACTAAAGTAAACAAATAATCTAATTATGTATGAGATTTATCTCCAATACATAGGGTTTTCAACCCACAATAATATAATTGTATATTTTATTTTACACAATTAACCAATTTACTCATTCCTGTTATTCTCACTCTCTGATCATAAGGTGGTGATCTTGTTGGATCTGTCCTAATGGATCTCTGGGAGTAGACAATATTACAATGGGATTTCGTAGCAATATATATATATATATATATATATATATATATATATATATATATATATATATATATATATATATATATATATATATATATATATAAAGCAACCCTGAGGGGGATTAAAGTACCTGAATGAACATCTTTTCTTTCCCTTAAAAGTATGATCATTAACACCACTAACCGGTGTTCCACCGGACTACCTAGAATAGTTAATGGTCGTCATGTTGCATTTTTACCCTTTTAGAATTGGAGAAAAGATACCTACAACATGATTCGAACTCTGGACATCTTAGGAAGACTTTATCCAAGATCGAAGGAGCTTACCACTATGCTGCCAAGCATAGACTTTTGTTCTAAATAATTTTATATACCATATAATCGTTTAATACTACAACTGTTACATAAAAATTTATTATTATTATTATGTTTATTACTATATATATTTTTATAAAAGAGTATTTATATATTTATACACATTATTTTCTGAAAAATATATTTATACAAATTTATATATTTTAAAAACGTATAAATAAATATAAATATGTTTTTAAATGCATAAACACATATAAATATGATTTTAAAACGTTAAAATACAAAAACATATTTTTAAGTTATATAAATACATATAAATATGTTTTTAATACGTGTAAAAACGCATTATTATGTTTTTAATGTATAAATAAGTCTTTATATGCTTTTTTAAATATAAATGATGTTTTTTATACGTATAATATTTTTATTTGAAAAGTACATATTCAAATGATAAAATTGACATATAATATGTATTAATACATAATGCTTTTATACATATTTGTATATAATTTATTAATACATTTTTATATTTTTTTATACGTATAAAAATGTTTTTGTACTCAATGTTACAGATAAATAGGCTAAGTATCTTTAAACAAGTTTATATACTTTTAAATGTATAAATATGTTTTTCCAAAGGGTACATATGCTTTTAAATATATCAATATCAATAATAATAATAATAATAATAATAATAATAATAATAATAATAATATACATATAAAAACGTTTATGTATTTAATGTTACAGATAAATAGGCTAAACATGTTTAAACAAGTTTATATACTTTTAAATGTATAATTACGTTTTTCCAAAGTGTATATATGTTTTCAATAACAATAATAATAATAATAATAATAATAATAATAATTATTGGTTTTTACGATATAAATCATATACGTAGGTATTTTCATATAAATATATGATAATTTCTATAGGAAATAAATATATATTACTAAATATAAATATAAATATATATATATATATATATATATATATATATATATATATATATATATATATACTTTTTTTAAAGCATTAATACGTTTTTAAATGTATAATAATGAATTTATAATATAAAAATACTTTCAAATATAAAAATACATATTTAAATATATAAATATGTTTTTAAACGTATATATACAATCATATTTTTTTAGCTTTAAAATTATATATATATATATATATTCAAATAATAATAATAATAATAATAATAATAATAATAATAATAATAATAGTAATAATTAATCAAAATAAATATAACCAAAGTAATTATTAAGTAATAATATTAATTAATATCAGTGTAACCCATTATATGTGACATCCCATTTTCACGGCCAGAAAAGACCGATTTTGTTTATGCTTTATAAAAATCAGAGTACTTCTTTCAATAAAAATGTTGCGGAATTTGTTCCCAGAAAAAACATGATAAATACGTTATCAAAGCATTTTCGAAGAAATGTATTTTTATTCATTTAATCATTTGGGATGTCATCGTCAATACACAAACATAAGCATAAACAGAACTTACATTCATTTACACTAGTGATCTACATTTCTTTTAAATCTCTCAGTGCAAAGGTGCTTCGTATCGACACCTGTGATACAAATAAGCTGGAGTGGGTCAGGTTGGGAAACCTAATGAGTACATAGGGTTTTCAACCTTCAATAATATAATTATTATATTTAAACATCAAACAATCCATCCAATTACCCATCCCCGTTATCTTCTTTAATATTCCTTAAAGAATTATCTTAAGGGTCATCTTCTATATCATATTTACCTCTCATCTTTTTACCTCACATTTCCTTATATGCTTGTTCCTAATGCATGAATACGTAGTTACAACGTCGCATGAACTCGTAATTCATAGTAATGGTTAGAGTATCATCACATGAATATACAGTCACAACATCACCTGGACTCGTAATTCATCACCTACAGTTTATAAGTCTGCTGGTGTTTCCACGGGTTGTCTAGAATAGTCCGTGGTCGCCATCACTCTAGTAGATTACTACATCTCCAAATTGCCGGACAAGGTTATAGTACCTTTCATCCTACATCACCGATTCATCATCACCTATCCATCACCTAATTATCATCACCTATCCATCACCTTCCTATCATCACCTATCTCTCATCATTTTATTTCATCACACACCAACTATTTCATCTACCCATGTTTTATCCCAACATATTTGTAGATATAAAACAAATATATATTTAAATCATTTAAAACATTATAAAATCATTCATCCATCATAGACAACAAGTATTCAGATAATATGCACACGTAGCATGGAATTTATATAAAACACTTCATATCTATGTGTAAGATGAAAGGAACCATGCACTCACTTGAAAAGGTGGTGAAACCGAACTCAGACAGCGGTTCGCTTCTTAAAAATAATTTCCTTCAACGAAACCTAGTATTATTACCACTAGAGTTTAGTCTATTATTCGCCGAGACTAATTAATAGTCTAGTTATTATTACTATTATATAAGCGTTAAACAATACTTATATAACTCATAATAATAGCCCAAGTACTTATTATAAGTTCCTAATAACGTTACTATAATTAAATAAACGATATATTAAAAATAGCGTAGGCATAGCTCACTTACAACGGGTTTTATAGAAAACCGGGATTTGCTTGGAGCAGCGTTCCCGAGCCGAAAATCTTTTCTTCTCGGAGCCATCGAGCACTCCGGGTCTTCCGCTTCGTGCTAGGGAGGTTCCCTAGGCTTTTCGGGGGGTTTCGGGGCTAGAGAGAGGTTCTAGAGAGAGAGTAAAGAGAAGAAAGAATGAGAAAGGTGTGAAGAAAATGAGGGTGAGAGAGGTTCTATTTATAGGGTGAAAAATGGCTGAACTTGGTGCCACATGTCACCATCTAGTGGCAAGACTTGGGGAGAAAGCAATGGCCAAGATTGTGCCACATCACCCATTGTCGCACAACACACTTCCGACTTCTAAAATCCGTAACTTTCACATACGAGCTCTGTTTTTGACGTTCTTTATATCCACGCGTAGGTAAAAATAAGATATGCAACTTTCATTTTGACTTTGTCGGCTAATTCTCGACCGATCTTAAATTTAACAGTACGAGAAGATTATACTGTTAAATGTCCGCGTAAAATTCATAACTTCTACATATGGACTTTGTTTTCGTCTGTCTTTTTACCGTTGAGTTCCTATTAATGAGATCTTCAATTCTCATTCAGGTCGCGTAGGCCAAAAACCTCTTGATCTAAAATTCGAGTTTCAGGTTGTGCACTGCTAAGCCAAATCTTAGAATATTCATAACTTCCTCATACGAAGTCAAATTTGGGCGTTCTTTTTATGGATGCTCTCGATTTAACGTATACTACAACTTTGGTTTAGATTATTAAGGCCAAAAAGTCCTCCATCATAAATTCACTATTTACATCTCCCAGTGTTGTGCCAGACTGCCGGTTTTCCCGTAAAACTTCGACAGACCATAACTTCTTCTTTATAACTCGAATTTCGGTGTTCTTTATATGTACGGAACCCTTGACATGTATTCTACAACTTGGTTAAGATTATTCTAAATAATCTTTTGTCGAAAAGTCATTTTCGACCCCTATTATCTCTAAATTAACTAGCCCGGATTTACGGGTGTTACATTATATAAATGAAGTCGGGTTCTTAATCACGAAATGACTTCGACCCCAGTGGTAAGGCGCTTGTGCCCTTTGTTAAGGGAACCGGTTGATTTCTATCAAGGAATGAATCGACGCCTTGTCATCAAAAGACACCCAATCAACGCCCACATGGCATGCCACCTGTCCATTTAACCGGAAGTTATCTGGTAAAACCCCTAAAAGGCTATAAATGCAACAATAAAACTAAATATCATGCTTTAATGAACCTAAAAAATCTCAAAGGGTAAAACCAAACATTTCTTGGAAACTCAAGGGCTTTTATGTCATTAACCCTAATTTATACAAGTAAAATCATATCACTTTATCACATACAAAACACATGTCAAGAAAACAGATATAAGCATGCATAGCATTTAAGAATACTTCATATCTATGTGTAAGCCGAAAGTAACTATGACAGATGTAGGTGACTCAAAGTTAGGGAAGCGCTTCGCCTTCACACTTTTTAAATACCTAAATGAATAACACTAAGTATTAGCCTAGTTTCACAATCCTGGCAACTATTTAAATAATCGCCTAGATTCCTCAATAATCTCAAGGTCTACATCAAGATTTATCAAGTAAGGAATAACCAGGTAGGATCATATCAGAGTTAGGGTGTGGTTGGTATTCAAAGTATACTATTTAGAAAGCTTACTTTAAACACCTCACTAAATCCAGCCTAGACATCATTCATGTAAGTAGATCAAGCAGTATAATGACTCAGAATCACTGATAAATCTTATTTACAGGTCCATAATAACGACTTATGACTCTAAATCTAAGTTATACTAAAAATTCTAGAGTGTAGATTAACTTACAAATATTTTGCTGACAAAAGTCTGGAAATTATATTGGCAGAGCTTCTACTTGATACATACTACTACTTCAGGGATCACAAGGATTTTTCGAATACTAAAACTAAGGGAATATAGGCAAAAATTGAAGGAAACTCGAGAGTGAGAGAGAGAAAGAGAGAATAAGAAGAAGAAAGGGAAGTGTAGAAAACAAATAAAGGTGGTTGGCTATTTATAGGGCCAAAATCAGACATGCACGTTGCACCCAGACTATGTGCACCACGCACACCTGTGACATTGATCATCTCGTTTTTCTGCCGCGTGTCGCGAATATGGTGGTCCACGCCCCCACCTTCTAGAAGGTGCACAACGTGCAACCTACCTGAGAGTGACGCTTCTCATAAAACTTCAGAAAATCATATCTTTTTCGTGCGAACTCTGATTTCAACGTTATTTATATCCACGCATAGCTATCGATAAGATCTACAACCTTCGTTTAGACTTCGTAGGCTAATTTTCAATTTATTTTTAAAGCTATATTTTTAATGGGCTTAAATTGTTAAAGTCTGTGTACAAATCATATTTCTTCCATACGACATTTGTTCTCGATTGTCTTTATATCGACGAACTGGTATTGAAGAGGTCTTCAACTTTCGTTTAGATTGTTAGGTTGATCCTAATAATCGATCGATTTGAATTTTGGTTTCTATGCTAACACAACTATGTTGAAACTAAGGGTGTGCAAAAAAACCGCAAAACCGAGCCAATCCGGCCAATCTGAAACCGAAAAAAATACGAAACCAAAAAAATCAACTATCTGTGGGTCGGTTTCGGTTTTGATATTTCGAAATCCACAGATACGAACCGTCATTGATATATATATATATATATATATATATATATATATATATATAGGGCTCGGTTATAATGTAGACGGATAACTATTGTGCGGACGTGTGGACAGTGCTATTCTATGATAATTACTAAGAGAATAAATTTTTTAGTAATGCGAATATTTCACCCTCACACAAATATCATCATTTTTATGCATTCTTACTAATTCTTATTCATTTTTGTTCTCACACATCGTTTTTCACTCATTTTCATTTTTACAGAATACGATTCAATAAACATTCTGACAGAATGCGAATAATAATAAAAAGTCTATAATAACCTTATAAACGATTTAATTAGTGAGGATGTGTGATAATAACAATAATTATGTAAGATTGAACGTATTAATATTATCAAATAACATATTTTATTTGTCATTCTCATGCAATAACACTATCCACGTGTTCACACAATAGATGTCAATCCATATTTGAACCTACCGCTCTCTCTCTCTCTCTCTCTCTCTCTCTCTCTCTCTCTCTCTCTTTCTATATATATATATATATATATATATATATATGTGTGTGTGTGTGTGTGTGTGTATGTATATATTAGTTAATATAAAAGTAACTAAATAAAATTAAAAATAATAATAAGAACTAGAAAGGTTACCCCCGCTACGCGGGGGCCAGAAGCTTTCAATGTTATTTCCAAATCGATAAATATGACAGACGTAGAAAGTGCAAGGATGAAAAGCCCGAGCTTTGCCTCGGACCGATTATTTCATGTTTTAATGAAAAAATATAAAAGTTTTGACTGCAAGGACCAAAAGTGTCAAAATGGCTAAAGAATTAAAGAGGTAGGAATTAACAACCTTTTAGAAAATGGATCAAATTTGTCAAACCGTTAAAGTTTTGTGGCCAAACTTTAAATATTAAAAGGTTCCTAAAAAATGTAAAATTATTAATTGAAAGGACCAAAAGTATCAAAATGGGTAAAGAATGAGGAGCAAAGTTGACAAAAAACATCCAAATATATTATTCATAACTTTAAAGCCTAACAATAATACAAAGACCAATTCTGCCAAAAAAAATGATAAGTTCACTATTCCTTTTCTTGAGAACTTTATATATATATATATATATATATATATATATATATATATATATATATATATATATATATATATATACTAGGAAACTTAGGGGGCCGTGATAATCACGGCCCTAAAGAATTGGTAAGTAAGCTAGTTTTAAGTGATTATGAGAAAAATACAGATTTCAAAGCTAAGTTTGATCAAAGATAAATCCCACAGCAACCTTCAAGTTAATGAAGTACTTATTTCCATATTTACCCTCATCAAAACAAATTGCAGAACACATACAATAACACCTATAGTAAATCCTCCAATCACAAGTTTTACTGCTAAAAGGAAAAACTTGAAACCAAAGTGTGGAAGACAAACTTAATATCAATATTTTTGGCTTTATTTTTTATATTATTCCTTAAGTTTTATCGATGCACATGAATCTAAGTCAACCCTTGTGCAGGTTTGACCCCTAAAACCAACAAAAATACATCATATCAAGAAACACTAAAGAGTAATGAAGCTACTAATGGTAGTTTTAAAATTAAAACCCCTTACCTTTGACCTAACTACAATAGTTGTGAAACAACTATACTGCTAATTACCATTTTGTTCTTATTTCTTGAACTTCACAAGCCAGGTGTAAGAATCAATATGTGAGGGAAAACTTGGGAATACTTGATCAACCCAAACTCGGCTTTGTGTCCCCACAATAGTCTTTTAGTTTATCAATAAGCATGAAGATATTGCTATACAGATCAAAGAACAAACACACCAGAAGCATCGACAAAATGCAAAAAAGTAGCAATGTACTGTCATTCGCTTGTCTAATATAGCATCTTATTTTCATTCTATTTCTTTAACTTTTAGAATTTTATTTTAATTCGCTTCTTATTAAACTATTGTACGATGAAAGTACAATTATATAATATTAATTACTTTAATCTCTATTTGTATAAGTTAATTTAAGTTATAAGTTAATTATAGTACTTTTCTTATAAAAGCATTTTCTTATAAAAGCATTGTACTCTCAAAGCCTGAAAGCACAATTCTATAATTGGGTGAGTTTTTTTCAAAATAGAGGCAATTATAGAATTGTAATTTCAAAGTGCAAAGCTTTAATGATAAAAATAAACTATGATTAAGAAATGTTAAGAAAGTTAACTAAAAGGAAGAAGGTGTGTTGTTATATCTTGCTGAAAATTGTCCCATGAATTAAGTGACTCATTTTTCTAATCATTCAATTAGACAAAAAATCTTCAAATTCTCACTTAGTGAAGGATGAAATCTAGTCATGGAGGAATCCCCGAATTGTTTTCACCCCTTTAGAATACCAAACCCATTGTACCCGACTACAATCTAATGGCATAAAATTCCAAGTCTGGTTCATTTGTGAAATCAACTATTTTTCATTTCACATGTGATTGCATCATTGGATTACATACCAGAAAAACATAGATTTTTCATTGCGTAAACGCAAATACTGGACATGTTCTAGGTAAGTCGGAATTAAAAAATATAACCTCTCGTTTACTTTAGTTGGTAAGGAAATTTTTAATGAATGATCAAGTAGTATAAAAAAAATTTGGGAAGAATTTTTTTTTCTAGTCGAAATTACCTAAAATAATACATTTTGAAAAAAAAACAGTTGTAATAATAGTTTTTAGTTCCAATAAACAAAGTATGTATAACTAAGGTATCTTCTGTATGCTAACAATTATGTTATTACGATTAGGATAATCTGCATGCATTGTATTCTTTGTTTTTAATTTTTTTTGTATGTTTTATTGAATGATATACTATTAAAAATATGATTAGCATAAAAAGATCCAAATCTATGTAAATCACGCTAATTACGCAACCACATTTCATCCGGTTAAACATATTTTACATATTTTAGGCATGGAATAAAATGTGGTTACATATTTCATCTACAAAAGCACTTTGTTGCATAAGTCGACAAAAGACTGGAAGTTGTAGCATATACAAGCATTTAATCCAAAACAAAATGTTATAAAAATAAGGAAGAAAATTTTACCCAATTTTTATGGTGGTCTCTACCACACAGTGTTGAGGAGGTAGAGCAACATATATAGGTTGGTAAAGTTGAATATAAGATTACTAACATATTGACTTCTCTTGTAACGGTACTCCTAAGGTAATTGATACATCTGACATGATAATCCAAGATCAATTCATTACTCAAGAATAATTGAAGATAGATTAAAAAAGAATTCATTTATTTGTCAAGATAACATAACAGATGGCACATCTAACAAGTTATGTTACCCTTTCTGTTGCACCAGTGTTGAGAATATTTCATGTGAGTATACGCAAAAACCAACAAACTTATTTAATGAGATGATCTCCACAACCATTAAACTCAATAAAAACACAACTTACTTACCTATTTAATATGTATAAAATGATACTTATTGAAACTCCCTACTTTATGGAGATATTATGGTAGGAAGTTCAAATAAATTAAGTTAGTTGATGCCCATTAGTTTACCTTAAGACTACCATGTGGGCCATGACTGCATCATTGCTTGTATCACAAGAAGGTTTACATTTTGATCCAGGGACATGGTATTATTCTGATGGTATCCAATAACGTCAACCTGAATTCTAACAGAAGCGAATTAAATGGAGGATAACAATTAGGCATTTAAAGTTAATTAAAAACAAAAGCTGAATCACAAATTCCAAATTATAGAACAAACAATTGATCCCTAAGTATATAAGAAACGCCCTATATCATGCAATTAAACAACAGATCAAATAAAAATTCCAATTGTCATAAAATTTTAGATTTACTTCATTTGCATTTCAACTTGAGGTTGTTAATATGGCCAAACCCCTACACTAAATGCCCTAAAGCAAATAAGTCCTCAAATTTCACGAAAAGAAAAATGTTCAACCCATAATCAAATATAGAAACCAAGAACAAGCTAAATATGTAATTCACATTACATCTCCCAGAATTGCACTCCATTAAGAAAATCAGGAAAAATGAAAACTGTTTTACTACCAAACCATTTAAGTTAATCAAACACATGAACCGATAAGATCTATCACATCGGAAACATATATTATTCCATCTTCAATTACTACTTACAACCATTACCTAATATAGGGTGCATGTGGTACCTTGATTCCAGAAACAAATACTTGAGTCTTGCATTGTTGTACACTGCCATATTCCTGCAACAAATAAATAAAACTTATTATCTTTCCTTTCTTTCATTTTTTTCATCAAACTTATTATAGGTGATAATCAATAGGGGGAATTGTTAATCAAGTGGAGTATCTGTACTATTTTTAGAAAACACTTTTGTAGAGGGATTCGTTTTGATTGAGAATGAGTGGAAAGAAGGGATATTGATGGTGGTAGAAACATGGTAGGAAGGAATTAAATTGGGGTATAAGCCCTTTACCTGGGTTAACTTCAGACCTGTGATCATTAAATCTTCAATTTAATTAGCAAAATAATGCAGAAAGGTGACAAAATTTACATTGGATATGGTTTATAAACCCATAGAGTTAAGAGCTTTAGGGCGCATGCACTTGAAACAAAGCATATGTGTCGTCAAAAGAAAAAGGCTGAACCATGATTCAGCCTCCAATCAAGCGTTAATTACTTGTGTACACGTATTTTAAGCATACAACTCACTGAAGCATGAAGCTTGAATGAGAACAGGATGCCAGCTACCCCGAAATCAGGTCAGAGAAAGGAGGGAACAACGACTTCTAATTAGAGATGTAAATCACAAATCCATTTCGAGATTCAATATATATGCAAATGAAAGGCTTTTATTTAAAGCTCCATAATTGATTTAGGGCTTCAGAAATAAATTCAGTCTCCAGCGTTCACAGTGAGAACGAAAATTAATCGATAGAAAACCTAAGTTTTGGAAACTGTAAATAAAAGATATGAAATAATACATACCTTAAATACGTAATAAAGATGGAGTCGGAGTCGGCAAAAGGTTTGAAATTGAGTAAAGAGGAGGTGGAAGAAGGAGAACGGTAAGGGGAAGAGATGGAGGAAATGTGGAGGGTAAAATAGAGGGTGCGGGCTTTAATAGGAAGCAGGTGGCAAGTAGCTTTGGAGGAAACGCCACCGACAAGTGAGATAAACTTAGAAGTCTTCTGCTCAGCGTGAGGTCAGGATAACCGGAGAAGGAAGCACGCAGGCAAGGAGCTTCCCACCGTATATGTTAAGAATCGCCACCCAACCTTATTGAGAAATCAACACGTTTTTTGACTTGGCGCCTGAAACCAAGCAAGAGCTGGCGAGTAGCTTTGGAGGAAATGTCGGGAAGGAAGAAAACCCAACGAAGTATGAGGCCAGGAAAGATGATGGTGAGGCGGTGGTATGTAGACGCCAGCATGAGAAAAGTATGACAAAGATGACGATGAGGCGGTGATGAGCAGTTGCAAATGGTCGTATACGTTAAAAATGGCCTCCAAGCTTTTTTATTGGAGGACGAAAGCGGCACATCGACGTGGACATGAACGCAACTCTTGAACATATAGGTTATATATATATATATATATATATATATATATATATATATATATATATATATATATATATATATAGAGAGAGAGAGAGAGAGTTAGGTTCAAATGTTTTCACTATCTATTGTGTGCATGTATGATTGATTCTGGACCAATCATTTTAGTTATTTTAAGAAAGTAATTAGTGCATATTAAATGCCGAAGATATAATTAATACACATTATATCTTCAACATGTAATATGCATTAATTACTTTCTTAAAATAAATAAAATGATTGGTCCAGAATCAATCATACATGCACACAATAGATAGTGAAAACAGAATAACCTAACCCTATATATATATATATATATATATATATATATATATATATATATATATATATATATATATATATATATATATATATATATATATATATATATATATATATATATATATATATATATATATATATATATATCGTTCCTCCATGCTCTGGTGTTCCTCGCTCATAGCACCCAACATTGTTTTTTAATTCATCCATCATACGCATACACTCCAATGACCCAAACAAAACTCAATCCATAATATAGAACTTTTATCACAGTTTAATTTTATTATTATAGTTATTATATAAATCATAATATATAATTTGAACTTCAACAAATTTTCTACTTGATGACTTATTGATAGTTTGTATTTTTTGATTAATGGTTTCAATTTTTTTGTATTTAGCGGGTACCCGTGAACCGAACCGTGGTTACCCGCTTTGACACGGTTCGGTTTGGTTCGATTTTTTTTATAATTCGGTTCGGTTTTGGTTAGTGCATCTTAGGTACTCGCCCCTATGGTCACGGTTTACAATTTTATTACTATCCGAGCCGAACCGTCCCGTAAACACCCCTAGCTAAAACTTTCGAAAAATCATAACTTCCCCTTTTAAAGTAAGATTTGGATGTTCTCTATTTTCCCAAGTTCGCTTTTACGACTACTACGACTTTCATTTAGAATATTTTCTCTAAATAATCGTCTATTGAAAACGCCTATTTTTTCCCGTGAAGAATAATTATCTTATTATTGTCTTAATCATTTAGTCCTATCTTGCGGACGATACAACAAACCCTTACACAAACTATGAAACCTTAATCTAAATCTATAAAGGAGACTAGAGAAAATATGTATGATAATGTATGTAAATCTATACCGAATAAAAGATACAACTAGAATAAATGGTTGGGTCAAAAAAGGACCCATGGAGTGACACACCCACATGTCAACTAGAATAAATGGCTGGGTCAAAGAATGACCTATGGAGCGACGCACCCGCATGTCAGTCTGAACATGTAAAAGAGAATTAACAAAACTATACCACAACAATACTGATATATTAGTTCTTATCCTTTTTATAAGTTTTTATACAAAAGATTGTTATTAGTTATATTAATGTTAAGTTTGTTATATAAAACTTTAAACCTTTTAACACTTATAAAGGAGACAACAAGGAAGAAACATACTCACAACAATATGCCGTTCTAATTCTTTATGTGAATATTGTTACCTGAAAGAAAACGATCAAGGGTGTTTTGCATAGTGTTTGCAAAATGGTGTCACGTAAAGAAACAAAACAAACATGTTAAATCAGTAGGAAATAATTTGAATTCCATTTTTCAAAACACAAAAGATCTAATAGTCAATACATAAAAAAAACTTCAAAACAAAATCTAATAGACGCTGATAAAGCGACCATTGCACTAAACAACAGACAAAATTCTTCCTAACCCGGTGCAAGTACAAGTGTTAGAAATGAGTCTGGAGCAGGTCTTCACAAGGGGCCGAGAAATCCAACCATTGATTAAAAGCATGGGTCTAAACATCTCCTCACGAGTCTTTTATCAGGCTCTCGATTTCTTCCATGTGTCTAATGTAAGATTTGGATTTGCCTTCAAGCTCAAAGATTGCCTTGTATCTTTGAGGTTGTCATTATCTAACAAAAAATAATCAACCAATGAAAACATTTAAGACGTTAAGTAAGTAAACAATCTCAAACATAAATAATGACCTTTCACTAAACCTTTTATTAAACCTAATATCCACAATGATAGTCTTAAATACCAGATGAATCAATACCAAGAGACCCAACATGTACTTTTTTTTGGAAAGGAAACTTCTTTAACGAAAGTACCAAATTGTCTTTTACGCATCGACTAATTCCCGTTGTAAATATAAAACTATGTCTTATGTTCTGGAGTTACCGTAGAAGAACTTTTATGACCACATGGATTGAATAGTGCCATAATTTGGATATTGATCAATTGGTTATTCATCATACCTTCTACATGTCTTACCATGTAACCCAACTCAAGCTGTGAAAAAAAAAACCTAACTGCGACTTAACTTATGTATTGTCATGACCAAACATGTCATTTATCAATAAAAATGATTAAAAACAACAAAAAAAATTATAATATTGAGTTAACTTGAAAAAAAAATCCAATGTATGGTATCTCTTTAATTTTATATTCTATATTAGTGATAAATACATCATCTATTATTCTTTTCACATATGTTCTCCTTCAATTAAGTTCACATCACTCATAAAATATATCACTTATTATTCTTTTCACATACGTTCTCTTTTACAAGTCATAATTACTAATTTACTCTGTTAAAGTTAATATTACTAACTAAATTATACATTTTTTTTTTATCATTGCTCAGTTAAAAAGCCCAAACGTATAATTAAAACTATAATCATAAATCATATTATATAGGAATAAATGGTTTTTTAGTAGAGACCATAAATATTTTTATTAGATTTTACCGAGCCATGTATTAGTAATAATGATCTTAATATCGATATAATTTTTAAAACATTTAGTTTTACAATCTAAAAAATGTTAAATGTTATTTGGTATTTTAAAGTTGCAATTAGATAGTTTAGTGTGATTAAATAGTTTGTATATTATTTGACAAACTTATCCGATATCACTTGCCATCATTCTACATAAATTTTAGGAATAATGATTTAAAAGGGTAATATATTTTTTTCGATTTGTACATATTTGGTCACTGAGTTTTTTTTTTTTCGTTCACATTTGTCCCTTCAATTTGTTTAACCATACACGTTCAGTACTTATGACTGGTTAATTCAAGGAAAACGGAAAAAATGATTTAATAAAGTAATATATTTTTCATTATGTACACATTTAATTCTTAATATTTTTTTTTGCACATTTAATCCTTAATATTTTTTTTTTGCAAAATAACTCTTTGTTATTTTTGTACACATTAAGTACTTATAAATAGTTTGTTTAGGTTTTTCTCACGATATCTTATGAAACAATCATTAATGAGGTATTTGGGACTATTCATGCTTATAACCACCACGGCCTCAACTGCTTGGTTGCTTAAGTTTTGTGTTTTGAACTTCGTAACTTCATAAGATCTCAGATTTTTACTATCTTTATATCCACACATTCGTATTTATTATATTCTGAACGTCATAACTTCTTCATATGATCTCAAATTTTAACGATCCTTTTTTCCACACGTTTGTATTTAAATCTACTACAACTTTCATTTAGATTATTCCCGTTAAAAATACTTTTTAACGGGAATAATCTAAACGAAAGTTGTAGTATACTCAAATACGAACGCATAAATATAAATATCGTTAAATCTGGGATCATATGATGAAGTTATGACGTTCAAATCACAATAATTACGAATGTGTGGATATTAAGATCGTAAAAATCCGAGATCATATGAAGTTACAACGTTTAGAACA
The DNA here is from genome assembly GCF_002870075.4 of Lactuca sativa. Classification (NCBI taxonomy): domain Eukaryota; kingdom Viridiplantae; phylum Streptophyta; class Magnoliopsida; order Asterales; family Asteraceae; genus Lactuca; species Lactuca sativa. The sequence continues at coordinate 38,639,477 of NC_056623.2, forward strand.
CATAACCCAAGCAACTAAGCAGCTGAGATCGCGATGACCATAAACATGAACAACCCCGAATACCTCGTTAATGATTGTCCCACGTAGAATGTCATGAGAAAAACTTAAAGAAACCGTTCATAACTACTGAATGTGTATAAAAACAACACAAATTTATTTTGCAACAAAAAAACATATATTAAGGACTAAATATAAAAAAAATATTAAGGAATAAATGTATAAAAAGTGAAAAATATATTACCATTTTAAGTCATTTTTTCCGGTTTACCTAGTATATTACAATATATATATATATATATATATATATATATATATATATATATATATATATATATATATATATATATATATATATATATATAGTAAGGACTAGAGTAGTCAGTCATAAGGATTAGGGATGAGCAAAAGGACCGAACCGGACCGGAACCGGGAACCGGCTTCGGCCAAAATCAAGAACCGAACCGGCCCGACGGTTCTACCGGTTCCCGGTTCCTACCGGTTCTTGTCGTGTCTTCAAATGTTGGAACCTGTATTAAAAAAATAGCATCATACGGTACCGGTTTTTGCCGGTTCTACCGGTTCTGGTTATATCGGTTCCGGTTCCTACCGGTTCCCGGTTCCAAAAATTCACAAAAATAACGTCCCGGTCCCGGCCCGACCGGTTCCATCGGGTCCCGGTTCCGGTTCCGGTTCCGGGTACCGGTTCCGGCCGGTTCCCCGGTCCATATGCTCATCCCTAATAAGGATTGAATGTATACGGTTAAATAAGTTGAAGTGGCAAATATGAACGAATTTTTTTTTCAATAACCAAATATATATAAAACAAAAAATATATTATCCTTTTAAATCCTTATCCCTAAATTTTATATCGCATGATAAACATTAAATGAGTATAACATATGTTAAGCACTGAAAATATTTTGTACCATGTTTTTCGATTTTACAGAGGTAATATTAATAATTATTTTGGCAGCGATTCTAAAAGGTTGGTGGAACCGTTAGTACGACGGCGTTTAACAAACCCCATCACACGCAATCAGGCATGCTATCATTTAGAAAAATCCGGGGGGCAATCTGTTTGGTTATGGTTCGAAGCATATCACGCTCCAAATTAATGGGCTTGGAGCTTCCAACCATAGCTTTCTTCCGCACATAGATACACACACTAAAGTCTGTATATGTAGGTGTATTTATAGTCGGCAACAGACCTTCTGTACTTCTCAGTATACCATTGATTATTGCTTTGACGCGAAGACTATTTGCATTCAATACAATACAATGATACATGCATCTGTAAGTCCATTAATACTGATGTTTTTTTGTTTGTGTATGTATATATATGTCAGGATGTATTGCTCTTTGGATTGAACTTCTGATTTGAATTCTTTGTATGTTCCTTTTTCAGATTGATTGATTACCGTGAACTGCGTGAAGTGTTGTAATTGAGTTTTCTGATTATTGAAACCCTAATTATTCGTTGGGGGAAGTGGGGGAAGTAAGTGATCTCTTCTTCTCCTTTCAATTTTTCTTATTAGATGTTCTCTGTTCTCGATTCGAGTTGATTTATCGTTCATTTCATTGAGTGGCTTGAAATAGATATATCTGCTTAATCAAAATCGAACATATGGAGAACTGCTAATGCAATCTTAGTCCTCTTACAGTTTCTGTTTGTGAATATTACTTCAAGTTTCATCACCTATTCTTTGCATTTGGACTACAATCGTAAAGGGAAAACTTGAGTGAATATATGAGCATGTACAAATAGTCAAAATCAGGTAAAATTTATTGCAAATCAATTGAAAAAAAAATGTTTGATTAATGATTACTTCTTGTAGTAAGTCGACGTGACGCATCAATTTCAAATTGGACCAATACTGCCAAATTTTGCTGCTGTAACTACATAATTTCCCAATCCTTCTAAGAATGATTCCGCCAATCTGGATTGTATTTTTCCCTTTTCTTTGCTTCTTATGGAAGAGACAAAATTAAGTTTTTTTTGTAATCAATGCTTATTGGTTACATCTTGTGCACCTATCAAAGAAAACAAATTCCCCGATACTCTACCAATTCTATGGGAATCAGGGACTTATATAGCAGCTAACAAACATTTTGAATTCACATTTTTCTTGGATAACTTTTGTCTCTTATGCTATAAACACATGTTTCTGCAGTTAGACTTCTCTAATGGCAGACCTAAAAGAGCGTCTCCTCCCACCAAAACCTGCATCAGCTATAAACCTTAGAGATGCATCATACAGGCCATCTGCATCAGGTCGCCAGCCTTTTCAAGGTGTAGATGTTTTAGGCCTAAAAAAACGTGGTCAAGGTCTTCGTTCATGGATCCGTGTTGATGCTGCAACTGGTGATTCCCAAGTCATTGAAGTCGACAAGTTCACAATAATGAGACGTTGTGATCTTCCTGCACGTGATCTTCGCTTACTCGATCCATTATTTGTCTACCCTTCAACGATTCTTGGAAGAGAGAAGGCTATAGTTGTAAATTTGGAACAGATTCGTTGCATTATAACAGCAGATGAAGTTCTACTTTTGAATTCTCTTGATAGCTATGTGTTACAATATGTGGTGGAATTACAAAGACGATTAAAAGCTGCAGGGGGTGGTGAGGTTTGGCAATCAGAAGGGGCAGAGTTGAACAGACGGATGGGAAATTCAAACAGATCCTTAGGGGACATGTTTGGTAACACTTCACCTGACTACTTACCCTTTGAGTTTAGGGCTCTAGAAGTTGCTCTTGAGGCTGCTTGTACATTTTTGGATACACAGGTTTGTCTTATAATTATAACCAACAATTGTTACATTTTATAAGTATTAAGCATTTCAGAACTAAAAGATACAATCTTTCTTTGAATTCATCACTCATCAGGCAGCAGAATTAGAAATTGAAGCATATCCATTGCTAGATGAACTTACATCAAAGATTAGTACTTTAAACTTGGAACGTGTTCGTAGACTGAAAAGCAGACTTGTTGCATTGACTCGAAGGGTCCAGAAGGTGCTATATATTAGTCTTTGTCTCCCTTTTTTTTTCTATTAGGTTGCATTATGAAGGCTAATTTTGATGACCAGGATGAAAAGGGCATTTATGTCTTTTGCACATAGCAAGTGTGGGTCCTACCTTTTTTCACCTTTTTGGGTTGAACACAAAATTACAATTTTTTGTCTCATTGACATCAGTCTGTGACAATCCGACCTTTTTGGGATTATTTTGACACTATGTCGAATGCAATACAATTAATTATAGGTAAGAGATGAAATAGAGCAGCTAATGGATGATGATGGGGATATGGCTGAGATGTATCTAACTGAGAAGAAAAGGCGAATGGATTCATTATTCAGTGTTGGAGATCAGTCTGTGATTGGATACAGGTCAAATGATGGGACACAATCCATCTCTGCTCCAGTTTCTCCAGTTTCTTCACCTCCAGAAAGTCGAAGACTTGAAAAAACTGTTAGCCTTGCAAGAAGCCTTGCAAGGAGTAGTATGAGGAGTTCAGAAAGTGGCACAGAAAACATTGAAGAATTGGAGATGCTTCTAGAAGCTTATTTTGTCGTCATTGATAGCAGTCTCAATAAGTTGACATCAGTAATATTCAATTAACCTTTTTTTTTTTTTTTTTAACTTCATCAAGTGTTGTCTGGATGATGATGTTTGAAAAATATTTGACATTATTTTGTCTTCTACCAGCTGAAGGAATACATTGATGACACTGAAGACTTCATCAACATCCAACTGGTATATTTCCTCTTTTATGGGGAAAACTTTATTTCCCTGATTTTCTCTATTAAGTCGTTCTTTCTGTCTTAAGTAAAAAAGAAACACCCATATATATATGAGTAAATGACCATTTTACCCTTGGATTTGCAGGATAATGTGCGGAACCAGCTGATACAGTTTGAGCTGTTGTTGACAACTGCAACTTTTGTTGTGGCAATCTTTGGGGTGGTGGCGGGGATATTTGGGATGAATTTTATGATTCCATTGTTTGATAACCCATCGGCTTTTACATGGGTGTTGTCAATTACAGGGGTTACTGGAATCATTATATTCTGCTCATTTTTATGGTTTTTCAGGTACAAAAGATTGATGCCATTGTAGAAGATTGATGAATGGGATTATGAACAAGAAAATATATATATTCACATAAGTGTAATTGTTGTGAACATCTTTTCAAGTTAAACTAAAGCTCTCTTGTAAAGAAAATTCTGCTTGGTGAGCTTGCAATGCATAATATCTCTTTTTGACTGTTGTGACTTCTTTTGGGGGATTTTAAGCAGTTTAATAATGTTGTAATTTGTCGATTTTTAACTAAAATAATTCTAAAATGTTTGGAAAGTCAAATATTTTAAGTAAATGAGTTCAATGGAACATATTTTTTTGAAGTACATCAATCATTTATGGATGAAAAGGAAAGTAATCCAAGTGGGACACTGTTATTTGTTAAATTAACCATTTTTTTAAGTGGGGGGTGAGCAATTATGCAAAAGAAAGAGCTTTCCTGATGCATTAAACAATGTTCTAATTTCTTTTTATGAAAAACACATGTTAAATGTTTTATTTATTCTAATCCTTTTGGACTTTATTAAAGCCTAAGCACCTATTTTTCTCTTTTAAATTAATTTATATTTATATAGTATCATATTTTAGTTAAATTTTTTTATGTAATAAAAAAAACTTCTGTTATAACTAAATGCTGTAAGCAAATATAAATTGCATAAACTAATTGTAAATTTCTATGTCACATATCTAACAATTGGGAAGTTAACTACACTTTTGTATTTTTTTAAGCACCAAAGTACCCAAAAGTTAAACCTAATTTTTTTTTGGTGGTAATTGTAAATTTCTGTCACCAATATTTCATTTTAATGGTTGCATTTATGCGTTTAGCACCTATCAGAAACAATTCAGTAAATATAAAAAATAAAACATATGAAGTATATTTTAAGGTTTTCAACAAGAATTTGAAGATGATATTTGTTCAATAAGTCTGTCTGTTTTTTTTTTTTAGGTTAGATAACATCTTTTTAGTTTTTTTAGTTTTTACATGTTGAAGTTTTAAACAAAAAACGGATAGCAACTTTTTTTTTTTTTTTTTTTTTTTTTTTTTTTTTTTTAAAGTTTTACATTTTAAGGTTTTAAACAAAAACGGATAACGAAAAGTTTAAAACTAGAATGTTAAAACGAAAAGTTAAAATTTTAAAGAAACGGATAACGAAAAATAAGTAGATAGATTTATGAAATGGACCCCTCAGCTTTGCTATATTTGAAGAAACAGAAAACACATTTAATCGATAGCTGGCAGTGGTATCACTGAGTGCGTGCAGTACTCAATGATGTCCATCTCACGCCTTATCATTTATCTCCTCCTTATCGCCGCCGCTGCAACCACCGTCTCCGCCACCGATCACATTGTAGGCGCCAACCGTGGTTGGAATCCTGGCATCAACTACACTCTCTGGGCCAACAATCATACTTTCTATGTTGGAGACTTCATCTGTATGTATTACTTTTCTAATGATGCTTGTAATTTGTGAAATTTGTGCCTGTTTAATGGATGATACTTTCAACTGTAGCATTTAGGTACCAGAAGACGCAGTACAATGTGATTGAGGTGAACAAAACCGGTTACGACAACTGCACTCTCGACGGCGCCATAGGGAACTGGAGCAGTGGAAAGGATTTCATTCTTCTCAACGAATCGCAGCGCTACTACTTCATCTGCGGTACCGGCGGTTGTTTTAACGGTATGAAAGTCACGATTCGTGTCCTTCCGCTTCCTTCTCCTCCCTCTTCCACGGTGGCTGCTTCCAATCACTCCTCCGCTTCCACCGCTGTCTGTAGATCCATCTTCGGCGTATTCTTTATGGTTCTCGCCTCATTGTTTTAGTGTGGATTTGGCGCGATGCATTATACTTCTAAATTGTTTGAAAGCCGTATTGAAAATTCTGCAATCAGGTGTGTACTGTTTACTCCGATTCTTCGTGTTTTGGCGTTTTAGTTTGAGATAACATCGATTCATTTTTTTTTAATATATTTTTTATGCGTGATTCGGATGAAGATTGGTGTTTAACTATTTGGATTGTGATATTGCAAATCATATATAATTTATTTTAATGTTCAGAAATATTAAAAATATTTATTTACCTAAACATATTGAGTTGTTGTCATTTGATATTGGATAAGTAATGCTACCGCAAATTACACAAAAAAACATTAATTTTTTATAAAGATTTGATTTTGATATGATGTTATTTTTCTTACGATTAACACGTTATTTTTCTTTACGATATAGTAAGACTTGTTGGAGGGTTAGAGCCTTTTCTGAGGAAAACTTTTGGATTAAAACAACAAAACAAAATTAGAATCTACATATCCACCGCCATAATCTCGTTACTATTAGTTTGCATTCAAATCTCTATCTCTTGGACTTTCCTCTACAAAATTCAGCCACAACCCTTGGATATCGCATGAAGCTCGCAAATACTATATATACTCTGTTTCATCTATGTTTTCTAGTGCAATTGTCAAACCTTTGCTTAGATTGTTCCAATCACAGAACTTGGCTATGCCATTACTCATAAGATCTTCACTCATTTTTATATTTCTTTCTCCATGTTTGTTGGGGTTTAATCTTCAAGTTAAAGATATGATTATTCGTTTGTTACATATTTATGATAACAATTAATGCATAAATTTGTAGTCTCAAATGGTGGTCATTGGAACTTCATGTCTTAATATTCGACTTGTTACGAAATCCACAGCTTGAAACAACAACCTTTCATTTCATCCAATAAGTTTAGGACATCCATAATGCATTGAATTCTTTAGTTCAATAGATAGACACATAAAAATTGAATTAATTTCGTCCACTGATTTTAGGCATCCCACATCAACATCAAGGATGTAGGAGATTGAAATGCAAACTAATGACATTGAGATCATGGCACTACATGTGTAGACACCAATTTTGTTTTGTTGTTTTGCTCAAAAAACTTCCCCACAAAGGGTCTCCAAGCGTCAAGCAAGTCATGATTATTACGTTATAACAAGTGCAAATTTAATAAATGACACTAAGTTTACAGAAAATTTCAATTTTGATATTGTGTTTTTTTTTTCAAATAAGTAATTAGGTTCTTTTTTTTTTTTCAATTTTGACACCTAAAAATGATGTCACCAAAGAATGTCACATCGTCAGAAATTAACACAACACCATACCATGATAGCCATCAGTTGGTTTGACCGGTTAAATGGTCACCAATGAAACAAATTAGAAAATGTAGTGTTAAGTCGGATTGTGAAAACTTAGTGTCTTAATTGTAAGAAAAATTGCGTGGTGTCAAAATCAAATTTTGTTGAAAACTTAGTATCTTTTGTGTAGTTTTTCCTTTAATCTAAATATTTTTTTATAACTTCGAATGAAAAATATTATAAAAAAGCTAGCAACAAGCTAGACAACAAAACAAAGACTCACATAATAGCTAGTTCTGGGTTTTGAAGCCACCCGACCCAATTGATAACTTTTCTAGCCCTAACATTACACCATAAAAATGATTGAGAAACAATATTATCAAAAATAAAACCCAACGTTGGTTGCGAAATAGCAAATAAACAAGAATTCATGAAGTTCCAAACAAATCACCACGAGCAATAGAAAACCGCTTCCAAATAAATTTTACCCTAACGATGCAATTGTAAGGAAGTAAATCAAACCATCCAGTTAGCATAAGAAACAAAATCTGGAGGTACAATGTCCCACCATCTAAGAACTTGAGACGTCAAATTCTTAACAAAGGGACAAGAGAAGAACAAGTGAGTCGTTGACTCCATATCCACATCACAAAATGGGCACAAAAGAGACGGGATATCCAAACCACGCCTATCAAGATTCACTCTCGAGGGAACTCTATTAAGACTCAAACACCATGCAAGAACATTGACCTTTGTAGGCACCAAACGAATCCAACGAGTAGGAATAGCAGAAGAAGGGAGAAGATGTTCATCAATAAAACACCTCACCGAAGCCAAAAAGAAATTACTTGTACTCGAAAACACCCAAAACCATATATCAAAAGTAAGAAAAATCACCACAGACCGAAGCTAATCCTGAAGTTACCGAAACTGGCAATTCTCGGCCCCCCTGGGAGATCTCCTAAGCGACGACAAGAAAGAAACCTGCCCCACCTTGTGTTTGGCTGTAGCTTGCTTTGCCAAATCAAGAGCATAAACTCTAGGGAACTGAGATTTTAGAGGTGTGTAACCTAACCAAATGTCATCCCAAAACATAGTCAAACCATCATCACCAAGTTTCTTTTTACACAAAGGCAAAAGATCAACCCCCTTGAAATTCAATCTCTCCACCGATTTCAAAATATCCAAGCAAACTGAATGCCAATTCTTAGGAGTATGACACCCAATAAAACCCTTCGAACCGTAAATAACTTTAATGACTCTAACCCCAAAAAACATTAGGGCTAGAAAGAAACTATCACACCCACTTGAAAAGAAGAGCTCTATTTAAAGCAAAAAGAGTGCTAACTCCCAAGCCACCATCCTTTGTACTAGCCAACACTTTATTCCAACTAATCCAAGTCAATTTCTTTTCATCCAGCTCACCCCCAACAAAGAAATTATTACGCAAGGCTTCCAATTTTTTTAAGATACCTAATGGAGATTTAAACAAAGAAAAAGTAAGTTGCTAACTAGACACCGACTTTAATAAAGTCAATCTGCCTCCAACTGAAAGAGTTTTCACCTTCCAGTTGGAAAGTTTAGACACAATTTTGCCCACTAAATCCCGCTAAGCATCCAATATGAACATATTACCTCCCACAACCAGGTCGGGATGTAACAACCCGTTATTTCCATCCTATGAAAGTCAACAAAAGTCAATGAATGTCGATTAAGGTCAAAATATTAGAAACCATTTGATTTAATCATAATTATATTTATGTAATTATGTGTATTTGTTAAGGAAATCAAATAGTCCATACTGAAAATACTTTACTTTGGATCCGAGAAATCTCACAGGTCCACTAGCCTCGGACCAAAAACGAGTTCTCGGCCGCAAACGTGCGAGGTCGCAATCCTCTTAGACTGCAAACAGCTTGGACCGAATACTCTCTTCTCGGGTAGAGTTCTCGGCCGAAATCAGCTACTTCAATGCCGAAATCTCCAAAACTGACTCCTTTTCCTGTATATTTAAGTCACATTTCGAAAATATCCTACACTTTTACACTTCGAGTAAACAAATTTTCATACATTGCTCTCTCAAATTCCTTTCATTTCAAGAACAAAAACTACTTCAAGAGGCATTGTGTTTCCAAATTCTTACAAGTTTTGGTAAGTTTTATTTATAAAACTAGTGTTACTTAACACTTTAAATTATTAGATTAACTAATTGGAACACAATATTATGTGTTTAAATATTACTAGGATTTCGGAAATTATACGTGTTCTAGCTCGAAGTCACCGTTACTATCTTAACATCTAAACCGCAACTACAAAAAAGGTGAGTTCATACCCCAACGTTTTTAAAATTTTTAAATTTGTTTTAGGGGGGGGGGGGATACAAGTAAAACACAATAAATCCTGTGTTTAAAAATATAAATTTCTTATTATATTTTCTTACCGTTAATAAGAAATTAAACGTGAAATTTACTATATATGAAAAATATTGTTACTATTGAATTTACAAATGACTTACAAAACATGTTAAGACGCAACGATTTTTACAACAACACGGAAACAAACTTATAAACTATAATAGGTATAGTTTATGGAATAAATATATTATTCTACAAAGTAAATGTTAACATATAAACAAAAATGGTTTTTAGATAACATATAAACAAAAAGGGTTTTCAGTTAACATATAAATAAAAAGGGTTTTCAGTTATTACTCGTAAAACGTTGAAGCAATTTGTGAGATGTATGTGTATACTTATCTAAGTACTGGTAAAAGTCCTGACTTATAACCAGAGTCTCTTGTTGTAACGCCCGCAAATCCGGGCTAGTCAGATTAGATGCATTCGGGGTCGAAAACGACTTTTTGACAAAAGATTATTTAGAATAAATAATCTTAACCAAGTTGTAGAGTATGTTACAAGGTTTTCGTACATATAAAGAACGCCGAAAACCGAGTTATAACGAAGAAGTTATGACCCGTTGAAGTTTCGCGACGGAACCGGCACGATACCGGGAAGCGTAAATAGTGAATTTACGATAGAGCGAGATTTAGCCTTAGCGATCTAAATGAAAGTTGTAGTACTCATAAATACCAACGCGTGGATATAAAGAACGTCGATAATAGAGCTCGTATGCAAAAGTTATGGACGAAGCTTAGTCCCTACTTTTCGAGCGCGGCGAATTCGATACAGTTTTGTAAATCCGAGATAGAATGAGAATTAGCCAACGAGGTCTAAATGAGAGTTGAAGATCTCATTAATAGGAACTCAACGGTAAAAAGACAGACAAAAATGGAGCTCGTATGCGAAAGTTATGGACGAAGCTTAGTCCCTACTTTTCAAGCGCGGCGAATTTGATACAGTTTTGTAAATCCGAGATAGAATGAGAATTAGCCAACGAGGTCTAAATGAAAGTTGAAGATCTCATTAATAGGAACTCAACAGTAAAAAGACAGACAAAAACGGAGCTCGTATGCAAAAGTTACGGACGAAGCTTGGAGACTACTTTACTATACACTTCCTATAAATACAAGGGTGAACTCCTCATATTTTCTTCACACCATAAGCCTTTCTTTCTCTCTCTAACTTCTCTCTAGCCTCCCTAAACCCCTCCCAAGTCTAGGGAACCTCCCTATCACGAGAAGAAAGCCCCGGAGCGCCCGACGGCTCCGAGAAGAAAAACTTTCGGCTCGGAAACGCTGCTCCAGCGAAGCCCGGTTTTTAATAAAAACCCGCTGTAAGTGAGCTACGCCTATAGTATATTTAATATAGATTTTATTTAATTATAGTAACATTGTTAGGACCTTAAAATAATTATTTGGGCTATTATTATGAGTTATATTGAGTGTTATTTAACGCTTATATAATAGTAATAATAGCTAGACTATTAAATTAGTCTCGTCAAGCGTTAGACTAAACTCTAGTGGTAATGATACTAGGTTTCGTCAAGGGATAATTGTTTTAAGAGTAACGAAGTGCTGTCCGAGTGCCAACTCACCACCTTTCAGGTGAGTGCATAGTCCCTTTCATCTTACACATAGATATGAAGTATTTTATATAAACTACGTGCTATGTGTGCACATTATCTGAATACTTGTTGTCTATGTTGGTTGAACGTTTTATACATGTTTTAAAGGACTTAAACTGTATACGTATTTTATATATACAAAAATGTTGGGTATGAGATGGGTAAATGAATGATGAGAGATAGAAGATGACGTGAGTATACATTGGCAGCTATAGACTTAGTGCCTATGGGACAAACATCGGTAGCTATGGACTTAGTACCTTTTAGACGTTGGTAGCTATGGATTTAGTACCTGTTGGGAATTGGTAGCTATGGACTTAGTACCTATTAGTTAGACGCTGGTAGCTAAGGATTTAGTACCTGTAGGAATTGGTAGCTATGGACTTAGTACCTGTTGAACATTGGTAGCTATGGACTTAGTACCTATTAGATAAAGACTGGTAGCTATGGATTTAGTACCCGATGAATAGACTATAGCAGCTATGGAATTAGTGCTTTATGAACGAACATTGGCAGCTATGGATTTAGTGCCGGTCCCATAACCCTGGAAGTAAGGGACTTCGGAATAAACGAATGCAGGATAGATGACTCTTAGGTTAAATCCTTAAAGAGTAAAGAAGATAATAGGGATGGGTAATTGGGTTGATTGTTTGATTGAACATAATAATTATATTATTGTGGGTTGAAAACCCTATGTACTCACCAGGTTTCCCAACCTGACCCACTCAGTTTATGTATATCACAGGTGACGAAGTGAAGTGACATTACACTGAGAGATTTAAAAGAGATGTAGATCACTAGTGTAAATCATTGTAAGTTCTGTTTATGCTTATGTTTCGGTATTAACGATGACATCCCAAACATTTTTAAATGAAATAAATACGTTTCTTCGAAAATGTTTTAATAACGTATTTACCATGTTTTTCTGGGAACAAATTCCGCAACCTTTTTATAAAATGAAGTACTCTGATTTTTATAAAGCATAAACAAAATCGGTCTTTTTTGGCCATGATTTTGAGGATGTCACACTTGTAGGGAGAGCGATATATTTGTGTATAGATCTATTTGAGACTGACAATCCCACATCCCGACTCTTAGCTACAATCATGCCTACAAACCTGGGGTGACAAATGTCGTTAACATTCTGACGTCTGAAAAACGTCGCGATCAAACCGACTATGTTAGTATGGTTATAAGAACTCACAAGGAGAAAACAACGACTTGTTTACGAATAATATATTTTCAAATAATTTTATTTGAATACTAACTTTACATTCGGATTTCATGACAAAACCCAACTTCAACTAGTTTTACTTATGAATAAACTAGGTATCATTAAATTAAGTATGGTAATTATACTTGTACATTTCGGTTTTGGAACGTTTATGACTACAAACCGGTTTAATGGAAAAATACAAGATTTTACAGGATAAACATCATTATTTTACAAGTAAACAGTTTACAATTTGACTTCCTGAAAACAGATACAATTACTTACAAAAAACAATGCTTTACAATAGAAAAGGCAGAACTAAGAGCGTTTTTATGAAAGATTCAACACTTATTTACAAACTAGTATAACATAAAGGAACCCTACTTGTTAATTCTTTGATTCTTTAGCGTATACATCAGAGTTATATATAAATAATATCCGATAGGCAGTGGAATGTGTGATTTCCGCCTTACTTCCTGTTCCTTGTTTGGTTGTGGGCTTAGGGCAGAATCACCCAATTGACTGTCCGTTCGATATTAGTCATATATAATTAGTATACACTAAGTAATCATATGAGTTAACAGTACAGGACATACAAATTACATGGATCAGAACCTCAAACATAAGAAACTTATACTTTTTGGTCTCAAAATACTAAGACTACGATTTATTTACTAAGAAAATATTAGATTTTTTGGAAGAACACAATAACATTATTAATAACAAAGAACATATCTTTTTCAACAAAATACTTATGAACTCACCAACTTAAATTTTGACACTTTTTCAAACCATTTGTATTCTCAGGAAAGTTAGTGCACAGGTACCCTCTCAGGCGTTACAAAGACGGAGCATAGTAGCATTACATCTTATCTTTTACTATAGTTTTTAATGTTAAACAAGTAATGTTTTGAATACAATGTAAATACTAAGTTATTAATACAACGATTGTTGTTGCTTTGATTACTATTATACAATTGTTGTGATACTGTACATGACGTCATTCACCCCTGAACGTTTCCGTCATTCTGGTTTGGGGGTGTGACAAATTGGTATCAGAGCATTGTTTATAGTGAACTGAGTATATCAATCTATAAAAGATATACAACTATAAATACAATGGGATAAAAACACTTTAGAATTATACTTTTAAAATATATTAATATTTTCATGGAAGTATACATACATGCATATATACATACTAGAACAAGTATCACAAGACGGACAAAACAAAAGTATTTAGATGTTGGACACTACAGTCAAACTTAGACAATTATGTAATCATATATGGGATAAATATAGTCTGATCAACTATGTTTATTTGAGATACGATCAACATGTGTTTGAGAGTGATAGTGGTGTTGCAACAAGTCTAAAAGTTACCAACTCTATATACAAAGGAATACTAGAACCAAACATAATGTTTAAAATACTATAGGAGTATTTTATAATACTATACAATAACAACAAATCGAAAAGTTTATCAACTTCAATACCAAGAAGCTCTAAAATCAAACATACAATTAAAGATACTATAGGAGTATTTTAAGCACTATAACTAACTTATGTGAAAACTAAAAGACCTTTACTGGTAGCTCTATAATTACTGAGTGTATACGTTAAAGTTATATATAATTGAGATTTTATAGACTTTAAATTTGTGATTTTCACTCTACTTCCTGTTCCTTGTTTGGTTGTGATCTTAGAGTAGGGTCACTTATTCGAAGGTCTATTTAATCTTGGTTATATATAATCTGTATACACTACGTGATTATAGGAGGACCTGGTAAGAATCATCCTCATAAAAATTTATTTTTAATAGAAATGTTTTATTAATCTCGTAGATTCGTTAGACACTCTCATTCTCGCACGAACAACATAGGTAGATGTAACCACTCCACTACAATAGCCAACAGAGGAGTTGAGGAAGAACCAAAAGTGGGTTCATGAGGAGGATTCCTAGAAAGGACCGAACGAAGAGAAAGGCACTAGAGAGATCGTTAATGAACCTTACCCTATCAGGAGCAAACTAGAAAGAACTCTATATTTCACAATAGTAATTTATAAACTGATATAACTTAGAGAGTTAGTGATTACACTACTCGCACTATGTTTTAAGTTTACCATACCCCTTCATCACAACTAGTAACAGTAAAATCAAGAGAGATACTCCCTTCCTAAACCTTGGAAGGTGACATGCAAACTTTCCATGACCAAAAGAAACAAGAAATGAGAGAGAGGATCCCCTTGGTGAAGCCCTATATAAAATCGGAACTGATCTGTAGGTGAGCCATTAACTAGAATCGAGCCCCGAGAAGAAGTGAAGCACCCTTGGATCCATCTACTCCACAAACTGCCAAAACCCATCTTTCCTAACACATCATCCAAGAATGTAACATCCTGTTTTGAGAAGTTTCTTATTTTGGAATTTTGGACAATAGATAGATCTAGTAAAGACCTTGCGCTGCAAGGGAATAGATTTTAGACCCTATTGGATGTTGATAATATTAGTTATGAGCTCCAATCCATTGCTTTGTGTTTTGGAGTCAAAGGGTAAAATAGGAAAAATGATGTTTCAGACTTCTTTCTTGGAATAAGGATTTTATTTCGGTATATTTTAAGTTAAAAGTAATTAGATATGATTGTGGGGCTCTTCAATACCTTTTCGTACATATAAAGATCATCGAAAACAGAGTTGAAACGAAGAAGTTATGGCTGTTTAAAGTTAAGCTGGAAATCAGGAGTATGGCAGTACGTTAGGTGTACACTAGCTAGTACGCTAGGCGTACTAGTCTGAAGAACGCGTTTTAGGGCATTATGCAGGGCATAAATTTTTGTATGTTGGCATACCGCCACAGTGTAAAAATCCTATTTTTATGGTTTTGACCGTTATTTAAGGTCTTTAACCCCTTGAAGGTCCTTCCTATCATGAGCCTCCACCCTCTTGAGCCTCTATGAAACGTCACAAAAATAAGACCCAAAAATTTCATTTTTAAAATTAATAAAACTAATAATCCAAATCATTGTCATACAAATCAAGATAAACAAATGTATCAATCATCATGACATATCAGAGTAAATCAAGAAAATATGGAACGAGGTGGTGTTTGCCCTACAATCATCCTGAGCCCTTCCCTATGGAACTGGAAGTACCTGAAACATAAACGGAAAAACGTAAGCACAAATCTTAGTGAGTTCCCCAAGATACCACATACCATACATATATATAACACATAACGGGTCTCGCCCAAATACGTGTAACGGGCCCCGCCCGAACTTACATAACGGGCCCCACCCACTGTGTATAACAGGCCCCACCCTAACTCATATACTGGGTCAACCCAATAAGTATAACGGGCCCTGCCCTAACTCGCATAACAGGCCCCACCCACATATAGTTCATATAAACATAACAGGTAATAGCATATAGATAACCATCGGGCCCCGCCCAGTAAGTTTACAAGCAAACACACATACTAGTGTCACACAGACAATGAATATTCTAACATAACATATCATGGGTCGGCATTGGTGCCTTCGACCCGCTAAACATGGTGAGGAAACTCACCTCACACTGTTGAATCACAGTGATAAATCCATGGTTGTTGGTCCGACAATCCCAAGCTATCAATATCAATACCACTAAATTAACAACTGGATTCCAATCTATAACCATCAGTCCATACTTAGGGTAAAAAGACCATTTTACCCCTTACTTAGTTTGGTCCAAGACTAAGTCCCACACCTACAATTTAAAAGGCCCAAAACTAAGTAATCATCCAAGGCCCATACATGGCCTAATTTTCCAAATTGGGCCCAAACCCTTACATGGGCCTTACCCCAAGTCCCACTAATTTTCCCACTCCAAAACACTTGCACTCAGATGGTCTAACAAGGCCCTAAGCATCCAAGCCCAAAAGAATGTCCCAAACCCGAAGCCCATCACACTGAGTATGCGGGCATACTCAACACATATGCACAACATACTCGCTTGAGGGCTTGTACGCTAAGCGTACCTACTTGTACGCCCAACGTACTCACCCATTTAGCCAAAACTCAATTTTTACCCATGATCCATTAAGACATTGTTCCAAAACATAGAATTGACTTCCCTGAGCTGGATTATCACGTAGAGTTGCTAACTTTACGTTCATGCATGGCTAAATGAAGCTCTTAAGCTTAAAAAGGATTTAATAGATGTAACAACGTAAAATTTTCAAAATAATTTTCCATTTTTAAAACATTCATTCATTCATAAATAATGTCAAACACATTGTATCAAAAGTTATTATTGATGGGTTTTGGTCATAAGACATCCTATGTGCTCGTACAAACCCTAATGCTTGGATCTAGGTTTCTCTATTGTACATGCTTTGAATCCAAGACTATAAACCCTAATTCTAGCATACAAGTAATCATATTAGATAATATAATAGGTTTATAATGTTACCTTGATTGTTATGTAGCAATAACAATCCCAATTCCTCCTTGAATTGACTTTGGAAGGCTTAGAGTCACAAGTGTCACTCCTCTAATGGCTTACAAACACCAAGAGCAAATGGAGAAGGTATAAAGAGAGAGGAAAGAGGTAGGAATTCGTCCTTAGGACTTCTTGGGAAGGCTTAGGCGAATTCATGAGCCTTAGGGGGTTTATATAGGTGTAAAGATTAGGGTTTTAGTCCTTATCCTTATCTAGTTGCTTGCCCACCAAGCAACCATAAGATAAGTCTTAGAAACCCTTATCCTAGTCGAATTCTAAGGCATTATCTCCTTAAATTCGTTCACCCTATATTTAAGACAATCCTTACCTTATTTTGTAACTATCACATAATTACAATTCAGCTCCTCTAGTTTAATTAATTACACTTGATCACAAAATTAATTCTTAATTAATTATTGACCAATATTAATTAAACAAATATGATTTCTCCTTTAATATATTATTCTTATAACATATTAATAAATCATAATAACCTCTCTCTCTATTTATTTCTCCAATCAAGTTGCTTTGGTGAAGGCAACCCAAAAGGACCATGCACCATCGGGTCAAGTACATACCAAAATAGTTATGGACTTAGACACTAATCCAACAGTCTCCCACTTGGATAAGTCTAATAACTATTATGCGTATGACTTCAGATCCTGATCTGCAATCGTAGCTTTCCAAAGCCGCTGTCAACTCTGATCATATCAGATACACGTGTCCTTAGATAAGGGATCATATATTCCTTCATTCTAGATATCATATGAGATATGATTTCAAATCATTCTCTTTGTACTATATCTTGATTCCCGATTTATGACGACTGACTAATTGAACAAATCAAATTAGCCCTAGCCCGGTCGAGCATTTACGTATGTCATCACTAAATCATCGAGGGGCCCAAAGATATCGCTTTTATCCTACTTTGAATAAAAGGAACGGATAAACTTTGATACAATGCTTTCTTGCACTTACTAACCAAATTACACACAACAATATGTTTTATAACACCAAGTTACTAGTGCGTTTACATATTATCAACGTGCAACCGATTTGCAAGATACAACTCACATATCTCAGTTTCAAGAATATAAGATGTTATCGTCTCACCAATCACTCGTGATACAATCCATGGAGTGATCCAAGTGAGCGTGGGTTTAATCCAATGCTCAAATCATATTCATAAGCACTCATGAACGTTGTAGCAAACATTTGCTTATGTCTAATACTCTTTTAGACAATCCACACACCAATTCACGACAGTCTTCATTCATATCTACTTCCAACATATGAACGACTGTGGCCCGTTTGAATAATTCGATTATTCTTAATAAATTCAATTATTCTGGAAGTCAAAACATGCAAATGTGAAACACAAGAATAATACTAATCCCATATGGCCTCATCCCTTTGAGCATAAATAAAACACCTTTTATTTATCACCATATTGATTACTCATTATTTCTAGTTTCGGGTAATCAACTTCTTACTTGAATTACAACACTTGTCCCATGCTCCTAGCATGCACACAATGTTTACCTCTGGTTCTTACTTTGTGAAATAGATCACATTGAACACATTTCCAATCATTCTCATTTCACAACTCCAAATCCTTTTCATAAGTGAAAGAATATCAAATTCTTGCTACTTATAGAATATGCTAGATTCTAACATTTTATGCAATGATCACTTTTGTAATGTCACTGCACCAAAGTCACAAAGACTATTGCCAATGATATTACAAAGTCTTCTATCGGAGATTGTTACAAGACAATTCCATAGATGTGATGTCTCTCACTCAAAGTACTTTCTTTGAACATCCTTTTGCATAGAAGTTTCTAATCTAGTCATAGATTTCTCAATATTCAATTCCCAATATGGACACACTTCCATATGTTCCATATGAAAACTCATTCTTAATAGAATCTTATCTATTCGTAATGATGTCGATATGGTCCATCCAATATGGAAACATTTCCATATTTTCCAATACTATACTTCCAACTACTCACAAGCGACCAATCCTCGTCGAACTTGGATTGTCCTTTGATAGTTGTTTAATTATTTTAGTCTAAACCGATTCTAGTCTTTTTTTCCTCTAAATGTGCTCGAAATTTGGAAAATTTTAGAATGGTCAAACATTAAAGCATTTGCAATCGATACTATACCCGAAGCGTATGGGACACGACGCATAATGTTTTATTTGCTATGTTCTCAAAATTCGAATTGTGAAGAGGGATGCCGTAATCATAATCGAAATTTTAAGAACACACTTTGTACCTTTGACTAAATTTTATTAACATTTCTCAACCTAAACCTTTAGATTTGAAATGAAGCATAATATTCTCTCCCTTAATTATAGCAAAACAACTCTTCAACTATTGCGACTTTGCAAAGTATGACTCTTGTTTTCTATAATTAATATTGCTAACCTTGCAATACTTTCCTTAATAATTATACAATCATAACTTTTATGCTCCCACTATCTTGATGATTATTATAAAACATAACACTTATGCTCCCACTAGCTTCGACATGTATTCATAAACATCTTAACTTCCAGAAAAACAATGCTTATTGAATTTCTTAAGTTCATGTTTCTAATACTTAATGCTTTGATAATCTTTTATCAAGGCTTCTTGAACTTATACACCTTTGCCTTAGATAGTTCATATGTGTAACAACTCAAATTTTCAACCAAAATTTTCATTTAAAAAAAACATAATTATTTCCATTAAAATAAGATATAAACAGTTAAATCATTCGGTCATTACAATTATTCAAACTCCCAAGATCATGAAACATTCTTCAGTGTGTATCGATCATGCCGGCACCTTCCCACGGTCCTCGCTAGTACCTGAAATACATACATCCACAACAACTGTAAGCATAAATGCTTAGTGAGTTCCCCAATATACAACTTACGCACATACGCCTTCCGGCCCGGACCATTCGGTCCACATAACATTGCCTTCCGGCCCGACCTTCCGGTCCATGTGTCTCTGGGGACTTCCGTCCCTGCTGGGTAAACCTTCCGGCCTTACCCACGCCGACCTTCCGGTCCATCACACATCATATCGCCTTCCGGCCCAAAACATACATAGCACATATAACATATAACATACCACATATAGCATACATATCACATATCATATCCGACCTTCCGGTCACACAGTCAAACCCTTCCGGGTACAGTATAGTGAGAAGACTCACCTCGTAAATGCTGAAAGCTAGCAACTCCTGAAATCACTCGCGCACAAACCAACGAGCTACAACCCTCCTATAACATTACATAACTCATTAACACTCATATCATCTAAGTGTGACTATCCCTAAGAAGTCAGACTTAGGTCAACTCTGGTCAACGGTCAACTCGACTGGACTCGGCGAGTACCATGGCGACTCGGCGAGTCTAGTCGTCCTCACAAACTCCTGAATATTCCCTTTCTACTCGTCGAGTATCCCTCTTGACTCGACGAGGTCCTCGTGGAAGAATCGCGGGGCCACCCCGACTCCACTCGCCGAGTCTGATGAACAACTCGGCGAGTCCCAGTGAATCTTCAAGCTACTCGCCGAGTCTGAAGAACGACTCGGCGAGTCCATGCCATGCAGACGAGTAACTGCTTCCTGGGATGGGTCTCGTCCCGAAGTACACATGCATGGGACCTTCTGGACCTCTAAAGGTCCTAATACAAGACTATAATCGTGGGGTAACAAGGCATTACTTCATCAAATCACTAAATGGGTTCTATAAACCCTAATTTCATAAATACATCAAAATAACAGACTTGGTCCGATTATTACCTGAAAACGCACCCTCTGTGTCCCCCAAATCCCAGGACTCAATCCTCCTTGATATTCCTTTAGCCAAATCCCTCTTCTTCTTGCCTAACCAATTCTTCCAAGTTCCAAAGCTTCCTCCCTTGCTCTAGGCGTCCACAGCGATTAGGGTTCCTCTCAAATGACCAAAAGACTGAAAATGACGGCCTAAGAGGCGTTAAATACGATCCAAACTGAACGGTTAGGGTTTCTGCTGAACAGCGTCGACTCGCCGAGTCCATATCTGGACTCGTCGAGTCCAGTCGCGGAACCGCGACCAAGTCCGCGATCCTACTCGGCGAGTCTAGGCTCCAACTCGCCGAGTCCCCTCATAAATCACCCCAAAAACATAATTTTAATAATACCTGAGATTCCGGGCTGTTACAATTCTCCCCCACTTGGATTAGACTTCGCCCTCGAAGTCTCACTCTGCAAATAGTTCCGGATGCTGCTCCCGCATTTCGCGCTCCGGTTCCCAAGTCATTTCTGATCCCTTACGGTGTTGCCATTGAACCAACACCAGAGGTACCTCCTTGTTCCTCAGAACCTTGATCTTCCGATCCCTGATAGCCACTGGTCTCTCCGCGTAATTCAGGCTCGCATCCACCTGAATATCCCCCAATGGAACCACTGCCGACTCATCGGCTATGCACTTCCTCAACTGCGACACATGAAAAGTGTCATGGATCTGACCCAACTCCGCTGGCAACTCCAACCGATAGGCTACCCGACCTATCCTTGCAATCACACGAAATGGCCCAATATACCGGGGCCCCAACTTGCCTCTCTTCCTGAACCGAATCACTCCTTTCCAAGGAGAGACCTTCAGGAGAACGAAGTCGCCGACTTGAAATTCAAGCTCGGATCGGCGCCTGTCTGCGTAACTCTTCTGTCGGCTCTGGGCAGTCAATAATCTTTGTCTCACTTGTTGAATCTGCTCAGTCGTCTGGAGTATGATCTCCGTGCTGCCCATCACTCTCTGTCCCACCTCTCCCCAGCAAATGGGAGTCCGACACCTCCTACCATACAACAGCTCGAAAGGCGGCATACCAATGCTCGAATGATGGCTGTTGTTGTAGGAAAACTCTGCTAAGGGTAAATACGCATCCCAACTACCTCCGAAGTCTAACACACACGCTCGGAGCATGTCCTCCAGTGTCTGAATTGTCCGCTCGCTCTGACCGTCTGTCTGGGGATGGTATGCGGTACTAAAATGCAATTTAGTACCCAGCTCCTCATGGAATTTCTTCCAGAATCTGGAAGTAAAGCGCACATCACGGTCTGACACAATCGAGATCGGCACCCCGTGCCGAGACACCACCTCTCTCACGTATATCTCCGCCAATTTCTCCGCCGAAGAACTCTCACTGATGGCAAGGAAGTGTGCACTCTTTGTCAACCTATCCACGATCACCCAAATTGCGTCAACTCCCCTAGCAGTCCTCGGCAATTTGGTGATAAAATCCATAGTAATCTGTTCCCACTTCCACTCGGGGATCTCCAATGGCTGTAACTTGCCATGCGGTCTCTGGTGCTCAGCCTTAACCCTACGGCAGGTCAAGCACCTCTCAACGAACCATGCCATGTCTCTCTTCATACAGGGCCACCAATATTCCTTCTTTAAATCCAAATACATCTTTGTAGCACCAGGATGGATCGAGAATTTCGATCTATGAGCCTCTTCCATCAAAGTAGTACGCGTACCGCCCAAGAACGGTACCCAAATCCGACCCTGAAACGTCATAAGGCCTCGACTATCCTTGACAAACTCTGAAATTAACCCCACAACCCGCTCTTTCTTCTGCATTTCTGGTCGCACAGCCTCTGCCTGGGCCCCACGAATAGCGTCCAATACTGGAGTCATCACAGTCAGTCTCAAGCATACGTCTCGCAATGGAGTGCTCTCCGCCCTGCGGCTCAATGCATCGGCTACCACATTAGCCTTGCCTGGGTGGTACAGGATCTCACAATCATAATCCTTGACCACATCCAACCACCTCCTCTGACGCATATTTAGGTTGGGCTGATCCATCAAATACTTCAAACTCTTATGGTCCGTGTATATCGTACATCGAACCCCATACAAGTAGTGGCGCCAAATCTTGAGAGCGAACACTACTGCCCCCAACTCTAAATCATGCGTGGGATATCTCGCCTCATGAGGCTTCAGCTGCCTCGACGCATAAGCTATCACATGACCCCTCTGCATTAGCACTGCACCCAATCCTGAAATCGATGCGTCGCAATATACCACGAAATCTTCCATCCCTTCTGGAAGAGCTAATACCGGGGCTTCGCACAATCTTTGGCGAAGTGTCTCAAAGGAGGTCTGCTGCTCGGGCCCCCATGAGAACGTAACACCCTTCCGGGTCAATCTGGTGAGTGGCACTGCGATCTTGGAGAAATCCTTGATAAATCTCCGATAATACCCTGCCAACCCAAGGAAACTTCTGATCTCAGAGGGTGACTTCGGCACCTCCCAACTCATCACCGCCTCAACCTTGGCCGGGTCGACCAATATCCCTTTCTGATTAACCACATGTCCTAGAAACTGGACCTCCCGCAACCAGAAGTCACATTTGGAGAACTTTGCATAAAGTTTCTCCGACCTCAATACCTCAAGGACCTCCCTCAAATGCTCCTCATGCTGCTCTTTCGATCTCGAATACACCAGAATGTCGTCGATAAATACGATCACCGACCGATCCAACATCGGCCTGCATACCCTGTTCATGAGATCCATGAACACAGCCGGGGCGTTGGTGAGTCCAAAAGGCATCACCACAAACTCATAATGTCCATATCGCGTCCTAAACGCTGTCTTCTGGACGTCTTCATCCGTACTCTCACCTGATGGTATCCTGACCTCAGATCGATCTTGGAAAACCAAGATGCTCCCTGCAACTGATCGAATAAATCATCGATCCTCGGCAACGGGTAACGGTTCTTGACCGTTAGCTTGTTCAACTCCCGGTAATCAATGCACATCCGGTGTGAACCATCCTTCTTTTTGACGAACAGAATAGGTGCTCCCCATGGCGAGCTGCTCGGCCGAATGAATCCCTTTCCCAGCAACTCCTGGAGTTGCGAGGACAACTCTTGCATCTCTGGAGGTGCAAGACGATAGGGCACCTTGGCAATAGGCGCTGCCCCCGGAACCAGGTCGATACCAAACTCTACTTGCCTCACAGGCGGTATTCCCGACAACTCCTCGGGAAAGACATCTGAAAATTCGCGCACCACCGGAACTTCCTCAACTGACTTCGGTTTCTCGGAAACCTCCCGCGTATCCATCACATACGCCACAAAACCTTTACAGCCCTGCCGTAGACACTGCCTCGCCCTAGCGGCCGAACAAAAAGCTGATCCCGAACGGGTACCCTCGCCGTATACCGAAAGAACTCCCCCTCTAGGGTCTCGTATAGTCACCAACTGACGCTCACAGTCGATGACAGCGCCGAACCGGCTCAGCCAGTCCATGCCCACGATAACACAGACATCCCCCATCGCGATAGGAATCAGATCAATCGGGAATTCAACCCCGAATATCTCTAGTACACATCCCCGAAGAACCTCCGTAGCACAAATCACCTTCTCGTCAGCTATAGAGACTCTCAAAGGTCGACTCAACGACTCACGACTAACGCCAATATGCTGACTAAAGGCCAAGGACACAAAGGACCTACTCGCACCCGAGTCAAATAACACTAAGGCAGGCACAGAGTTCACAAGGAAAGTACCTACGTGCATAATAACATAAGCATAACATATCGACATTAAAATAATTACATGAATTACAACATACCTGCCACAACATCGGGCGCAGCGCGGACCTCTTCCGCTGTCAGCTGAAAGGCTCTTCCCCGAGCCCTCGGGGCCTCGGCCTTCACCGGTCGAGTCGCAGGAACTCCGGCAGCAGGTGCAGATCCCTGAAGAAGCTGAGGGCACTCGGCCTTCCTATGGCCAGTCTGGTTGCAATGAAAGCAAACCGAAAATCCTTTGGGGCACTCCCTAGCAATGTGCCCCTCCTTGCCACACTTGTAGCAAGCACCAGATCGACATACTCCATCATGACTCTTGCCGCACTTCCCGCAAGTGCGACCCTTCGAACCTCCTGTCCTCGAATCAGCGGACTTGGCCCGCTTGGCTGCCGGCTGGAACTGGGCCGGTCGCCGATCCATCCGCTGAGACTCGGCCTCCTCCCTAGCCTGGGTCTCCAACTCGATCTCGCGCTTCCTGGCATTCGCCTGAAGCTCAGCAAAAGTATGGTAAGTGGAGTTTGACACAAACTCCCGAATATCCCTCCTCAAGACACCCAAGTATCGGCTCATCCGAGCCTGTTCTGAGGACACCAGCTCAGGGCAAAATATCGCCCTCTCATGAAACTTCCGTGTAATCACCGCAACAGAATCGGTGCCCTGCTTGAGGGTCAAGAACTCCTGCACCAATCGTTCCCTCTCCACCGGGGGAACGTACTCATCCCTGAACATGGCAGTAAATCCCTCCCATGTCACCGCTGTAGTCTCTGCCAAAGTGAAATTCGCTGTCACGAACTTCCACCAGTCCTTCGCTCCCAGACGGAGCTGGTTCAAAGCGAACCGTACCCTCAGGTGCTCCGGGCATGAACAAGTATAGAAGCACCCCTCTATATCTGCGATCCACCTCATCGCAGCAATCGGATCCTGCGTCCCATCGAACTCTGGTGGCTTCGTGTTGCTGAACTCTCGGAACAGCAATGAATCACCCCCCTGTGGCCTAGCAGCGGCCACAGCTGCGGTAGCTGCAGCGGTTGCAGCCTCAGTCAATGCGGCGTACCGCTCGTCGAACGTCTCCATCAGGGTGGTCTTGATAGACCCAAACATCTCCGGGATCTCAGCCCGGATCGCCGCCGCCACCTCCTCGTGGATCATCTGACGAATGTCCTCGTCACTCATACCGCTCGAACTTGCCCCGTGCCGCGGTCTAACCATGATATCTCTGAAATACAACATAAAACTATCAGAGATTCCACCGGGTATAATCGTACTCGACACGCAACCCTACTCAGTCCCAGATATCCAGGGATTCTTACTTGGGCCTCCCACTGACCCGGTGTCCTCGGTAGTACGGGCCCAATACTACCGACCACACCGCATCAATGTTCATCCCAAGTCCTCCTCCCCAAACTCCAGATAGTGAGTACTCTACTTCTGATACGCTCTATCTACCCGCATACTAGCAAAGCATCACATATAGGCAACTTCCCTAGACTAAGGCATCACAAATCAGGCCACTCTAGTCCTATCATGAATACCTAGTCTTCTAGCATGCATAACAATTCATATCATATAATATTGTAAGGTATTTTGGGGATCTTTTACCGTTCGGGCGCTGACTGATCGTACACACTGCTTCTTTCTTGCTTACCACAAAACCATTTACAACAGTTTATGCCTTTATTTGAAAAGTTTCCTCAAATCCTCGGTTTGAGTTCAGTTACCCCCGAAGGTGCACCCGAATCCCTCAAACCAAGGCTCTGATACCAATTGTAACAACTCAAATTTTCAACCAAAATTTTCATTTAAAAAAAACATAATTATTTCCATTAAAATAAGATATAAACAGTTAAATCATTCGGTCATTACAATTATTCAAACTCCCAAGATCATGAAACATTCTTCAGTGTGTATCGATCATGCCGGCACCTTCCCACGGTCCTCGCTAGTACCTGAAATACATACATCCACAACAACTGTAAGCATAAATGCTTAGTGAGTTCCCCAATATACAACTTACGCACATACGCCTTCCGGCCCGGACCATTCGGTCCACATAACATTGCCTTCCGGCCCGACCTTCCGGTCCATGTGTCTCTGGGGACTTCCGTCCCTGCTGGGTAAACCTTCCGGCCTTACCCACGCCGACCTTCCGGTCCATCACACATCATATCGCCTTCCGGCCCAAAACATACATAGCACATATAACATATAACATACCACATATAGCATACATATCACATATCATATCCGACCTTCCGGTCACACAGTCAAACCCTTCCGGGTACAGTATAGTGAGAAGACTCACCTCGTAAATGCTGAAAGCTAGCAACTCCTGAAATCACTCGCGCACAAACCAACGAGCTACAACCCTCCTATAACATTACATAACTCATTAACACTCATATCATCTAAGTGTGACTATCCCTAAGAAGTCAGACTTAGGTCAACTCTGGTCAACGGTCAACTCGACTGGACTCGGCGAGTACCATGGCGACTCGGCGAGTCTAGTCGTCCTCACAAACTCCTGAATATTCCCTTTCTACTCGTCGAGTATCCCTCTTGACTCGACGAGGTCCTCGTGGAAGAATCGCGGGGCCACCCCGACTCCACTCGCCGAGTCTGATGAACAACTCGGCGAGTCCCAGTGAATCTTTAAGCTACTCGCCGAGTCTGAAGAACGACTCGGCGAGTCCATGCCATGCAGACGAGTAACTGCTTCCTGGGATGGGTCTCGTCCCGAAGTACACATGCATGGGACCTTCTGGACCTCTAAAGGTCCTAATACAAGACTATAATCGTGGGGTAACAAGGCATTACTTCATCAAATCACTAAATGGGTTCTATAAACCCTAATTTCATAAATACATCAAAATAACAGACTTGGTCCGATTATTACCTGAAAACGCACCCTCTGTGTCCCCCAAATCCCAGGACTCAATCCTCCTTGATATTCCTTTAGCCAAATCCCTCTTCTTCTTGCCTAACCAATTCTTCCAAGTTCCAAAGCTTCCTCCCTTGCTCTAGGCGTCCACAGCGATTAGGGTTCCTCTCAAATGACCAAAAGACTGAAAATGATGGCCTAAGAGGCGTTTAATACGATCCAAACTGAACGGTTAGGGTTTCTGCTGAACAGCGTCGACTCGCCAAGTCCATATCTGGACTCGTCGAGTCCAGTCGCGGAACCGCGACCAAGTCCGCGATCCTACTCGGCGAGTCTAGGCTCCAACTCGCCGAGTCCCCTCATAAATCACCCCAAAAACATAATTTTAATAATACCTGAGATTCCGGGCTGTTACAATATGTGTGTGTAAACAATTGTCAAACCTCACAATTCAAATAATGGAAAGGGATACCGTAACCATAATCGAATTCGAGAATGCAATTTTACAATCACTATCTTCTTAAAATCTTTCTTAGTGAAAGCATTTCCTCACAATCATTTTCATGAAGGAAGAAATCTTATGACAGTTAGATTTAAACGATGTATTTGTTCCTATCGATTTCTTGCCTTTATGGTAGCACAGCTGCCCACCATGTCTTCCAAGTAGTTAAGCAGCTCACCTTTTCTTATCGGTGTACTTTCCATTGATCAAGGTTCTTGCCTTTTATACATTCAAATGAGAACTCATAGGACTCACATGCATAATTAACTCTATTGGAACGGCACAGAAACAAAATAATGTCAACACGATAGGTTGTAAACCTCAACTCGTGCGCTAGTGATGATTGATAAGGTTTATTTGATTTGTTCTTGAAACCTTTCAAGACCATTAAGACTCCCACAGACTCCTTGACATATAAGATTCTCTTGTCAATAAGCATTTCTTTGACAAACAAATATTCAAGAGTTAGTGTAGCTTTTATCAAAACTCTTCATAAATTGGTCCTAGTTGGTCTTTGTCTTATCCAAGACATCACAACTTTCCACATTTAATGAAAGTTACAAACCTTCTTAATACCTTTCACTCAATGTCACAATCTTAACTTTAAGATTTGTTATTGGAACGAAGTATGATTGACTTATTAATTTAACCATTTCTTCAATTCTTGATTCCTCTTCTTAGACATACAATTGTACTAAGACTCACTTAGAGGATCAATTGAGATATAGTTCTTAATCATTAAGACCTATCATAAAGCATAAAAGGTACTCTCCCATCTTCTTAGAATGGAGAAACTTTTATCTTTCTACCTACTTGATTCTTCTTATTCGTTCTGCTATTGATCTAAACCCTTTAATCAATTCAGAATTACACATAATCTTGTAAGTATAATCATATTTACTAAACCTTTAGTAAATCATGACGAATATCATTGGTACTCTTATGGTGGACTTGATCAACACGCAACATTGTGTGCTCGATCTCTTAGTCCTTCACTTGACACTTTGTCAATGAATTTGTCTAATTTCCAAATATGAAATTTCTCATTCATCGTGCAACCAAGTTGCGTGATTCCAAATTTCTGTCCAATTGAAACTTGGGCGATGAGAAACTCTCCCTATTTGGTAGATTCTCGACTTTCCATAAATAACAATATAAGAACCAAATCCATTATTTCTAATAATAGAAACATTTTAACATCAATTTTTTCATACACGCCATTGCAAGGATAAATAAATAAAATTTAAAATCAAAATTTATTTTATTGCGGAAAAATTTGTCCTTATAATGCAATTCATTGAAAAACTTATGCTAATACATCTTTCTTAGCAATCTAACTCTAACTCTAAGTAGTAGCTTAAGAATCTAATCTTTGAGAAATACGATCGAAATCCATTCCTTCATGGTTAGATTCTGCTCACTTCTTCCTTTAAGCTCCCTTTCTTTTCTTCGATTCTACAAAACATCAATTGTAATCTTATCACATTATGTATTAAGAATCTAGAATGAAGCTTAAAAGAGTTAGTCAATGGATTTTACCTATATTAGAGCCATACGTTTCGACTCTCCCATCTCTTAGATCTCTTAGGTAAATGGGGCTGCTTCGTCTCCAATGCCCTTTCTCTTGGCAATAAAAACAAATTGACTCTTTTGGAGCATGACATGGAACTACTTTAGACATTGCCTTTCTCTTATGATCAAACTTTTCGATCATAGCATGTCTTTCGTTGTCATTGTCTATATCCATAGAGGTCTTGAAAGCAAATTCACCAATCAACTTTGCTTTTCTATTGCGCCAAACCATTGCTGATTCAGCAGCAATAAGCATATAGGTGAGATCTATAAGGGTCACGTCGTGGTTCATCATATGTGTGACTTGAGAATCCAATCAACAGCCATTTCCTCACAGACAACGGATCCCAACATTCTTAACCTATCAATGTGTGACTTCATCCCTAGGACGTGTGCACACACCGACTTTCCTTCTTTATGTTTACTTGCCAAACGGGTTTGAGTGATCTTGAATTTTTCAAGCCTTTGAACTTGTGGGTTAGGGAGAATAATTGGAGGAGGAGGAGGAAGTGAAGCATGATCTCTTGTTCCTCGATCGAATCGTGGAATATCATCTTCATGTGGAATGCTTGTTCCACGGGATTTGGGAAGACCATAGTTGTCGAACTTTGACATCTACAATACGGGAGAAAACGAATTCAAGTTAGTTGATTTATTGAGTCCTCAGTAAATCACCCAAATGAAATACTAAGGCTAGGACCCAACACAATATTCTATAACTCGGGAGAGGGATGCCATAACCCTAATTGCAGAATATTTGAAGGTAAGTGAATGACGATTCACTAATTTCCATCACGAAAAACGAAAAAGAATTTAAGTTTTAAATCTATGAAAACTCCTAGATCCTTTGAGATTCATTGAACATTTCAATGGCATGTTTAAATCTCGATATGCCCCTCTTGTTTGTGAGTGGGATGCCGAGGATCACAAAGCGGGTGTGAATAACCATGCAAACTTACATGGTGCCCTCACATGTTACAGTCACCTATTCGATGTGCCGGTAAACCACACACGCTCCACCGAACTATGACAAACATTGAGTCACCCTTTGCTACCTTTGCTTAGAACCATTTAGTGTGTCAGTAAACCACACACGCTCCACTAACGTCTTCGCAAGGGCACAAAGTGTAATGTCATGGAATTGCATCAATTCACTTTTGCCTAAGTAACTAAGATTGGGAGTTTTGAAAACATTTAGTTACTTTTATAATTCATTATACTTATAATGGAAGGTTTCGTACTATCCTACCCGTTCGGCTAACGACCCTCCACTAGTCAAGAGTGCGGTGGGTAAGAGTGGATACCCATTCAATCGCCATTTTATAGGCAATTTCCTTAAACATCCCTTATAGACCAGCATCGTGAATGAGGCCTCCTAACGGTAAGACTGACTTTTACTCATACATATATATAATGTTAGACTTTTAATGTTATATAGTATAGGGTGTATTTTATACTTTTAAAATATTAGGTGGTCAAATTTAATAATTATACTTTTAATTCAATTAAATTTTAAACCTAAACTTTTATGGATTTATTAAACTTCTTTTAATTATACTCCTTAATTAATTAATAAAACCATAAGGGTGTGATTTGAACTTTTTCAAAACAATACTAGAGTTTTAGAATTTAACATTCCAAATTAAACTTTTAATCAACTTTTAAATTCCAAAACTTGAGGGCAAGTTTTGAAACATTTCAAACATTAGGGTTTAGAATTTAAATATACATCAAAATTACACCATTTAATCAAAATTTAAATTCCAAAACTTGAGGGCAAGTTTTGAAACCTTTTTCAAAACATTAAGGTTTTAACTATTTAAATTTCAAAACAACAAAACCTTTGGGTTCAAATTTAAACTATAAAACCTAAAGGGCAAAATATGAAACTTTTCATAACAACAAGGATCAAATAACAAATAATTCAAATTAACATTTAATCACATAATTATCCATATTTGATTTATTTAATGATTTCTTGCAAAACAATTTATCAATTTACTCAAAATAATTAATCAATTATTTTATAAGGAAACAATTATCTTATTAATTGATAAATATCTTCAATTAGATCAAAAATATGGTCAAATATATCATATAATCGGATTAATATTGATCTAACATGATAAGGTAACTATCCATAAGCAAAAACATCAAGAAATCCCGAAGTACCCTCCATCTGACGAGCTGACTCGGCGAGTCAGGCTTGGACTCGGCGAGTCTGCATGGACTCGGTGAGTTGAGCCATGGAATCGGCGAGTCCAGCCTCCAGAAACCCAAAAAACGAATTTTCTAGTTATACAATGCATCAATACAATTGAAACCAAGCTAGGCTCTGATACCACTGATGGGTTTTGGTCATAAGACATCCTATGTGCTCATACAAACCCTAATGCTTGGATCTAGGTTTCTCTATTGTACATGCTTTGAATCCAAGACTATAAACCCTAATTCTAGCATACAAGTAATCATATTAGATAATATAATAGGTTTATAATGTTACCTTGATTGTTATGTAGCAATAACAATCCCAATTCCTCCTTGAATTGACTTTGGAAGGCTTAGACGAATTCATGAGCCTTAGGGGGTTTATATAGGTGTAAAGATTAAGGTTTTAGTCCTTATCCTTATCTAGTTGCTTGCCCACCAAGCAACCATAAGATAAGTCTTAGAAACCGTTATCCTAGTCGAATTCTAAGGCATTATCTCCTTAAATTCGCTCACCCTATATTTAAGATAATCCTTACCTTATTTTTTAACTATCACATAATTACAATTCAGCTCCTCTAGTTTAATTAATTACACTTGATCACAAAATTAATTCTTAATTAATTATTAACCAATATTAATTAAACAAATATGATTTCTCCTTTAATATATTATTCTTATAACATATTAATAAATCATAATAACCTCTCTCTCTATTTATTTCTCCAATCAAGTTGCTTTGGTGAAGGCAACCCAAAAGGACCATGCACCATCAGGTCAAGTACATACCAAAATAGTTATGGACTTAGACACTAATCCAACAATTATCACAAAACATCTCCCCAGAATCTCTACAAAAACTCCAATGCGTGTGTGTACGAATCATGTCAGCGTCTTCCCGCGCTCATCATCAGTACCTGAAACACATAACACAACAACTATATGCATAAATGCTTAGTGAGTTCCCCAAAATACTACATACAACACATACGCCACTCGAGGCTATAATACGACCCTCCGGTCGATGTGTCTCAGCGGGACCCTCCAGTCTCATAGCTCGTTGGACCCTTAGGTCCGGTCATAGCTCGTTGGACCCTCTGGTCCGGTCTATATCATCATACAACACACAAATATCACATAGCATATAATCTCATACATAACACATAAGACCCTCTGGCCATCGCATAGTACCACTCTAGGTAACGTATAGTGAGAAGAATCACCTCGATGTCTCGGTAAATATCTGACTCAGAAGAAGTGTGATCTAGCCTCCGTCTAATCACATAAAGTAATACTCTCATAAATACAACTGTACTCAACCCTAAAAGTCAACAAGGTCAACGGTCAAACTTTGACCCGACTCGGCGAGTGCACTAGGGCGACTCGGCGAGTCTACATGTGTCCACTAACTCTCTTGGACCCTCTCTTGGCACGTCGAGTACCTCCCTGACTCGACGAGTTCCACCTGGCATGAATCGCGGGGCCACCCCGACTTAACTCGCCGAGTCTTAAGAACAACTCGGCGAGTTCCAACCTGAACTCAGTCCCCCTGACTCTCCCTGACTCACCGAGTCATTCCCCCAACTCGGCAAGTCCACTCACTGAGTGATTAAAGGGCAATCTTCATGCTACTCGTTGAGTCTGTTCTTCGGAATCTCCGAGTTCATGCCATGCACAAACTCAAAACAACTTATGAGGTCAGATCTGTTCCATACAATCATAGATCTGGCCTCCCCGAGCATGATAATCACGTAAAGTTCGGACCTTGACACACATATAACATAGAAATGGTCCAAGATGGTGATTTTGCCCCAAAAATGACATTCCAAGCTCAAAACTCCCCAAATGACTCATAAAGCTCCAAGGGTTAAGGTCTCTGGACCTCTTTAGGTCCAGATCCAGAACACAAACTCGAGAAGGGACCAAATACACCACTTAATCAACCTCTAAAAGGGTTAGAAAACCCTATCATTATGAATCAACACCAAAACTGAAGAAGGTCCGAGAATAATACCTCAATGCAATCTCTATGAGCTCAAAACCACCAAAAACGCACCTCCTTCAGCCTCCTCTTGCCTTGAACACTTCCCTCTTGCAAAAACACCCACAAAAGTTCAAGATTTGCCTCTCCTTCCTCACAAACGCTCTAGATCTCTTTTAGGGTTTCTCTCTGGGGTTGGTGGCCACAAATGACGGCCATAAGGCCCTTTAAATAGGTCTCAAACCCTGGAAATTAGGGTTTGATTAAACATCATGGACTCGCCGAGTCCAGCTGTGAACTCGCGTACAAATCCGCGACCATACTCGGCGAGTCTAGACGCCAACTCGCCGAGTTCCCCCATAAAACCCAAAAATAAAGGAACAAAATATCATACCTGGGAATCCGGGTGTTACAATTCTCCCCCACTAGAATTAGACTTCGCCCTTGAAGTATCACTCTGCAAACAACTCTGGATGCTGCTCCCGCATCTCACGCTCCGGTTCCCAAGTCAACTCTGACCCTTTTCGATGCTACCACTGGACCTGCACTAGTGGCACTTCCTTGTTCCTCAAAACCTTGATCTTCCGATCCCTGATCGCCACCGGTCTCTCAGCATAATTCAGGCTCGCATCCACCTGAATATCTTCTAGTGGCACCACGGCCGACGCGTCGGCTATACACTTACGCAACTGCGACGCGTGGAAGGTATCATGAATCTGACCCAACTCTGTTGGCAACTCCAAACGATAGGCTACCCTGCCTACCCTCACGATCACACTGAAAGGACCAATATATCGGGGCCCCAACATGCCCTTCTTCCTGAATCGGATCACTCCTTTCCAAGGAGAGACCTTCAGGAGCACGAAGTCGCCGACCTGAAACTTGAGCTTGGACCGGCGTCTGTCCGCATAACTCTTTTGACGACTCTGAGCGGTCAACAACCTCTGTCTGACCTGCTGGATCTGCTCTGTCGTCTGAAGCACATTCTCGATGCTGCCCATCACACGCTGCCCTACCTCTCCCCAGAAAATAGGGGTTCGACACCTCCTCCCATACAACAGCTCAAAGGCAAGCCAATGCTCGAATGATGGGTGTTGTTATAGGAAAATTCCGCCAAGGGCAAATACGTGCCCCAACTCCCGCCGAAATCCAACATACATGCCCGGAGCATGTCCTCGAGCGTCTGAATCGTCCCCTCACTCTGCCCGTCAGTCTGTGGGTGGTATGCGGTACTAAAATGCAGCTTCGTACCCAATTCCTCATGAAACTTATTCCAGAATCTAGAAGTGAAACGTACATCTCGATCTGAGACAATCGAGATCGGCACTCCATGTCGCGATACCACCTCTCTCACGTACATATCTGCCAACTTCTCCGCGGAAGAGCTCTTACTGATGGCCAGGAAGTGAGCACTCTTCGTCAACTTGTCCATAATCACCCAAATCGCATCGACACCCCTCGCGGTCCTTGGTAATTTGGTGATGAAATCCATGGTAATCTGTTCCCATTTCCATTCGGGAATCTCTAATGGCTGCAGCTTACCATATGGACACTGGTGCTCGGCCTTCACCCTGCGACAGGTCAAGCACCTCTCTACAAACCATGCGACATCCCTCTTCATACAGGACCACCAATAATCCTTCTTCAGGTCCAAATACATCATAGTGACCCCGGGATGGATCGAGAATTTCGATCGATGAGCCTCTTCCATCAAAATGGTACGCGTTCCGCCCACAAACGGTACCCATATCCGACCCTGAAATGTCATAAGCCCCCGGCTATCGGTAACAAATTCCGATACCAGTCTGACAACTCGTTCCCTCTTCTGGCTTTCTGGCTTCACAGCCTCAGCCTGGGCCCCACGAATAGCATCCAACACCGGGGTCATCACTGACAATCTCAAACAAACATCTCGAATTCAGGCGCCCTCCGCCCTACGGCTCAATGCATCGGCTACCACATTAGCCTTACCCGGGTGGTACAGGATCTCACAATCATAATCCTTAACCACGTCCAACTACCTCCTCTAGTGCATATTCAGGTTGGGCTGATCCATCAAATACTTCAAGCACTTTTGGTTCGTGTATATCGTACACCGAACCCCAAACAAATAATGTCGCCAGATCTTGAGGGCGAACACTACCGCTCCTAGCTCCAAATCATGAGTGGGATATCTCGACTCATAAGGCTTAAGCTGCCTCGATGCATAAGCAATCACATGCCCCCTCTGCATAAGCACCGCTCCCAATCCGGATATCGATGCATCACAATAAACCACAAAATCTTCCATCCCTTCCAAAAGAGCTAACTGTTGGATTAGTGTCTAAGTCCATAACTATTTTGGTATGTACTTGACCCGATGGTGCATGGTCCTTTTGGGTTGCCTTCACCAAAGCAGCTTGATTGGAGAAATAAATAAAGAGAGAGGTTATTATGATTTATTAATATGTTATAAGAATAATATATTAAAGGAGAAATCATATTTGTTTAATTAATATTGGTCAATAATTAATTAAGAGTTAATTTTGTGATCAAATGTAATTAATTAAACTAGAGGGGCTGAATTGTAATTATGTGATAGTTACAAAATATGGTAATGGTTATAATAAATATGGGTTGAACGAATTCAAGGAGATAAGGATCCTTGAAATCGTCCAAAGGATAAAAGA
The DNA here is from genome assembly GCF_002870075.4 of Lactuca sativa. NCBI lineage: Eukaryota > Viridiplantae > Streptophyta > Magnoliopsida > Asterales > Asteraceae > Lactuca > Lactuca sativa. Next base: position 38,675,793 of record NC_056623.2, read on the forward strand.
TAAGGGTTTTCAAGGCTTATCTTATGGTTGCTTGGTGGGCAAGCAACTAGATAAGGATAAGGACTGAAACCTAATCTCTACACCTATATAAATAACCCTAAGGCCATAAGAATTCTTCCATGCCTTTTCTAGGGTTCCTAGAAACGAATTTTATACCTCTTCCCTCTCTCTCTTGCTTCTCCATTTGCTCTTGGTGTTTGTGAACCATTAGAGGAGTGACACTTGTGACTCTAAGCCTTCCAAAGTCAATACAAGGAGATTTGGGATTGTTATTGCTACATAACAATCAAGGTAATATTATAAACCTATTCTTATGTTAATATGATTAGTTATATGCTAGAATTAGGGTTTCTTTATGTGTTCATAATGTTGTGTATCTAATAGTGAAAACATAGATCCAATTCTAGGGTTGCATGCACACATAGGATTGTTTGTACAAATCCCATCAGTGGTATTAGAGCCTTTGGTTAACTTGTTTTCAATTACTATTATACAATTGTATGAACTTGACATATTAGGGTTTATAGCCAATAAACCCTATGAGGCTAGAAATTTCGAGATTAGGGTTTCTATACCCTAATTTGCGAAAATTTGAAAGGGTTTCAAATCCTTTACTTAAGCCTCAAGATTTCGAAATCTAGGGTTTGAAAAACCCCATGATTTTCGAAATTAGCCTCCTCCCCAAGATAAGATCCTAAATTTTAGGGATTTGGATTATCCCATATCTTGTAATTATCCTCTAGTTGTTATATATGGTAATTATAGATTTTGCATTATCCTAACCATAATTTCGAAATCTAGAGAGATAATTAAGGGATTAGGATATATTAAATGTATAAATGGTAATTATCCTCATGATTTAGATAATCCCTTATGATTTAATAATTAAATTAATAGTCTAATTCAAGATAATTATTAAATCAAGAGTTTTAATATTTAAAATATTAATTTATATGGCATAAATTTGAAAATTTTAAGAGAGATTAAAACTAAATTGTTTTGAAAAGTTTCAAAACTTGCCCTCAAGTTTTGGAATTTAAAAGTTGATTAAAAGTTTAATTAGGATGTTAAATTCTAAAACCCTAATATTGTTTTGAAAAGGTTCAAATTACACCCTTATGGTTTTATTAATTAATTAAGGTGTATAATTAAAAGAAGTTTAATAAATCCATAAAAGTTTTGGTTTACAATTAAAAATATAATTGTTATATTTGACCACCTAGTATTTTAAAGTGTAAAACACACCCTATACTATATATAACATTAAAAGTCTAACATTATATATATGAATGAGTAAAAGTCAGTCTTACCGTTAGTAGGCCTCATTCACGAAGCTGGTCTATAAGGGGTGTTTAAGGAAATTGCCTATAAAATGGCGATTGAATGGGTATCCACTCTTACCCACTGCACTCTTGACTAGTGGAGGGTCGTTAGCCGAACGGGTAGGATAGGACGAAACCTTCCATTATAAGTATAATGAATTATTAAAGTAACTAAATGTTTTCATAAAATTCCCAATCTTAGTTACTTAGGCAAAAGTGCATTGATGCAATTCCATGAAATTACACTATGTACCCTTGCGAAGACGTTAATGGAGCGTGTGTGGTTTACCGGCACACTAAATGGTTCTAAGTGAAGGTAGCAAAGGGTGACTCAATGTTTGTCATAGTTCGGTGGAGCGTGTGTGGTTTACCGGCACATCGAATAGATAACTGTAACATGTGAGGGCACCATGTAAGTTTGCATGGTTATTCACACCCGCTTTGTGATCCTCGGCATCCCAGTCACAAACAAGAGGGGCATATCGAGATTTAAACATGTCATTGAAAGTTCAATGAATCTCAAAGGATCTAGGAGTTTTTATAGATTTAAAACTTAAATTCTTTTTCGTTTTTCGTGGTGGAAATTAGTGAATCGTCATTCACTTACCTTCAAATATTCTGCAATTAGGGTTACGGCATCCCTCTCCCGAGTTGTAGAATATTGTGTTGGGTCCTAGCCTTAGTAACTCATTTGGGTGATTTACTAAGGACTCAATCAATCAACTAACTTGAATTCGTTTTCTCCCGCTTTGTAGATGTCAAAGTTCGACAACTATGGTCTTCCCAAATCCCGTGGAACAAGCTTTCCACATGAAGATGATATTCCACGATTCGATCGAGGAACAAGAGATCATACTTCACTTCCTCCTCCTCCTCTGATTATTCTCTCTAACCCACAAGTTCGGAGGCTTGAAATGTTCAAGATCACTCAAGCCCTTTTGGCAAGTAAACATAAAGAAGGAAAGTCGGTGTGTGCACATGTCATAGGGATGAAGTCACACATTGATAGGTTAAGAATGTTGGGATCCGTTGTTTGTTAGGAAATGGCTGTTGATTGGGTTCTTCAGTCACTTCCTAACTCGTATAGTGAGTTCGTAAGAGAGTACTATATGATGAACCACGACATGACCCTTATAGATCTCACATATATGCTTATTGCTGCTGAATCAGCAATGGTTTGGCGCAATAGAAAAGCAAAGTTGATTGATGAATCTGCCTTCAAGACCTCTATGGATATAGATAATGGCAACGAAAGACATGCTATGATCGAAAAGTTTGATCATAAGAGAAAGGCAATGTCTGAAGTAGTTCCATGTCATGTTCCAAAAGAGTCAATTTGCTGTTATTGCCAAGAGAAAGGGCATTGGAGACGAAGCTGTCCTATTTACCTAAGAGATCTAAGAGATGGGAGAGTCAAAACGTATGGCTTTGCTTTAGGTAAAATCCATTGACTAACTCTTTTAAGCTTCTATTCTAGATTCTTAATACATAATGTGATAAGATTACAATTGATGTTTTGTAGGATCGAAGAAAAGAAAGGAAGCTTAAGGGAAGAAGTGAGCAAAATCTAACCGTGAAGGAATGGATTTCGATCACATTTCTCGAAGATTAGATTCTTGAGCTACTACTTAGAGTTAGAATTAGATTGCTAAGAAAGATGTATTAGCATAGTTTTTCAATGAATTGCATTGTAAGGACAAAATTTTTTCCGCAATAAAATAAAATTTGATTTTATATTATTTATTTATCCTTGCAATGGCGTATATGAACAATTTATGTTTGGATGTTTCTATTATTAGCAATAATGGATTTGGTTCTTATTATGTTATTTATGGAAAGTCGAGAAATTACCAAATAGGGAGAGTTTCTCATCGCCCAAGTTTCAATTGGACAGAAACTTGGAATCATGCAACTTGGTTGCACGATGAATGAGAAATTTCACATTTGGAAATTAGACTAATTCATTGACAAAGTGTCAAGTGAAGGACTAGGAGATCGAGCACACAAAGTTGCGTGTTGATCAAGTCCACCATAAGAGTAAATGTGATTATACTTACAAGATTAAGTGTAATTCTAGATTGATTGAAAAAAGGTTTAAATCAATAGTAGAAAGAATAAGAAGAATCAAGTAGGCAGAAAGATAAAAGTTTCTCCATTCTAAGAAGAACGGAGAGTACCTTTTATGCTTTATGATGGGTCTTAATGATTAAGAACCATATCTCAATTGATCCTCTAAGTGAGTCTTAGTACAATTGTATGTCTAAGAAGAGGAATCAAGAATTGAAGAAATGGTTAAATTAATAAGTCAATCATACTTCGTTCCAAAAACAAGTCTTAGAGTTAAGATTGTGAAATTGAGTGATAAGTATTAAGAAGGTTTATAACATTCATCAAATGTGGAAAGTTGTGATGTCTTGGATAAGACAAAGACCAACTAGGACCAATTTATGAAGTGTTTGATAAAAGCTACACTAACTCTTGAATATTTGTTTGTCAAGAAATGGTTGTTGACAAGAGAATCTTATATGTCAAGGAGTCAGTGGGAGTCTTAATGGTCTTGAAAGGTTTCAAGAACAAATCAAATAAACCTTATCGATCATCACTAGCACACGAGTTGAGGTTTACAACCTATCGTGTTGACATTATTTTGTTTCTGTGCCAATCCAATCGAGTTAATTATGCATGTGAATCCTATGAGTTCTCATTTGAATGCATAAAAGGCAAGGATCTTGATCAATGGAAAGTACATTGATAAGAAAAGGTGAGCTGCTTAACGACTTGGAAGACATGGTGGGAAGCTGTGCTACCATAAGGCAAGAAATCGAGATTAAGAAAGTTCGATCCATATGAGTTTGAATTTGTCGTAAACTTTGTTTTTAACAAATTCACATGGATAGGAACAAATACACCATTTAAATCTAAGTGTCATAAGATTTCCTCCTTCATGAAAATGATTGTGAGGAAATGCTTTCACTAAGAAAGATTTAAGAAGATAGTGATTGTAAAATTGCATTCTCGAATTCGATTATGGTTACGGTATCGCTTTCCATAATTTGAATTGTGAGGTTTGGCAATTAGTCTTAAGTGTTTGGACACACATATGAACTATCGAAGGCAAAGGTATGGGTGAGCATGGTGCAGTTTGGTGCGGTTTTTAGACCGAACCGAACCGCAAACCGCATGGTGCGGTTTTTGCATTCTTAAAACCGTTGGGTGCGGTTTTGCAATGGTTCGGTTTTTCAGTTTTTAAATGCGGTTTAGGTTTGTATCGGTGCAGTTTCAGTTTTTAAACCGTGTTAAGAATTTGGTGCAGTTTTTTTTATGTTTTTTGGTGCAGTTTTTTAAAACTGTAAGAACTGAAAACCATGTGCATATAAGCTTCTATTGTGCTGTTTTTTTTAATACATTCATTTTCAGCTCAAAACAAAATTACATAATCAAAAATTGTAAGTCGCTTAAAATACAACTTGTGACCACTCTCACAAACTAATTAATAATTGAAGGTTGGTTGATTTTGACTTAATTTGTTACAAGCTTATTACATGTAATCGATTAGTACGTTTGGCTAACAATAAAACATTTCTTTTGCACCCAATATAGTCTTATACAAACACAAAATAAACATATAATAAATATATTATCGTTTATAACTATTTTAAATAGCATGTATATAATATACATTGATCGATTTATTACTATACACGCTTGCGTTGCGGTTCGGTTTTGGTGGACCGGTTTTTAGGATATAAACCGCACTGCACCGTTGACCTTCGGTTTTTGCAAAAATTAAATCCGCACCATTGGTTTTTGCATCGGTTTCGGTTTTTCGGTTGCGGTTTAGTGCGGTTTTGTCGGTTTTTCTTTAATCGGTTCGGTTTTTGCTCACCCCTAGGTAAAGGTGTATAAGTTCAAGAAGCCTTGATAAAAGATTATCAAAGCACTAAGTATGAAAAACATGAACTTAAGAAATTCAATAAGCATTGTTTTTCTGAAAGTTAAGCTGTTGCTGAATACGTGTCGAAGCTAGTGGGAGCATAAGTGTTATGTTTATAATAATCATCATGATAGTGGGAGAATAAAAGTTATGATGATATGATTATTAAGGCACCTATTGCAAGTTGGCAATATTAATTATAGAAAACAAGAGTTATACCTTGCAAAGTCGTAAGGGTTGTAATGTTGTTTTGCTATAATTAAGGGAGAGAATATTATGCTTCATTTCAAATCTAAAGGATTAGGTTGAGAAATGTTAATAAATTTAGTCAAAGGTAAATAGTGTGTTATTAAATTTTCGATTATGATTACGGCATTCCTCTTCACAATTCAAATTTTGAGAACATAGCAAATAAAACATTATGCGTCGTGTCCCATACGCTTCGAGTATAGGATCGATTGCAAATGCTTTAATGTTTGACCATTCTAAAATTTTCCAAATGTCTAGCGCATTTAGAGGGAAAAAGGACTAGAATCGGTTTAGACTAAAATAATTAAACAACTATCAAAGGACAATCCAAGTTCGACGAGGATTGGTTGCTTGTGAGTAGTTGGAAGTATAGTATTGGAAGATATGGAAATGTTTTCATATTGGATGGACCATATCGACATTATTAGGAATAGATAAGATTCTATTAAGAATAAGTTGTCATATGGAAAATATGGAAATGTATCCACATTGGGAATTGAATATTGATAATCTATGACTAGATTAGAAACTTTTATGCAAAAGGATGTTCAAAGGAATGTACTTTGAGTGAGAGACATCATATCTAAGGAATTGTCTTGTAACAATTTCCGATAAAAGACTTTGTAATATCATTGGCAATAGTCTTTGTGACTTTTGTGCAGTGACATTACGAAAGTATAAGTTGCATAGAATGTTAGAATCTAACATATTCTATAAGTAGCAAGAATTTGATATTCTTTCACTTATGAAAAGGATTTGGAGTTGTAAAATGAGAATGATTGGAAATGTGTTCAATGTGATCTATTTCACAAAGTAAGAACCATAGGTAAACATTGTGTGCATGCTAGGAGCATGGGACAAGTGTTGTAATTTAAGTAAGAAGTTGATTACCCGAAACGAAAAATAATGAGTAATCAATATGGTGATAAATAAAAGGTGTTTTATTTATACTCAAAGGTTTGAGGCCATATGGGATTAGTATTATTCTTGTGTTTCACATTTGCATGTTTTGACTTCCAGAATAATTGAGTTTATTAAGAATAATCGAATTATTCGAACGAGCCACAGTCATTCATATGTTGGAAGTAGATATGAATGAAGACTGTCATGAATTGGTGTGTGGATTGTCTAAAGAGCATTAGACATAAGCAAATGTTTGTTGCAACGTTCATGAGTGCTTATGAATATGAATTTGAGCATTGGATTAAACCCACGCTCACTTGGATCACTCCATGAATTGTATCACGAGTGATTGGTGAGACGATAACATCTTATATTCTTGAAACCGAGATGCGTGAGTTGTATCTTGCGAATCGGTTGCACATTGATAATATGTAAACGCACTAGTAACTTGGTGTTATAAAACATATTGTTGTGTGTGATTTGGTGAGTGAGTGCAAGCGAGCATTGTATCAAAGTTTATCCGTTCCTTTTATCCAAAGAAGGATAAAAGCGATATCTTTGGGCCCCTCGATGATTTTGTGATGACAAACGTAAATGCTCGGCTGGGCTAGGGCTAATTTGATTTGTTCAATTAGTCAGTCGTCATAAATCGGAAATCGAGATATAGTACAAAGAGAATGATTTGAAATCATATCTCATATGATATGTAGAATGGAGGAATATATGATCCCTTATCTAAGGACACGCGTATCTGATAGGATCAGAGTTGACAGCGGCTTTGGAAAGCTACGATTGCAGATCAGGATCTGAAGTCATACGCATAATAGTTATTAGACTTATCCAAGTGGGAGACTGTTGGATTAGTGTCTAAGTCCATAACTATTTTGGTATGTACTTGACCTGATGGTGCATGGTCCTTTTGGGTTGCCTTCACCAAAGCAACTTGATTGGAGAAATAAATAAAGAGAGAGGTTATTATGATTTATTAATATGTTATAAGAATAATATATTAAAGGAGAAATCATATTTGTTTAATTAATATTGGTCAATAATTAATTAAGAGTTAATTTTGTGATCAAATGTAATTAATTAAACTAGAGGGGCTGAATTGTAATTATGTGATAGTTACAAAATATGGTAATGGTTATAATAAATATGGGTTGAACGAATTCAAGGAGATAAGGATCCTTGAAATCGTCCAAAGGATAAAAGATAAGGGTTTTCAAGGCTTAACTTATGGTTGCTTGGTGGGCAAGCAACTAGATAAGGATAAGGACTGAAACCTAATCTCTACACCTATATAAATAACCCTAAGGCCATAAGAATTCGTCCATGCCTTGTCTAGGGTTCCTAGAAATGAATTTTATACCTCTTCCCTCTCTCTTGCTTCTCCATTTGCTCTTGGTGTTTGTGAACCATTAGAGGAGTGACACTTGTGACTCTGAGCCTTCCAAAGTCAATACAAGGAGATTTGGGATTGTTATTGCTACATAACAATCAAGGTAATATTATAAACCTATTCTTATGTTAATATGATTAGTTATATGCTAGAATTAGGGTTTCTTTATGTGTTCATAATGTTGTGTATCTAATAGTGAAAACATAGATCCAATTCTAGGGTTGCATGCACACATAGGATTGTTTGTACAAATCCCATCACTAACACTAGTGCTTCGCATAATTTCTGGCGAAGTGTCTCGAACGAGGTCTGCTGCTCTGGACCCCATGAAAACGCAACACCCTTCCAGGTCAACTTGGTGAGTGGCACGACAATCTTGGAGAAATCCTTAATAAATCTCCGATAATAGCCGGCCAAACCCATAAAACTCCTGATCTCGGTGGATGACCTCGGCACCTCCTATCTCATGACCGCCTCAATCTTGGCCGAATCGACCAATATCCCATTCTGGTTAATGAGGTGTCCCAAAAACTGAACCTCTCGTAGCCAGAACTCACATTTGGAGAACTTGGCATAAAGCCTCTCCGATCTCAAAACTCCGAGGATCTCCCTCAAATGCTCCTCATGCTGCTATTTGGATCTTGAATACACCAAAATGTCGTCGATGAACACGATCACTGAGCGATCCAACATCGGTCTACACACCCTGTTCATGAGATCCATGAACATCGTCAATGCACTGGTGAGTCCGAAAGGCATCACCACGAACTCGTAATGCCCATAACGAGTCCGGAATGCTGTCTTCTGGACGTCCTCCTCCCGTACCCTCACCTGATGATACCCCGAACTCAAATCGATCTTGGAGAACCAAGATGCTCCCTGCAACTGATCAAACAAATCATCGATCCTCGGCAATGGGTAACGGTTCTTGACCGTTAGCTTATTCAGCTCACGATAATCAATGTACATCCGAAGCGAGCCATCCTTCTTCTTGACAAAAAGAATAGGCGCCCCCATGGCGAACTGCTCGGTCTGATAAACCCCTTCCCCAACAGCTCCTGAACATGCGAGGATAACTCCTACATCTCCGTAGGCGCAAGGCGATAAGGCGCCTTAGCGATAGGCGCAGCTCCTGGGACCAACTCAATACCGAACTCTACCTGCCTCTCCGGAGGCACACCCGACAATTCCTCTGGAAACACATCTGGAAACTCGCGCACTATCGGAACCTCAACAACTGGCTTCGGTCTCTCTGAAACAACCCTCACATCCATCACATATGCCACAAATCCTCTACAACCCTGCTGTAGACTCTGTCTCGCTCTGGCGGCCGAACAAAATGCTGACCCCGCACGTGTACCCTCACCGTGCACTGTAAGAACTCCCCCACTAGGGTCTCGAATCGTCACCAATTGACACTCGCAGTCTATCACAACTCCAAATCGGCTCAACCAATCCATACCCATTATAACACACACGACCCCCATCGCGATCGGAACCAGATCTATCGGAAACTCCTCATCGAAGATCTCAAGGACACATCCTCGAATCATATCCGAAGCATACACTGCTCGCTCATCAGCTATGGAAACTCGCAGAGGCCGATCCAACGCCTCTCGACGGATACTAATATGCTGACTAAATGCTATGGAAACAAACGACCGACTCGCACCCGAGTCAAATAATACCAATGCAGGCATAGAACTCACAAGAAAAGTACCTACGCATATCATCATATATGCATAAAAACTCAACTCAAATAAAAGATGAACAGAGAATACGTACCAGCAACAACATCGGGCGCCGCGCGGACGTCCTCCGCGATCAACTGAAACGCTCTCCCACGAGCCTTCGGGGCCTCGACCTTCACTGGCCGAACCTCGGTAGTCCTAGCAGCAGGCGCAGATCCCTATGTTGATCCCTGAAGAAGCTACGGGCACTCGGCCTTTCGATGGCCGGTCTTGTTGCAATGAAAGCAAACCAAGAGTCCCTTGGGGCAATCCCTTGTGATATGCCCCTCCTTCCCACACTTGTAGCATACCCCAACCCTACACGACCCCTCGTGACTCTTGCCGCACTTCCCACAAGTGCGGCCCTTTGCGCCTCCAGATCTCGAATCAGCGGGTCTAGCCCGCTTGGCTGCCGGCTGAGACTGAGCCGGCCGCCGATCCATCCTCTGAGACTCGGCCTCCTCCCTGGCCTGAGTCTCCAACTCGATCTCCCTCTTCCGGGCATTTTCCTGGAGCTTAGCAAATGTCCGGTAAGTTGAATTCGCCACGAACTCCCGAATATCCCTCCTCAGCACACTCAGATAACGGCTCATACGAGCCTGCTCAGACGACACCTGCTCAGGGAAAAACATCGCCCTCTCATGAAACTTCATGGTGATCACTGCCACAGAATCAGTATCCTGCTTGAGGGTCAAGAACTCTTGAATCAACCGTTCCCTCTCCACTGGGGGAACATGCTCCTCTCTGAACATAGCGGTGAACCTCTCCCAGGTCACCTCGGAAATCTCAGCCAAAGTGAAGTTCGCCGTCATGAACTTCCACCAATCCTTCGCTACCCGGCGGAGCTGGTTCAAGGAGAACCGAACCCTCAAGTGCTCTGGACAAGAGAACGTATAGAAACATCCCTCGATGTCAGAGATCCACCTCATAGCGGCAATCGGGTCCTGCGTTACGTCGAACTCCGGTGGCTTCGTGTTGCTGAACTCCCGGAACAACAACGAGTCACCTCCCTGAGGTATGGCAGCAGCAATAGCAGCAGTAGCTGCAGCTGCAGCAGCCTCAGTCAGCGCGGCGTATCGCTCATCAAAGGTCTCAATCAACGTGGTCTTGATGTCCCAAACATCTCGGGAATCTCAGCCCAGATGGCAGCAGCAACCTCCTCATGAATCAATTGACAGATCTCCTCGTCGCTGACACTAGTGCTCTCAGGTGTGTGTCAAGTCCCAACCATGATGCTTCTGAAATACAACAAAAATTATCAGAGACTCGATCGAGCACACTCATACTCGATGACGCAACCCTACTTTCCCTCCGTAGTCCAAAAGATTCTTACTTGGAATGCCCACTGATCCGGTGTCTTCAGTAGTACGGGCCCAATACTACTGACCACACTGCATCATTATTCACTCCAAGTCCTCCTCCTTGGATCTTGGATTACAAGTACTCTACTCTCATGAGCTCCTAACTACTATCTACTTGTCCTCAAAGCATCTCAGCAGCAGAAATCTCCTAGGCTAAGGCATCACAGATCAGGCCACTCTAGTCCTAATATGTATACCTAGCTTACTCTAGCATGCATAACATAACATATCTCATAACACATAATGTAAGGGTACTTTTGGGGATTTAGCGTTCGGGCGTTGGCTGATCATACACACGGCTCTGCTCTGTTTGTCTCAAAACTCTTTTTACTCTTTTCAAAAATTTTACTTCATTAGCAAAAATCCTTTCTCAAATCCTCAGTTTGAGTTCAGATACGCTCGAAGATGCATCCGAATCCCTCAAACCAAAGTGTGACATCCCCAAAATCTCGGCCAGAAAAGACCGATTTCATTTATGCTTTTTAAATAATTTCAAAGTAAATCCTTTTGATTTAAAAGAGTTGCGGAATTTGTTCCCAAAACAAAACATGATAAAATAATATTTATCAAAGCATTTCATCAAGAGATGCATTTTCATTATATAATCAAAACTCGGGATGTCATGTTCCGATACAGACCATAAAGCATAAACGATAACATTACAAGTCATTCAACAAATATATACATATACAGACTTGTAAACAAAACAACTCGATGATTCATCCATCTTACGCCCTTGCGCCACTTCCTGTAATACAAATAAAACTGAGTGGGTCAGGCTTGGGAGCCTGGTGAGCATATAGGGTTTTCAACCCACAATAAATAAATTATATTTAATTTCACCAACCAATCACTATCCCGATTACCCATTCCCGTTATCCTCACTTTACGTCCCTAAAATAACATCTATCTCAAGGGACCAAATCTAGGATTTTCATCGGGATGGACATTACTACTAAGGGGTTTCCTCAACAATAGATATCCTAAAGGCAACCATGAGGGGGATAGAGTACACCGGTGAACACATCGTTCACAACACCTACAGGTAATGAACCTGCTAGCGTTCCACAGGACTGTCTAGAAAGAGTCCGTGGTCGTTATCCATACTCCGCTGAATAACTAGATCAACAACAACAACAACAACATCGAGGCCTCTCATCTGTTTATTACATACCAACTATCTACCCATGTTCTACCCAACATATTAGTAGATAAAAATATATATTTTCATACATAGTTTAAAACCTGTATATCATTTTCATTCAATACATATTCCACATAACAGATGAGGCACATCCACATAACACGTATTTCATAGAAAGTAAATCAGATCTATGAGATAGTAGAGAATGAATATACATTCACACTTATAACAACAAAATTATACACATAAACAACAATATACTTAATACACTCAAACCATACTTGTATTATTATCGTGTTTATGAAAGGTAGTATACACTCACCTGATCAGAAGACGATCAGACAGCACTACGGCTTGCAGAAGTAGTAATCCTTAGCAGATCTGGAAGATCTCTACAAAAATCGAATTTCTCGCGGGCAGAGCTTTGGCTCGGGAATCTTACTTCTCGGGATCTTCGGGATCTCGGGACTTGCTTCGGGGCTCGAGATTGATACTGGGGCTTCGGGGTACTTCTGGCATGCAAATCGATGCAAAACGGGAGAGAGAAGAGAGAAAAATAGCAAAGGAGTCGGCTGCCCTCGCATCCTATTTATAGGAGGCTGGAGCCTCGGAGTACGCGTGGCGTACTGCCTCAGAATCGTCATTGCTTACGTATCCGATGAACTCGAGTGCGAAGGTCGTCATGCTTCGCTGTACGCGGGGCGTACTTCGGATATGCCCGGTGACTCCCCCTTCGGATAATACCGGGATTTATAAATAAATTTAAATACAAATTATTTAATAAACTTCGGAAATTTATATCTTCTTCATACGAACTCCGTTTTCGACGTTCTTTATATCCACGCGTAGGTGAGACTACGCTCCACAACTTTCGTTTAGACTTCGTCGGCTAATTTTGACTTTATTTTTATTATTTAATTTTAGTAGGCCGGGACAGAAAAAATTCGTTATAAATTCATAACTTTTTCGTTTGACGTCCGTTCTCGCCTAACTTTTCATCGCTTCGATACCAACAACGAGACCTTCGATCCTCGTTTAGATTGTTTTGGCTAAAAAACCGCTCGATCTCAAATCGAGTATTTCAGGCTGCATACCGCTAAGCCGAAACTTCGATAAATCATAACTTCCTCATACGAAGTCAGATTTGGGCGCTCTATATATATTTGGAAACCTCGTTTCAACTACTACAACATTATCCAAAGATATCAAGTTTATTTTACACTTAAATTTTGACGCTTATTTTTATTCTTAATTAATCAAACCACATAATTAAGCAATTAAGCACAAAACACATAATACTCAAATAATATACTTCTATTATTTCAAAACAGGTTACAAAGGTTAACCTAGACTATTATATCAACATTAATGACAAGCCCATAAACATAGGCGTTACACAAAGGCTCTGACACCAACTTGTAACGACGTAAAATTTTCAAAATAATTTTCCATTTTTAAAACATTCATTCATTCATAAATAATGTCAAACACATTGTATCAAAAGTTATTATCACAAAACATCTCCCCAGAATCTCTACAAAAACTCCAATGCGTGTATGTGTACGAATCATGACGGCGCCTTCCCGCGCTAATCACTAGTACCTGAAACACATAACACAACAACTATATGCATAAATGCTTAGTGAGTTCCCCAAAATACCACATACAGCACATACGCCACTCGAGGCTATAATACGACCCTTCGGTCGATGTGTCTCAGCGGGACCCTCCAGTCCCGTAGCTCGTTGGACCCTTAGGTCCGGTCATAGCTCGTTGGACCCTCTGGTCCGGTCTATATCATCATACAACACACAAATATCACATAGCACATAATCTCATACATAACACATAAGACCCTCTGGTCATCGCATAGTACCACTCTAGGTAACGTATAGTGAGAAGACTCACCTCGATGTCTCGGTAAATATCTGACTCGGAAGAAGTGTGATCTAGCCTCCGCCTAATCACATAAAGTAATACTCTCATAAATACAACTGTACTCAACCCTAAAAGTCAACAAGGTCAACGGTCAAACTTTGACCCGACTCGGCGAGTGCACTAGGGCGACTCGGCGAGTCTACATGTGTCCACTAACTCTCTTGGACCCTCTCTTGGCACGTCGAGTACCTCCCTGACTCGACGAGTTCCACCTGGCATGAATCGCGGGGCCACCCCGACTTAACTCGCCGAGTCTTAAGAACAACTCGGCGAGTTCCAACCTGAACTCAGTCCCCCTGACTCTCCCTGACTCACCGAGTCATTCCCCCAACTCGGCAAGTCCACTCACTGAGTGATTAAAGGGCAATCTTCATGCTACTCGTTGAGTCTGTTCTTCGGAATCTCCGAGTTCATGCCATGCACAAACTCAAAACAACTTATGAGGTCAGATCTGTTCCATACAATCATAGATCTGGCCTCCCCGAGCATGATAATCACGTAAAGTTCGGACCTTGACACACATATAACATAGAAATGGTCCAAGATGGTGATTTTGCCCCAAAAATGACATTCCAAGCTCAAAACTCCCCAAATGACTCATAAAGCTCCAAGGGTTAAGGTCTCTGGACCTCTTTAGGTCCAGATCCAGAACACAAACTCGAGAAGGGACCAAATACACCACTTAATCAACCTCTAAAAGGGTTAGAAAACCCTATCATTATGAATCAACACCAAAACTGAAGAAGGTCCGAGAATAATACCTCAATGCAATCTCTATGAGCTCAAAACCACCAAAAACGCACCTCCTTCAGCCTCCTCTTGCCTTGAACACTTCCCTCTTGCAAAAACACCCACAAAAGTTCAAGATTTGCCTCTCCTTCCTCACAAACGCTCTAGATCTCTTTTAGGGTTTCTCTCTGGGGTTGGTGGCCGTAAATGACGGCCATAAGGCCCTTTAAATAGGTCTCAAACCCTGGAAATTAGGATTTCATTAAAAAGCGTGGACTGGCCGAGTCTAGCTGTAAACTCGCGTACAAATCCGCGACCATACTCGGCGAGTCTAGACGCCAACTCGCCGAGTTCCCCCACAAAACCCAAAAATAAAGAAACAAAATATCATACCTGGGAATCCGGGTGTTACAATAGATGACTTAATGCATGCATGCAACCAAATACCCCATAAAGTTGGTACCTTTATGCTTAAGGAACTCTTAATAAGCTCAAATCTAAAAGAATAAGTCCTTGAAACGTATTAACTCATTCACCATCCCAAAAGGGACCAAAAGCATAAAAAATCAAGCCAAAGAGATCTAAGCATTTACTAGTCAATGTGTGAACTTAATACCTCCAAAGTCTTGCAAAAAAAGTGATGATTCTGGATCTATAGACTCCTCACCAAGCAAAACACCTTCAATTTTCTTTACTTCCTTCACAAAGGGCAAAATAACCACCAAAATCTTCTTAAGAGCTCAATAACACCACAAAGAAGGCTTAAGGGTTGATTTAGGGTTTTAGGAGGATTGGGGACTGGTAAGGAGGTCATCCCTAAGGACTTAAGGTCCTTAAATAGGGTACAATACCCTAAAATTAGGGTTTCATAAACATTGAGTACGCTAAGCGTAACCCTCGTACGCCCAGCGTGCGAGGTCTCACAATCCCGACTGTCATCTCACTTAGAACGCTAAGCATACCATGTGGTACGCCCCACGTACTATCTTTTTCAACTAGTATGCTAAGCGTACCATGTGGACGCCCCGTATACTATTCCAAGGGCTAAAATGAAACATTTTCAAAATAAAAGGGCAATAAGGAACATACCAAAAATCCAAGTGTTACACTCTAACTCGAAACCCTAGCCTCCTCTCACTTATTTTGAGCCTTAACATCATTTATGAGCTTATATCTCCATTAGAAGGTGGAATCTTGAAGAATAAGGTAGTGACCAAGTGTATGGAAGAAGAATTCAAGAATAGATCCAACAAGATTACAATATTTGTGGACCATTGTGAGTAAAAAGCTTCAAACTTGCTCATTAGTTTCATAGATCTCTTTAATTTTCATATTTGTCACTTTTTGGTCACTTTAGTGCATAAAGTTTAGATCTTGAAAGTTTGTGACCTTTTCATGGATAAAGTTGGAAACTTTATCCATCTAAAACATCATATTAATTTAGATATGAAGGTTGGAGACTTGGACTTAATGGATTAAGTTGAGAAAGATACATTTTTGTCCCTCTGAGACTTAAAGACTACATCTTTGTTGTTTGGATCATCCTAATGGATAAAGTTGGAAACTTTATCCATTATGGAGCTATTAAGAACCATAAAAAGGAGATCTTGATCCTTATATCCCTTTCATGCAAGAGTCATGATGTCTTAATGGATTATTAAGTTATGGTTTTAGATTTTGGGCCTTGTCTAGCCATGGAAAGTCATAAAGGTGGAAATTTTATGACTTAGAATGATATCATGGGTCTAGATTTGAGTTTTGACGAGAGGTATTTAAGGAATAAGTTCTTAATATGAAGTTTTGGATTTAGACGGAGTACACTGGATGTACCAATGGGTACGTTGCACATAATGTGTTAAAGTCTCGTGGTTTTGTATGAGATGCAATTATGCCCATAGTAGTAGCTGAGTACTCAGGGCGTACTCAGCCAGCTTGATTTTTGCGTTGACTTTTTGACCTTTTGCTTTGACCATTGACTAGTATTTTGACCAAATGTGATCTAGGGGCATTTTGGATATTTTGTGGCAGTTTGAGTTTAAGACCCTGGTTTTTGTGTGGAGGATCAATATAGGCAGTAATCAGAGTAGTGTTTGGTCCATTTAACTTTTCAGACTGTGAGGCGAGCCTTCCTCACTGTACTTGCGGGTCGAATGCAACAATGCTGACTTTTTCAAACTAAGTTTGTAAACATTTATGGTTTGTGGTTTGGTTTTGAAAAATGAAAATTTTTACCTTGATTTTCGAGATGTTACAAAGAAATCCTATCTGACAGAATTATAAGCTTTATCAAAATCATTTTAAAAACATAGCTTTTTTCTTCTTTATGTTACACCAAGAAGCCACCTCATTCAATCATTGGTCCATCTAAAATCTGTCTACCAAGAATGAATGCAAATTGTTCCATACTCACCAACTTGTCAACAACCAATGTCAAACAATTAGCTAACATTTTGCCAACAATTTTATATTGACAACCTATAAGAAGATGATAATCTTTAACACGTTTAGCATCACAAATTTTAGGAATCAAAGCGATAAAAGACGACTTATACCCTTTTGGAAAAAGCCACAAGCTAAAGAAATCCTCCGCCACTGCTATAACATCCTTCTCAATAAGATATCAAAATTTCCTAATGAATTCAAATATGAAACCATCAGGGCCCGGAGACTTATCCATACCACAATCCCAAACAACTTGCTTGATTTCCTCACTAGAAACTTCACACTCCAAGTTCCTAACTTCATCTGAAGTTAAAATTTTCAGGAAATTCTGAGTGATGATAGGCCGAGGGTTAGAAGGAGTCGAGAATCTATCTTGGAAATGTTGCAAACATTCCAATTTTACTCCAGCCGGTGCATCAACCCACTCCCCATCTCGTAAAAAAACATCAATCGCCAAACGACTTCTTTTTTTATTTAGAATGTCTTGAAAATATTTGGAGTTTTCATCCCCCTCTATAGCCTAATTCACTTTAGCTTTTTGCGCAACATCTAATGTTTGGATACGATCAATATCATCTATATCTTTTAACAAAGACATCTGAACAACCCCGTCTAGATGATCTCCTTCTCCGCGATCCAACCTAGAATCCATCTCAACCAACTTATTAGGCAAACCGGTTTTTGTAGTATTTCGTTTTTCTCTAACAACCGTGTTCCACTTTTTTAAGGGTTTTTTTTATTAAGGAATTGAAGCTTTTATTTGTTAAAGGAACCATACTATTTGACTCTAAAATCTTATTCTTCTTCCAAGAGTCTTCAACAACCTTCTGAAAATCATCAACAAGAAACCAAGAGTGGAGCAATCTAAAAGAAGAAGGACCGTAATCAGAAATTACCTATCGAAGAAGGATCGGACGATGATCAGATAAATGAGGATCTAAAATAAGACCAACCATATGCGGAAACATCTCCAAAAAGACCCTCCGAAAAAGGAAACTTGTCTAACTTACTCATTTTTGCAGCAAGCTTATCCGTCCAAGTATAAAAATAACTCCTAAGAGGTAAATCATAAAGCCACATATGAGAAATAAAAATAAAAGAGTTACACAAATCAGCCAACTGAGGATAAAAAAAAAGAGTCATATCTTTCACTTTCAAAATGAACGTCGTTAATTTTTTTTTTTTTTTTTGGGTTATCATCCGTGCTAGCATTGAGAGATGATCATCTTAATTTTTTGCACTCGTGACCATTGGGAATAGTCCATACTCTTTCGTTTTCAAGTATATTTAGCAATAAGTAATATTTTAAGAACATACTTGCGACTATGTTTTAGACTTTTAGGTTATTTTGTATTGATATTAGTTTTATGAGTTTATGTCTTTTAGGGTGTTGATCGGGTAAATTTTACAGGTTTCGGGTAATTCGGGTCTTTCATGTTAAAAAAAAAAATCTGTTATCCGATCTGAATTAAATTCGGATAATTTGGGTTTGGGTAATTCGAGTATGTAACGTCTGTGTTACCGGGCTTGCCATTTTTAGCAATGTAATAGTCTAGGTTAACCTCTGTAACCCGTTTTGAGATAATAAATATTGTATTATTTAAGTATTGTGTGTTTTGTGCTTAATTGCTTAATTATGTGGTTTGATTAATTAAGAATAAAAATAAGCATCAAAATTTAAGTGTAAAATAAACTTAATATCTTTGAATAATGTTGTAGTAGTTGAAACGAGGTTTCCGAATATATATAGAACGCCCAAATCTGACTTCGTATGAGGAAGTTATGATTTATCGAAGTTTCGGCTTAGCGGTGTGCAGCCCGAAATACTCGATTTGAGATCGAGAGGTTTTTAGCCGAAGTAATCTAAACGAGGATCGAAGGTCTCGTTGTTGGTACCGAAGCGATAAAAAGTTAGGCGAGAACGGACGTCAAACGAAGAAGTTATGAATTTATAACGAAGTTTTTCTGTTGCGGCCTATTAAAAATAAATAATAAAAATAAAGTCAAAATTAGCCGACGGAGTCTAAACGAAAGTTGTAGAGCGTAGTCTCAACTTCGCGTGGATATAAAGAACGTCGAAAACGGAGTTCGTATGAAGAAGATATGAATTTCCGAAGTTTATTAAATATTTTGTATTTAAATTAAATCTTTAATTCGGAGGCATTATCCGAAGAGGAGTTAGCAATCTGATCCGAAGTACGCCCCGCGTACACCGAAGGTGTCGAAACTCGCAGCAAGTGGCTTGGATGACGCATGCAATGACGATTTCGGAAGCAGTACGCGCCGCGTACTGCAGTACGCCCCGCGTACTCCGAGGCTCCAGCCTCCTATAAATAGGATCCGAAGGCAGCCGAGTCTTTTGTTCATTTTCTCTCTTCTCTCTCCCGTTTTGCATCGTTTTGCGTGCCAGAAATACCCCGAAGCCCCGGTATTATTCTCGAGCCCCGAGGCAAGTCCCGAGATCCCGAAGATCCCAAGAAGTGCGGTTCCCGAGCCGAAGCTCTGCCCGCGAGAAGTTCGATTTTTGTGAAGATCTTTCAGATCTGCTGAGGATTACTACTTCTGCAAGTCGTAGTGCTGTCCGATCATCTTCTGATCAAGTGAGTGTGTAGTTACCTTCTTCCAACACATTATATAAAATACGTGCTATGTGTATATATTTTGTTGTTATATGTGTGAATGTATATTCATTCTCTTCTATCTCATAGATCTGAGTTATTCTCTATGAAATATGTGTTATGTGTGTGTGTGCCTCATCTGTTATGTGGAATATGTGTTGATTTAAGCATGCTATACAGGTTTTTAAACTATGTATAAAAATGTATATTTTTATCTACTAATATGTTGGGTAGAACATGGGTAGATAGTTGGTGTGTAATAAACAGATGAGAGGCCTCGTTGTTGTTTGATTTAGTCATCTAGCGGAGTTTAGATGACGACCACTGGCTATTCTAGACAGTCTTGTGGAAACATTAGCAGATTCGCCACCTGTAGGTGTTAATGAACTTGGGTGTTCATTCGCTGTACTCCATCCCCCTCATGGTTGCCTTATTTGACTTATATTGCTGAGGTACCCCCGAAGCATGTGTTGTCGCCCCGATGAAATATTCTTAGACTAGGTCCCTTATGTTAGTTGTTTTAGGGACATAAAATGAGAATAACGAGAATGGGTAATTGGGTTATTGTTGGTTGGTGAAAATTAAATATGATTATTTATTGTGGGTTGAAAACCCTATATGCTCACCAGGCTCCCAAGCCTGACCCACTCAGTTTTAATTTGTATTACAGGAAGTGGCGCGAGGGCATAAGATGGATGAACCATCAAGTTGTTTTGTTTACAAGTCTGTATATGTATATATTTGTTGAATGACTTGTAATGTTATCGTTTATGCTTATTGGTCTGTATCGGAACATGACACCCCGAGTTTTGATTATATAATGAAAAATACATTTCTTTTATGAAATGCTTTGGTAAACCTTGTTTTATCATGTTTTGTTTTTGGGAACAAATTCCGCAACTCTTTCAAATCAAAATGATTTACTCTGAAAATATTTTAAAAGCATAAATGAAAATCGGTCTTTTCTGGCCGAGATTTTGGGGATGTCACAGGGTATTACCCGAAAACAAATGTAATGAAGTAAATATGTTGTGCTTTATTAGTCTTATTTATATAAACAAATGAGACATAAACGAACTTACTAAAAATTTGAATGTTGAAATTTTTTTGTCAATAATACTTGATATATCAAGTAATCTTTCACAAAAATAATACCATTTACAATAAAACGAAAATGCAAGAAGCCAATACCCGATTTTCGAAATCGTTTACAAGAAAATCACTTACTTTGAAGTTTGAAGTCTAAATCGATGAGTGTCGGTGAAGACTTGATGACCAGTGACGACGAGTTGAGTTAAGTTTGAAGTCTACTGGAGATATCTCTTTGTTTTCGTAGGGTTCAATACATCAATGGAAGACTCGAGAAACAAACAATGGTTTTTTTAAAAGCAATGATCGGGAATGAGGGTAAAATCATAAACAACATATGGATAAGTGTGGATATTACCCATGGGACCCTTTATGTTTTTAAATAAATCGGGTATTTCGGGTATACCCGAAACCCTATACATATACCCTATATCCGGTTTAAAAAAATCGGGAAACTCGAATACCCGATTTATCCGAATTCAAAACGGATAGTATCACGTAATTGGATATCAGGTATTCTCAACATGCCTAATGTTTTTTGTCGTAGTTAGAGACTTAGATCTCCAAAACACACATGCAAACCTGTTAGTTATAAAATAAATATTTGAAAGAACAAACTAAAGTAAATATATTGTTTTCCTTGAAAATTAGTAGAAGGGAGTAGAATGCAAATTTAGAAGATGGGATCGAGGCATCGAGCAAGTCTTTTGAAGGCGACTTTTGTGGTGTAGACCCCGTCAACCAAGAACCTCCAATCTCTAGTCTCTACCTCCGTTCCGACCACGGCTAACTTTTTGTATTTTTAAATTGTACTATTTGTATTTATTGATAAATTTATTTTGACTATTTTCTGGGATAAAAGTAGTGTCGTGTCAAATTCAAAATTCAGTTTGGTGGATACAGTCCAGAATCGTCTCTTGGTCCTGTTCAATTAATGTTTCTGTTCGTATTGTACGGGTCGATATCGTATGTTCGTCCTACTAAGCTGACACAATAAATTCGAGTCAAAATAATATTTTTTAAAATATTAGGAAATGAAATAATCATTTAGTTATTTTGAGGTAAAAAACTTTATATAAAATATAGATTATAGTAATGTCGTTCATTACATGATTTTTCTGTTCAGTTACAAAAGTTAAAAAAAAAGTAATCTTGTAAATAGTTTATTGAGTTTGGTTGTTTAATTATAAGATTTATAATATAAATAACCTTTTATATATATATATATATATATATATATATATATATATATATATATATATATATATATATATATATATATATATATATATACTAATAAAAAAATAGTTCTTTTGTCATGTGTCATCATATTAGACCTCTTAATTAATGTGTTGCCACTTGTCAATCTATTAGTTCTCTATTTTAAATTTATTAGACATCATCATTAATGTGATGCTATTTGTTAATGTATTTATTCTTTATTTTAGATTTTAAATTTAAATTTTATATTATTGTTTTCATTAATTCACAAATAAAAAATGTCTAATATATATTAAAAATTAATTTTACATATTTATTTGAATCAACGATTATAATTTCATATAACTAATAAAAACATCTTTTAATTAATAATTTATTTAAAATAATTGATTAATAATTTTGAGTTTTTACTATAAAAGTTTAATTAATTTTATAACCGTGGTTCCCACGGGTTATAAACTAGTATATATATATATATATATATATATATATATATATATATATATATATATATATATATATATATATATATATATATATATATATATATATATATATATATATTCGATTTTGACTATTTTAACAAGTTTAGGGGGTGTTTGGCTTAGTTTTTCACAGCCAAAAGTCCTTTTTATAAAAGAAAAAAAACAAAAAGATGTTTGGCAAACTAGTAACTTTTGGAGTTTTAATACAAGGAAAATCAACTTTTTGGAAAAGTCAGGAAATCCTAACTTTTTGTAACTTTTTGGAAAAGAACTTTTGAGCTTTTAAAAGCTAAGCCAAACACTCCCTTAATGATGATCTTTTAGTTTTACATAACTTTTTTTTTCTAAAGAACCTTATTATTATTATTTTTGAACGAACTAGATTCTTTTTGTAAAAAAATTGAAATTTTACAAAAAAATTTATTTGGACCAACATTTTTGTTTCGGCTCATAGTTCCTATGTTTTTTATGTTGATAATTTTAACATAAAAAATCTGATAGAGACATTTGTTTTTTCTTCAAAATAAAGAGAAATAATATCATGTCCAATTTATATTGGTAAAATGAATATCAAAGTCTATTTACAATATACTTTGAGATTGTAGGGTTACCAAGAACATTGGTCTAAGATAATTGTTTAATTCTTTAAACATGCTAAAATATCAAACCATCTTAGATCTCCAATCTGCAACAATTTTTAGGCATCATGTAATTAAATTTTGATATATATTTTGGCAACAAGAGTCGAACATGAGAATTATTATAGATCAAATCATATAAGTAGTTTTAGCTTGAAACTTTTATGAGTTTTTATCTTTTTTAGTTTTTATGTAATTTTATACTTTTAAAAACTAAAAACTACTTTTTTTCAAACATTTATGCACAAAAAAAAAAATACAATTTTTAACTTTCAGCTACCAACATCCTCTTTAGTTTGGTCAAGGTCAAACACGCCCATAAAGTCTTTTATGTGATTAATATTTCATTATATCATCAACGAATTTTATGATTTTTAAAAATTAAATCAATGTTTTATGCTAACATTGGATAACTCTGGTCTCTATTGTTATCATTTTCTTTTCTTTAATTAAAGATAGCAAAAAGGATGCATCATACAAGTTGTCGAGTTGGGTAACATAAAAAACATTTGTGTTTGTAAGCATATGAGCATGTTTAGCTATCAACCGAAGGATATAGTTAAAAATGGTAAGTTGTAATTTTTATTTTTATAAAAATATTTATAAAAGTAAATATTAACTTTAAAATATAAAATTATATAAAATCAACAGTTAAAAATTTTCATACTTGGAGTTGATTGTGGATTAAAAGTTTTTAGTTTAAAATAAAATTTCATATGTCCTTCGGTTTTTATTAAACGCTAAAACTTTTAAAGAAAAAAAAAAGGTGAAGTATTAATAATTGTGTAGAAAGAAAACGATTATGGGGTTTTAAGTAGTATAAATAAATAAGTGTATTCGTTAAAACCCCTGAATTAAAGCATGAATAAGTGGCAGGAATTCTTTTCTATGATGGAGATGCAATGAGAAAAAACCAACCAAAAACAAACAAAAGTTGGTGACTACGACAATTCTTTCCTAATGAAACGTGGTAATTTGATTTATTTATTTGTATAAACGGTCGAATTAATTTTTTTGTAGATAAAATGATTAAGATAACTATTTCTCGTAATTATTTTCATAAAAAAGCCAGAAATTGAGATTTCTCTAAATTTAGCAATATATGTTTATAGGGGGCACTACAATGTTTTATTTTCATATTATTTCACCTGTTATATCCTCCCTTCGGTACAGAGTCCTATTTTACAAGTGTGGCCCTGCATAGGAACACCATGCCGTCTAATGAGTCTCATCAAATTTGCGATCCCGGCATGACTCCGGCCATACACGAGAATACCTCTCTTGCGGCCTTGCCTCTTCTTTTTCTTTTTTTGATTGTATAAAAATGTTTTTTGATTTTTTTTCGTTATCAACTACTATAAATACCTAATATATCTTTAGAATCTTTACATCAAACGTAATGTTACTCTATTTTAAAAAAAAAATTGTTTATATAAGTTTTAGAATTGAAAGATGGAATCATCTTCGTCGTCATCTTAATCAGACATTTTGTCACAACTCACAAAAATCGTAGAAGCAACAACCATTGTTTTGATTGATAAAGCTGAAAGTTTACGTTCAAGAACAAGAAAAGTTGCTTTAAACAAAGACCGTGAAGCCAAACAAAATTGTTTCGTATAAGACTACTTTGTCGAGAATGTCATATATTATGCTAACATGTTTAGACGGCAGTTCCGCATAAACAGATAACCATTCCTACATTTAGTTCATAATTTGGAGAAAAAATTCCATTTTTTTTAGTTTAGCGGGAGATGTAGAAGTGGTTTAAGTTTTCTTAATTAAGATTTAAGAAGGATGTAATTTATATATTTCTTTTATTATGTAATTTCTAAACTTTTTAGTTTAAATTAATGAATTTTTCATATTATCAATGTTGTATTTACTTTATTTTTATTTAGTAAGTTAGCTATTCTTAAATTAGTAACTATTTATTCTTAAATTAGTAACTATTATCTGTATTAAATTAATGAATCTTTCATATAATTAATGTTGTATGTACTTTATTTTTATTTAGTAAGTTAGCTATTCTTAAATTAGTAACTATTATTTGTATTAAATAAAATAAATAATAGGTGAAAGATTAAAGATGTGTATATGAAGCACCCCTCACATGATCCAAAATTTATTAGTATTTTTCTTTGAAAATATCTGAACTTTTTAAAACTTTATTGTAGAATTAGGTTCCAAAAAACTAAAATAAACCCACATCTAGCTTGCAAAAAGGAAACATGTTCTCATCAAATTAGCTCATGTCTAGATTATAAAAAGAAAAAAATATTTCCATTGTCAATATGGGACATCATACGAGTCTCAACCTTTTCCTAATACGAATACACATGTTGATGATTGATTATATTTCTCCATACTTAAAACACTTTACAACACAAGTCTCGTGTACCCGCAAAGTTTATACATAGTATTACAAATAATAACACACATAATCTATCATCTAATGAAATGCTTTTTAAAATTACAAATATATGGTTAACAATATGTATTCATCGTATTTACAAAGTTTATACATAGTATTACAAATAATAACACACACAATCTACAATTCGTACAGTTCTCAATCTTGCCACCTCTTGAAAATGGCCGATTCATCACTTAGACGTAAAAAATGCATTCTTACATGGTCAACTGAATGAAACGGTTTACATACACCAACCGCCCGGGTTTAGAGACATCACACATCCTGACCATGTCTGCCTATTGCAAAAGTCTTTATATGGTCTAAAACAAACTCCACGAGCTTGGTTTCAGCGATTTGCATCATACTCCCTCCGTCCCAAAATTATAGTCTATCTTTTCTTTTTAGTTTGTCCCAAAATAATAGTCCACTCTAAAAATAAATAACATTTTTACCAAAATATTTCATAATTATTACTTAACCAACTAAGCATTTAATGGAAGATTAAAGTAAGGACAAAAGTGTCATTTTATTATATAAAATTAATGGTAATTAATGTTTTTCTTAATCTGCGTGTTTTTTGTCTGTGGACAATAATATTGGGACGGAGGGAGTATATCACTAGGATCGGTTTTACACATAGTCGTTGTGATTCTTCGCTGTTTATATTTTGCAGGGATACGGGGATGACTTATTTATTGTTATATGTTGATGACATCATTTTGACAACCTCCTTTATGGATCTCTTACAGCGTACCATCTCATTTTTAGCATCGAAATTTGCTATGAAGGATCTTGGTGATCTATCTCACTTTCTGGGCATTGCTGTTACACGAGACTCTAATGGTATATTCCTTTCCCAAAGCAACTATGCGTTGGAAATCTTGGAGCGTGCCAACATGTTAACCTATAACCTGTGTCGCACACCTACTGATACTCAGTCCAAACTAGATTCTTCAGGCGATCCCGTTACTAATTCGACCCTATACCGAAGTCTCGCAGGTGATCTTCATTATCTCACATTTATTCGCCCATACTTATCATATGTCGTGCATCAAATTTGTCTATTCATGCACGATCCCTGTGAACCTCACTTTCATGCTCTTAAATAGGCATGAGCATACGACCCGTGGGACCGGACCGGAAAAAAACCGGGACCGGACCCGGACCGAACCGGATTATCATATTAATGGCCGGTTTTCGGGTTTGGTTTTTATCAATAATCGGGTTTCGGGTTTGGACCGGACCGTACCCGAATTAAATGATTTAACCCGGACCGGACCGGAAAACCAAAAATTATTTTCTTTTTTTGATTGACAAACAGTAAGCGAGAATTACCAAAATAAAAAAAAATGTTGTCCGATTGAATTGATTCGGCCTCTCCTGTGGATCACATTATAGTGTCAAGTTTTTTTGGTTTCGGGCTCTTCTCTTGATCGTATTATAGTGTCGATTTTTTTTTCTTAAAAAACCAAAAGTTGTTTCCTACTACAATTTTTATTAATAAAAGTAGTGCAACTTTTTTTTAAATAATGCAGTATTTTTTTAATAAAAATAATGTTGTTAATTGTAATTTTTTTTTTTTATAAAAATAGTGCATTTTTTTTTATATAAAAATAGTGATGTTAAGTGCAAATTTTTTATATATAAATAGTGTAGGTTTTTTTTAATAAAATAGTGTGACTTTTACTAACGTTTTTATTTGTTTGCATACACTTCATTTGCACGTATTCTAATTAGAGTCTCGCATCGTACAATTGTATTCATCATCTTTTATGTATTGTTTTAGTTGAATTGTGCAAACAACAAAGATATGAATGATGGATGTTACGTAATAAAATTATAATTTGAAATACTATGCTAGAGTGACATGACAAACAAAACATGAAACCGTAAACAACAAACATACGAAACCTAGTTTGGTACAGGATTGGACCGAAACCGTAAACAACACTACTAAAGTCTAATTCGGTCCAAAACCCGAAACCCGGGTTAGTACTCGGAACCGGACCGGACCAAACCCGGACCCGCTACACCCAAAAACGGTCCGGTTTTTGGGTAAGGTAATTCACGATTTTCGGTCTTCGGGTTTTCGGTCTTCGGGTCGGTCCGGTCTGGGTTCGGCCCGTTGCTCATCCCTGCTCTTAAACGTATCTTACAATATGTTTGCGGGACGTTAGACTACGTGCTTCAACTTCGAACCACCGTTCACGTTCAAGTGCAGAAGCCAAATACCATGGCGTGGCCAATGTAGTAGTTGAAACCTGCTGGTTACGAAATCTTCTTCATGAGCTACACATTCCTCTTTCTAAGGCAACCGTTGTTTACTGTGATAATGTCAGTGCTGTTTATTTGTCTACAAATCCCGTTCAGCATCAACGCAACAAACACATAGAGATTGATATTCATTTTGTGCTTGACAAGGTTGCAACTAGTCAAGTCAGAGTTCTACATGTTCCTTCCAGCCTTCAGTATGCAGATATCTTCACGAAAGGACTTCCATCTTCTTTGTTTACAGATTTCTGGACCAGTTTGAGTGTTTGCTCTAGATCTCCCGCTCAAATTGTAGGGGTGTGTTAATGTAGTATTGTATTGTACTTTTAGATACCGTGTATTTGTATTTAGCCCAGCTGTTACCTAGCTCATGGGGCCCATGTAATCTTGTATTTAATCATTGTTATTACAATGCCTCTTCATTGAGAAAAGATAGTGTGTGGTTTTTCCTTTATGCATGAAAATAAGTTTCAAAATAGGTAGGGCCACTATGAAAATACCCATTACAAAATGGATGGGCATATTGCCAAAATATACTCCAACGTGTCCTTAATTTTCTTTATGTAGGGTTAAGTTTTCAGGCAACACAAAAGCAAATTTCAAAGAAATTTTAATCACCCAAAAATAAACTCATATAATGATCTTTTTTAGTAGTTCTTTGTGATGGAGGGTTATGGCAGATGATCAATGACAGAAACCAAATATATCAAGCTATAGGTTTGGAATTATGGTTTATTTCAAAAATTTCCTTATATGGTCAAGAATCCTCTTCACCATATTAGGGTTTCATTGAACAACCTCTTGATCTTTGTTGTAGTTACTTCAATTGAAGAACCATACCTTTACAACTTCACATAAAGAAGGTGAGCCTCTTCAATAAAAATAAAAATAAAAATAATCGGTTGATCAGCTTTTAACTTTTAGACTAAATTATCTAGGAGTCGACCAATTTAACTAATATACAAATGCAACAAGAACACTACACCTTCAATCGCCATTGTTGTTCTTCCTCCTTGATTTAGATTTCCCGACCAATTTGGAAGGCGGTGATGGTGAAAACTCAAACGGAACCACCGGGAGATCCATTTCCCCATTCAAAATCTTCACAATATCCCCAATATCCGGCCTCAACTCCGGCATCTTCTGTAAACAAGCTAGAGCCAAATTCACACACAAAATCGCCTGCACCTTATTATAACATTCACCCTCTTTCAATCTCTCATCCACTAATTCCAACAAATCACCACCTTGAGCCAATTGTCGACACCAACTTATCAAATTCGCCTTCTCAAGCTTCATCGGTGATGACAGAACATGTAATGGTCTTCGACCAGAAACAATCACCAGAATCAGTACTCCAAAACTGTAAATATCGGTTTTCTCCATTAAATAACCGCAACCACCGTATTCTGGTGCTACGTAACAAAGCGTCCCTCGCATGCTTGTTGTGCTGCTGAGTTCGCGGCTGAAGAGATCTTCGCTGTTCTTCTTTGAGTTCTTCCTGAAACTGAACTCTGTGTTTGGATCGATCTCGTTTTCGTGATTATGACGGTTTGTTTTTCGTTTTTTTCGGAAGATCGAGAGCTTCAATTTTCGTTTAATCTTCTTCTTCTTCTCGACTTTCTTATTGCTGAGTTCGTCGAGGTGTTCTTCTTTCCACCATTCTTGCATTTTCCGGTGTCGTTTCCAGCCACTCTGTTCTTCGTTTTCTGGTTTGTTTTCGTTGTCGTTGGAATCCTTTAATTCAAAGTTCTTATCATCATCCCAATCTGGATTGGCCGATGAACAGGTTTGACTTCCGATCCATTCTCGGACGTAATCCTTGCTGCAAAGCTCACCGCTGCCCTCTTGTTTCCACCACCAATCTTTCCCCCATTGTTTCTTGCCAGTTTTGCGATCGTCGGAGGGATTCATATTGGATTCTCCAATGTGATTATTATCGAAATTAAGACCTAAATCATCGTCATAATTCGTGAATTTATTGTTAATCCAATCATCACCACCACCGTTTTCAATGTCCTTTCCTTTTTCGTTTGTGAACCCAAATTTTGGATTATTACACACAACCTTATTGTTGGTCGGCGTCGAAGAGGAGGAAGCTTGTAGAGCAAGAGCGAAATCTACCTCATTGGCGTTACTACTATCGACTGGAGTTCCAATCGCCGGAGACTCTCCGACGCCGCCGCCAGCTAAAGTTCCTGATAGATCTTGACTGAACAAATCCACACCGAATTCCGGCTCGATCTTCAATTTCGACAATCCGAAATCGGCGAGTTTTGCACGGAACTCAGTGTCGAGTAAAACGTTGCTAGGCTTCACGTCTCCGTGAATCACCGGCGGATCACATTCCCGGTGTAAGAACTCAAGTGCTCTAGCAACATCTAGGATGATATCGAATCTTGTCTCCCAATTCAAGCTACGATCGGAGAAAAGAGATTCCTGTAAGCTCCGATTCGGCATGTACTCATAAACCACCAATCGCTTCTTCTTATCAAAGCAATACCCTAACAATGAAACGATAAACTGCGACTCTAATCCACCGAGGATTCGAAGCTCGGTTTGGAACTCACGTTCGGCGTCTAACGACTCCGAATCAAGCATCTTCACAGCAACGAGTTTTCCATTTCTGAGTATACCACGGTACACGGTACCTGAACCGCCTTTTCCGATATAATTATCATCGGAGAAGCCATTGGTGGCGGAGTTGAGCTCTTTGTAGCTGTAACGATGTAGTTTCAAAAATTCTGGACACGAGTCAAGAGGACTAGTACGAGTCCGATGAATCAACGTATACCACAGGTAGTAAAGCAAGTAAAGAACTCCAATAAGTATAAGAATTGATGAAAAAACAGTGATTACGAGGAAGATGAAGGTAGCTCTGTGTTTTGTGGGCTGTTGATGTGGGAAAGAAGAAGGTTGTCTTGAAGGCATTGTGTTTGTTGATCTCCCCAATTATCCACTCCAGAAAGAAGTTAAAAACTGATATACAAGGACAAATAGAGGATCTAGGGTTCTATAGTGTTATGAATCCGCCATGGGAATTGGGAGCTGCTGCTTGACTCAGTATCCGAGGGAGGTTAAGCTTTACAGTTGGAATAATCATAATCATGAATCATGGAAAATTACCAATTTTCGCATTGATTGGTCTTTGAAAGAATTTTCAAATCTGTTGTTAATGATGGAGATTTTGGATTGAGAATTTGTTTGTTTGGTGGGGAGATTAAGAGGGGACCCATGAGGGCAGTGTAGCTTTTGACTAAAGAGAAAGAATTTGCAGGTAAGGAGAACGACTTTTTGGGGAGAGATGAAGGAAAATGGAGGGAAGTCGGGAACACACTTACAGGTGGATTGCAGGTTTTGTAGTTAATTTATGCTCAAATAAAAATTTATACAATATATTTAAATATAAATATTCTTGGAAAAAATAGCAAAACAATATAATATCATATAATACTTAAATTTATTTTATAGACAGGTTAGATGGTGTAGAAACATCACTGCATCTGGTTTGAAACGCAATCAAAAACCAAAAAATAAAATAATAGAATATTAGGGTTGTATTTAGTGTGTATATTTGTTGTAATTTTTTAAATTATTACAATATAATATTCTATGAGACTAATAAAATAGTTTTTATGATAGACTATAATAAAATGCTCTTATTTTAACTATCATATATCCTGGTTCGGACTTGACATATCGGACATATATCGGACATTTTGTACGAAAATCAAAATGATATATATATATATATATATATATATATATATATATATATATATATATATACTACACTATAAAGTAAATCTTACTATTTCTAAAAATATATTCAATATAATAATAATATATTTTTTAAGACGTTCAAGTCATTAAGCTAATAGTACAAGTAACCATTAATAAAATAATAATATTTTTAAGTTGTACAAATATACAAGCTTAAAGTACAATTATCTCTTATTAAAATAATAATTAAAAGTTAAACTAACTATATTTTGAAATCTTATCCAGGGAAATTTTAAAGGCACCAATAAAAAAGTCAAAACCACCCATTCAAATATACTTTTCAAAACTATTTTCCCGTTTATTTTAGAGTAAATTATAGAAATGACCCTTAAGCTTTGGTCTGATTAAAGTTTTGGTCCCAAAGTTAAAAAGTTAATAAGTTTTGGTCCCTAAGTTAAAAAATTAATAGGTTGTATCCTTGTGGTTTATATATATAGCAGTTTTGGTCTTTTGGGATAAAAAAACTAACTTAATCTTTCTTTTTTTTTCAATTTTCTTTTAACAATTTATTATTATTATTATTATTATTATTATTATTTAAGATTAAAATCAAGAATATATTGGTTGTTTTATACTTTATTTTTATTTAGTTTCTTATTTAAAAGCGTCTTGTATAAAAATTATATTAACAAAAAAATAATATAAGTGATAATAACAATTATTTTTATTATTTGGTACACTGACCGACTTGTATAAAAATTATTTTTATTTAGTTTCTTATTTGGTACAGTGATCGATTGACCAATTTGGTAACTGTTTTTTGGAATATGTTCTCTAATAACAAACTAATCTTTTGCCGCCGCTTTGCGCGGGCCAATTGCTAGTGTGTGTGTATATATATATATATATATATATATATATATATATATATATATATATATATATATATATATATATATATATATATATATATATATATATATATATATGGTTAAGTTCGTATGAAAACATGAGAGTTTGTGAGACAAATAGTCTTACTTGAAATTAAAACATCTTATAAATGTTTTATTCATCAAAACGACCGACAAACTCAATTTCAAGTAATCTTCACAACTAAATCACGAGAATGATATGATTGAGTATTAAGAAAGCGTCCCATTGTCTCACAGAATCTCATGGTCTCTATGAACTGAACCCTATATATATATATATATATATATATATATATATATATATATATATATATATATATATATATATATATATATATATATATATATTGACATAGATACCTTCTTTCATACAAAAAGATCCTTAAAGCGTATTGAACATGTCAATTGACTTTACCTAATACTCAAACAAACCGTTCTCGTGATTTAATTTTGACGATTGATTGAAATTGAGTTCGTCGGTGACAAAGTTTTGATGAGTAAAACATTCATAAGATTTTGTAAATACAAGTACTATTTGTTCTAATTCTAAATTAAATTTCAGTATAAGAGTTTTTTTAGTCAATTAAACTATATTAAAAAAGGAAACTTTTATATTTTATGGGATAATTAATTCCTTTATTTTCTAAAATCTGATTTTTTGTAAATTAATTCAAATTTAATTTTAATATAACTTTTAGTAATAATCGATTTTAATCTGTTAGAATGTTATTTTGTTAGAATGATGTTTCGTAATTCTATCTGAATGTTATTCTATTACAATATTATTAAAGAATATTTGTTTTTGAACATCAGTTGAATATTAACAACATTCTTATATCTATCCAAAGACATCCGAACTTAAATACAGATTAGTACATATTCTTACAGAATAACAACTATATACATTTTAATATAATTATACATATTCTAACAAAATGTCATAAAAATGAATAAAATTCTTAGAAAATAACATTCTTAAATATACAATTATAGAACGGATACATTTAATATTCTTCAGTGGTCCAAATAATTGACCTGATTCCAATATTTGATTCCTTCTTCAAGCCATTATGAAAGAACAACCAATGCATTATTTGTTAGTATTACCATTTCTCCTATTAAGTATGAATTATTAATTCATTTTGTTAAACAAATATAATTCTAATATATATATATATATATATATATATATATATATATATATATATATATATATATATATATATATATATATATATATATAATTGCATACCTAGGTTTTACATCATGTGCATTAATTTTTAGTCTAATAAAAAGTTGTAAAATATCATCTCCATTCAAACTATGATTTAACCTACAAGTTTTAACTTAACTACACATATTAGCAACAATTCTAAAAGAATATTTCAGTTTTTTTTTTTAAACTTCAATTCCATAAAAATTCTAACATAATTATAATAACTCGTTAATCACAATAATCAACAAATTTGATAAATCACAATGAACGGTTTTTTAAAACAAAAATAAGATGGGATATATTAGATGTTTGCAAGAAAATAAAGCCAACCAAAATGCCACTACTTTTACGTATGAACATTGATCATCCATTTATCCTACCAACACAAATTTTCGATTGAAAATACAAAAGTTTTAAATACTTATATAGTAAATAGAAAAACATTGCCTGTTTTATTAGCTTTACTATGCCCTAGAAATCAATAAGCTACAAAATCATTTACTTCTATTAATGGAAAAAGGGGGAAAATAGTGGTGTAATGTCTCACCATATGAATCGAATATTTGATAAATACTACTAGAATTCAATAAGCTACAAAATCATTTACTTCGATTAATGGAAAAGGAGGAATAATAGTGGTGTAATGTCCCACCATATGAATCGAATATTTGATAAATACTAAAGCAGTGGCTTTTCTAAAATTTGATTTTAACCATTTAATAAATATATCAATATAACCTTCGATGAAGATGAATATATTACAATAGAATGCAATTCTTGAATAGTAAATGTTTTCCGTTCGACTAATAAACATATTCACAACACACCCTCTCCATGACATTGTTATTCATCTCAAATTCAAATTGATTTTTTTTACAAATTACAGCATATTGCTAAATCAGAAAAACTAAACCATATATTGCGATTTCTTATCATATCATCATATCATATCATATCATATCACATCACATATTATATTATAAATGAAACATTTTTCCTTTCACCGTATTCATTTGAAACTCCTATGTATTTTCCCTTTCACCACATTTATTTGAAACTCCCATGACTTTTCAATTTCTTTATAATAATAATTATATGTTGTTTAATAAGGTTAAATAAATATCAAACTTAAAGTTTAATCATATATAAACTAAATCTCAATATTAAAATATTGTATTTACTTCTACTTATAAAGTTATGTTTTTTTAACTTTTAACATATTACACTTCATTTATTAATTTTAATATATTGTTGGATGTAAACCATTATCATTTTAAAGATATAATTTTGGAACAATTTGTATAAAATATTCAAATTATTAATTTGAATATAACATTACAGGGTAACTTAAATATAAATTTTAGTTGAACTTAAACAACCCAAAAAATATTTTGTAAATAGTTAAAAGTGATTAATTGTAGTGACTTTCTAATAATGATTATAAGTTGGTTAATCAGGTTAAATAAATATCAAACCTAAAGTGTAATCATAAATATACTGAATTTCAGTTTTAAAATAATATATTTACTTCTACTTATAAAGTTATGTCTTTAGCTTTTAACATATTATATTTAATTTATTAGATTTAATATGTTGTTGTATGTAAACCATTATCAGTTTAAAGCTACAACATTTGAACAAGTTGGACAAAATACTTCAAATGTTAATTTAAATATAACATTACAATGTCAACTTAAATATAAATTTTAGTTCCACTTAAAAAACCAAAGAATATTTTGTAAATAGTTAAAACGTGATAAATTGTAGTGATAAATGCAAAAAACTAAATTGTAATCTCAATTTAACTAAATCATTTCGTAAAGATATTTTTATAATCGTTAAAGTTTTTAAATAAGTAGCTTAAAATAACTTACAATAACAATAGTTAAAAATAATTCTATATAAATGATTATATTGTTACATTTAAAATCAAAAAACTATGTTTGATGTTTTAAATAATTATAATGACAGATATTAAAACATTAAACAAATAAATTTTAAAAAATTAATTAACAATAACAACAACTATAAATAACATTAAACCATATATTATATTTAATTTTATTCATGTATAACTCGCGGATAGAAGTCATTCAAACGATTGAGATAATGCAGTTATAATAGATGTATATATTATCAGATAATTCAAAATAATCAACATATTATATCAATTTAGTATATGAATTATTATATCAAATTTAACAACAACGTTATTGCTATATATAAAAAAACATATATTTGGAAAGACTTCAACTATATAGGTGTTTCTGCGCAACGCGCGGGCATTCGCCTAGTATATATATATATATATATATATATATATATATATATATATATATATATATATATATATATATATATATATATATATATATATATTTGTTATCATTAAATTCAAAAGTCAAAGTTACAATCAAACATCTCGTAAATTCATGACCATAATATCATGTATCCACTTATTAGATGTTGTGTTTTCTAGGATCATCCATGTTCATTGAAGTATCTTCTTTGTCATCATCATTACCATTCAAGGCGGTTATGTCTTCATCTACACAAGGCATATCTTCTGGCATTTGCAGTTCAAATTCTTCTTCTCTAAGGTGCTGTTTGTTTTTTCGAAGCGAAAATTCATGAAGTCTGCGGACCACCTCTGCAATCCTCTATAGCAGAAGAGGTGGAACAAACGGCTGCAACCTATAATAAGAAGCATGTTTGTTTTTTAACATCTGCAGACTGCTGCAGTAAACTGAAATTTAAATAAAATAATTTTATAAACTGAAAATAGTTCTCGACACCGAAATTTAATAATTCTAGTTTTAAAACATTGAAATAATAGTAAAAAGAACATGTAAAAAAACAAAAATATAAAACTTTTTTTAAAAAAAAAAACTTAAAAAAACGTAAAAGAAGCTAATAGTTTTATTCTAGAAAAAAAAACTAATTTTAAAAAACATTAAAAAAGAAAATAATAAAAAGATTAAGAAAGTATTGCAAACATTGTCTACAAAGTTCGTAAAAAATTACATACGTTAAAAAAGATGCAACTGAAATTGAAAATATTATAAATAAAACGGTAAAAAAATCATGTTAAATAAAATCATGGATATTATAAAAATAAATTGTTTCACATCCGTAAATAAAAATTTAAGAAAATCAAAGTTTTAAAAAAAATTAAAAAAAAAGTTATACAAAAATTCTTAAAAAAACACTTAGAAAAAATGAAAGCTGAAGAGGTTAGAAGAGGCAAGTCAAGTGCTGCGTTACGCAGCACACGCGCAGAGGTTTTGTAGTCTGAAGTCTTCCAAAAAACAAACTGTTGCAAGAGGGAAAGTGTTGCGCGTGTGCTGCGCCGCGCAGCAATAAGTGGTTTGAAGAGGTTTTTATAGAAAAGCAAACAGCACCTAAGTTTTTCCACAACATCTAGGTTTTTTTCACAGCTTCATTAAGTTCAACCATGTTTTTAGTACATGTAATTCAACTTCTTCTTCTCTATGTTATTACGTAACTGATTCCTCATTATGATGGCGTTTTGACATTTGTTTAACGATGAATCGATTGATAAATCCTTTTTAACTATGAATAAATTGTTATATTTTTGTTTTCTTCTTACATTTAGAACAATTCGGCTCAAATTTTCTAGTTAGAGACAACTTTTTTTTAACAAAAAAAAACAATGTTAATAACCTAACAATATATATTTGTAATATTTATCAAAAGTTAATGTTTAAAATAGTTACAACAGCAAACAAAATTCTTATTTCCTAACATTTCTAAGTATTAAATTATATTATATTAATATTAAAAACAATTAATGACAGATTTAATTAGTTTTCTTAAAAAATAAATTATAATTATGGATATCATTTAATATATATATATATATATAATTATGGAAATCATTTAATATCTATCTTTATTTGATTAAATAATAATTTAATTTTTACTAAATTATTATTGGTGTATTCTAACATACAATAGATATAAAAAACATTTGAACCTATCTCTCTCTCTCTATCTCTCTTTCTCTCTCTCTTTCTCTCTCTCTCTCTCTATATATATATATATATATATATATATATATATATATATATATATATATATATATATATAGGGTTAGGTTATTTTGTTTTTAGTAACTATTGTGTGTCAGAATGCACAGATTTGGACCATCGGATGGAATAGAATCAAATGTCATGATCTGAGGGTCTATGATAGTACAATAGGGTAACTAACATGTACCATATAATCACATAAATTTCAGCATAAGGGCATTTTAGTCAATTGAGACAAATTTAAAAAAGGAAAAATCGAGATTTATGGGATAATTAATGATTCTAATTTAAAAATTTTGATTTTTTTTTTCAAATTAGTTCAATTTCAAACATAACTTGTAAACATAAACCGACTTTATTCTATCATAATGTTATTTTGTTATAATAATATTCTGTAATTATGTCAGAATGGTATACAACTATGAACATAATATTATAAACACATATTATTAAGACCAATAATTTTTAATGAATACACCTTTTATATAAGATGAAGTTTAATAGTTTAGAATAAGTAATTACATTCATTCTTAATAAATAGAACTATGAACATAAACTATATTCATTCTTGAAATCTCTTGCAAAAAAAAAAATATCGGCATCCTTGAAAGAATTCTCATTCACTTTCTTGTTTCGTTTCTAGATGACTTGTGTATTTTTAACCTCTAAGTCATTTCAAAACATGCTAGCATTCTATGAGATTGACATTCTGTCAGAATTGTATTGCATGAAAATGATTTTCTTCAAGTAGCCTTTCCCATCAGGTCTTCAAGCCATTTCTATCACAAATTCGTTGCCAAATATTTTGTAGTGATACACTTGTAACAACTGCACATTAAACATATAATTAATTAACTACAATTTTATCATAATACAACAATAATACTCTTACAGAGTAAACTATTCTTTCATAATGATTTTGAATATTCTTAAAGAATTTGAACTTAATAGCAACTTATAGGATATGCATAAAACATACTAAAGCATGTATAAATGTATTCTGTCAAAATTACTAGCAACACATGTTTTATGTAATATTTATATTCTTATAGAATGCACATGTGTTTACATTTTGATATGAAAAAGAATCCACAGCTTAACCATTTTCATTCTAACAGAATACATACCACTATTTTCTTATTCCAGTAAAATAGTAAACAACACACATATGCAAAATCCATTGCAATTTGCAAGAAAAATCTATTTTTGTCAAAACTCAATCAAACAATATTAAATCATGTAGGAACAAAAAATGCATTCCTTTTCTTGTAAACGAAGGAACTGCAATTCTAGGAATATCAAATTATATATGAATGGGATACATAAACTAAGGAACTGCAATTCTAGGAATATCAAATTACTAATTGATCATTTTCAGGCAAAAGTGAAGTAATTCCAATTGTACGCAAATTGAAAAAGGTTGAAAACCAACATAAATAATCTGTTAAAATGCTGATAAAGAGAGATGATAAGGGTACATACATATGTGGATCTTCATCCATTACAGCAGTTTCCTGAGCAAACGTATCCTGTAAAACCAAATCGTCTTTTTCTCTATCTGCTTCACCCTTATCACCACCTTTGGGAACCAACCCACCAGTATTGTTAACGCCACTAGCTGCAGTAGCCTGCCCCGTTTTAACAATCGCTGGGACTCTTGACTTCCTCTCCTTCAGTTTCTGAAGAAATTTGATCTCTTCTAAAGCTAATATGTGTTTATCAATCGTTGTTAGACCACATGTTAGCCATGAATTAGAGCATCGAACTCGTAAGCTTTGTTGATTTAAATATTTAGCTTCAATTTATACCAAGAAAATATAGAAACCCTAGCAGAACATCTGAATCAATAAAACCCAAAAGTAAAAAATGAAATTGGAGAAGAAACCCAGCTCCTAAAAAGAAAGAGTGAAGAACACCACGCATCGCATATCAATGCTGTCTTCTGTAACTCCTGTTTGTTCATCTTATTCGTATGCTATACTTCGTTTTCGTAAATTTTTGTTCTTCTTCATTTTTACAGCTTTTCTTTGATCCCGTCTCAGGCTTTACTCGAATGAAAACAACCACGCTTGGCAGCTTCGGGTTCGATTACTTCGCAGATGATGAATTTCTCTCTTGGCGCCTCAAAGTCTTGATACGTCTTACTCAATCAAACAAGAAATTATTTTCTCTATTTTCTTTCTATACAGGATGATGATGATGATGATGACGGATGAAAATGGTCAATAGATTTAGGGCTCGAATATGGAACAAATAGAGAAGACATAGAGAAATGGTGAAATCGATCTACAGGGGTGGTGGGTGGGAAGCGGTGAAATCGATTTAGGGAAAATGTTCTATATTTATCTTTGCTTCTTGGCGTGATATAAGGAATTACTATAATAACCTTAGGTCTCGTTTGTTTTTCTACAAAAGTACTTTTTGAGCATTTTTTCCTTCTGACGGGTAGACGTTTCTCAAGTGCACGTCTTCTTCCGCTAACATAGAAAAAGACAAAAGACATTAACCAATTCCAAAACAAACAACATCTTAGTGTTAGGACTGTTAAATGATTCATACGTTGCTAAATGTTCCATTAGAGAAAATGGTATTTGTAAATTTCGCATTTAGCAACCATCTCCCGATGGATTGCACGTATGCTAGAAGTGTCTTGGAAGGGGTATCAAGATGGTGCAATACAAATATGGAACCACTCCACTCGGTAAAGGATGTAGTGGATTCTATCTCTCGGTGGGGGACGTGTAAAAATAGGAGAAAGATAATCTTGACAATCTACTATGGAATAATATGGAGTATTTGGAAATCAAGGAACGAAAAGGTTTTCGAGAAAAACCGGCTACCACCGGATAAAATCATTGATATCATTAAATCAATGGCTTATCTATGGGTGAAAAATAAGAGAAAAATTGACAGGTTGAATTTGCATCATGGTCTTAATGCCCTTTGTTTTTCTAAAAATTCTTTGTTATGCCTTAGTTTATCTGTTTTCTTTTGTTTTTGTGTTTGAGTTGGACTTTTGTATGCCACTAATTGTGGCTGTTTTTTTTTCTTCTTATTATTAATATATCTCATTGCCCGGTTGCAAAAAAAAATAGCAACCATTAATTAATGTTATTAAATTGGTTATAGTTTTATTATAAAGATAAAAAAACAACTTTGTTAAAAAAAAAAACCCTATCATTTTGATGTTTTTATGGTTATATTTTTCCCGTGACAACTGAAAGCAAAACGTACGCTTTTCGTTACAAATACAAATTTATTTGTTTTTACTAAAAATATTAATATTAAAATATTTAAGGTAGGATGCATGAGGGACTTGCACTGTAGGGTACAAGTGAAAGACAGAAGTATTTGTGGAGAATATGCATGTGAATGTGATGGGAGATGAGTGGGTCCTCACAAACCTCAAAGTTGTTTGGTTTTAGTGATTGACTGTCGTCTGAATGCTCAGCATCTATCTAAGCCTCACATTACATATTTAATCTTTCTAAAATATAATATCCATATTCGTAAATTACTACAAGACCAATTATACATAAATGTGATATATTTATATTCTATTAATTTTAATTTTAGGTATCAATGGACTTTTTATCTACAAATCAAAGTTTATATTTTACTTCGTAAGTTCATAATCATATAAAAGTTTGATCTTCTAAAATGAAAATAAACATATCGATGAAACTTTTTCATTATTTTGTTAACCAAAGAGGCAAAGAGTTTATCATTACAAATTTACTCGATACCTGTTAAGCGTATAATGAATAGTTTTTTTATTTAAAATAAAAGTAACAAAGTTTTTTTTTCATTTTAATTTGAATTTTATTTTTAAAATTTAAAATTTAAAACTTATAAAAATATCAAGCATTCGGTTCCAAACATAGTGATAGGCCTGTATTTAAGCCAACCTTTTTGTCTTCAATTGTTCAAAATTTAATATAATATTGTGGTCCATGTCTTCATTTTGCAAAATTAATTATTGAGAATTAAATTACATACTTCACAACTTAGTAGCACATACACTTTTAATTCAATAGGTGTTAATAAATGTACTATGATGACAATTTTGTCTTCTTCAAATGATGTCAAAAGGTGCATCATGGGATCCTTTAGAAAGTGGTAGTAAACCTTTTTTCCATTATGAATCACGTCTCATTATTGCTCATAGTATTCTATATTTGTTAAAGTTAGAAAATAGTAAAAATTCATATATATTAAAATGGTTCTTTTCAAAAAATTTAAACAAAGTACATTATGACCTACTTTTTAATATCCAAAACGTAACGTGTGTAAATACACTGCAGTAGATCCAAGGTTGATTAATAAGAGATGTGTGAATTACCATTAATTAGTCACCAAGACCCTTGCAGCAAAGAGGACCGATAAATAATTACAAAGAACGATCATAAGGCGTGCTTTGTAAATGTTTTGGTGGTAGCAAGCAAAACAACATGGCTGAGGAAGGTTATAGGGACCATGCCATGAACAAAGAGATAGAGATAGGATTGTGGGGTCTTGTTCTATGTTGTATCTTATACATCATACATGAAGTTAAAGAATGAGTTAATTTGCTTCAATTTACACTTTATACACAAAGATTGAAAAAAAAAACACTAACCATGTCCTTTTTATTGATGTAAAATCCACATGGGTGGGTTTTTGTGGGGTCGTATTCGGGTCTTCTATTTTGGAGTGGTCTCTATCTCTAAATTAACCGTGTCTTTTTTTAATGATGTAAAATCCATATGGGGTGGGTTTTTGTGGGGTCGTATCGGGGTCCTCTATTTTGCAGTGGTCTCTGCCTCTTGTTGATGTGAAATACACGTGCGAAATGGTTGGCATGCCCTAAAAAATAGGCCCAACCCTGTAAAATATAATATTTAATAAAATATAAATATTTCTATAAATATTGTTATTTATTTCCAATCTTACACTGATATTAAATATCTCAAAGACATATTATTCAACTAACAAAAACATAATTCATACTAATTCAATTACTTTTTTATTTCTCTTTTTATAAGAAAATGACTAGTAAGCAATTCGAGAAGTTCTAGAAAGAAAAATTAGTTGTAACATCTTTTGATACCTACAAATATAGTGAGTATCATTATGAAGACAAAGGATCTCATCCTAACCAATTACCTGATCATACACACGTCTTCTCATGAATTATTTCCATCCAAAATGCCTAATAATATATTTGAAGCTATGAAGGTCATCGAAGAACAACACAAGGAATCAAAGTGCTCTCGGGAAATTAATGCACATAAATAGGCTCTCATTAAAGAGAAAAAAAATTATGAAATAGGTTATTGATGTTAAGAAAGTATTACAAGAATATTGTTTTGATGTTGATTTGTATTTTTCTAAACTTATTGAAAACATGGACGGTTTTGAAACTAGTAATAGTTACAAACATTGTTTTATTGATGACGAAAAATCAATGTATCCTTTATCATTTTTCGGAACTTTTATAATTTCCCTTTGGTGAGTAAGATGTTGTTTGTTTTTTTCGAAGAGAAAATGTCTAAAGTCTGCGGACCATCTCTGCAATCCTTGATAGCAGAAGAGGTGGAACAAACGGCTGCAACATTTAATAAAAAATATGTTTGTTTTTTAACGTCTGCAGTAAGTTAAACTAAGGCGTGAAGATGTTTGAAGCAGT
Source organism: Lactuca sativa (assembly GCF_002870075.4). NCBI lineage: Eukaryota > Viridiplantae > Streptophyta > Magnoliopsida > Asterales > Asteraceae > Lactuca > Lactuca sativa. The sequence goes on from NC_056623.2 coordinate 38,719,270, forward strand.
TGATTTACTGTTGCGCCACGCAACACACGCGCAACATTTTTTAAGTCAGAAGTCTTCTGAAAAACAAGTAGTTGCAAAGGACCAAGTGTTGCGCATGTGCTGTGTGGCACAGCAATAAGTGGTCGGAAGTGGTTTTTTTAAAAAAACAAACAACACCTAAGATAATATGTTAGACTATTTGTTGAATATATATATATATATATATATATATATATATATATATATATATATATATATATATATGTGTGTGTGTGTGTGTGTGTGTGTGTGTATGAGTTAGGTTATTGTATTATAAGTATCTATTGTGTGTATGTATGATTGATTGTAGACCACTTATTTTAGTTATTTTAAGAAAGTAATTAATGCATATTACATGTTAAAGATATAACGAGCATTAATTAAACCTTCAGTATTTAATATGTATTAATTACTTTCTTAAAATAACTGAAATGATTGATTTAAAATCAATCTTATAAGCACACAATAAACAGTAGAAACATTTGAACCTAACATATATATATATATATATATATATATATATATATATATATATATATATATATATATATATATATATATATATATATATATATATATATATAATGAATCCACGAAGATAGTATACCATATAGCATCAAAATTTATACCTTTAAGACCAATACCATCCAAAATGGCATACATTCGCAGAGGAGTTTGTCTTTTGTCCTAAAATGTTCCTAAATATAAAATCATATTTTGTCAATAATATTTGTCATTTTCAAGTATATATAATGTGTACATCTTCCTTAAAATAGGGACTAACCATAATGGCAATCCAATATATCAAACTAGAGTTGTATATGACGATCCATCATCTAATCGACGAAGAACTCCCTCTTAAAGTCAACATCAAATATTGTGTATATCGTGATTGATCAAAAATTGGTAGTATCGGTCGATCCTATGGTGATACTTGTGGCTGACCCAAGGATACATATTGTGATATACTCGTCGATAATGACTAAGTCTTGATAGTGATGACTTAATGCTCATATATTTCTCTTGACGTATGGAAGCATTACAACATTAATCATAAATTGGGGAATGTAATTTTTTTGAAAGTTTAGTTAAAATGTTATAATATTTAATTGTAAAAAGAATAGAAAAGTAGATTGCTGTAGTTGTATAAACAAGTAGGTTGTTATTCCATCTAATGCTAAGATAATAAAAGAAAACTATTTGTGAAATTGAAAATGATCTTATAAATATTATAGTTTTGCTGTGCTAATATAAAATTCAAAACTTTCAAGAAATGAAAATTACCAAATTATATTTCTTAATATGGAAACGAAACAATATTACACGACCTGTGTAAAAGAAGCCTTGGGAAACATGGACTGTGTAAACATGATATTTGGGTTGACAAAGTACATTGGTTAATTAGGACATTTGTAGCATTATACGAGTCGTGTACATAAGACCCTGTGAAGCATGACTATATAAAACCCAAAATTAGACTAACCAAATGGATGTTGGTTAAATGGGAAACTTTATAGAAAACATGATCCATGTAATTAAGGCCTTGGGAACATAGCCCGTGTAAATAGAAAATAGGCTAAGTATTTGTTGTTAGCATTACACGTCCCGTGTAATTTTGGGCACAAAAAAAACATGATTCGAGTAACTTGACCAACTAAATATTAAAATTTAAAGTACTCTCAGAGCATGAGATGTACAATTGTGGAGATCTTGAGCTCAAAAGTGAAGTAAACCGAGTGATTTCAAGAGAAAGAAATGGAATTTGATATTCATAGACTTTGATTTAATGTAAGCTCTCTTTCTTAAAGCATTTATTTACTATAATGGAAGAAACCTCGTGACTCTAGATTTTGTATCTTTTATGGATGATGATGATTAAGTTTTGAGAACGTGTTTTTAAGCATAAAACACCAAGGATGAGACATATTATATATAACATGATAAATTGATAATTTGGACCTAATTCGTAGTTTGGATAATTGACTTAGAGACTTGAAATAGAGTATCAATATTGATGAATTAAGGCTCATAAACATGTTACCCATAACTATTAACATATTAAAAGTAACAATTAGTATTCAAGTTCATGAAATGGGAAAATATATGACATAAATGAAAGCTAAATTTGAATATGGGTTTAGTTGAATCCTTGTGTTTAGAAATGGTTTCTTATGTGATTAGGGATTGAAAAAAGATTACGCAAAAGCACAAGGATAAGGACAAAAATAATGGTTAATAAAGACTAATTACCAAAGGCAGAGTAAATATAGATTTTCTCAAAGTGATACATGTCATATTATTTGTTTTATGTTTATTGGCTCTTCCATAGCTGATGGAAAGAACGATATAATCTTGAGCTTTAAATTGTTAACTACATATATTGAGCGGCATAAAATCTTTTAAGGACATAAGTCATTGCGTGCAACTTTCAACAATCAATAATCAACAATCTTTATGTTGGTTTTACGTAAGATGTCTCATATTTTAATTTGTCTTCAAAATGATTTGTTCTCCTTCTACCTTTATTATAATCATATATGATAGTGAACTATTAATCTGATTTCTGAATGAAACTTGACAATTAAATAATAATAATATGATTTATTATTTGGGATGATTGGATATATTATTCCCAAATATTATTTGCCAGCTTGTGTGGGTTTGACTTACTAATGATTTAGACTGTGTTTGGCGCGCCACAGTTAGCTTATTTTTCGATCTTTTTAACGTTGTTGTATTTCGTGAGTCAAAAAGTAGCTTATAAGCTAGCTTTTTAAAAAGTTACTTAAACTCGTTTTTTTGGAGTTTTTTTTTAAATTGTCAACTACACCCCTTAATTAATTATAGAAAGACATACTGTTACATGTCACTTTATGTAATTTTATATATTTCAGCTAGTTTTATCAAACGTTATTTTTTATCAGTTAATTTTTCGGCTATCAGCTAGCTTTCAGCTAGTCTGTCAAACATAGCCTTAATATTAGTTCATAATACTAATCATCAGATTGTTTGTTTGTCAAATCTGAAATACCAAAACTAACATTTTATATATTAATGACAACCAACTTTATAAATATAACCTAAAATGAATTGTTTTACAAAATACAAACATTTTTTTCATGATCTTTTAACTCGTAATCAAATTCAAGACATGAAAAAAAATGATTGCCATTTTTTTATAATCAGTCATTTTTCAAAGACAAATAATTAAATTAAAATGTGATCTAAACATAGATTCATGGCTTACTTTTGTAAAGTTACTCCGTTTGATTCGGCTTTTGTGCGTTGTTGATTGTTGTCTAATCATGTTGTTTTCAAATTTTAAAAAAACCACTGTTTTGGCATATTAGCTTCATAGGTTAAATTGACAGAGAAAAGGAATTCCAATATTAAAGCCAAAAGCGTGGCTCCATATACTTTATTATAAAGCTTCTTTAATTTTGTAAGAAAAGCTATTAATGCATATAGAATCAAAAGCTATTACTTTTAAATTATAATGAACAAAATCAAGCTTTATTATAAATTGACTAATTGGTAATACATGTTGTTTATTAAAAATAATCAGGTTCATAAAGAAGATACATCTCTAAACGTTTGGTTCGATGTAGGAGGACTACGCATCGACTCAGATCGGATGAATCTGAAACCAAAGTAAAAGATAATGTAGCCAAAAAACCAAAGCGATTATGACAAAACCAACGAATAATATATCTTATTTGGATTTGTTTTTTATGTAGGAAAAATTTTGAGAAAAATCCTAATACTTTGGCAAAATTTATGTAAAAGTCTCAAATTTTATTTTGTTAACAAAAAAATTCTAATTACCGGATAAAAAATCAAATCAGCCTTTTTTTACCGGTAACTATTTTTTATCTGGTTGCTTCCAGAAAAGTTTCATTATTTGGCTTAACAAAAGTCCTTTTTTTAATTATTATTTGGCCTTACAAAAGTCTCATTCATTATATGATGATAACTAAAAAGTTGATGATGGTGCCTCCAAATATTATGATTTTTTTTATTTCAACTTTTTTATCATTTCACTAAAAATCTGGAAATTTCTTGGTTGAAATTATAAATAAGAATAAGCGTCATTAAGCTCTACAAAACTAAGGATTAAAGATCTCTATAACCAATTATTTGCCACAAAACAATGACATTAGTATCATATTAAACTCATTATCATCCATATAATCCATTTCCCTTACAAATTTATGTTACAAGTATTATAAGATATTCAAATTATGTGTTGAACCTTAGTAAAATCTACCTAAAAGTAAGCTAAAAGAAAATCAATTGTTATGTTCATATAAAAAACCATTGACTGATCACAAATCAATCAATACAATAGTAGGTTAGGTGAGGCTATACGGATTATAGAGAAGAGTATGAGTTTTATTCTTAAATCTTAAGCATATTTGAACAATTCTTTCATGGATCTATTACTTTAAGCATATATTTAATTTATTTCATTGTATACCCTTAGAATCGAAATAACTTTACAACAATTAATTTTCGAGTAACTGAAAACTAACGTCGTTAACAAAAGGATTTTCGGGTCGTTACATATGACATGTGAAGTTGTCATAAGTGATTAGACCATTTGGGTCTATGTAAATACAGAAGGAGAAGGCATGTGACGAGATAGAGCAAGAGCAGGAGTAGTGATAAGAAAAGCGTATGAGGTGAGAGGGAAGAGTACGAGAAATGGTGAAGATAGAGTATGAGAAAGGCAATGGATGAGGTGAGAATATGTGTAGATAGAATAAGAGATGGTTAGGAGATGAGATGAAGACTCAGTAAGAGCCCGAGAAGAGGTAAAGATAGATTCGAGAGAAAGCATGAGGTGAGAAGAGCATGTGAAGTAATGAAGCGATGATAAGGCATAAGGTGAGATATAGTAAGAATATGAGAAGAAGATGACAGAATGGTAGAGTATGAAAGTAAAGAACGATAGAAGTAGAGTATGATTGCATGAAAACAGAGCACCATATAACTCACCAGACCTGTGATATGATATTGTAGACTTTTCATGTATTATAGGTTTAGGTATTAGCCGTTGTACGATGGGAGACAGGAGCACGAAGGCTTGGACTTGAAGTAGTTTTTATTCTTAGTTTTTTCTTGTTGCTTTAAATGATGAGTATGATTTTATTGTAAACTCGACATTAACTTGGGATGTAAATTGTTTTTGAGTTATAGAATTCCATAATTTTTTATAGAAAACTCTGATAATCCCTAGAATATTATATGAGAAAATTCGGGTACTTATAGTTGACATACAGTGAATGTTGAGTTCAATGTTCATGTCAAGTGGTAATAATGGATTTGAAATTTAATACACATTGAACTATTGAATAAGGAAATGAGTAATAAAAAAGATTCATATTTTAAAAAACGGGAAATTGACATTGTAGCACAACAAACTTTTGGCTTTGTCTCAGATTAGTCACTCAAGTTATTTTTTTGCACAATTACTCCTTTAACTTTTAAATTACCTGTTAATTACACCTTTATCCTCAATTTTAAAGGTTCGGCCGGTTCCGATGATTTGTTGACAAGGCTGACCTGGAAGCTTCATCCCTCGTGTAAGACACAACATCAGGGGTTATTAATTGAAACCTTTAATCGACACACTTCCTTCACATTTGTTCACGTATTCGAAACCGTAAAAACCCTAACAACTCTCAAAACCATTCTTGCACAATGTCGCCGTCTTCTTTCCACAACTCAGTCGTTCCTCATTTTGGTAGTGAGGACGAAGTGCAGAAATGTCACTATGACTTGGAAGCACTACAAAGGACATTGTGGACAACAAAAAAACCTACACGCCGCTTTTTGAACTGTCCCAACTCACTGGTAATCTCTGATCTGAGCAATATTTGTTTATTTCTTTAGAATGTGATAAAAGCTAGCTTCGATTTTGGTAAATGTCATGTATGATTTTAATTTATGATGTTTAGGTTAACTGAAATATTGATCAATGATGTTTGGCGACTTGTGGTGTTTGATTTGTGATGTTTTGAGTTGAAATTTGTTAAATTTCTTTGATGTTTGAGTTTTCATGATCGATTTTAGACATTTGATTATTATTGTACTTTTTGACTTGGATATATGATCGAAAAGAGGAGTTGTAGGTTCTTTCATTGGATAGATGATTGGCTACAACCAGGATACTACAAGGAGAAATTGTATGTCATAATGTAGGAATCGGATTCGTTGTAGGGTTTGCTTGTTAGGGCCAAGAACGACAAAAGAGTTGCTCAACTGGAAAGGTTGGTGGCTTAGCATGAAGATAGCATTGTAAGGTTGAAGATGTGCTTGATGTGGACCGTGTTGCTTTGTATCTGCTTCTTGGTAGGGTTGGTTTGGTGTTTCATAAATTTATGGAAGTGATGACATAACTTTTAAGTCTTTTGTTTGGTTGATGTAAAAATTCCAACCAATGTGCATGTCTTTTGTACAGTTGATGTATAATTTCAACCAATATGCATGCCTTTTGTTAGATTATGGTAATGGGTTTAATGTAAACTTGTGGATAATTGAGTAGTGTTTTAGTCCTAGAAATATGTTTGTAAGATACTCCTTTATGTAAGTTAATGGAAATTGTACTTGAAAAGTGTACTTGGAAAGTTGTCTTGACCTTATTATAATGACTAATGTTGTATTATTTAAACTTATTTTGTTTGTGAAAGTGTGTATCAGTACATGGAATATGCAGGAGTGGACGACTATGCTCCCTTTTAATGTGCAGAAAGTGAGTAATTATTAAATAATTGGGACCATATAGTTTTGGTGCATCTATATCATGCACAAATATTGTTAATGTACCATATTGCCCATTCGTATGCATGCATGCAATAAATTAGGCAACGAAGTTTCTAACATGATAAATTCATTGGAAGTAAATTAAAACAACTTCCATAGAAAGAAACTAAAACATTCCAATTTAGGCAACATACTTTGTTACATGATAAAGACCGTTGTCATATAATAAAACATCTTTCATACAAACATTCTAATTTAGATAACCAACTTTCTTAAATTACAAACAACCAACTATGACCACATTACCAAAAACTATGTTACTGTATATTCAGAGATTTTTCCTTTGAATTCCCTGCATTTTGATCCAGGATTCAATCAAGAGACCACCGAAAAGATTATGTGAACTATGTAGCTTTAAACGCTTTCCTTTTGAGGAATGATTCGGCTAAGAGAACGACGTAGGTTAAACCTGCAACTCCTTTGGTGTTATGTTGTTTGGGTTTTGGGATACTTTGATTACTAAAATACACTTTTGAAATAATGATTTTGTAAACATTGATGGTTATGGGTTGTTTTTGAAAAGTTGAAATTTATTGTAGTTTTTGGGATGTTACATTGGGTTTATGGGTTAAGTGTTTAACCCATTAAGTTATTGGGACAAGTTTCCAATGTGTAACATGTTGCTCTCCATGACGTGGAGGCTGGTGTGTGACATCCCTATTTTCACGGCTAGAAAAGACCTATTTTGTTTATGTTTTACAACAATTAGAGTATCTTTTTTAATAAAAATGTTGCGGAATTTGTTCCCAATAAAACATGATAAATACGTTATCAAAGCATTTCTGAAGAAAAATATTTTTATTCATTTTAAAACATTTGGGATGTCATCGTCAATACAGAAACATAAGCATAAACATAACTTACATTCGTTATCACTAGTGAATTATATCTCCTTAATCTCTCAGTGTAACGTGACTTCATATCAATACCTGTGATATAAGTAAACTGAGTGGGTCAGGTTGGGAAACCTGGTGAGTACATAGGGTTTTCAACCCACAATAATATAATTATTATGTTTAATCATTAAACAATTAACCCAATTACCCATCCCAATTATCTTCTTTATTCCTAAGTACCTTCCCTAAGGATTTATCCTAAGGGTCGTCTCCTACATCATATTTACCTCTCATCTCCTTACATCGCATTTCCTTATATGTTTGTTCCTAAGGACTCTCCCTAAGGATCATCGCCTACATCTCATAGACAGTATTGATTCAGAGATTACTCCCTCATTACGTGCCCAAAAAGGGTTAGGGTATCATCGCATGAATACGTAGTTACAACATCGCCTGAACTCGTAATTCATAGTAAGGGGTTAGAGTATCATTGCATGAATACGTAGGTACAACATCGCCTGAACTCGTAATTCATAGTAAGGGGTTAGAGTATCATCGCATTAAAACGTAGTTACAACATCGCCTGAACTCGTATTTCATCACCTGCAGGTTATGAGTCTGCTGGTGTTTCCACGGGGTTGTCTCTAATAGTCTGTGGTCACCATCTATACTCTGGTAGATGACTACATCTCTAAATTGTCGGACAAGGTTATAGTATCTTTCATCCTACATCACCGCTTCATCATCACCTATCTATCCTCACCTAATTATCATCACCTATCTCTCATCATTTTATTTCATCACACATCAACTATTTCATCTACCCATGTTTTATCCCAACATATTTGTAGATATAAAATAAATATATATTTAAATCATTTAAAACATGTATAAAATCATTCATCCATCATAAACAATAAGTATTCAGATAATATGCACACATAGCATGTAATTTATATAAAATACTTCATATCTATGTGTAAGATGAAAGGGACCATGCACTCACTTGATAAGGTGGTGACTCGGTACTCGGACAGCGCTTCGTTTACTTTAAAATCATTTCCTTCGACAAAACCTAGTATTTAGATTTTAGTCTAATATTTACCGTGACTAATTATTAGTCTTATTATTATTATATAAGCGTTTAAACAATACTTTCCAACCACTATGTACAGACAGGGGCCAGACATAAAACACCGGAGGGCATGACCATTTTGGCATATAGCACTTCTGAAATCCAACAACCATATCCGGCGCTTTAAACCAGATTCCCCGTACCGCGAGTAGTTAAAAATATATATTAACGACACTTATATAATAATAACTCAAATATTTATTATAAGTTCATAATAACAATACTAATTTTAAATAGAAGCTATATTAAAATAGGGTAAACATAACTTACTTACAAGGGGTCTTAGCTAGGAGTCGGGCTCTGCAGGGGCAGAACTTCGTCACTGAATCTTTCTAAGAAATATTCGTACAGCGCTTCAGTGCTCACCTTACTATACTAAAAACTACAGAAAGAGAAGTCGAATCACGAGGGACCGAAATGCTCGGGGATAAGGAGAGAAAGACTCTTGAATCAAGAGAATGGTGCAAGAAACATGAGAGCCCGAGGCTCTTATTTATACTAATTGAATTTTCAAAAACTACTCTCGATAATTACATAATGACATTTTAGTTATATAAACAACTAAACACCCCTCTATAATACTATTTTAAATAGATTTAATGATATTTGTACTAAACTAATGTCGAAAGAACTCAACATTAGTCTTATAATGACCGCATTGTCGATACCTTTCTAATGATATATATATATATATATATATATATATATATATATATATATATATATATATATATATATATATATATGTGTGTGTGTGTGTGTGTGTATGTATATATGATTTATACTTTATTTTAATACGTAAATATGCTATTATAATTTGTAACTAGGTCATACGAACTCCGTTTTTGACGTTCTTTATATCCACGCGTAGGTGGAGACGTACTCTACAACTTTCGTTTAAACTCTGTCAGCTAATTTTGACTTTATTTTTAAAGTTATATTTTTAACAGACCGGGATAGGAAAAGTCCGTTAAAAATTCATAACTTCTTCATCCGACGTCTGGTTCGTCTGTCTTTTTACCGTTGTGCTACTATTAAAAAGATATTCAATGCTCATTTAGGTTGTGTTGGCCAAAAATCGATCGATCTAAAATTCGAATTTCGAGTTATGAACTGCTATGCCAAATCTTAGAAAAATCATAACTTCCTCACACGAAGTCAGATTTTGGCGTTCTTTTTATGCATTCTCTCGGTTTAACCTATGTTACGACTTTCGTTTAGATCACTAAGGCTAAAAAGTCCTCCATTGTAAATTTACTATTTACGTATCCCGGTGTCGTGCCGGTTTTGCCGTAAAACTTCGACGGACCATAATTTTTTCGTTATAACTCGGATTTCAACGTTCTTTATATGTACGAAACCCTTTATACGTATTCTACAACTTGGTTAAGATTATTTATTCTAAATAATATTTTGTCAAAATTTCATTTTCGGCCCCTGTTATCTCTAAATTGACTAGCCCGGATCTACGGGCGTTACATGGTGTCACCACAACTATTTTATCGTGTAGCTTCCACGACGTGGAGGTCAGTCGGGGCTAACTTTGACCGTTGACTTTTTGTCAAACTATGAGAGATGTTGAGCTATAGTTTGAGGTTTAGCTTGTGATTGGTTTAGGAGGTTCTTGTAGCTGATTTTGTGGGACTTTGAGTAGTAGATTTCATCTCTTCGTTCATATGATTCTTCTCATTGTATCACCTATATCATAGTGTGTGCATGCCATACCAGATGTGTTTATTTGTTGATTATTGTTATGTGTATCTGAGTTGTTGATAACTTTAGGATTGCTGATAGTCCGCAGGGTTGCTGATAATTCATAGGGCTACTGTGAGACTACAAGAATGTTGATAACCCATGATTGTTTACATTGTTGTGTTATATGTGATATTTAGGACTGTTGATAGTCCTAGGGTTGCTAATAACCCATAGCTGATTATTATGGTATGCGGTATGCATTATTTTGGGGAACTTATTAAGTTTTGTTCTTACAGTTGTGGATTAAATGTTTTTAGGAGATACTTATCGGATTGTGAAAGCAGGTTTTTACACATACATCAACAGTTCTATGATTTGAGATTTCGCATTGTCTTCCTTACAACTCTGATTTTGAATTATGGTTTATGAGCAATTAGTTTGACTTGAATGTAACTTTATAAAAATGGGTGTTTGTTCTATTTTTAAAAACGAAAAATTTATTTTGAAATTGGGACGTTACAGTCCCATCTTCTGGAGTTCTATCTGCTTTCAATTTAAACTTTAACACATTTTCTGATTTCTTTCTTAATTTTATAGGTGCCTTTGGTGGTTTACTCTTTTTTTCTAACTCAACATCTTGTTTTTTTATCTGCAAAAATAAATTCCAACAACATTTTAATATATTACCATAAAAATAAAATAAAATTTTTTAAATTCGGTTTTACCTTTATCGGGCGCAATTGTAAAAGCTTCTGTAAATGGAATACAATTTCTTCATGTATAAACCCTACTTTTTTTAACAACATCCAAGCAAATTGGTTTTCAGACTAATACACATTATTTAACAATATCATAAACAAAAAAACAAATAATGATTTTTTATTCCGGAACATCATTTTGGAATTAATCTTCATATTCCAAACTATGTTCTTCGTATTCTGGAGTGATACTACCATTCCGAAATCCTTTGTAAGTTGTAATGTCTAATGTAGATTTATTTGTTGACGAAAAATGGTGTTAAACAGATTTTAAGAAAAAAAAATGTATTATTAAATACAATTAGAAGATAAGTGCCCAACAAACAAATAGATTATTATTGGTTGTTATTTTCTAATATTAATCTGTACAAAGAACATTAATTTTAATACATGTTTTATAAAAAAAAATCAATTTAGTAACATAAATAATAAAAACACCAAGTTCATTCATATGATGCAACAAGTGGTTCCACTAAGATGTGTAGTAAATTAATCATATGGACTGTGCGCCCCACCACACTGTGGGATACTTTCATTTTCATTCATACATACAATACATTCTGCCCCCATGGAGTACCCATGCTTCTCCTGCCAAATATGTTTGACAAATATATTTGTACCCATGTCCCCAATATGCTATATGTTTCAAACTCCTTTAACTTTTAGTTATAATTTTATTAGTTATGTTAATTGGCCAAATGGTTTAAAATATTTGATATCTGAAAAACACTAATTATATCATATACAAGTTTATTGATTATTTAGGTCAAAATGAGCAAGAGACCAACACATGTAATCCCAAACACTTTTTTGGCCCATTTTGAAAAAGAAAAAGCAAAACCAGCCACTAGTCTTAACTCCTAAGGTTTTTTTTTTTTTTTTCTAGTTTCTTTTTTCATAAAATTAGTCAACGATTAAGTCGATTACCTTAGAGACCATGGATTTTGCAAGCCGCTGCAAAATATGTTACACAACATTGCAAAATAATCAAAACAATATCGTTTTGCTATTTCACATTGACACCAAACAATATTGCGAAATGGTCAAACAATGTTGTTTTGCCATTTTACAAAATAAAACAACATTGTTTTTTCATTTTGTAGGGATACTGAGAAATGTGGGATAATCTTGCGTTCTTGGCCATATTTAGTTAATTTTTTACTTAAAAACATTTATACATGTATGGAAGGTAGAAAACTAGAAATTGGGCCGGAAGGAGTAGATGTTATGGAAGAAGTTGAATTGGTGGTAGTAGGTGAAGGTGGACGGAAGATAGATTATTAAGATATACATCCGTCAATAGTTATTCCACACGTCTTAAGTGAATGCACCATTATGATTTATCAACATTTCACATGTATGTATGGATTATCCAAAACAACTTTTACAACGAACTATATACACAAAATATAGCACGACAATACTGTTCGCATTTAGTTAGCGATTCACGTTAAGTTTGGGAATATGAATGATTGCATGGGAGACACTCACTATCAGAAATATATACAACAAACTATATGCATTTAGTTAGAAAATTGCATTGAGTTGGATATATGAATTGTGTCCAGGGAAACACTCATGTTCATAAATATATACCTAGCAAATGTTGCGATAGGTTTGTGCTTAAATTCATCACGAAAGTTATTGCCATTGAACATTTGATGATGCCTAGCCCATAAGAAATGGTAAAATCCAAAGACATCATTGTGGCGAAACTGCACCCCACTCCCTCAAGCCTAAGAAATGGTAAAATCCAAAGACATCATTCAAGTCAAGAATGTATAACACAAACAATTAATCAAACTATCTCTTTGATTAAATGAGAAAATAACTCAAAACTCAATTTGTGAATACAATCTCTTACCTTACACAGCTAAACAAGATGTATATATATTCTAATCTACCGACTTGTAATTAGATCACAATTAGGCAACTAGAAACTGACTTGAACATAGTTTCCTAAAAACTAAGTTGCTTTTGCTTGGTCTTCAAGTCCTACTCGACTTAAGATTCCAACAATCACCTCAGAATCTCTAAGTTCTTCTAGAGAATTCTTCAACTCCGATCAAGTTCCGCATTTCCTTGAACTTGGTTCGAACTAGTGGTTTCGTAAGAATACCCGCCCTTTGTTCTTCACTGGGAATGTACTCCACCTTCACTTGTTCGTTTTCAACACAATTACGAATGAAGTGAAACCTCGTGTGAATGTGTTTACTTCTTCCATAAAAAACGGGATTCTTCGTTCGTTGGATAGCCGAGTTGTTATCAACTTTAAGAATCACTTTCTCTTGCGCTTTGTTCATGATTTCTCCAAACAAATCTTGAAGCCATATTGCTTGACATGCGGTCGCCGTGGCTGCCATGAATTCTACCTCGCAAGATGATAAAACAACAGTATCTTGCTTTTGCGAACACCATGAAATTGGAGATGACCCGTAGTAGAAAATGTGACCGGTTGTGCTTTTTCCGTCATCCGGGTCAACATTGTGACTACTATCACTATAACCAATAAGTCGCCTTTGTCCCATCCTCTCGTACTTAATTATGTATCCTGTTGTTCCTCGTAAGTACCTTAAAATGTGTTTGATTGCAGCACCATGTGATTCTCTTGGACTTTGCATGTATTGGCTAATAACTCCTACCGCATATGCCATATCGGGTCTTGTTTGCAAGAGATATCTAAGGCATCCTACCACCTTTCAATATTGTGTCGGGTCGATTTCAGGTTCATCTTCGGCCTTTGACAATTTATTTCCCAATTCCATTGGAATGTGAGTCGGATTGCAATCATGTAAACTGGCTTCTTTTAGAATGCGTTGAGCATATGCTTCTTGGTTTATAGTAATCCCCGATCCCTTTTGCTTAACTTAAATGCCAAGGTAATAAGTCAATCTTCCAAGATCCGACATCTCAAAGTTCTTGGACATCTCTAATTTGAACCTCTTGATCATGCTCAAATTTATACCTGTGACAAATAAATCATCAACATAAATTTCTAAATTAGCAAGTTAGATCCTTCACTTTTCCGGTATATCGATGGTTCTTTCATGCACTTTTGAAATTTCATACTCTTCAAAATCTCATCAAGCTTCGTGTTCCATGCTCGAGGTGCTTGTCTTAGACCATATAGTGCTTTCGTAAGGCGATATACTTTATGCTCGTTGACTTTCTTTATATAGCCTTCCGGTTGCGATACGTAAACAGTTTCCTTTAATTCTCCATGTAAGAATGCCGTTTTAACATCTAAGTGGTGAAGCTCCCACCCATGAGTAACAGCTAAGGCTATAAGAAACCGGATAGTTTCGATTCGAGCTACCGGGGCAAATGCTTCTTGAAAATCAATACCAGGTTGTTGCACGTAACCTTTAGCAACCAACCTTGCCTTGTATTTATTAATGGTTTCGTTTGTATTTTTCTTCAATTTGAACACCCACTTGAGTCCAATTGGCTTCACCCATTGGCTGGCTTGTTCACAAGAGTCCAAGTATTATTTTTGTTTATCGAATTGATTTCCGCATCCATGGCCTTGACCCATTCTGGTTCTTTCTTCGCTTCTTCAACCGATACTGGCTCATCATTAGTTGTTAGAAGGAGTTCTTCGAGATTATCAAGATCAAGCTCATAATCTTGAAATCGTCTTGGAGGTACTCTTGTTCTTGAGGGTCTTTGATTTGCAGCTCCTTGTTGAACATTATAATTTACCAGACTTGGTTGTTCATTATCTTGTACTTCCGCTCCGTCTCCCATCTCATGATCCAATTCAATCGGTTCAATTGGGTCATTGTTTACATCGTTTCCTTGGTTTTTGTTCGCCTCGTCTCTCGAATAGTCCCATGGTATTATGAATGAGCCCAGTTCTTCATTGTTGGTTCCTACTTCTTTAGTCCAATCCCACCCTTTGGTTTCATCAAAAATAACATCTCAACTCACGATTATTTTTTGTGTCACCGGGTTAAATAATTGATAAAATTTTGTACCCGGTTCGGAACCAACATGTACTGGTGATCTTGATCTTGTATCCAACTTCTTTAGATTCACCGGTTCGACTTTTTCATGTGCTAAACACTCAAATATACGAACATTCTCTAAATTCGGTTTTCTTTTATATAACTTTTCGTATGGAGTTGTATCACCAAGGATTCTTGTCTAAACGCGGTTGATTAGATTTGTAGAGTGATTTACCGCTTCTCCCCATAAGTAGTTTGGAACATGCATTGCCTTCATTATACTTCATGTCATGTCCATAAGTGTTCGGTTTCTTTGTTCGACAATACCGTTTTGTTGTGGAGAGTATGGGGCGGTAAGGTGGCATTTGACTCCGTTTTGTTCACAAAAAAGAATTAAACTCGAGAGAAGTAAACTCACCTCCTGGATCACTTCTAAACACATTCAAAGGCTTTCCAATTTCATTCTCCACCAAAGCTTTGAATTTTTTGAAGTGTGTAAACGCCTCACTCTTTTTCTTTCATGAGATAAATCCACATAAATCGTGTGACAACCCAAAAGTTTCCATTCTGTTCAACCATTCACTTCAATATGAGTTAAAACTATTTCTGCTAACTTTCAATGTTTTTTGGAATAAGTTTGAGTGGTTTAAAGTTAGTGCTTCAAGAGATATCAGGAGAGTGGATACCCTAGGGTGTACTATGTAGCAAAACATGCCCAAAACTTCAAGAGTTTTGAGTTTACGGTCCAAAATGGTATTAGGACCATAAACCCAAAAGACTATATAAGTGTGACTTAGTTATTTTAATCACCTTTTCACAATTCCAAAGACTAAAGCCATTTCTCTCTCAAGTAGCATCGCGTTTTTCTTCAAGATCTTCAACTAGTAAGTGTTTCTAGCCTTAGTATGTTAAGATCAAGTGTTAAACTCCATGAAATCATCAAAATACCTCAAGAACAAGGTGTTCACGGCCCAAAAATCTTTTTGGACCGTGAACACTAAAAATGGGGCTTAAATGTGCCCTTTGTCCCTTTAGACCTTTGAAACAAGCATATAAACAACTCTTAACATGTTTAAACCATAAGAGCCTCAAGAAAACACCCAAATATCACAAGGATAAGGTGTTTACGGTCCAACAATCTCCTTGTACCGTAAACCCTAATAAGGATGCTAAAAGTGTGCCACAGTGACTTAAACTCTTGCCAAACACTAGAAGCAAACATGGAACATTCCTTGGATGTGTTTAGCACATGAAAACCACAAAAATGTCCCATATATATGTGTTTACGGTTTGGGGATCTCCCAAAACCGTAAACACCTCTTAGACATGTTTTGATGCCCCAAACTCATTCCTTAAGCTTAGAAACTGGCCTAGACCTTTACCTAGAAGTGTTTAGGACTTGAAAACTTCATTTGACCATAAACCATTTGAGTTTACTACCGTAAACTCAAAGTCATATGGTCCAAAAACCGTAAACCCTATAAAAGGGGTGATATGTTTCCCTAATCACTTCCTAAGGCTAAAACTTGAAGTTAGGATGCTTCAAAAGGACTTCTAGGACTTCAAACCCCCATATGGTCAAAGTACCATGAGTTTACGACCGTAAACTCATGGGTTTACCACCGTAAACTCAAATGGAGTTGGTTCCAAAACCATAAACACCATTTAGTGCCATTTCACTTCCCTTTGTTGAATCACATGTGATTCCAACACCTAGCCAAGGTGTTTCCTAGTCCCGAAAGGTGTTATCTTTCATATAGTTATTTATAAACACTATATTCATGTCAATATGTGTCCTTATATGTCATTTAGGACTTATTGTGTCTCGGGACTTCATTCGTGGAACTTCTCATCCGTATGCGCATACCCGTTTGAATCACCCACATCAAGTGAGTTCATACCCCGTAATGAATCTTTTAAACTATTTTAATTGTTTTAAGGGGGGATACAAGTTGAACACAATGATAATTGTGTAAATGTTTGTTATAAACATCCTTCAAAATTTTACTTATGTCATTTATAAGTCGTCTTTACATTTCAAAACTCTTCTAAAGGTTGTGTTACTTTATAGTTGTACAGAACTCCGTTTTTAAAGTATAAGCATAACTTGGTAGACAAATGAGTCTTTTCATCATCAGTATAGTTAGAACATTAGTAAACTATTATAGGTATAGTTTAGGAGAATACTATTCATTATTTCTAGTACAAAGAAGCACACAAAGAAACAATACCATAACATTACAAACAGTGAAGAGAATCAAACAACACCAGAACAGAACATAACAAACAAGTTAATTTGCTATAGCATGACAATACGCAGACAGGATCTAATTATACCAATGAATCGCTAACGCATTAGTGATAGTTATATTGGGTATACATGATCATATAACTTTAATGTGAATTACACGGCTTGCATGGATTTGCTAGGGTCTCGTTGGGTTCCCTCAATCTCCTTACATGAGAATGTTTAGTAGGGGTTCTAGCTTTCACATTATGACCGTAATAAAACAAATATGTTTTTAGGTTAATAGTACCTTCGCATGTCATTATAAATGACATCAGGGTACTCACTTCTCCCATTACTTTCATAAAGTGTCGGTAACACTTGAAGGTTAATCTATTTTCTATTCGAGATAGTTATAAACTAGGGAGAATAATCTTTACATATGACAAAGGAACAGTCGAGTCTTGGTAGAAGACTACTTTCAAAAAAGTAGAGTCTTGGTAGAAGACTACTTTGAAAACAGTCAAGTCTTGGTCGAAGGCTACTTTTAAAAGTTAGGACCATGATGCTAACTTTATGATTCCTTAATGTATACACTGTGACATCCCCAAAATCACAGCCACAAAAGACTATTTTTGTTTATGCTTTATAAAAATCAGTGTACTTCATTTAATAAAAATGTTGCGGAATTTGTTCCCAGAAAAACATGGTAAATACGTTATTAAAACATTTTCGAAGAAACGTATTTATTTCATTTTAAAACGTTTGGGATGTCATCGTTAATACATAAACATAAGCATAAACAGAACTTACATTTGTTTACACTAGTGATCTACATCTCTTTAAATCTCTCAGTGTAAAGTGACTTCATATCAACACCTGTGATATAAATAAACTGAGTGGGTCAGGTTGGGAAACCTGGTGAGTACATAGGGTTTTCAACCCACAATAATATATGGTGAGTACATAGGGTTTTCAACCCACAATAATATAAATATTATGTTAAACAATC
This sequence comes from Lactuca sativa, assembly GCF_002870075.4. NCBI lineage: Eukaryota > Viridiplantae > Streptophyta > Magnoliopsida > Asterales > Asteraceae > Lactuca > Lactuca sativa. Next base: position 38,737,723 of record NC_056623.2, read on the forward strand.
AAACAATCCACCCAATTACCCATCCCCATTATCTTCTTTACTCTTAAGGATTTAACCTAAGAGTCATCTATCCTGCATTCGTTTATTCCGAAGTCCCTTACTTCCAGGGTTATAGGACTGGCACTAAATCCATAGCTGCCAATGTTCGTTCGTAAAGCACTAATTCCATAGCTGCTATAGTCTACTCATCGGGTACTAAATCCATAGCTACCAGTGTTCATCTAATAGGTACTAAGTCCATAGCTACCAATTCCTAACATGTACTAAATCCATAGCTACCAGCGTCCAACTAATAGGTACTAAGTCCATAGCTACCAATTCCTAACAGGTACTAAATCCATAGCTACCAGCGTCTAACAGGTACTAAGTCCATAGCTACCGGTGTTCGTCCCATAGGCACTAAGTCTATAGCTGCCAATGTATACTCACATCATCTTCTATCTCTCATCATTCATCTACCCATCTCATACCCAACATATTTGTATATATAAAATACGTATACAGTTTAAATCCTTGAAAACATGTATAAAACGTTCATCCAGCATAGACAGCAAGTATTCAGATAATATGCACACATAGCACGTAGTTTATATAAAATACTTCATATCTATGTGTAAGATGAAAGGGACTATGCACTCACTTGAAAGGTGGTGACTCAGCACTCGGACAGCGCTTCGGTACTCTCAAAACGATTTTCCTTCGATAAAACCTAGTATCAATACCACTAGGGTTTAGTCTGACGATAATCGCGACTAATTAATAGTCTAGCTATTATTATTATTATTATTATATAAGCGTTAAACAATACTTATATAACCCATAATAATAGCCCAAGTACTTATTATAAGGTCCTAATAACATTACTATATTAAAACATAAGCTAAACTAAAGATAGGTTAGGCATAGCTCACTAACAGCGGGTTTTCTCGAAAACCGGGCTTCGCTGGAGCAGCGTTCCCAAACCGAAAGACCCCTTTTCTGTTGGATTAGGTGTCTAAGCCCATAACTATAATTGGTATGTACTTGAATTGATAGCAGCACAGTCCTTTTGGGTTGCCCTCAAACCTAGCAACCAGACAAGGAAATTATGAAATGAGAGATATTAATTTATTATAAGATTAATAAATTAATATAAATGAATTTATTAATATGTTAAAAGATTAATATATTAATAAGAAATCATTTTGTTTAATTAATTGTTAGCTAGAAATTAATTATAATTAATTTTGGGGTTAAAAGAATTGATTATAAGGTGCAGGGACTAGTTTGCAATTATCTAATAGTTGAGTGGAAGGCTCTAGAACCCCCTTGGATAAGGGTGGACGAAATCTTTAGGGGAAACCCTAATAATTTCGTCCATAGGGGCTTGGATAAGGCCCTTGGGTTTGCTTAGGCCCTAAGCAAAGGATAACTAAGGTTTCCCCTAAACCCTAGATCCCTCAGCTATATAAGGAGCCTCCTGGTTCATGTTTTGGTCACTCTTTTCTTTTGAAGAAACCCTAAGGGCCGAAATTTTGCATTCTCCCTCTCCCCTCTCTCCTCTACTTTCCTTCTTGCTAGTTTGGGTGTGATTCCATTAGAGGCATTACACTTGTGGTGCTAAGCTTCCAAGAAGATCAAGATCAAGATCAAGGGAATTATCAATTGTTTACTATAACAATTGAAAGGTATGTAATTACTAAACCCTAGTTTGTAAATTTCGATTATAGCCTCTCTCCTCTAGGGTTCTTGTTTTGCAATTCAAAGTTGTATGTTCAATCGATAAAACATAGATCCAAAGTAGGTTGCATGTGAACTTAGGAATTGTTTTCTAGTCTATTTATTTTACCTAAAACCCATCATTTTCTTGGGACTCCAGGAGCCTCGTGCTTCCTTCGGGTGCTAGGGGGTTTACCTAGGCTTTTAGGGGGTTTGGGGGGTTAGAGAGAGAGTTTAGAGAGAGAAAGAAGTGGGAAAAGGTGTGAGAAATGAGGGTGCCCCGGCTCCCTTTTTATAGGCTGGAAAAGCCTCAAACTCGTCGAGTTCCAGGCCAGGTGTCACCATTTGGTGGCTAGCCTTGGGGAGGAAGCAACGGCCAGGATTGCGCCACGTCACCCAATTTCGCACAGCAGCCTCCCGACTTAGAAAAATCATAACTCTCGCATACGAGCTCCGTTTGTGACGTTCTTTTTTTCCACGCGTAGGTAAAAACAAGATCTACAACTTTCATTTAGACTCCGTTGGCTAGTTCTTGACCGATCTTAAATTTAACAGTAGAAGGAGATTAGACTGCTAAATGACCGCGAAGAATTTGTAAATCCTTCATACGGACTCCGTTTTCGTCTGTCTTTTTACCGTTGAGTTCCTATTAATGAGATATTCAACTCTCATTTAAGTCGCGTAAGCCAAAAACCGCTCGAACTAAAATTCGAGTTTCGGGCTGTACACTGTTAAGCCGAATCTTAGAAAAATCATAACTTCCTCATACGAAGTCAGATTTGGGCGTTCTTTTTATCGACGCACTTAGTTTAACATATTCTACAACTTTCGTTTAGATTGCTAAGGATAAATCTCGCTCTATCGTAAATTCACTATTTACGCTTCCCGGTGCCATGTCGGTTTTGCCGTAAAACTTCGACGGGCCATAACTTCTTCGTTATAACTCGGATTTCGGCGTTCTTTATATGTACGGAAACCTTGAGACACATTCCACAACTTGGTTAAGATTATTTATTCTAAATAATCTTTTGTCGAAAATTCGTTTTCGACCCCTATTTCCTCTAAATTGACTAGCCTGGATTTGCGGGCGTTACATACACTATAGGATACATATATGCTAAGTAGATTCCGACAGCTAATAGGATGTGTGTTCTTCGTTGTACGTCCTGTTCCCGTTGGATGTGGGCTTACACCGAGGTCACCCAATCTATTATCTACCTGAATCTATATATATATATATATATATATATATATATATATATATATATATATATATATATATATATATATTTATGCTTAGTATACACTAAGTCATCATAAGGGTACCAGGTATGGATTAGGTCATAGGACACAGGGCCAATGCACAGTTTTTCTAGTACAAAACTTTCGTTTCAAAGTCAGTACTTTTGGTATACAAAACTAGCGATTTCCCAGTTAAGGGCTTAATCCATTTTATTAAGCCAGTACAGTTTTAAAGACTTTAAGTGAGTTAACTCTATAACACCTTAGTTTATACAACATGTTTATATATAAAACTAATATCCGACAGCTAATAGGATGTGTGCTCTTCGCTGTACGTCTTGTTCCCGTTGGATGTGGGCTTACACTGAGGTCACCCAATCTACTATCTACCCGATATCAAATTATATATAGCAGTATAAACAAAGCTATTATAAAAGTAATCACCATAGTCAATATTTTACTATAAGAAATATGGGTTTTCTTAAAAGGAACTCTCCATTAGATATAAAGGAACCATTACAAATAACTCCATGAGTAACAAGTGAATACACCACGGTTATATATGACAACGATCTAACAACCAATGGAATGTGTGCTATCCGCCTTACTTACTGTACCCCGTTGGGTTGTGAGTTGAGGGAAGATGCGCACAATCGATTGTTTATTTACTCCAAGTGTATATAACTTGTACCCACTTAGTACGCATAGAAAGGCTTGTAGTGTCATTTTACTTAACTTCCATTAAATTAGGAAATATAGGATTTTCTAGAAGAATAGGCGAACTTTTCAAAACAGAACTTACAGCTTACATCACTTCACATATACATTTTCAACAACACTTTACAGCTTACTCACATCTCTAAAATCTTATGAACTCACCAGCTTAATTGTTGATCAACTCTTTCAAATAACTTGTATTCTTAGGAGACTATTAGACAGGTGCTCGTGCTGGGACTTCGGAAGATGGAGCATTATAGATTCAAGTCTTGTTTTGTTATTTGTTTATGACTTCTATGTTTTGTGAACACATACATTGTAAACACTTTCTTTCTAAATGAAATGGTTGTTCATTACTTGCTTACCATATACATATCTCGTGATACTTGACATGACGTCCTCCACCCCCGAACGTTTCCGCCGTTCTGGTTTTGGGGTGTGACAAATCGTGAAAAACATCAATTAGTGTAAAAAATACCGATTTTGACCCTTGGTTGCCGGCGTGATCGGACCGCATAAATCATTGTGAACTAGTTCCAATGGTTGTTTTGCTTTGTATGTCGTCATAGTCGGAAATGACTTTCTTGTTTGCATGTCCACCAAGCACGATCCACACAATTGATTCTCATGATCAAATTGAGGTAACCCTTTGACTAAACCCTTATTGGACATTCTTTTCATCGACTCGAAATTGATGTGCCCAAGTCTTGCATGTCATCGCCACACATCTTCACTTAGTCTCGAATGAAGGCAAATAGGAACTCCAATTTGTAATTTTATTTTATAAAGGCGGTTTGGAGTTCTTTGTACTTTTATTAATAAGCAATTATCGGCATCGTGCATGGTTAAGTAGTTGTCTTTCATTCGAATATCACACCCGGCTTCGGTTGCTTGTCCGAGACTAATAATATTGTTCTTGAGATCCGGTATGTAGTAAATCTCCGTCATAAGCCTTTGTTGACCCCTCTTGCCTTGGAAAAGTATAGCACCTTTTCCCTTGATTTTTACACACGAATTATCTCTGAATTTAACCCTCCCGGTTATGCCTTCATCAAGTTTGGAGAAAAATGATTGATTTCCCTTCATCTCGTGTAAAACTACTGTAACAGCCCGGAATCTCAGGTATTGTTAAAATTATGTTTTTGGGGTGTTTTAAGAGGGGACTCGGCGAGTTAGAGCCTAGACTCGCCGAGTAGGATCGCAGACTTGGTCGCGGGTTCGCAACTGGACTCGACGAGTCCAGATATGGACTCGGCGAGTCTACGCTGTTTAGCGAAAACCCTAACCGTTCAGGTTTGGGACGTATAAAAGGGACTTATTGGCCGTCATTGTTCATTTTAGCCTTCTGAGAAGAACCCTAAATCGGTTGTGTGCATCTGGAGCAAGGATTATAGGCCATTGTTGATTATAGAAGAGTTGTTGTGCAAGGAAGAGAAGGGATTGGCTAAAGGAACAGCAAGGGAGTCACATTCTGAGGATTGGGGACACAGAGAATACATCATCCAGGTAAGAACTCGAGTATACTCTGCTATGTTGATGTGATTATGGAATTAGGGTTTATGGAACCCTTTTGTGAATAGATTGAATGTTACCCTAGTCCCCTAATCGATTGTAACCCTGTATTGGGACCTTTGGAGGTCCAGAATGTCCCATGTCTGTGCATTTCGGGAATTGGTGAAGGTTTTGGATTGGAATCCTTATGCCTTAGGTCAATATGTAAATTATAAGTCTTGGGGTGTATCATGAGCACCGAAATGAGGACCTTACGTGATGGATTAGTCTAGGAAGGCCAGACCTATGAATGGTCGGAGCAGTTCTGACCTTAGGATGCAGTTTGAGCGGTTGCATGGCATGGACTCGCCGAGTCCGATGAACAGACTCGGCGAGTAGCTTGAAGAATAACTGGGACTCGTCGAGTTGTTCTTCAGACTTGGCGAGTTGAGTCGGGGTGGCCCCGCGATTCTTCCAGGAGTAACTCGTCGGGTCAAGGAGGATACTCGACGAGTAGAAAGGGAATCTCAGAGAGTTGGAGGACGTCTAGACTCGCCGAGTCGCCATGGCACTCGCCGAGTCCGGTCGAGTTGACCGTTGACCGTTGACCAGAGTTGACCTAAGTCTGACTTCTTAGGGATAGTCACACTTAGAAGATATAAGTGTTAATGAGATATATGTGATGCTATAGGGAGGTTGTAGCTCGACGGATTGTGCACGAGTGATTTCAGGATTTGCTAGCTTTCAGCATTCACGAGGTGAGTCTTCTCACTATACTGTACCCGGAAGGGTTTGACTGTGTGACCGGAAGGTCAGATATGATATGTGATATGTATGTTATATGTGGTAAGTTATTTGTTATATGTGCTATGTATGTCATGGGCCGGAAGGCGATTATATTATGGGCCGGAAGGCAATATGTTATGGGCCGGAAGGCGATATGTTATGGGCCGGAAGGCAATATGTTGTGTGATGGACCGGAAGGTCGGCGTGGGTAGGACCGGAAGGTTTACCCAGCAGGGACCGAAGTCCCCTGAGACACATGGACCGGAAGGTCAGGGCCTGGAAAGGCGTATGTGCGTAAGTTGTATATTGGGGAACTCACTAAGCATTTATGCTTACAGTTGTTATGTATGTGTTTCAGGTACTAGCGAGGACCGTGGGAAGGCGCCGGCGTGATCGGTACACACTGAAGGATGTTTTTATGATCTTGGGATTTAGACAATTTGTATTTGACATAACACTTGAATTATTTATGCCTTGTTTTGTATGGAAATACTTTATTTTAAAAATGAAAAATTGGTTTGAAAATTTGCGTTGTTACAATTGGTATCAGAGCCTTGGTTTGAGGGATTCGGGTGCACCTTCGGGAGTAACTGAACTCAAACCGAGGATTTGAGGAAAACTTTTTTTAAATAAAGGCATAAACTTTTGTAAATGGTTTTGTGGTAAGCAAGAAAGAAGCAGTGTGTACGATCAGTCAGCGCCCGAACGGTAAAGATCCCCAAAATACCTTACAATATTATATGATATGAATTGTTATGCATGCTAGAAGACTAGGTATTCATGATAGGACTAGAGTGGCCTGATTTGTGATGCCTTAGTCTAGGGGAGTTTGCCGATATGAGATGCTTTGCTAGTGTGCGGGTAGATAGTGCATAACAGAAGTAGAGTACTCACTATCCGGGGTTTGGGGAGGAAGATTTGGGATGAATGTTGATGCGGTGTGGTCGGTAGTATTGGGCCCGTACTACCGAAGACACCGGGTCAGTGGAAGACCCAAGTAAGAATCCCTGGATATCGGAGACTGAGTAGGGTTGCGTTATCGAGTGCGATTATACTCGATGGAGTCTCTGATAGTTTTATGTTGTATTTCAGAGACATCATGGTTAGACCACGCCATGGAGCGAGTTCGAGCGGTGTGAGTGACGAGGAGATTCGTCAGATGATTCACGAGGAGGTAGCTGCGGCGATCCGTGCCAAGATCCCGGAGATGTTTGGGTCTATTAAGACCACCCTGATGGAGACGTTCGAGGAGCGGTACGCCGCATTGACTGAAGCTGCAGCCGCTGCAGCTACCGCAGCTGTGGCCGCTGCCAGGCCACAGGGGGGTGACTCGTTGCTGTTCCGGGAGTTCAGCAACACGAAGCCACCTGAGTTCGATGGGACGCAGGATCCGATTGTTGCGATGAGGTGGATCGCGGATATAAAGGGGTGCTTCTACACTTGTTCATGCCCGGAGCACCTGAGGGTACGGTTCGCTTTGAACCAGCTCCATCTGGGAGCGAAGGACTGGTGGAAGTTCGTGACGGCGAACTTCACTTTGGCAGAGATTACAGCAGTGACATGGGAGGGGTTTACTGCTATGTTCAGGGACGAGTACGTTCCCCCGGTGGAGAGGGAACGATTGGTTCAGGAGTTCTTAACCCTCAAGCAGGGTACTGATTCTGTTGCGGTGATCACGCGGAAGTTTCATGAGAGGGCGATGTTCTGCCCCGAGCTGGTGTCCACTGATCAGGCTCGAATGAGCCGGTACTTGGGTGTGTTGAGGAGGGATATCCGGGAGTTTGTGTCAAACTCCACCTACCATACTTTTGCTGAGCTTCAGGCGAATGCCAGGAAGCGCGAGATCGAGTTGGAGACCCAGGCCAGGGAGGAGGCCGAGTCTCAGCGGGTGGACCGGCGACCGGCTTAGTCCCAGCCGGCAGCCAAGCGGATAAAGTCCGCCGATTCGAGGACAGGAGGTTCGAAGGGCCGCACTTGCGGGAAGTGCGACAAGAGTCATGATGGGGTATGTCGATCTGGTGCTTGCTACAAGTGTGGCAAGGAGGGGCACATTGCTAGGGAGTGCCCCAAGGGGTTTACGGTTTGCTTTCATTGCAACCAGACAGGCCATAGGAAGGCCGAGTGCCCTCAGCTTCTTCAGGGATCTGCACCTACTACCAGAGCTACTGCGACTCGACCGGTGAAGGGCGAGGCCCCGAGGGCTCGGGGGAGAGCCTTTCAGCTGACTGCGGAGGAGGTCCGCGCTGCGCCCGATGTTGTGGCAGGTATGCTGTAATTCATGTATTTATTTTTAATGTCGAGATGTTATGCTTATGTTATTATATGCGTAGGTACTTTCCTTGTGAACTCCGTGCCTGCCTTAGTGTTATTTGACTCGGGTGCGAGTAGGTCCTTTGTATCTTTAGCCTTTAGTCAGCATATCAGCGTTAGTCGTGAGTCGTTGAGTCGACCTTTGAGAGTTTCTATAGCTGACGAGAAAGTGATTTATGCCACGGAGGTTCTTCGGGGATGCGTGCTAGAGATTTTCGGGGTTGAGTTCCCGATTGACCTGATTCCTATTGCGATGGGTGACGTCTGTGTCATCGTGGGCATGGACTGGTTGAGCCGATTCGGCGCTGTCATCGACTGTGAGCGTCAGCTGGTGACTATGCGAGACCATAGTGGGGGAGTCCTTTCGGTGTACGGCGAGGGTACCCGTTCGGGATCAGCTTTTTGTTCGGCCGCTAGGGCGAGGCAGTGTCTACAGCAGGGCTGTAAGGGTTTTGTGGCGTATGTGATGGATACACGGGAGGTTTCCGAGAGACCGAGGTCAGTGGAGGAGGTCCCAGTGGTGCGTAAGTTTCCAGATGTTTTCCCCGAGGAGCTGCCGGGAGTACCTCCTGTGAGACAAGTAGAGTTTGGTATCGACCTGGTTCCGGGGGCCACGCCTATTGCTAAGGTGCCTTATCGTCTTGCACCTCCAGAGATGCAAAAGTTGTCCTCGCAGCTCCAGGAGTTGCTGGGGAAGGGATTCATTCGGCCGAGCAGTTCGCCGTGGGGAGCACCTATTCTGTTCGTCAAGAAGAAGGATGGTTCACACCGGATGTGCATTGATTACCGGGAGTTGAACAAGTTGACGGTCAAGAACCGTTATCCGTTACCGAGGATCGATGACTTATTCGATCAGTTGTAGGGAGCATCTTGGTTTTCCAAGATCGATCTGAGGTCAGGGTACCATCAGGTGAGAGTGCGGGATGAGGACGTCCAGAAGATAGCGTTTAGGACGCGATATGGGCATTATGAGTTTGTGGTGATGCCTTTCGGGCTCACCAATGCCCCGGCTGTGTTCATGGATCTCATGAACAGGGTTTGCAGGCCGATGTTGGATCGGTCAGTGATTGTATTTATCGACGACATTCTAGTGTATTCGAGATCTAGAGAGCAGCACGAGGAGCATTTGAGGGAGGTCCTTGAGGTATTGAGGTCGGAGAAGCTTTATGCAAAGTTCTCCAAATGTGACTTCTGGTTGCGGGAGGTCCAATTTCTAGGACATGTTGTTAATCAGGAGGGGATATTGGTCGATCCGGCCAAGGTTGAGGCGGTGATGAGTTGGGAGGTGCCGAAGTCACCCTCTGAGATCAGGAGTTTCCTCGGGTTGGCAGGGTACTATCGGAGATTTATTAAGGATTTCTCCAAGATCGCAGTGTCGCTCACCAGATTGACCCGCAAGGGTGTTGCATTCTCATGGGGACCCGAGCAGCAGACTTCCTTTGAGACACTTCGCCAGAGGTTGTGCGAAGCCCCGGTATTAGCTCTCCCGGACGGGATGGAAGATTTTGTAGTATATTGCGACGCATCGATTTCGGGACTGGGTGCAGTGTTGATGCAGAGGGGTCATGTGATAGCTTATGCGTCGAGGCAGCTGAAGCCTCACGAGGCGAGATATCCCACGCATGATTTAGAGTTGGGGGCAGTAGTGTTCGCTCTCAAGATTTGGCGTCACTACCTGTATGGGGTTCGATGTACGATATACACGGACCATAAGAGCTTGAAGTATTTGATGGATCAGCCCAACCTAAACATGCGTCAGAGGAGGTGGTTGGATGTGGTCAAGGATTATGATTATGAGATCCTGTACCACCCAGGCAAGGCTAATGTGGTAGCCGATGCATTGAGTCGCAGGGCGGAGAGTACTCCATTGCGAGATGTATGTTTGAGACTGACTGTGATGGCTCCAGTATTGGATGATATTCGTGGGGCACAGGCCGAGGCGGTGCGACCAGAGATGCAGAAGAAAGAGCGGGTCGTTGGGTTAGTTTCAGAGTTCGTTAAGGACGGACGAGGGCTTCTGACGTTTCAGGGTCGGATCTGGGTACCGTTCGTGGGCGGTACGCGTATTACTTTGATGGAAGAGGCTCATAGATCGAAATTCTCGATCCATCCCGGTGCTACGAAGATGTATTTGGATTTGAGAAAAGAGTATTGGTGGCCCTGTATGAAGAGGGACGTCGCATGGTTCGTTGAGAGGTGCTTGACCTGCCGCAGGGTTAAGGCCGAGCACCAGAGGCCGTATGGCAAGTTACAGCCATTGGAGATTCCTGAGTGGAAGTGGGAACAGATCACTATGGATTTCATCACCAAATTGCCGAGGACTGCCAGGGGAGTTGATGCAATTTGGGTGATTGTGGATAGATTGACGAAGAGTGCACACTTCCTTGCCATCAGCGAGAGTTCTTCAGCGGAGAAGTTGGCGGAGATATATGTGAGAGAAGTGGTGTCTCGGCATGGGGTGCCGATCTCGATTGTTTCAGACCGTGATGTACGCTTCACTTCCAGGTTCTGGAAGAAATTCCATGAGGAGCTGGGTACTAAATTGCATTTTAGTACCGCATACCATCCCCAGACAGACGGTCAGAGCGAGCGGACGATTCAGACGCTGGAGGACATGCTTCGAGCGTGTGTGTTAGACTTCGGGGGTAGCTGGGATGCGTATTTACCCTTGGCAGAGTTTTCCAACAACAACAACCATCATTCGAGCATTGGTATGCCACCTTTTGAGCTGTTGTATGGTAGGAGGTGTCGGACCCCCATTTGCTGGGGAGAGGTGGGACAAAGAGTGATGGGCAACATAGAGATCGTACTTCAGACGACAGAGCAGATTCAGCAAGTTAGACAGAGATTATTGACCGCCCAGAGCCGACAGAAGAGTTATGCAGACAGGCGCCGATCCGAGCTTGAGTTTCAAGTCGGCGACTTCGTTCTCCTGAAGGTCTCTCCTTGGAAAGGAGTGATTCGATTCAGGAAGAGAGGCAAGTTGGGGCCCCGGTATATTGGGCCATTTCGGGTGATTGCAAGGATAGGCCGGGTAGCCTATCAGTTGGAGTTGCCAGCGGAGTTGGGACAGATCCACGACACCTTTCATGTGTCGCAATTGAGGAAGTGCATAGCCGATGCGTCGGCAGTGGTTCCATTAGAGGATATTCAGGTGGATGCGAGCCTGAATTATGCTGAGAGACCAGTGGCCATCAGGGATCGGAAGATCAAGGTTCTGAGGAACAAGGAGGTACCTCTGGTGTTGGTTCAGTGGCAACACCGGAAGGGATCGGAAATGACTTGGGAGTCGGAACGTGAGATGCGGGAGCAGCATCCGGAACTATTTTCAGAGTGAGACTTCGAGGGCGAAGTCTAATCCTAGTGGGGGAGAATTGTAACAGCCCGGAATCTCAGGTATTGTTAAAATTATGTTTTTGGGGTGTTTTAAGAGGGGACTCGGCGAGTTGGAGCCTAGACTCGCCGAGTAGGATCGCAGACTTGGTCGCGGGTTCGCGACTGGACTCGGCGAGTCTACGCTGTTTAGCGAAAACCCTAACCATTCAGGTTTGGGACGTATAAAAGGGACTTATTGGCCGTCATTGTTCATTTTAGCCTTCTGAGAAGAACCCTAAATCGGTTGTGTGCATCTGGAGCAAGGATTATAGGCCATTGTTGATTATAGAAGAGTTGTTGTGCAAGGAAGAGAAGGGATTGGCTAAAGGAACAGCAAGGGAGTCACATTATGAGGATTGGGGACACAGAGAATACATCATCCAGGTAAGAACTCGAGTATACTCTGCTATGTTGATGTGATTATGGAATTAGGGTTTATGGAACCCTTTTGTGAATAGATTGAATGTTACCCTAGTCCCCTAATCGATTGTAACCCTGTATTGGGACCTTTGGAGGTCCAGAATGTCCCATGTCTGTGCATTTCGGGAATTGGTGAAGGTTTTGGATTGGAATCCTTATGCCTTAGGTCAATATGTAAATTATAAGTCTTGGGGTGTATCATGAGCACCGAAATGAGGACCTTACGTGATGGATTAGTCTAGGAAGGCCAGACCTATGAATGGTCGGAGCAGTTCTGACCTTAGGATGCAGTTTGAGCGGTTGCATGGCATGGACTCGCCGAGTCCGATGAACAGACTCGGCGAGTAGCTTGAAGAATAACTGGGACTCGTCGAGTTGTTCTTCAGACTCGGCGAGTTGAGTCGGGGTGGCCCCGCGATTCTTCCAGGAGTAACTCGTCGGGTCAAGGAGGATACTCGACGAGTAGAAAGGGAATCTCAGAGAGTTGGAGGACGTCTAGACTCGCCGAGTCGCCATGGCACTCGCCGAGTCCGGTCGAGTTGACCGTTGACCGTTGACCAGAGTTGACCTAAGTCTGACTTCTTAGGGATAGTCACACTTAGAAGATATAAGTGTTAATGAGATATATGTGATGCTATAGGGAGGTTGTAGCTCGACGGATTGTGCACGAGTGATTTCAGGATTTGCTAGCTTTCAGCATTCACGAGGTGAGTCTTCTCACTATACTGTACCCGGAAGGGTTTGACTGTGTGACCGGAAGGTCAGATATGATATGTGATATGTATGTTATATGTGGTAAGTTATTTGTTATATGTGCTATGTATGTCATGGGCCGGAAGGCGATTATATTATGGGCCGGAAGGCAATATGTTATGGGCCGGAAGGCGATATGTTATGGGCCGGAAGGCAATATGTTGTGTGATGGACCGGAAGGTCGGCGTGGGTAGGACCGGAAGGTTTACCCAGCAGGGACCGAAGTCCCCTGAGACACATGGACCGGAAGGTCAGGGCCTGGAAAGACGTATGTGCGTAAGTTGTATATTGGGGAACTCACTAAGCATTTATGCTTACAGTTGTTATGTATGTGTTTCAGGTACTAGCGAGGACCGTGGGAAGGCGCCGGCGTGATCGGTACACACTGAAGGATGTTTTTATGATCTTGGGATTTAGACAATTTGTATTTGACATAACACTTGAATTATTTATGCCTTGTTTTGTATGGAAATAATTTATTTTAAAAATGAAAAATTGGTTTGAAAATTTGCGTTGTTACAACTACGGTCTCATCGGTATCGTCATATTCGGCAAAATTACTTTCTGGTAATTTTTTAATTCAGTCCGGACATTGAGACGCGAAGTGGCCCGACTTATCGCACCGGTAACAAATAATTTTGGACCGGTCTTTTTTATTTTTATTTTTCTGATTAGCATCATAATTAGAATTGGGTTGGTTGGATCGATTGTTATTGGGTTTTTGTTCTTGGGCTGATTTGGCTTTATTGGACCTGTGTGACCCATTTACTTGATTTAACCCATATGACCCATTTGATCCACCATTTGATCCTTTCCACTTTCCCTTTCCCTTCGTTCTTGACGAGCTACCCGCACCAAACGACGAGCCACCTCCTCGAGACGTTGATTTTACAAATAACATCCTTGATCCTTCACCACTATCATCCGCCTCCTTTACCCTCTCTTCGTAAGCTTTCAACCGTCCGAAGATGTCCTCGAACCCTACTGTCTTCAAATCGAGAACCTGCTCAAGTGACGCCACGATATGCAGAAACTTTCTTGGTACGGATTTTAACAGCTTCTTCACCATCTTCGATTCTTCGATGGTTTCTCCCAGTGACGCCAATTGGAAGGCGATTCCTGATAATTTCCCGGCGAAGGAATCAATTGATTCTTTCTCTGACATCATCAATCTGTCGAGCTCGGAATTTAGGGTTTGAAGTCGGGCTTCTTTCACTCGATTGGCACCAACGTGCCTCGCTTTGATCGATTTCCAGAGGACTTTAGCTTATTCGACATCTCCCAGTTGCATAATCAACGATTCTGGTATTTCTTGGTACAACAATCCGATTGCCAGGTAATTTTTTCATCATTATCGTCTGTTCCTGGATCAATCGTTGTCCAAGCTTTGTGAATTCTGAGCACTATTTTCATCATTAGTGCCTAGACGGTATAGTTGGTGGAAGTAAGCATCGGACATGCGATTGTGGTTGTCCCAACCTCCTTCACTCTCAATGGAGGAGGGCCCTGCACCATCTTCTACGTCTGACATATTGACCTAGCTCGTCAATAGGTAAACAACTCGATCTCACAGCTTCTTAACCTAAGCTCTGATACCAATTGAATGTATAACACAAACAATTAATCAAACTATGTCTTTGATTAAATGAGAAAATAACTCAAAACTCAATTTGTGAATACAATCTCTTACCTTACACGGCTAAACAAGATGTATGTGTATATATATATATATATATATATATATATATATATATATATATATATATATATATATATATATATATATATATATATATATTCTAATCTACCGACTTGTAATTAGATCACAATTAGGATACTAGAAACTGACTTGAACATAGCTTCCTAAAAACTAAGTTGTTTTTGCTTGGTCTCCAAATCCTACTCGACTTAGGATTCCAACAATCATTGTGATGTAAGCTCCATTATTTTTGTCATTGACTGTGTGGAACCATGGTAGAAGTTTTTGGAAGGTTTATTTCAAGGTTTGTGCCTACAATTTCTAGCTAAAAAGTATATTGTAATTAAATTTCATAATTTTCAGCTATGGTTAATGTGATATTTTAATTTAAAAAAAAAAAAAAAAAAAAAACTAACATGATAAAAATATAAAGATTTTCTTCTTGAAATACACTCATATATGAAATATAAACAGTGAAAATTGAAGGAAATATAGTTAGAGTTAAAGAGAATAACAAAAAAGGTAGTTTGAAGAAAAAAGAAAATAAAGTTACAAATGTTATCTTACTCATGGTTGTTTAGTTATTTTCACATTGCGTATTGTAATATTTCTTTTGTTTATGAAAATATCTATAAAAACTTTGCCTATTATTAAAAAATTTAGTGTTCATGTCAATAGTTGGATTATCGCGAGAGTTTACGTTAGCTTTATGCCAAAAAGGTATTATCGTGAATTTGCGATTTGCTCTTCACGAATATCATAGTCATTTTCTTAAATTTTGGAAAAAAATTAGTACCTAATCTTTTTTTGGAAACGGAAAATATATTATAAAAAAGGTATCCAAATCTAGCAAGAAGCTAGAAAATGGAACCAGAAGGAACAGTACAAATACATAAAAGGATTACAAAGCACTAAAAGGAGAAACTAACCATTCATCCCAACTACATATTCTGTTTTTACCCCTGTGCTTCAGCCAATAAAAGGTCATTAGCTTAATACTTTCGGAACCGTGAAGAGGCGAAGTACCTTCAGTATGGAATAATCGTTTATTCCTAAACATCCATAGATTCCAAAGCAAGCAATAGCATATGACAACAAACCTTTCCTTTTTCCATTGGTTGTTACACCAGGTGGTTGCCAGATGAAGAAAAACACCTACATTATTGAATGAGGACAGGTCACTTGGTACACCACACCAGCTTAAGATGTTATTTCTTATCGCAGTAGCAAACGGACACTCCATCAAAACATGATTGGTAGATTCAGGCGACCCAATACAGGCACTGCATAGCAGTGAGTTTACCATAATACCCCTTTTCTCCAAAGCTAGAGCTGTAGGAATTCTGTCTTGGACAGCCCTTCATATGAAGCATGACACCTTGATCGGAACCACGTTACTCCATACCATATCCAAAGTATCAGGAACGTTCCCATACATAGAATCAACAATCTTCCTGAGAGAGCAGACTGAGTACCTGCCATCAGCATTTAGCCTGCAACTCCAATAGTCTGAGCCCGTCCTTAAATGAATGCTAGAAACATCAATAGAAAGGGTGCTAACAACAGAGTCTAATCCCAGGTCAGCAGGACTAGACTTCTAATTCCATCCATAATTCGAACCACCAATTCTGTCAGCTACAGTGCATCGTTTCCTGGATTCCAATTCAAATAAGGACGGATATTTTACCTTTAAACTACCTGACCCGAGCCACGAATCATACCAAAATAGGGATTCATTCCCAGATTTAATCACCAATCTGAATATATCTTGGACGTCAATACCTAGCTCAAGCAGTGTCTTTTTAATTCTACAGATATTATTCCAAACGCCACAAGATGTGTTTCTAGAAAGATAATCAAAAGGCTTATCCGCTAAGTTGTGGATCCCATAAATCACCCGGGCCCACAGGGAATGTCTGTCATTCTTTAGTCGCCACCACCATTTAACAAGTAACCCAATATTTAAGGCTTTTATGGAACCCACTCCCAAACCCCCATTACGTTTAGCTGTTAGCACCTTATCCCAACTAACCCAGTGAATTTTTTCTTTTCATCACACCCACCCCATAAGAAAGATCTTCGAATCTTCTCTAGTTCATCTAACACACCTGTTGGAGCTTTGAATAGCGATAGGTAATAGGTAGGCAAGTTCCCAAGAACTGACTTAATTAGAGTCAATCTACCACCGAACGATAAGGTTTTAGCCTTCCATAAGGATAGTTTGGAGTGGAATTTATTGATAACTGGCTTCCAATTTTTAATTAAATTCATATTTGCGCCAACTGGGACACCAAGATAAACGAACGGAAGAGCACCCGCAGCACAACCCAATAAGTTAGCCCAATTCACAGCTTCTGTCACAGAGGTTCCGATACCGAATACCTTCGATTTCTGAAAATTAACTTTAAGACCCGATGAGATGTGAAAACATCTCAGAATACGAGCAAGGTTCTTTAGGTTAGTCCGAGACCATTCGCCTATGAACAACGCATCATCAGCGTAGAATAGGTGGGAGATATTCGGACCATTTCTGGGAATTTGGACACCACTGAATAGGCCTTTGTTGCAATCAGTTTTGAGAGCAACACTTAAACCTTCCATAGCTATAATGAAAAGATACGGGGATAGAGGATCACCTTGACGAACGCCTCTAGATATGGGGAATTCTTTCGTCGGGGATCCATTAATGATCACTGAGGCTCCAGACGAAGACAAACAACCCCGAATCCACATCCGCCATTTATTACCAAAACCCATCTGTTCAAGGACCGAATCCAAATATTGCCAATTCACCGAATCGAAGACTTTATCAAAGTCAACCTTGAAGAGCAGGATTTCTTTTTTTGATCCCTCTTCGCCCATGAGCAAACCTCATTAATCATAAGCGGACCTTCAAGTATACAACACCCCTCCACATATGCCGATTGTTCATTTCCGATTACCTTCCCAATAACAGATTTCATCCTATTGGAAAGAATTTTACTTATGATCTTACTCATACATCCCATTAAGCTTATAGGTCTGTATTCGTTCAATGATAATGGGTCTTTGATTTTAGGAGCTAGAGTGATGAATGACGAGTTACATCCCCTAGCAAGCGATCCGAACTCCTCAAAATGTTTAACAAACTTCATCACGTCACATTTAATGATGTCCCAAAAAATTTTAAGAAACTTGAAGGTATAACCATCCGGACCCGGGGCTTTTTCACCTCCACAATCCGAAATCGCAGCCTTAACCTCCTCAATACAGAAAGGGGATTCAATTGTAATGGCACCCATCATGGAAATCGACTTAAAATGCGAATTGATTAGTTTGGGTCTTGAAACATGAACCTCAGTAAATTTGTCATGGAAAAATCTAAAAACTTCCCCTTTAATCTCATTAACCTCTGTTGTCCAGCGACCATTAATCTTGAGACCATGAAGAAGATTCCTTCGATTTTTGCAGTTAATGTATCCATGAAAAAATTTACTATTTTCATCACCATCAACGGTCCATTTTATTCTAGCTTTCTGTTTCAAATCAAGGACCTTAAAGCGTTCCCACTCTGATATCTTTTTGATCCCAGTGTTCCAGCCTTCCACTTTAGCAGGAGAGAGGGGCCTGGACATTGCAAGTTTCTCAAAGTCTTTAATCAAGACCATATTATCACTATACACCTTCTTTTCTTCCTGTTCAACGTCTCTTCTCCATTTCTTAATTGACTCCTTCAAGAACTTGAGTTTGGCCGCCAGGTACGCGTCAGGGGTACCATACCCCATAAAATTGTTCCATGAATCAATAACAACTTGATCAAATCCTTCTCTGAGAAGCCATGAGTTAAAAAGTTTGAACGGAATTGGACCAAAATCTGCCATAACAGAAATTAAGGTAATGGGACTGTGGTCGGATAGCTCACGTGGATGAGTCGTTACAGCACTAAGAGGAAAGGAGGATAGATAGACTGGGCAGACCAGAAATCTATCCAACTTGCTTAGTTTGGCGTCAATTCGACTCATAAATGTAAATTTTTCCCCACCCATATTGAGGTCCTTTAGATTAGCTCCTTGTATGAATCTATTAAAAGCAAAAGCACTAGAAGGGCAGAATTGGGAGTTACACCTTTCGCTGGGATTTCTCACAACATTAAAATCACCAAACACAACCCACATGCCTGTTCTTTCATTCATAATTCCAAGTAGTTCATTCCAGACCTTTTTCTTATCTGAACGAGACTGGGGGCCGTAAACATTAATTATATTCAGGTTTGCTTTCGTATTCTTACACTTACCAATGACAATTAGAAAGTATCGATTCTTGATTACTTCAAATTCGAGGAAGCATGTGGTATCCCATATAGAGATCAGTCCACCCGAACGACCACTTGAATCCACACAAGCAAAGTCAAAATCGTTTGAATCCCAACACCCTTTGACATCAATATTAGAGGAGACAGTTAATTGAGTTTCCTGTAGTCCTACAAAATTGGCTTTGTGAGAGATCTTCAATCTTCTTACCCAACCCACTTTCGCAACCTCGCCCACCCCTCTTACATTAAGTGACAGGAAATTCATTGATTTGGAGAAATTACACCCAAACCACCCACCACCTCAGCTAGAATGTGGTTGTCAGCCTCCATTTGAAAGCCAATTTCAGTCCCTATGGCCACCGTTTGCCGTATTTCGCTAGAAATAGACTCATCTAGACCGTCAGGAGCATGATTAATCGCTTCAGAGGGGACAGGGTCCCTGTTAAGATCCAGTGAAGCAGAATTGCTGAGGGAACGAGAATCATTGCCATTCGGGGATAACAGGTTGTTGACCGAAGAAGGAACCACACGGGGGGGGGGGGGAGCGACAACCTCTAGATCTTTTCCTTCTTTTAATTTTTGGTCCACTACTGCATCGACAAGAACGAGATGAAGAATCACCGCTCTGGACTGGAGGAGAAGAAATAGGAAGTGGGCCGATACTATCACACAACCCAGAATAATTAATAGGCCCATTAACGTGTAAATTGGTGTCCACACCCATAACCATCGGATCTTCTACTCCTTTGTGTTCCGAATCTTCAATTATCCCGCCGTTTTTTAGGTCATGGGGAACTCCGATCGTCACACATTCATTAACCGCATTCACACAATTCTCGCCCAGGGAAATCTTCTCCCGCGATTCAACGGTCACATCCATTTCATTTACAAGGTTCCCCGGAGACTTTCCAGCACCATCGTGACTACTCACCTTCTCCAGTTGGAATTCAGGTGAGCCACCAAGTCGGAATTCACCCTCCTCTAAATCTTTATCATTTTCCTGCAACCATGTTTCAGAGATACCCTCTTCTACGTCTTCTTCTTCATTATCTTCATGGTCAAACTCATCTGCTACCTTATCAAAGTGACACGATTTGAATGGCGACCAATCGTCAGTGTACTCGACTACTCCAATCACATGCACTACACCATCAACAGTGATTTGAATCTCTTCATTAATCCACTTCATACGCGATGTTAACACGCCCACCTTACCCATAGATAGATCTCTACTGTCAAAAATATTATCAAATGGAATTAAGACCTTCCCGAATCTGCCAGCAATCCGAGAAAAATTATCTGCATCCCAGTATTTTAAGGGAACACCGATAATCTTCAACCAAGCCAACCTTTCGTAACCCATATTCTTTTGATCTTCTAATATCATCCACTTGAACCATTCTTGCCATCTAGCTTTGTCCTCCAAGAACTCACGTGCATCCTTGGACGAGCTAAATTTGATGGCCATCCTTAGCCCACCAAGGTATTTAGTATCCTCCGACGTAAAAGTAGGAGATGGCAGGTTGGCAATATGGTCAAGGCTATGAGCCTCACCAATCAGAAGTTTCTTTTGTATCCATTCACTGAAGGCTGTATTGGGATTAAGCAGGATGGGGGGAAGGGGGTGAGGGCAGAGTTACTATTACGAGAACCGCTACCTGACACCACTTGTGCAAAGGATTTTGGACCGCCAGAGTCCCGGAAGGCAGAATGTGATTCGACTTGTCTACCCCTTAGAGGTACTCTATAGGGGGTCTTCTCCTTTTGATATTTGGCCAAGTTAGACGTAAGAGTAATGCCATAGAGTTTGACACCCTGCATATCAGCTTCCATGGTTCTTATGTCCTTCACACCAGTGTATCAGATGAACGCAAAGTTCTGCTTACGTTGGTTCTTCTTCCCACCAATGTAAATATCCGATACGTGGCCAAATCTGTCAAACACACTATGCAGATCTACTTTGCTGATTCCATCTTGAAATCCTACCACATAAAATGTAGTTGTGTCCGCCATGTAACTCCGATCGTTTCCTTGCTTGTTCCGACGACGTATCTCAGTCCACTCGTCTCCCGTGTCCACCGTCTTTCGTCCTCCCATGACGTCACTAAAAATGTGGTCGCTAGGTATATAAGATGGCCTAATATCCTCTCGAGAAACACTAGATACTGGTTACTGGTTACTACTGGATAATTAGACCCTAATCACACACCCATTTTTTATGGTCATCTTAGTTCAAGATGAATATATCAAAATCTTTTTCACTAAAGTCTTTTAATGACATATTAATGTTAGCTCAACAAATCAAAAAACTTATAATATTACAATTATAATAAAGTTTTTTCACAAACCTTATTTATAAGTCCTGCAAAGCTTAAGATAAAAGAAATAAAGTATAATTATAATTATAAAATAAATTAATATAAAAAGTTTGTAATTCATATTGTTACAAAATATGTACAAAAAAGATTTAAAAAAAAATAACTCTCACAATAACTTGTTTGACATTCATAATATTTTGTTTGTTGGACGTTTATGACATTAACCCTAACATGCTTCGTCCTAAACCGACACGGTATCAATCTATTGGTAGTTGGTCAATAGATAAAAAAAAAGTTTTGTAGAATATGTAGAATATAATAGCAAAAAGGAAACAAAAATAAAAGTTATGGTTCAACATAGACATAATAATTTTGTATAAGTAATAACTTTTATGACTTTAACTATATATCTTATTCCTATAAGTGTCATTTTTTTTGTTAATATCCTTAAATATGAAATGACATAAAAACCTTTAAAAAAATCATTTTAATATCAAAACAGGTCCGACCTTAACATGCCGGACACCTTGTGCGAAAATCAAAATGAGGCCCCATAATATTTTTTTTGCAAAATATGATTAATTAAATTTGATATCACTAAATTCAAAACTCAAAATTACTATCAAACATCTTGTAAATTCATGGCTATAAAATCATGTATCCACTCATTAGATGTTCTAGTTTCTAGGATCATACATGTTCATTGAAGTATCTACTTTGTGATCATCATTACCATTCAAGGCGGTTATGTCTTCATCTATACAAGACATATCTTTTGGTACTTGCAGTTAAAATTTTTCTAGGTTCTTCCACAATATTATTAACTTCTTCTCTAGGTTTTTTCATAACTTTATGAACTTCATCCATGTTTTCTAGCACATGTAATTCAACTTTTTCTTCTCTACGTTCTTACGTAAATGATTGCTCATTACGATGGTGTTTCGACATTTGTTTAACGATGAATTGATTGATAGATCCTTTTTAACTATGAATAAATTGTTTTTTTTTTTGTTTTCTTTTTACGTTTAGAACAACCCGACTCAAATTTTCTAGTTAGAAACAATTTTTTTTAACAAAAAAAAAAAATCAATATTAATAACTTAACAATATATATATATATATATATATATATATATATATATATATATATATTTGAAATATTTATCAAAAGTTAATGTTTAAAATAATTAGAGCAGCAAACAAAATTTTTGTTTTCTAACATTCATAAGATATCTAAAATTTACTAATGCTCTATTCTAATCCCTCTATACCAAACATTGAAAAGCTAAAGCTATAAATATAAGTGATAGAGTGATAAACATAATGCACAAGACAATATACTATATGAAAGGAAAAACAAGAACATTGTTTTTTTTTTTTTTTTTTTTTTTAAACTTTCTCTACTTTATTATTCTTTAACTTTATTATGAATTTATAAATAAATCATTCAAAAAATGAGCATTTAGCCTAAGAGAGAAAGAAGCTAAACGCCGGTGGGATTTGGAAAATTTAAAGAGAGACGAACAATACCGACAATCTAGTTGTACCGTTATTAAGTTTGTTAGGGTTTGATCTTTTGGTGAATTTTATAAAACCTATAACATTTTCTTGAACTTATAATAGAAACGTATGTTTATTTTTTATATAGATATTTTTCTTAAATTTTTTATAAATATAGAATTTATGATAAGAATTTGATTTTTTGATTTTCGTTGATTTTTTTTCACAATTAAAATTACTTTAAGATTGCAACCAAATGTTACATTGTGTATATAGTTAGCTGCTAAGTTTCTTTAATAAAAACACATAAAATTGTATTTTATGAAAATACCAACATCATTACTATATATTTTCTTTAAATTTAGAGGCCCCTTAAAATCGGAGGCACTATGCGACCGCATCACTTACACACCCTCAGGACCGAACCGCCACTGGTATGAATGTGTGTTTAGTACAATATCTGTAACAATTTGTTTAGTTAACTTTGTGAATAATCCGAAACTTATCTACTCTAATAAATGAATGTTTTTTTGTCATATGTCAGACTCTCATTCAATTTGTCAAATGTTATTTTATAATTATTTTGAATTAATTTTTTTCCGCATATCATTTTATGGGTTTTTTTCTATTTTAATAAATTTCACATAATATTTCAATGTAATAATTACAATAAAGTAGTAATAAATGAATATCAATTTCATTAATGGACTTATCTTCTTATTTCAAAATAACCAAATTAAAGCTCATTAGTTTATTTTGCTTATTTATTTCAATTTAAAAGATAAAAAAAATCAATTTTAATAATTCATTATTTTTCTTATTTTCTTATAAATCCAAAGTTCTTAAATATTTAAACATTTATATTTATTTTTTTAATTAACCCATGTAATATATATATTTTACACCTAGTTTAATATAATATGAGATTCTTAAATTCAAATCTCCATCGGAGATGTAGGTTGAAAAGAATGGTCTCAAGGCTTCTTATTAAGGGAACACTTATTTCCAATAATAATCAATAAAAAAAATTGAGGTGAATTGCAACAATTACTAGGTTTTGGTGGCTTTCTGTAAAGTGATGTAAACTTCAAGGTGCTTCCCGCGACAAGGAATATGAGCAATGGCTAACCGTTTTCAACGATCAATGTGTACCAGAAACACCTCCTGATTTTATCGGTCATTTCCCTTTTTTTTCGCGCCAAAATCACTCCCAAATTAGGTTCTCATCAGTATCTCGCTCGTGCGAAACTAGGCTAGTTTTCCGTTTTGTTTCTTCGATTTTGATCTTCTTGGAACAGGATCTGATAGATTGAAAAAATTGAAGAATTTTAAGGTAAGTAGGTTTCTTCAATTTGATCTGAAATCTTCTTTCATTGTGTTAGATACTGCTCATTCGTGTTTAATTTTATGAATATGGAGATTTTTGTTGTGCTTTATCTGAATGTCCAAATTGCTACCCTCATATTCGAAATGTTATTTCAGTCTGTGCGCATGTGAGATATTGTTTTTTCGT
The DNA here is from genome assembly GCF_002870075.4 of Lactuca sativa. Taxonomy (NCBI): domain Eukaryota; kingdom Viridiplantae; phylum Streptophyta; class Magnoliopsida; order Asterales; family Asteraceae; genus Lactuca; species Lactuca sativa. The sequence goes on from NC_056623.2 coordinate 38,761,836, forward strand.
GTTTGATTTTTCTTCGTTGAGCTGTGAAATGAATCTGGAGATGTTTATTTTGCGTATTTCAGATGTTTAGATTGCTACCTTCATTTTCAAAAATCATACTAAAAAACATCAGTTGCTCGAGATCTCATTTTATAATTTCAATCATACAAATGTGATGATTTTGTAGCTGAGTCTCCAGATTCGCATCATACAACAATATATTGTTTGATCACATGCATCCAAAACCTTGTTTCCTAATATGATCTTCTCAGCTACATAATTTGTGTTTATGTTTGCTTTGATTGGGTGATGCAAGATGATCCTATTTCTGTAACTGATGACATAAAATTTCATTTGATGATTTGATGACAATACAGAGTGAGTAATATGCATACATGATCCCCTACATGTCTGGATTGGTGATCAGTTGCTGAACAGAGTAACACATCTGGGGCTAATCGTGTTTGTAATTCTGGTGTTCATCGTGTGGCCTTAGCATTCATGGTACCAGATCCAATTCAACTCCACTTAACCAAACTACCAGAGATATCACAGTGGTACCATTGGCAGTTAAAAGATCTTAAAAGAATTGTTGTTACAATCACTGTCATGATTCCCCTTTCTTCCTCCCCCATTCACTTCCCAAAATGTTTGACAATTGTCACACCACAATATACATAGGTGGTCAAGAAGAAAGATTCGTAAGGTACAAATTAATTACTGAAACATAATCAGATAATCTGTCAAGTAACAATTTGATTCTTCAATGTTTTAATTTAGGTTGAATGTTCTGGATTCGAGTTTGTCATATCCATCTAATATAATGAAGAGGTGTGGATTCAATATAGAAGGAGCACCCCCTTCTGGTCATCCACGTACCACTGCATCTAAATCAATTAAGTATGTGAGAAGAAGGTCTGAAGGACTTATAAATTTTGGCCAAACTTTAAAAACCGGAGTCTCACGTGCAGTGTTTTCAGAAGATCTAAAAGTCTCTGAGAACAAAATAATCGATCCTCAAGACAAAACACTTTTGTTATGGAACAAGTTTCTGGTGTTATCTTGCATTCTTGCAGTATATGTGGATCCTTTATTTTTCTATATTCCCGTTTATCATAATACGGAAAGTTGCTTAAAAATACATAGAAGTTTAGCACACTCCATTACAACTGTGAGAACCATAGTTGATATTTTCTACCTTGTACGCATTGGTCTCCAGTTTCGTACAGCTTATATAGCTCCATCATCAAGAGTGTTTGGACGTGGTGAACTTGTCATAGATCCTGCACAGATTGCAAGAAGATATATGCAACGTTATTTCTTTGTTGACATTCTCTCTGTGCTACCTTTACCACAGGTTGAAGTATTCATTTTGTATACAAAAAAATCAGTGGTCTTTTTTTTTTTAGTGATCTTATTTATTTATTTCAGATTGTGGTGTGGAGGTTTCTTCAGAATGATCATGGTTCGGGTGTTTTGGGTACAAAAAAGATTTTACTGTGGATTGTGATTGTGCAATATATTCCTAGATCTCTTCGTATTCTACCGTTGTTTTCAGAGCTCAAAAAAACTGTGGGTGTCATTACTGAAACAGCTTGGGCTGGTGCAGCTTACTACTTGGTTTGGTTTGTTCTTGCTGGTCATGTAAATGCTCTTTCTTTCTTTTTCACTTAATTTCATATATATCCATCGGTTTCATTTATAAATTATGCATGAAAAAATGTTTATCTGATTTGAAGTGATGTGAACAGATATTTGGAGCTTTCTGGTATCTGTTAGCTGTGGAACGTAAGAGTGCATGTTGGGCGCAAGCATGTCGTGATGAGAGTAAATGTGAGATAGAATATCTTTACTGTGGACATGACGAGACAGAAGGATACAAAGCTTGGCTGCAAGTTGCTAAAGCCACTCTTGATGAACATTGCGTTGAAAGTGAATCCTATGGAGAATTTGATTATGGGATTTACTTACAAGCTGTGCAATCTCAAGTTGATTCCTCTGAACATTTTCCATCTAAATACTGCTACTGTTTGTGGTGGGGATTACGAAACTTAAGGCAAGTCCATTTCTTTTATAAATTATAACCCACCTAAAAATTCTAATCAAAACATCTCTCAACATTTGCTCAATTCCATACAACAGTACACTCGGTCAGGGGCTTGAAACCAGTACATATGCTAAAGAAATTATTTTCTCAATCATAATCGCCATTTCTGGGCTCATACTCTTTGCTCTTCTCATCGGCAACATGCAGGTAATATTTAGCCCAATAATAATCTCGTGCCACGTGGAATGGGTTTTTTATGTTTTGGTTTTTGGTTTTTGAACAGACGTATCTTCAATCGCTTTCGGTTCGTTTAGAGGAGATGAGAATCAAAAGGCGTGACTCTGAACAATGGATGCATCATAGGTTGCTTCCTCAAGAGCTTAAAGAACGAGTGCGAAGATATGATCAGTACAAATGGGTGGAAACAAGAGGAGTAGATGAAGAAAGCTTAGTCCAAAGTCTACCAAAAGATCTCAGAAGGGACATCAAAAGACACCTCTGTTTAAATCTAGTCAAAAGGGTATGTTACTGTAATTAAACAAACTTCCATGCACTGAAAACTTAAAATCCTAACTGTTGCAGGTTCCATTGTTTGCAAATTTTGACGAAAGATTACTAGACGCCATATGCGAGAGACTTAAACCAAGTCTTTACACAGAAAGCACGTTTGTTTTAAGGGAAGGCGACCCTGTCGACGAAATGTTGTTCATAATCCGGGGGCGTTTAGAAAGCGTCACGACAGACGGCGGGAGAAGCGGTTTTTTCAACCGGGGGTTTTTGAAAGAAGGCGATTTTTGCGGAGAAGAGCTGTTGACGTGGGCGTTGGATCCCAAATCGGCGGGTAACCTACCGCCGTCAACACGAACGGTTATGGCGTTAACGGAGGTGGAAGCGTTTGCGTTGATCGCAGACGAGGTGAAGTTTATAACGAGTCAGTTTAGGCGGCTTCATAGTCGGCAAGTTCAGCATACTTTCCGGTTTTATTCACAGCAGTGGCGGACATGGGCGGCGAGTTTTATTCAGGCGGCATGGAGGAGGTATTCCAGGAGGAAGATTTTGGAATTGCATCGGTTGGAGGAGGAAGAATCGGATGAGGATTATATGGATGATTATGAGGAGGAAGATGAGGAGGAGGTTGAAGAGGATGTTAATGAAGAAACTGCGTTGATTAGAGGGCGGGTTTCGTCGTCGTCGTTTGGTGCGACGATGTATGCGTCCAAGTTTGCGGCTAATGCTATGAAACGGGTTCAGAGGAAGCGGGGAGTGTCGACCGGATTTATTAGTCTTCAAAAGCCTTCCGAGCCGGATTTTGGTGATTTGTAGATGGAAATTTACATTTATTAAGTTGTGAATTATGAACGGATGTTGTAGCTGTTTTGAATTTTTGATGTGATATAGATTATAGCCGACCCCAGGGGAAAAACGTTGTTAAACGTTACACGGATTGTGAAAGAGATTATTTTCTCCTTAACTGTGGCCAATACTGGGACACGGTGACAAAAATGAAAGCAGAAAATAATATAAACAGGAAAATTGTGTACTTATGATATACATATGTGAATAAATTATGGTACCCCATCCCCACCACATCTCTTGATGTTTGTATGGGGGGTTAACTCACTCTCAGAGTCTCAGGTACGCCATGCGGAAGATAACTCCAAATCCACGTCTTCCTCCCACCATGTTGCTTTCTGTAACCACATCATGCATTTGTAAGTTGTAACCCAAGAACTATTTGTAAAATGTCTAATAATAATTACTATACCCTCAAACAAAAACAAATGTATCTTGTCCATTACCACAAATTATATGTAACAGTATAGATATAGTGTTTTTTTTATATACCGGGTAGGGGCAGTTAGTTTTTTGAAAAATGCAAATTTTTTATGGTTAAACTGAAAAAATAACAAACCATATAGATATAGTGTTTTTTATATAGTTTGGCCGAAAACATTGAAGATTTTTTTTAAAATTTCATGCAAAGAAAGAAATTAAATGAAAGAAATTAGTATGAAAAGAAGCAAACCCTGTAACCACGACGAAGGAATTCAAGTTGGCTTCCTTGTTCCTCCTTGAGTCCAAGTACCCTCAGTAATTCTTCCTTGGTCTAAAGTAAACATGCCAAACAAATCTCTCAAAACTCAGAAACATATTTTATTTTATTTATACTGAAAACAGAAAAAGGGTAATAACGGAAATTTACTTCATTAAGCGTGAAGCGCGTTTCGCTTTCTGCAACACAGGCATACGAATTATCTGCTTGCTTAAGCATCACCTGCCAGGGTCCTGCATTATCATAAGGTTAATATCAACAGGTTAAGCACTGTTTCTTTTTTTATTAATTGACTTAATGGGGACATGGGGCTGTTACTTTTTTATTTAATGAGCTTAATAGATTAAGCACTTAATCTCCACAGCTATATATGTTTATTTCTTTTTACTCAATCCAGACTGAATGACTTAGCGGGTTAAGCCTAAAAATAATGTGGCTTAATGTATTAAGACACTAACCCTTTAACTACTTGCCATTATTTTTTCCTCCCAACTCCTCTCATGCTAAAACCGGTGAATATTGTGAAAAACATTATTACCCATTCAGTCACTTTACCCATAAAGGACCTTTAACGATATATGGATGCTTCTTTTTGACTTAAAGAAAAAAGAACGACTTGACTTAACAGATAAAGTGAGGGAAAGGTTAAGCCCTAAATTTTTACAGATTTTCCCAAAGGGAGGAAAACAGAAATTCAAGTTAACTTATATCACAATTGTTACCTGGGTATTGGCGGAAGAGGGCACCATCGTAATTAACAATGTATGGTGGTACTGCCACTGTCTTGCATTTTAAAGTAAAAAGATAATAAAAATAAAGTAAAATTTAATAAATACAAAAGCATGAGAGAGAGAGAGAGAGGTACCTTGGAATACTCTCTTATTCGAATATAAAAGACTGGAACAAACTGAGAAAGAAATCGGTAGTGTAAATCCTTGGGTGGAAAACCAACAAGGCCAAGGTCAGCTCTGTGATTTCAATAGTTTCATTTGTCAAGCAAGAAGTAAGGTTTTTCACAACAAACATGAATTCCATCTGAATTCAAAGGGTATAAACGGAATTACCGCAAAGTTTCAAGCTCCAGATTAAATAGGAGGGCGGGTGTTGATCCACCAAACTTTTCCTATATAATATTGGAGTATAAATACAATACAGAGTAAGGTAACAAGAAACAGCACTACAGAGATAAATGATGAATATAAGAGAAAGTACACCCTACCAGATATTTCTCAATGGTAGCAAGTTCACGGGTGCTGCAACTGATGAATACAAAAAGTGTTGGTGGTTTGTCAGACAGCCACCTTTCTGTGCTTCATAAAAGGAGACAATTATGAAAACAAGAATCCAGTCAAAACTTGTGATTCTGTTTATATACTTGTTACTTAAAATGATTACAGCTATAAAAAAAAGGGTAACCTTGATTGTCATCATCAAAATCAAAATCAAGAGTGTTCCTTATAGATCTGAAGAAAGAACCAACAGGACCAGTGGGAATATCATCCAAGGAACCAATAGTGATCTCATCAATCTGTAAGAAAACCACAAATATTGGATTACAAGAAATTGTTTTTCTCATCAAATAGATGCAACAAGTGATCCATACATAAATTTTTATATTAATATGAAACAATTTACATATTACAGAAATTAGTTCTAAATTAGCTAGCTGAGTTACCAAGTCAATAGCTGATTTGAACAGCTCGGAGGCTCTTCGTTTTTCTGGATTATCAGGAAACACCTACATCAAACAATAAGTTTAACATAAATATATCTTAATCAAGAAAATTCACCGGATATGAAATAAGGTTAAATGCAAGAAATAATATCGTATGTTCATTTATCTGTTTATTATAGCATTCTAATTTCGTTTCTTCCTATTATAGCATTGTACTTCGAGAAATCACCCCAATTATAGCAATGTCATTCAAATACAAAGCAATTATTTATTTTTTATTTTTTCAAAGTACCATGTCTCGATAAAAAGAATGAAAGCAAAATGGTATTATTAGGTAGATTCTTTAAAGTAGAATGGTCTTGCTAAGAAAAAGTTTAAAGTATTGTAATAGATGGAAATGAAAGTAAGGTGATATAATAAGCAAATAAATGAAACTACGTTGTTATTTCTTACATTTAGCCCTAAAAAGTAAGTGTAGACTTACAACGCAAGCTCGTGTTTCCCTTCTCTCTTTAAGCTTCCTAACAACAGCCAAGGCAAGTTGAACATTGGCATCACTAAACTCATCTGAAGATCCCTTCATAATGTCATATAGGATTAGGGGAGGCTTTTTACTAAGAAAGGAAAAGCTTTACAGAACCAGCAAGAAAGCATGAAGAGGCTATGAAGATACCTTATATGAAGAAATGCTGGTTGGCAATGGCCTGTTAATGCCATCAAATAACAAATGTAAGCAGCAGTTTTATCAAAATTAAGAAAATTGAACAGGGAGCAATCAAACAATGTATAACGTTTATGTACAACTACTTTCCACAAATGATCCAAAACTTCGATTAATATGATCGTTTAGAAGACGTTGCAACTGATGAACTGAGAGTGATTCAACTCTACCCTTGATGAAATGGCAAATTGCAATTACATTTCCTCAATTTATCCCCAATTACGTTGTTCTAACATGTCAAGCGTACGAATGGCTTATTTGTGACTAAAAAAACCGTGCACTAAACAAACAGAATCGTGCAATGAGGAACATTTACCCTTTCACTAAGTTCTCGCTAAAATTACAATCTGAAGCAACAATGAGTTCGATTGATGAACCAAAAGGTACAAACAGGAACAAAATATTCATTGGATGCTAAAGTTAAGAGAATTACGGAAAATCGATTTCAAGGCGGGTTTTGCCATCGTCGAGAGCACAAGCGAGGGAATTAGCGGCGTCGGTAACAAGAACTTCGTATGATTTAGGCTTGTAAACTGATACCCCAAGCTTTCGAGCAGTTGTTGGTGTAGAAGAAGCTTCGTTGCTGCTGCACTTGATTGAATTCACTGCAAGCTTATTGGGGGAAGAGAGAGTTTGAGACAAATTGAAGAGGATTCGAGAGGGGGGTACAGAGAAAGGAGCAGAGAGAGTGAGATGATGATTGTGACTACGGGAGTAAAGGCGCGAAGAGGAAGGCGAAAATGAGGAAGCCATAGCCATTTTAGAGGAACGAAGACAGAGCAGAAATTGAGGTGGAGGAGAGATAACGCTTCCAGGAACAGTTGGAGGGGATTAACCGTTGATAACCAAACAATTCTTTATTCTTTTGATTTATGTTGAGTAAAAATTATGACGGTAAAAAAAGGAAATCGAGTAATAATGTTTTTTAAAAAGAACAAAGTAACAAGATAATTTTAAAATTGACCATTTGGTTCGGAATGATCCATTTTAGATCTGTATTTTTGTAATGGATAAATGGGTATACTATCCGATCCGGTAATATGACCCTCTATAAATAATATTTCGAATCCATTTTGGATTTTATTTCAAACTTACTTTCATTTCGGACACCAAACAAAATTTACCCATTAGGTCACTGAAGATTTAATTGCGTCTAATTGACCGATAAACTTTTTTTTGTTCTATTATACCATTGATACCGGTGATAGCCGGTCACAAACCCAAATAGAATCCACATCACCGGTTGTCCATGTAATCGATGGTATATTATAACCGGAAAAAATTGGTCAGTTGGATATAATTATATAAGTTTTGGTGACTTAAAAAGCAAATAAAATGTTATTGACCGTCATTTTTATGACAATTTCATAGAAAATATTAAAAAACTTTTAAACACCATTTATATATCTAAAATCTTTCATTTTGCCTCAACTTAATTGTTTTAAGAATATTCAGAGTTCCAGACCGCCCATAAGACAATTAAGATATTTTTCAACAATAATTTTTTATTTTCTTCTAACTTCAATGTTAAACCCATATAACCATTTCTAAGATTTAACAATTTATATGTAGTGTATTGTTTAGGGAAAAAAAATAATGTAATAAACAAAATAATTTTAATATCTTTGAATATATAATGCTTAAATTGTTAAGTCTTAGAAATAGTTATATGGGTTTAACAATGAAGATATAAGAAAATGAGAATTTCTCGATGAATTATGGTTGGTCTGAATATTTTTAAGATAACTAAGTTGAGGCAAAATCAAAGATTTTGGATATATAAATTATAACACCTGATTTGTCATGTATTAGTTTTATGCTCTAATTTTTGTGAATTATGGGCGGCCATGATGTGGTGGTGAGGATCATCGCGACATGACAACCATATTTGATAACGCGTATCAGTTAAGTCACTACGACATAGTCGTGTATTGGCCACAACGTGGTGACCCCAAGGTGTAAAACCCTAAATTTTCGGGCTTAAGGCACTATTTAAAGGATGTGATTGCTAGGGGTTCTTCCACCCTCAGCCTTCATCACTCCTTTTGAGCACAAGACCCAACTCTAACCTCTTTTCAAGCTTTTGAACTCATTTAGGTGATTTTGGTGTTCATTAAAGGAAGAAGAAGAAGTCTCTGGTGCAAGGATCTAGCAAGCAACTCCTCTCCACATTTGTGATCATTTTCTAGACCTTTATAAGCCCTCAAGACTTAATATATATTGTTCATTTCTTATAGATCTAATATTTTTGGCATATTTTGGTCCATGTTTGAAGTTTGGATGATTGGGTGGGATAAAGTTAGCAACTTTATGGTTCATCAAGGTCCCTTGTGCGTTATGTCTTCTGGATCCAAGAGTTGGTGTTTAGAATGCCATGTATGAGATGTAGGTCATTTTCTCCCCTTTTGACATAGTTTGAGTGGAGGAAATGAATGGGTTGTGCATGTCCATAAATGTTGGATTTTTATGAACCATTAGGGTACTAAATATGGCAGGGTCGGCCTTACTATGCTTTTAATTAAGCTAGGGCTTAGGGCCCCACTTCTAAAGGGCCCCATTTAACCCAAGAATTTTATATGTATGCTCCTCTAGTCCACTACTCCTTTCACGGTACACTACCCACGCCACATTACAAAAATCATATTCATCGGCCAAAATAGATTAATTGAAACTATCGATTCTTGAATCTTGTTACAAGTAAGCGCCATCACATGTTCTTCTTCCTTCTCTTCTCTGAATCTCGATTCTTGAAAGTTGAAAACCGAGCACTGAAAAATACCCTTCTGTTTTTCACGTCTTCTTCTCTTCCTAGTTCCTTCTCTGCTCTCTGATTGAATATTGATTGTCCATCTTCTGAAAAATACCTTCTGATTCTCCATTATTGATTGTTCAAAAGACTCAAAATTTCAAGTCTTCAAGGCTGTCAAGAAGACAATTAGACAAGAAGTCAAGAACCGAATTACTGAAACGGTATGTGCTGGTTTCCACTTTCCTGTTTTGAGTAATTGATTTTTCCATTATCTTGATTATGTATTATGGTTAAATAATAGTTTATTTTAGGGATAATTTTTTTAAAAAAATTTATCCACTGTCTAATTATGATTCTCCATTTTTGAGTAATTGAATTTTCCATTATCTGATTATGTATTGTCTGTTGGAACGAATTTGGTTGGAATTTGAGTTTTCAAGTATGTTCTATTTTCAAGACTGTGTAATTGTGTCAACCTAGAAAAGAATGTACTTTTGTTGATTTGTAGTTGTCTAATTGTTTTGGCTCTTTTCTAAATGTATATGTTATGTTAACTATTGTTGCATTGTCCGTGCATAAATAAGTTCTTTTCTAAATGATTCTGCAATTTTGAGTTAACTATGTTATGGTCCCAAACCCAGATAAAAGAGGATAGTTTATAACATTAACTATAATAAAAGTCAAAGGGCCCTAAATTTTTTATTCGCTTAGAGCCCCCAAATTGATTGAGCCACCACTAAAATATGGTTAGATGTTCCATATTTGAAATGTTATGATGATTTGAGTTCATACATGAGATTGTGACCCTATTTCTCCTATTTTGACCTTGATGAATGAATGACATGCATTGGGCATGCATGTCCACAAAGTGTCACACCCCTAGCCGGCGACAGAAAGGTCGGGCTGTGTGACATAGGGATATTAGATCACATTCATTGAACATACAATGAACGATACAAAACAATATGCAACATAAAAGTTGATGGGTTTTGGCCATATAAACATTCCTATGTGCACATGCAAACCCTAATGCATGGATCTAGGTTTCTCTAATTAAACATGCATTCAATCCAAGACTTCTAATGGCTAATTGACTATAATAACATTATGAAATCAGAGTTAGAAGTATACCTTGAATCACTTGCTTGATCTTCTTGTCCTTGGAGCTTTAGAGTCACAATTGTCACTCCTCTAATGGCTTACAAACACCAACTAGCAAGAGGATGATTTGAGAGAGAGGAGAGGGAAGAGAAATCAGCCAGGGTTTCTTTCTAAAGCATAAGTGCCAATTTCCTTAACACAACAATGCGTTTTATAACATCAAGTTACTGATGCGGTTTCTCATTATCAATGTACAACCAATTAACAAATAACAAACCATATATCTTGGTTTTAAGACTATATGATATTATCGTCTTGCGATCACCCTTTTTATTACATTCCATAAGGTGATTCCAACAAGCGCGGGTTTGTTCCAATGCTCAAAACTAGTTCATAAGCACTCATGAACGTTGCAGCAAACTTTTGCCATGTCCAATACCATTTAGACAATCTACACACCAATTCATGACAATCTTCATTCATACCTACTTCCAACATATGAACGATTGTGGACAATTTGAATAATTCGATTATTCTTAATAAACTCAATTATTCTGGAAGTCAAAACATGCAAAGTGAAACAATAGTTAAACAATTAACATAAGACAGTATCATTACTCATAAATAATACTCTTTTATTTAATCATCAAATGTTAATTACATTTATCTATTACACGTTTCCAATACTATCTAATCTATACTAATATCATTCTTCAGCCCAATACTCCTAGCATGCTGCAAGTGCTTAACCCTACTCAGTCCCTTCGTAAGCGGATCTGCTGGGTTATCTTCTGATGATATCCTCTTCACCACGAGTTGTCCTTCTTCTACACGATGTCTAATAAAGTGATATTTTCTGTCGATATGTCGAGATCTACCATGATCCCTTGGTTCCTTGGTTAAGGAAACCGCTCCTTCATTATCACAGAAAATCTCCATGGGCTCCTTTATAACAGGTACAACTCCAAGATCACTGATGAAGTTCTTCAACCATATTGCCTCCTTCGACGCTTCGCTCGCTGCAATGTACTCTGATTCGCACGTTGAATCAGCTACGGTTTCCTGCTTGGAACTTTTCCAAGTTACTGCTCCTCCATTCAGGGTAAAGACCCAGCCCGACTGCGAACAGTAGTTGTCCCTGTCGGTCTGAAAGCTGGCGTCACTATACCCTCGCACCTTCAAGTCATCACTCCCTCAGAGGACTAAGAACCATTCCTTCATCCTCCGAAGGTACTTAAGGATATTCTTGACCGCAATCCAATGGGCTCTGCCAGGGTTCCCTTGATATCTACTAACCATGCTCAAAGCAAAGGCTACATCAGGGCGAGTACAAGTTATAGCATACATGATTGAGCCAACTGCGGAAGCGTATGGAACTCGGCTCATTTCAGCTATTTCAGCTTCGGTACTCGGACTTTGAGTCTTACTCAACTTGGCATTACTTTGTATCGGTAATACTCCCTTCTTCGAGTTTTCCATACTAAAACGTTTTAGTACTTTATCTAAGTAAATGTTTTAACTAAGTCCTATTAGTCTCTTACTTCGTTCTCTCACTATCCTTATTCCCAAAATATAGGAAGCCTCTCCGAGGTCCTTCATAGCGAAGCACTTCCCGAGCCAAGACTTAACCTCCTGCAGAGTCGGGACGTCATTTCCTATGAGTAGTATGTCATCGACATACAGAACGAGGAAGCTTACTATACTCCCACTGGCTTTGACATATACACATGATTCATCTTCGCTTCGTACATATCCAAACTCTTTGACTTTCTCATCGAAGCAAAGATTCCATCTGCGAGACGCTTGCTTAAGTCCATAAATGGACTTCTCAAGCTTACACACTCTATTTGGATGCTTCGGATCGACAAAACCCTCTGGCTGAGCCATGTAAACATCCTCAGCCAACTTTCCATTAAGGAAAGCGGTTTTGACATCCATTTGCCAAATCTCATAATCATGAAATGCGGCAATAGCTAGCATCACTCTAATAGACTTTATCTTCATAACTGGTGAGAAGGTCTCATCATAGTCAACTCCGAGAGTTTGAGTAAAGCCCTTCGCAACCAATCGCGCCTTATATGTGTGTACGTTTCCATCCACGTCGGTCTTCTTCTTGAAGATCCATTTGCACCCAACGGTCTTATGTCTGGGCACATTATCAACCAAATTCCAAACTTGGTTGTCATACATGGACTGGATCTCGCTGTCCATTGCCTCTTTCCATTTCCCAGACTCCAGGCCTGCCATGGCTTCCTTATAGCTATTAGGTTCATCAAGGTTTATTAGTGTATCATCACTAATATACGTGTCCCCTTCGGTAGTAATATGAAAACCATAAAACTGGGGTTGAACTCTAACTCTTTCGGAACGTCTAAGAGGTAATGACTCGTCAATCGGTTCAACCGGAGTTTCCTCCTCGGGTTGAATGCCAGCGGTAGAGGTTCCTTCATCTATCGACTCTTGAATCTCTTCAAGCTCGATTTTCCTCCCACTGTCTCCTTGGCTTATGAGTTCTTGCTCTCGGAAAACTCCTCTCCTCGCAACAAAGACAACATTGTCCTTCGGTCTATAGAAGAGATATCCAAAGGATTTCTATGGGTAGCCGATAAAAATACATCGCTCACTACGAGGTTCGATCTTGTCGTGAGTATCTCATCTTACGAAAGCCTCGCAACCCCAAACCTTGATATGTGCTAACGAGGGAGCTTTCCCTGTCCACATCTCGTGAGGTGTTTTGGCAACCTTCTTAGTAGGGACTTGGTTAAGGATATGGGTGGCAGTCTCTAAGGCATACCCCCAAAAAGAGATAGGTAGTGAAGCACGACTCATCATAAGCGAACCATGTCCAACAAGGTTCGATTACGCCTTTCTGCCACACCATTCAACTGCGGTGTCCTAGGTGGCATCAATTGTGAAACTATTCCACACTCCTTGAGATAGTCGTGGAATTCAAGACTTAGGTACTCTCCTCCTCGATCAGATCGAAGCATCTTGATTTTCCTGCCCAATTGATTCTCCACTTCATTCTTGAACTCTTTAAACTTTTCAAATGTTTCTGGCTTTTGCTTGATTAAGTAGATATACCCATATCTACTATAGTCATCGGTAAAAGTCACATAGAAGCGGTTCCCATCCTTCGTGGTTGATCTAAACGGTCCATATGTACTAGTGAAGGGTGACTTAGTCATCTTTCCAAGCAAACAAGATTCGCATGTGTCATCTTCCCTAAGGTCGAATGACTCCAACACTCCATCCTTTTGGAGTTGGGCTATGCGCTTCTTGTTGACATGTCCAAGACGACAATGCTACAAGGATGCTCTATCCATACCATTGGAAGAATCCATGCATAAAACATCATTTCCTAAGTTATCTACAATCATAACAGTTTCATAAATTCCATTACACGTGTGACAACGCAGGTTGTTCCGTTACATTTCCCTGTTACCGTTAACGGAATATTCCAATTTATAAAAGTTCCGTTAATTAGAGGTCGTCAATTAAATAAACATTTCATTTGTTTATATTTAATATGCCGTTAAGTCGTGATAAAAGGAAATAAAAACACATAACACACATTTCCATTTAATTGGAAAAAGTTAGTTTTTATTATTACGACCACTAAATCGGGTGCGACCAAAAGCCTCGTATAACGACAGTATTGGGTAGATTCCCACTGAGCTTCAACTCCCACCCATATATAAAGGGGAGTAAACCCCATTTGGAGACTTTTCCACCCTCCCTCTCTATACTCTCTCACTAGACCCGTTTTCGCCCCGAATCCGCAACCAAACGCTTCCAAATCGTAAGTCCGCTTATCCTAGCTTGTTCTAAACATATTGATTCGTGTTTATAGCTTAGAAATCGGACATAGAAGCTGTGAAAGAGGAGTTTACGGCCTAAGCTCCTCCTTAGGCCATAAACCCCTTAAACAAGGCCAAAATGACCCAAACTTTTCCCTAATGGCTTGGAAATAAATTAAGGAATTAGCCTAGGAGTGTTTAAACATTAAAACACATGGTTTTAGGGGGTAAAAGAGAGTTTACGGCCCATGCATATGCCAAGGCCGTAAACACCTCTTAAACATGTCAAAAAGCCCCAAAAACACTCCCAAACCACCCTTAGGATTAAGACATAAATTAGGGGCTTATCCTTTTGGGTTTAGATCATTTAAACATAAGGATTTGGAGGATTAAAAGGAGTTTACGGCCCAGACATGTGTCAAGGCCGTAAACTCTCCAAAACATGCCCAAATGATAGTTTTGTCCCCCAAATGGCCTTAGACTATTTCTATAAAATGCTAGGAAGGTATTAGGGGCTTAAAACTTCACTTAACTCAAGGCATAGGAGTTTACGGCCGTAAAATCCCTTAGGAGTTGTCCCTGGGCCGTAAACTCCCTAATGAAGCCCTTAAAGACCTTAAACTCACTCATGCCTTTTGGATTTGGACTTAGAAAAATTCCACTAACAAGATAGAGCCTTAAAACACCAAAAGAAAGTGTGTATAGGAGCTTACGGCCGTAAGCTCCCTTGCTTAGGGCCGTAAACTCCTCAAAGAGGCCATTTAATGCTTTAAACCCATTCACACATTTGATATTTGAGCCTAGCATAAATCTACAATTGATATGAGTCACTTTAGCACACTAGAACCCTTCACCATGAGTTTATGGCCGTAAAATCATGGTGAGATGTCCCTGGGTCGTAAACTAAGCTTTAGGAGTTTACTCTCGGAGAGTAAACTCCATTCCTAAGCCATACACACCTTTAGACGCTACCCGGGACACCCAAACACTTATCTAAAGTGTTTTCCGCTCCTTTGAGCGCGTATACTTGTTTAATTAGTATTAAATATACTAATTGTATGTGAACATATGTTATCATATGTTAAATAGGTCATTGAGTGTGTTTGAGTCTTTACGTGAAACCGAATGCCCAACCGGCACCCTCGTCGGACCTACTTACACCAGGTGAGTTCATACCCCTGAATGAACCTTTTAAATGTTTTTACATGTTTTATAGGGGGGGAATACAAGTTAAACATGCCAATTATCATATCAATCACATGTGATTGATAACCCGCATGCACAAGATTTTACCACACTTTACACTGTTTTACCGAGTAGGACACTATAATGGTTTTCAATTGTTTCAAAACTCATACTTATACTGTTTTATCTAAAATCATTTCAAACTGGTTTATAAAGGTTCCAAAGATTTCTAAAGGTTTTCACACTTATTTTACCAAAGAATACAAAATGCGATTTTCCTAAGTATAAAGGTTTTCCAAGGTTTTCATGTATACTTTTACTTGTTAGTTACTGCCGCTTCGTTTTCATTTATTATAAACTCCTACTCGATAACGCTTTCACTTTGTGATGCGTTTATACCGGTTATTGTCTCTACATCGCTTATACTTGTAGTCGCTTATACCTGATAGACGCTCTTACTTCACTTCTTGTCGTCTCTACTTCGTGATACGCTTATACTTGTTCGACACTCCTACTTCACTTGCGACCGCTCCTACTTCACTTGTTAGACACTCCTACTTCACAAGAATCACTTCTACTTGATACACACTCAGTCGTAGTTAGATGTATGTATGTGCTTATATAGGTACATATAAGTAATGATTAAAAGACTTAGGAAGGCTCGTCCGCCCTATTTCCTTTTCTTCGTTGAGATGTGGTCTGGTGGGATCGGATGGCCGTCCGAAGGTCGTTTGATTCATTAGTTATATATTATGTATATGAGTATGGACATACAGGAATTCTCTAGTCAGTTCAGTTAAGAGTCTCTACCTCTAGTCTACACTTACATTAGAAGCACACTACCCACTATTTGGAAGTCTCTACCTCTAGTTCAGCACTTACACACTACCCACTATTTGGAAGTCTCTACCCACTATTTGGGATGCATCTTCAGGACACGTCCTTCTCCGTCGTCTAGTTGGTAACCAAAATCTCCTATAGGGAGAGCGGAGATTGTGTGTATAGATCTATACGGGATTGACAACCCCGCACCCAGACTGCTAGCTACAGTCCCGGCCTACCAAGCCAACGGGTGACAAATGTCATATTTTAGACGCTTGTAGGGCGTCTGGTACTCTAGTCAGTATGGTTACGAGTATCCGGTTTACCTTATAATTCATTGGCCTTAAGGTAACGGTATTTCGCCAGCAATTTACACTGTATGCTGGTAATTCATTTTCAGAGTCTCACTTTTTTGACCTTACAAGACGTATCTTTCATTTTATACTGTCTGGGGTCTGCTTTCTCTGTTTTGACCTTACAAGACGTATCTTTCATTTGATACTGTCTGGGGTCTGTATTCATTGTTTTAGACCTTACCAGTTGTACCTTTCATTTGGTACCTTCTGGGGTCTGAGTCTCTATTTGTTAGACTGAACCAGGCATGTCGTTTGTTCGATACTCTCCTGGAGTCTATGATTCCTTACCTTAGTCAGCAGTCCTCACTGCTGAGGCATATGTTATTCCCTGATGTCGTTTGCTTTCCTCAATAATCAAATTCAGTATTTTGATAATGATAGCAATTTAGGGAAAATGACTTTTTACCACATAACACTGACCAGTCTTGGTAGAAGGCTGCTTTATTAAGGAAAATATAGGATTTTCTGGAAAGAACTCTAATACACAGTAAACACTTAAACTACTACTTTATAAAGTTATTTGGATAAATGTCACTAAATACTTATGAACTCACCAGCATTTGTAAAAATGTTGATACTCGCTTTTCAAATAACTTGTATTCTCAGGTCAGCAATTAGACAGGTACACCCCCGGAGTTGTTGATGAAGATGGCTTAGTACCTTGCTGTACTTTATATATATTTGCCTGTATTACTTAATACTTTGTAATGTAAACCATGTAAAATTAATACTATTAATGCAATGTTTTGTTGTACTTTGATTACTATAATGCATGTGTTGTGATACTTGACATGACGTCATCCACCCCAGAACGTTTCCGCCGTTCCGGTTTTGGGGTGTGACAACACGGTATTGCTTTAAAATATAAGACACCATTTAGATAAGCAAGAATAGAACCATTCTCATTATTAAAAGAAAATCTAAAACCTTGTCTAAACAAACCATGAAATGAAATGATGTTTCTTGCCATTTCTGGCGAATAGCAACAATTGTTCAAATCTAAACATAAACCATTCCTAAGCACTAAAGAATACACTCCAATCTTGGTCACAGGCGACGATCTTCTGTTCCCCATGATTAGATTTATTCTTCCATGCTCCACATTCCTATTTCTTCTTAGTCCCTGCAATTCAGAACAAATGTGGTAACCACAACCGATATCAAGGACCCAATAAATAGCATGAGATGAATCGTTAGATTTAATTATGTATATACCTGCGAAAGACGGCTTGATCTTTCCTTCCCTTATGGCTTGAATGTAGTCTGAGCAGCTTCTCTTCCAATGTCCTATTTTATGGCAATGATGGCACTCTGTCTCCTTTGGGTTAGGGTTAGGCTTAGCGGCATCAACTTTGGTCCCACTAGAAGAGGAACCATCTCGGGACTTTCCCTTGCGGTGGCTCTTAGACGGAGCCTTCCTCTTCCTTGCCCAATGGCCAAAACAGGAGCAGCGGGTGGATTGGGAGTGGGTGCAACAGACTTGTCCTTGAGGTTGATTTTAGCAACCCTAAGGAGACCTTGGAGCTTACTTAGGGTGACCTCTTCTTTGTTCATGTGGTAGGTCATCCTAAATTGATTGTAAAATGGAGGCAAAGAGTGAAGCACCATGTCGATCGCCAAGTCTTCCCCAAAGTCAACATTCAACTTGCGAAGACGATCGACATACCTTTGCATCTTTTGCAGGTGCACGGTAAGAGATTCTCCATGACCCATTTTGGCGAAAATCATGTTAGTGAAAATCTCATAACGCTCTTTCCTTGCGTTTTGGTGGTATCTCTCCAACAAGTCTTGGTGCATTTCGTACAGATACATGTCCTCATAGGACTTTTGGAATTCGGCATTCATGGTGGCTATCATGATGCAATGTACCTTCGTTGCATCACGCTCGTGAGTCTTAAAAGCAGTCATTTCAGCCGGAGTAGTGATTTCTGGGTTGATCTTCTCGAGCTTCTCATCGAGGACATACTCCTTGTCCTCGTAGCGAGCAATTGTGCGAATGTATCTTATCCATTCGCTAAAGTTCGTCCCATCGAAAGTTACCTTTTGACAAAGGCTCATCAATGTGAATGAACTAGCAACAGCGTTGTTCGTGTTCGACATCTACAAATAGAAAGGACAAAGATAGATTAGAATTTGAATCCCTAATTATCACCCAATAAGAAAAATTAGGGCTAGGATCCAACAACAATATTTACATATTAGAAAAGGGATACCGTAATCTAACATGCAAACAATTTGAAGGTAAGTGAATGACGATTCACTAATTCTCCATCGCGAAAACATAACTTTAAGTTCTAAATATATTGAGAATTCCTAGGTTTGGATGAGATTCATTGAAACTTTTCAATGGCATGTTTAAATCTCGATATGCCCCTCTTGTTTGTGACTGGGATACCGAGGATCACAAAGTGGGTGTGAATTACCATGCAAATTCACATGGTGCCTTCATTGTAACAATCACCTATTCGATGTTCCGATAAACCACACATGCTCCATCGAACTAAGATAAACAATGAATCACCCTTTGCCACCTTTGCTTAGAACCAATTAGTGTGCCGGTAAACCACACACGCTCCACTAACTTCTTAGCAAGGGTGCAAAGTGTAATTTCATGGGATTGCATCAATTCACTTTTCCTAAAGTAACTAAGATTGGGAAATTTTAAAAAAAAACATGTAGTTACTTTGTATTTCATATTATACTTTTAATGAAGAGATGAGTAATTGAATTTTCCATTATTTGATTATGTATTGTCTGTTGGAACGAATTTGGTTGGAATTTGAGTTTTCAAGTATGTTTTATTTTCAAGACTGTGTAATTGTGTCAACCTGGAAAAAAATGTACTTTTGTTGATTTGTAGTTGTCTAATTGTTTTGGCTCTTTTCTAAATGTATATGTTATGTTAACTATTGTTGCATTGTCCGTGCAGAAATAAGTTCTTTTCTAAATGATTCTGCAATTTTGAGTTAACTATGTTATGGTCCCAAACCCAGATAAAAGAGGATAGTTTATAACATTAACTATAATAAAAGTCAAGGGGCCCTAAATTTTTTATTCGCTTAGAGCCCCCAAATTGATTGAGCCACCACTGAAATATGGTTAGATGCTCCATATTTGAAATGTTATGATGATTTGAGTTCATACATGAGATTGTGACCCTATTTCTCCTATTTTGACATTGATGAATGAATGACATGCATTGGCATGCATGTCCACAAAGTGTCACACCCCCAGCCGGCGACAGAAAGGTTGGGCTGTGTGACATAGGGATATTAGATCACATTCATTGAACATACAATGAACGATACAAAACAATATGCAACATAAAAGTAACTTTTATTCATAAATAAATCATTACATCGGATTACTAGAACTTCTAATACAAAGGGTACCTTAACAGGTAGGCATAACAAAAACAATAGTAGTATTCCACTATTCTAGTTGCTTCCTCGATCAACTGCTGCTTCTGGGAGTACAGGCTTCAGCATCACGATTTCCTAGGAATACATGAGGTTTTGAAAACGTCAATGTAATGTTGGTGAGTTCACAGATTTGAACATTATATCTTTGAAAATACTTTTTATGTGTAACTTTATTAAGTTGTACAAGTACTTTGACTTTCGTTATCGGGGTATCTTTTAATAGTATTCTATTATTTAAGGATACTATAATTTTGGTACTTTGTTTATTACATACTACCATTCTCTTTAGGTTTTACCCTATCAAATGTAGTATAATATAATCTTATTCGTGGTATTATTATCTTATAGATATTTACGTATCCTACTTATACTTTTTATCCCATAAGTATGCTCATGAAGAGCACTACTGCTAATCTTAGAGTGACAGGGATCTTCCGTACGCAAGATTGGAATGCCATTTGATCTTAATCTATATATATTCTATTTTGCTTTATTAGTTAATTTACTATTTAATTTTATTAAATAGATATCGTTAATAAATCCAAACTAGCGAAGTGGTGTGTAACACCCTCTTTTGAGTCGTTTCATAATTCGTGGTCGTGGCCCGAAGATCAAGTATCGGGCTTTGGGAAAGAGAGGTTTGGATCCATTTGGATGTGGGTAATGCAGATTATGGGATCCAAGAGTTCGGTTTGTGTTTCAGAGCCCAGGAGGATAACCATAAAGTGATAGTTCGGGCCTTTTATGAAGTTTGGATTTAAGCTCAGGGAGTTTTAAGGCAAATGAGAGTTGATAGAATTGTAGAGCTTCTCATTACCTTGTCGTGGATATAAAGAACGTCGAAATCAAACTTAGAACGAAGAAGTTATGGCCTTCGGAAGATTGATGGTTTTAACCCCTAACCGAGTACGTTGGGTGTACTGTTGGATTAGGTGTCTAAGCTCATAACTATAATTGGTATTAACTTGAATTGATAGCGGCACAGTCTTTTTGGGTTGCCCTCAAAGCTGGCAATTGAACATGATTATATTGGAGAGAAGGTTGATTTATTGTTTGATTAATAATTTGGAAAAAAATATTTGTTAATATATTATGATTTGTAATTTATTAATTACAAATCATAATATTTAATTAATAATTGATCAAAAATTAATCAGAATTAATTTTGGGAATAATTTGATTAATTAAATAGTGCAAGGGCTGTTTGGAAATTTATTGACAGTTGAGGAAAAGGCTCTAGAACTTCCTTAAGAGAGGTTGAATGAAATCCTCTAGGGAAGGCCTAGAAATTTCATCCAAAGGCTCTTGGATGGAGGCTTGTGGGCTGCTTGGTCACCAAGCAAAGGGAATAGGGTTTCCACCCTTAAACCTTAACTTTGGCTCTAAGCTACCTCACATATATAAGGATCCTTGACCTTCACATTTTCGGCACTCCAAAACCTAAGAAAGATCTGGCCAAAAATTCCCTTCTCTCTCTCTCTCTCTCTCTCTCCATAATCCTAAGTTGCTTGCCTTGGGTGTGAACCATTAGGTTTGGAAGAAGAAATCAAGGTTGTTTACTACAACAATCTTTAAGGTTAGTGTTTAGGGTTCATAATATGTTGCTTTACTTGAAAGACATAAATCAAACTAGGTTGCATATGCTCTAATTAATTGAAATTGTTTTTGATTATTTTCCGCTTATGACATTAAATTTGTAACCCCAAAAACTCATCAGTTGTATTTGAGCCTAGGGTTTTCTTTCTTGTATTTGCACATTGGTGAATCAGAAAAGAAACCAGGTTTGGTTTTGTCACAACTCACATCATGAGCATGCTTGCTCATGTCGTGACCTCAGTCTGGACATATTTTCTTGCCTAATTTGCCTTAACAGCTTTTATGTGTTATCTAATTGCCATATTTAATCCTCAAATCTGATTTTGGTGTATATTGCATGATAAGTTAAAATCCTAGAAGTTAGGAGATTAACATTTGACTTGATTAATTGTTTAGTGATTAATATGATTGATTTTTCAAGTGTTTAAATAATTAATTTGACTATTAATGAAACTTAATAATTAATATCAAATATTATATTGTTTATTTTATAGATCATCATAAACATGGTATTTTGAAAAGTTTAAAATACATTATTATGGATTTTATTATTAATTTAATTAAGTAATTAATTAAAAGATAACTAATAAATCCATAAAAGGTTTAAAATTAATTAAATTAAAAGTTTAATTTATTAAAAGATCAAACCCTTGTGATTTTAAATTGATTTAAAATATATCTTATACTATGTATACATTTAAAAGTTTAATATATATTATATATACAAGAAAATTTAGTCGAACCACTAGTATGTGTCATTCACGAAGCTAATCTATAAAGGGAGGGGGGGGGGGGGGTAAGGAAACTGCCTATAAAATGGTAGTTGAATGGTTGTACACTCTCACCCACCGCTTCCTTGATTAGCGGATGGTCGTTAGTCAAACGGGTTTGATAAGACAAATTAATTCTCATTAATAAGTATAATGAATTATAAAGTAACTAAACTTTTTTTTAAAAATTCCCACTCTTAGTTACTTTAGGAAAAATGTGAATTTGTATGTTAATCCATGAAATTGCACATTACACTTTATAAGTCGTTAGTAGAGCGTGTGTGGTTAACCGGCATACTAATGTGGGACTAATAAAGGGTGGTAATGGGTGTTTCAAAAATTATCGTTGATTAATGGATCACATGTGGCTAACCGGCACATTAAAACAAGATGATAAATGACATCAAGAGTATCAAGCTAATTTGCATGGTTATTCACATCTCATTTGTGATCCTCGGTATTCGAATCACAAAAGTGAGAGCATAATAGAGATTAAACATGTCATTGATTAGATTCAATGAATCTCAAAAGATCTAGGAATTTCATAAGATTGAAATTGGTAAAAGCATTACCTACCTAAAATAGATTCGAATTTGATTACGACATCCCTCTTCAAAGTTCGAATCGAAAATATGGATCCTAGCCTTAATTTAAATTTATGGGTTAATAATTAAGAATTAAAATCAACTAACTTGAATTTTCTTATTATAAATGTCAAGTCAAGACAACAATGATTCTTTTGGAAATGGTTTTCCTCCACCATCTGAAGATGATCTTCCACATTCTAATCAAGGCGAAAGTATGTTCCTTGCTTCGAGAAATGGTGGAAATGGACGCCATGCTTCTCCAACTCTTCCTCCTATTCCTTCAGTAACTCTCCCCATGTCACGAGTTGAAAGATACGAAACTATTCAAGCACTATTGGCATGCAAACATAAATATGGAAATTTTGTGTATACACATGTTCTGAAAATGAAATCGTACATTGACAAATTGGAAAGATCGGGTGTCGTTTTATATAGGGAGCAAGCCATTGATTGGGTTTTGCTTTCGCTTCCTGAGTCATATAGTCAGTTCATTGAGGACTTTTATATGAGCGACCACGACGTAACCCTAATTGATCTGACACATATGTTGATTGTTGCTGAAGCAGAAATGTTTAATAGCACAAGTGAAGCAAATGTTTTTCAAGATTCAAACTCTGAAGTCTCCATGAACATTGAAAAGGGTGGCAATGGTGATCGAGAAAATATTTCTCTTCCCAATGGAAGGGGATCGACCAAGGTCAAACCATTTGATCGTATGGTAAAGAGAAAGGCTAGTTCTGAGATTGTTCCATGTGCTAACCTTAAAGAGTCCATATGTTTATATTGCCAATTGAAGGGACATTAGTTGCGAAGCTGCCCAGACTACCTGAAAGATCTTAGAGATGGTAAAGTCAAGTCGTGTGACTCTACTTCAGGTACATCCATTATGTAACTCCATTATTTTTAACAATTTCTATTCATAGATTCTTAATACATGATTTGATGATCACATTTTGATGTTATTGTAGGGTCTAAGAGAAAGAAGGAATCTTAAGAAGAGTGAGCTAATTCTGATCGTGAGAGATGAATTTCGGTCGCGTGGTTCAATGATCATAGTTTGGAGCTGCTACTTAGGAGTTATGATAATTTAATAAATTGCTTAGGAAATGTCTAGAAACATAGTTTTCATTTTTATGCATTGTAAGGACAAGTTCCAAATTTTCTTTTATTGTCAATAAAAGTGAAATTTTGGTTTATTTGGTTGGCTTACTATTACAATGACATTTATGAAAATTATGTTGGATTAATGTCTAAGTCCATAACTATATTTGGTAAGACTTGACCCGACCCGGCATGGTCCATTTGGGTTGCATACCATCATGCACTTGGATGAGAGAAATAAGACACTTACGGTTATTAATATATTATAAGTTCTAGTATATTAATAATAAGAATAATAAGATTATTTAATTAGTATTGATCAAGAATTAATCTAGGATTAATTAAGTGATCAAAAGAAGACTAATTAAATATATGGGTTGATTGTGTAAATCATCCATACTTGTATAGTGGGCTAATGCTCCATGGATAATCAAGTTGGGCTAAAACCCATAGGATGGTCCATGGATGCTCCATGGTGTATTTGAACCCATGGATCCAAGGAAATGGAAAGTCATGACAATTAGGGTTTGCCCTAATTGTAACACTATATAAAGATATTATTCTTGGCAAAATTGGCCACTAGAGATAGTGAAGAAAGGGCTAGCCGATTTTGAAGAGTGTAGAATTCTCTCAAATCATTCCAAGTGTTTTGATGATTGTGATTCCATTTGAGGTGTCACACTTGGGGCACTAGGCACTCAAGCTTCATGAAGACTTTCTACATCAAAGAGGTATGTATTCTATCTTGTTACATTCATAGTTTTTGTATGCTAGATTAGGATAATACCTTGGATGTTCTTATTTGCATGTATAATAGAGAAAACATAGATCCAAGGTATTTAGGGTTGCATGTACACTTAGGAAGTGTTAGAATGCTCAAAACCCAACAGTGGTATCAGAGCCACGGGTTGTTTTCCGTTATATTGATGCAAATATTTTATTTTCAAAGTTGAAAAAAAAAACCATGAAGTTTGTCAAATTTTAAGATAATTACTTGTTCTTGTGAAAAACTAATTATTTGTAAAATTTGAATAATTTGCTTTATGAGTTGAATTAGGTCAAATTTAATAAAAGATAAAATAATATGATTATTTTATTAGTTTTAAAAGTTTGATCTAAAGAGTTTTATTTTTTTGAAACCTCCATAAGTTATGGATATGAAAAGGTTTTAAAAAAAAAAAAAAATTGATTCAAAGTGTTTTTGGAGTTACAAAATTTGGTGTTAATGTTTTAAAGGATTCCATAACTTAAGAATAAGTTATGGATCCCCAAAAGTTTTTTGTGTTACCTTGTTTTATGAGTAAATTTAGATTAATGAATAAAATTATGTGATAGTTGGTTTTAATCCAAATTAATCTAAGAATTGATTCTAAAATGTGTTTTTGTAACTTGTCCTCAAGTTATATGAAAAGTCACATTTAAGAATCATAAAACTCATAAAAATTGGCAAAGGTTACAAAAATGAAGAGTCTAGTTCTAATTAAATGGTTTTATGACTCCATAACTTGTCCTCAAGTTATGGAGGACCAAGAGTCTCTTCATTTAATAAAATAAAATAAATAAAAAAAAGGTGTAACCTTAATTAATTCCATAAGTTATAAAATAAAGAAAAGTTAATTCTTTTATTAGTTTAAAGTCTTCCATAACTTGTCCTCAAGTTATGGAACTTGAAGAGTTTTTGGATTAAAACTACTTTAAACACATAAGTTATGGAATTAATTAGTTTTGAATAGTTTCAAAACTTGCCCTCAAGTTTTGGAATTTGTAAAGTTTTCACTTATGAATACTTTAATTCCAAGTTAGCCCTTAGAATTTTAAAAGTTAAAATTCAACCCTTATACTTTATAATATTATAAGTTAATAATATATATATGTATAAGAGTAAAGTCAGTCTTACCGCTAGTACGCCTCATTCACGAAGCCGGTCTATAAGGTGGGTATAAGGTTGTTGCCTATAAAATGGCAACTTAATGGGTGTCCACTCTCACCCACCGCTTGCTTGACTGGTGGAGGGTCGTTAGCCGAACGGGTTTGACAGGACTAGAATTCTCCCTTCATTAAAAGTATTAATGAAAAATACTAAGTAACTAAACTCTTAATAATACCCAATTTTAGTTACTTAGGAAAAATGTGAATAAGGTGCTAATCCATGAAATTACACTTTACACTTTGTCTAAGTCGTTAGTGGAGCGTGTGTGGTTAACCGGCACACTAACTTGGACTTAACAAGGTAGGTAAAGGGTGACTTAATATTTATCATAGTATCGATGGAGCGTGTGTGGTTAACCGGCACATCGATTGAGGGGTAATTTATTAAGGGTACCAAGTGATTTGCATGGTTACTTCACACCTTGTTTTGTGATCCTCGGCATCCCAGTCACAAAACCTGAAGGGCACACTCGAGATTGAAACATGCCATTGAACAGTTCAATGAATCTCAATAGATCTAGGAGTTTCAAAACCAATTAAAACCTAATAATACATTTCGTTTATCTTGGTGGAAATTGGTGAATCGTCATTCACCTACCTTCAAATATTTTATAGCTTGGATTACGGCATACCTCTTCTAAGTTATAAAATAGTTTGTTGGGTCCTAGCCTTAATATTTCATATTGGGTGTCATATTAAGGACTTTAAAATCAACTATCTTGAATATCTCCCAAAAAGATGTCTGGTTTGGACACCTATGAAACAGACTATGACAAGACCCTTAATGATCTTATCTATTTGCTAAGATCAACTTCCTAAAACTTTATGGACATTGATAATGACATTGGTTATCCAGTAAAGCATTCTCTTCCCAGTGGATAGGGATCGGCCATAGTCAACTCGGTTGACCAAATGGTAAAGAGAAAAGCTAAGTCTGTGATAGTCCCGTGTACCATTATCAAAGGGTCCATATGTTTATATTGCCAAAAGAAGGGGCATTGGTTGCGAAGCTGCCAAATTTACCTAAGGATGTTAAAGTCAATAAGTTTGACTCTACTTCAGGTAAAGTCCACTATCTAACTCTGTTAAGTTTCTATTCTAAGATTCTTGATACATGATGTGACTGGGTCACATGGTGATGTTTAAGAATCAAAGAAAAGTGAAGAAACTTAAAGAAAGAATATGCTGAATCTGATCGCGTAGATGGATTTCTATCGCGTAGCTTGAAAAATCGGATTCGTGAGCTACTTCTCAGGAGTTATGTGATATTGCTTAGGAATAGATAACAACAAGTTTTTCATATGGATTGTAAGGATAAGTTTTTCCGCAAAGTTTTAAAATAAAAAGAAAATTTTTGATTTTATTTATTTTAAAATATCCTTACAATGGCATTTGGAAAGAAAATTGTTGCTTATAAGATTCCATTAACAGCAAGAGTGGAAACATGAAATTGATTCTTTCATTTGTGGTAATGTCTAAATTTACCAAATAAGGAAAGATTCTCATCACCCAAGTTTCAAGTGGACCGGAACTTGGAATCATGCAAGTTGTATAGCATGATGAATGAGAACTTTCAAGTTTTGGAAAATTAAGACTAATTACTTGTTCACATGGATGTGTGAGTCAAGTAAAGGACTTAGGGATCGAGTACACATTCTTGTGCACTGATTAAGTCCACCACTAAAGATCGATAAGAAGAATCAAATAAGGCAGAAGGATAAAAGTTTCTCAAATCTGAAAAGATGGGAGAGTACTTTAGTATCAGTTTTGTGATCATCTTAATGATTAAGAAACCATAGCACAATTAGTTCTCTAAGGAATTCTTAGTGCATTCTTATGACTAAGAAGAGGAACTTGAATTGTTGAAGTGGTTAAATCAAGAAGATGAATCATACTTCGTTCCAATACAAGTCTTAGAGTCATACTCCAAGATTGTAACTTGAGTGACATGTCTTAAAGAAGGTTTAAAACACTTGTCAAATGTAAGAGTAAAAGTTTTCTACTCATGTACATTTGAAATTGGTAAGTTGTGATGTTTTGGATAAAACAAAGATCAACTTAGGCCAGTTGTGTGAAGTGTTTGTCTTGATTAGAATCCACACTATCTCTTGGATATTTGACAAGGGAGTCTTATAGGTCAAGAGGACAGTGGGAGTCTTAAAGGTCTTGAAAGTCTCAAGAACTAATCAAGAATAAAACCTAAAGTTCTTCACTAGCACACAACTTGAGGTTCATAACCTATCGTGTTGACATATTCTGTGCCCATTCCAGTTAAAGTTGGCTTTGCATATGAGTTCTTAGAGTTCTCAATTTGTTGCACAACAACTTGGAAGCAATGGCAGGCCCTTGAGCTGCCAAGTGGCAAGAAGTTAAGATTGAGTTCAATCCATATGGTTTTGGAGTTGTCATTATCTTTGTCTTATGATTATGGTTTTGACAAATTCATATGGGTAGGAACTCATACACCATATAAATCTAAGTGTCATAAGGTTTCTCTCTGATTCATGAAAATGATGGTGAGGAAACACTTTCACTAAGTAGATTTTATCTAGATAGCAATTGTGATATTTGCATTCTCAAAGTCGTTAGTGGAGCGCGTGTGGTTAACCGGCACACTAACCTGGACTTGTGAGAAGTGGCAAAAAGGTCTAACCATTATGATTACGGCATACCTCTTCATAATTGTTTAGACACACAAGTGTGCTATCTAAGGAAAGGTGTATGATTTTGATAAAGTTTTATCAAAACAATCTAGCATCAGAAATCTGAACTTTGGTAAGAAAGTCAATGAAGTATTGATTTCTAGAAGTCCAGCTGATTTCTGAGTACATGTCAAAGCTAGTGGGAGCATAAGTGTTATGCTAATAATCATCATGTTAGTGGGAGCATGATAATTATGATAAGTATTGCAAGTTAGCAATGTTAATTATAGAAAACAAAAGTTTCAATTGGGAAAGAGTTGTTTTGCTATAATTAAGGGAGAGGAAATTATACTTCATCTCAAATCTATAAGCTTAGATCATGAGGTTTTAATCATTTAGTCAAGGTTATATATATGAATTTCATGTTGGAATGGCTCAACATAAGGAAATTCTGTATATGGGTCCATTATTTGCGTTCTAAAATTCGATTATGATTACGGCATCCCTTTTCATAATCTGAATTATGAGAACTTGGCAAATTGAAATGGAAATATTATAGCAAAAGACTGGTTTAGTCTTTATGTAAGACATCATGAATCGTGTCCCATATGCTTCGGATATAGGATCGATTACATGTGCTATATTCATCCTTTCTAAAAATTTTCAAAATGCCTAGGGCATTAAGAAGGGAAAAAGGTTTAGAATTGGAATCTAGAAGGACCAT
Source organism: Lactuca sativa (assembly GCF_002870075.4). NCBI lineage: Eukaryota > Viridiplantae > Streptophyta > Magnoliopsida > Asterales > Asteraceae > Lactuca > Lactuca sativa. The sequence goes on from NC_056623.2 coordinate 38,791,095, forward strand.
ATTGACATAATCTGTAAGGAGGCAACTCTTTTTCAGAAGTGATAGTCAAAATGGAATCTGGAAATGTTTCAAAGTTAGAATTTTCAATCTGTGTAAGATTAAGGAAACTTAATGCAAGAAGGATATTTCCAAGGAGTTGATCTCCTTTGGAATACTCTGTAATGATTGTTGCCAAGTCTTTGTGAGTTTGTGCATAATCGTTACAAGAGGATCAATGCATATAAGTTTAGAATCTAACAGATTTCAGTAAATGGCATGAATTTGGAATTCTTGCATTTGCGGTAAGGATTTGCGAATGTGAAAAGAGATTCATTGAAGTTATGTTCAATTGATCTAGTTCACAAAGTAAAGGTCATAGACAAACATAGTATGCATACTTGGTGTATGGCATGACTAGTGTTTAAGAAAACATAGTGTACATGCTTGGAGCATGGGACAACTATTGTTTTAAATTCAAGAATAAAGTTGATAGCTGAAACAGTATACAATGAATAATGTGTAATCATATGGTGATAAATAAAAGGTGTTTTATTTATGTTCAAAGGGTTGATACCATATTGGATTCAATTATTATTGTGTTTCATTTTGCATGTTTTGACTTCCCGAATAAACTGGGTTATTCTTCCGGAATGACTAAGTTATTCAAACCATCCACAGTCGGTCATATGTTGGAAGTAGATATGAATTAAGACTGTCATGATGGGTTGTAGAGGTCTAAGGTGTTGGACAAGGCTACAACAATCATGAGTGCTCATAAGTTCTGAGTATTGGATTCAACCCGCGCTCATTGGAATCACTTCATGGATTTTATCACGAGTGATCATGAGACGATAATATCTTATATTCTTCAAACCTAGAGATATGAGTTGTTACTATGAGTTGATAGTACATTGATTGCACGAAACCGCATTTGGTAACTCTGTGCTATAAAACGTGCCTTTGTGTATGATTCAACAAGTAGTAGAACAAGCCATATGAGTCGAAGTTTATCCGTTCCTTTTACCTTCGGGATAAAAGCGATATCTGTGGGCCCCTCGATGATTTGATGATGACAAATGGAAGTGCTCGGCCGGGCCAGGACTGATTTGATTTGTTCAATTAGTCAGTTGTCATAAATCGGAAATCGGGAAACAACAAATGGACAGAGAGAATGATTATAATCCATGTCTCAGTCCATATGATATCTAGAATGGAGGAATATATGATCCCTTATCTAATGGACAAGTCACTGACAAAGGTCAGAGTTCATCTACAAGGTCAGAGTTCGACAGAAGCTTTTTGAGAGCTACGATTGCCGGTTGGTTCCTAAAGTCATACGCAATAATAGTTTTAGACTTATCCAAGTGGGAGACTGTTGGATTAATGTCTAAGTCCATAACTATATTTGGTAAGACTTGACCCGACCCGGCATGGTCCATTTGGGTTGCATACCATCATGCACTTGGATGAGAGAAATAAGACACTTACGGTTATTAATATATTATAAGTTCTAGTATATTAATAATAAGAATAATAAGATTATTTAATTAGTATTGATCAAGAATTAATCTAGGATTAATTAAGTGATCAAAAGAAGACTAATTAAATATATGGGTTGATTGTGTAAATCATCCATACTTGTATAGTGGGCTAATGCTCCATGGATAATCAAGTTGGGCTAAAACCCATAGGATGGTCCATGGATGCTCCATGGTGTATTTGAACCCATGGATCCAAGGAAATGGAAAGTCATGACAATTAGGGTTTGCCCTAATTGTAACACTATATAAAGATATTATTCTTGGCAAAATTGGCCACTAGAGATAGTGAAGAAAGGGCTAGCCGATTTTGAAGAGTGTAGAATTCTCTCAAATCATTCCAAGTGTTTTGATGATTGTGATTCCATTTGAGGTGTCACACTTGGGGCACTAGGCACTCAAGCTTCATGAAGACTTTCTACATCAAAGAGGTATGTATTCTATCTTGTTACATTCATAGTTTTTGTATGCTAGATTAGGATAATACCTTGGATGTTCTTATTTGCATGTATAATAGAGAAAACATAGATCCAAGGTATTTAGGGTTGCATGTACACTTAGGAAGTGTTAGAATGCTCAAAACCCAACAAATTAGTGGTTACATTTATGTTATTAGCAATGTTAAATATGGATTTGATTCTTGTTATATAGCTTGTGGTAATGTCACAATTGACTAAGTGATAAATAATTATCATCACCCAAGTTTCAATTGGATAGAAACCTAGAGTCATGTAATTTGAATTGGGTGATGTATGAGAATCTTAATCGTTGGAAAATTATGACTAATTCATTGATCACATGTTTATGTAAGTCAAAGTGAAGGACTAATGGATCTAGTACATGTTGATATGGACTATTCAGGTCCACCACAATGAATGATAACTCTATTTGTCATGATTTACTGTTGCTTCAGTAACCATGGTTGTGTTTATAAGATTAAGCACAATTCTAATGTTTTGAAAAGGTTTCAAAGAGTAGTAGAACGAATAAGAAGAATCAATTAGTCAGAAGGATAAAAGTTTCTCCAATCTGAAAGGAAATGAGAGTATTTTAGTATCATGTTTTGTGATCATCTTAATGATTGTGGAACTTTAGCACAATTGATCATCGAAGAACATCTTAGTGCAATTGTTTGCTAAGAAGAGGAATCATATATTGTTGAAATGGTTCAATCGATAGATGACTCATACCTCGTTTTAGAGCCATGCTCTAGTTACGAATGTTCGTATCTTGAAAACTTGTTTTATACTAAGTAGGTTTATAACACGTCACGAAATATGGAGTAATAATGTTTTCTTACTCTAGCACATTTGGAATTGGGAGTTGTGATATTTTAGTTAAAAACCAATGGATAAACTAAGACAAATTACATGAAGTGTTTCTTGTCGAGAATCCAAACTAACTTTTGAATTTTTTTTTTTGCTCGTTAAGGAATGTACCTTGAGAGAGAAACATATATGTTAAGAAGTCAGTGGGAGTCTTATTGATCTTGAAAGGTTTTAGGATTCGATCAAGAATAAACCTTTTAGTTGTCACTAGCATACAACCTGAGGTTGATAACCTGTCGTGTTAAGTTGACACATTCTTGTTTCTGTGCACTTTCCAGTTGAGTTGGCAATGCTTATGAGTTATACGGTTCTCATTTGATTGCAAATGGAAGAACATGTTGGTTAATGAAAGAACATTGATAAATATGGTTGAGCTGCTTAACAACGCATAATCACTGGTAAGCTCTTGTGCTGCCAAAAGGCAGGAAATTAAGAATAAGCAAAGTTCAGTCCATGAAAGGAAAACTAAATTTGATTTTGGTTTTGTCCTAAACCTTATCTTATAATTATGGGTTGGAAATGATAGACTTACATCGATGGGAACATGTACACCATAAAATCTAGATGGCAAAATGTTTCACTCTAATTCATGAATGATTATGAGGAAACACTTTCACTAATAGATTTTAAAGATCTAATAAGCATCATTATGGTTAGTAGTTGTGATATTTGCATTCTAAAATTCATAATATGATTACGACATCCCGTTTCATAGTTCGAATTGTGAGAAACGACACGAAATTGTTTGAGCCTTCAGGACATATGACTATAAGTTCTGAAAGGGTTTAAACACACACACACACATGCCATCTAATGAAGGCGCATAAGCTTGAGAAGTCTAGTTGGAGACTTATCGAAGCATCGTGTATCAGAAATATGTACTTTACTAAGAAAGTCAAGTGTAACGCCCTGTTTCGAATCGTTCCCATTGCAGGGTGGTGATCAAGGAGTGGGTATTAGCTGACTTAGAACCCTTGAAGAATTGAGTTTGGGCTCATTTGGAGGTGGATGATGTATTTTGGATGATACAGGTGCTTGATGGTATTTCTTGAGCCCAAGGGTATAATCGTAATTTGATAACCTGGCCTTCTATGAATTTTGGGTTTTGTTAGGGAAGCTTTAAGGCCATAGTGTGTTGATAGAAGTGTAGGGCTTCTCGCTACCTTTATGTGGATATAAAGGACGTCAAAACGGAGTTGAAACGAAGAAGTTATGGTCGTTTGAAGTTGAAGTGGTTCGGATGAGTGATCATTGACTTGTTGACCAAGCTCATTTAAGGTTCACGACGTGAGCATGAAGTGCTCACGACGTGAGACGCACCTGATGCACCAAAACCCTTATTTCGGGTATTTAAAGGTATGATATGATTAGGGTTGCTTCTCCTCAGCCTCCTTCACCCCTGGACCTCTAGAAACCCTAATCTCAGCCCCCATTGAAGTCCTTGGTCATTTTTGGTCTTATTCATGAGTTTTTGGACCCTTGAAGCTTATGGAGGGAGAAAAAGATAATTGTGGTGCATTTGTTGGCATCTTGGCTTCATTATCAGCTAGTTGAGGAGCTTTTGGACCTGTGTAAGTCCTCAAGCTCATGCCTTTCCTTTCCTTGCTTACTAGATTTAAGTTTCCATGCATTTATGGCTTGTAATGTTGGTTAGAATGCTTGGGATCCATAAAGTTGGCAACTTTTATGGATCATGGTGAATAAGTCTCAGATCTGGACTTTGGTCATGGTTTTAGATTCCAAGTTTGAGTTTTAGTCCTTTTTCCTTCATTTTGACCTAAGTTGGTGTTTGAGTCATGTATTGGACATACATGACTGAAAAGCTTCGATTTTTATGGCCCCTGGGGTCAAGGAAGACCCTCTAGACTGTCCCATGTTAAGGCTTAATGGATTAGGAGCTTAATGCTAATTTTTGGTTAGATCTGGACTCACGACGCGAGAGCGTGTTCGAGGAATTTTCTGGACAAAAATCACGACCTCACGACGTGAGAACCTCCTATGTACGTTTAGGCTCTTTGATTGTTGGCTAGCTTGGTATTGGACCTATCCTTTGGTTTGGGCTCATAATGGACTAAGGATTTTAGAGTAATGGACTTATGTTTGGGATTACGTTGTTGGGTTTGCTCTAATGGGCCTTGGATGGTGAATTGGGCTTTTAGTGGGCCTAATGGAGTTGGGCCTTGATTGGGCCCAATGGGCTTGGCCCATATAAGAACAAGTATATGGACTAGGGTATTTGGATGGGCTTTAGGGTAAAGCCCGTGTGAGGGGTTTGGGCCCAATTTAGAAAATTAGGCCATATGTTGGGCCTTGGTTTATTGTTCGGTATTTTGGGCCTTTAGAGTGTGTGTTTGGGCTTTGGGCTTGAATAAAGCTAGGTTAAGGGTAAAGTAGTCTTTTACCCCAAGCATGGACTTATGGTTAGGTGTTGGAACCCAATTATTAATTGGGTGTTGTTTTGATGTTGACAGTTCGGGAATCTGTCATCCAGCAGCTAGAGTTTTATCCGTGGGACTTCAGCAGTGCGAGGTGAGTTACCATCCCGGTATAAGTGGGTCGAAGACACCAATGCCGTCTATTAGTAGTTGTTTATAGTAGAGATGATTGTTTTTGTGATAATTGTCTGGTATGCCACTATCTGTAGAGATTTATGTTTTTGTATGTTATATTATTATGTGGTAGTGGTAGGAGGGGTGAAGTAGGCCCTGTAACCGGTTTAAATAAATCGGAGGGTAGGCCGGGCACCCAGATACGCCTGATAGTATGTTTATGATATGATATCATGTTGTAGTGGTATGGGTGAAATAGACCCCGTAACTGGTTGAAATAAACTGGAGGGTAGGTCGGGCACCCAGATATGCCTGACATGGGTAGGTCGTACACCTAGGTATGCTTGACAGGGGTAGGTCGGACACCCCGATATGCTTGACATGGGTAGGTTGAGCACCCATGTATGCTCAGCAGGGTAGGTCGGGCACCCAGATATGCCTGACAATATATTTATTGTATGGTATGTGGTATGATGAGGGAACTTACTAAGCTTCGTGCTTACGGTTTGCAGTTTTGGTTTCAGGTACTTCTTCTTCAAAAGGAATGGAGTCGACATGATTGCAGCGCATCACACTATGATTTCCGCATTATGAGATCTTTTGGAGTTGTACTATGATATTACTTTTCTATGACATGTTTTCGGTTATTTGAAATATTGGTTTTTGATTATGAAATGAGTTGATGTTGGATTACTGTCTAAGTCCATAACTATTTTGGTATGTACTTGACCCGATGGTGCATGGTCCTTTTGGGTTGCCTTCACCAAAGCAACTTGATTGGAGAAATAAATAGAGAGAGAGGTTATTATGATTTATTAATATGTTATAAGAATAATATATTAAAGGAGAAATCATATTTGTTTAATTAATATTGGTCAATAATTAATTAATAATTAATTTTGTGATCAAGTGTAATTAATTAAACTAGAGGGGCTGAATTGTAATTATGTGATAGTTACAAAATAAGGTAAGGATTATCTTAAATATAGGGTGAACGAATTTAAGGAGATAATGCCTTAGAATTCGACTAGGATAAGGGTTTCTAAGACTTATCTTATGGTTGCTTGGTGGGCAAGCAACTATATAAGGATAAGGACTAAAACCCTAATATTTACACCTATATAAACCCCCTAAGGCTCATGAATTCGTCTAACCCTTCCCAAGAAGTCCTAAGGACGAATTCCTACCTCTCTCCTCTCTCTTTATACCTTCTCCATTTGCTCTTGGTGTTTGTAAGCCATTAGAGGAGTGACACTTGTGACTCTAAGCCTTCCAAAGTCAATTCAAGGAGGAATTGGGATTGTTATTGCTACATAACAATCAAGGTAATATCTTAAACCTAATTATATGTCAATATTGATTTCCATATGCTAGAATTAGGGTTTATAGTATTGGATTCAAAGCATGTACAATAGAGAAACCTAGATCCAAGCATTAGGGTTTGTATGAGCACATAGGATGTCTTATGACCAAAACCCATCAGTGGTATCAGAGCGTTGATTGGTTTCTATTGTATTGATGCTTGATATGTTTGAAAAATTCGATTTTTGGTGTTCTGCTTGATGGAATCGGCAAGTTGCCCCTACTCGGCGAGTTCCAGAGGGTGACTCGGCAAGTCGGTGCGTCAGACAGAGGTATATTCGGGATTTCTTGCTGTTTTTGATTATGGATGGTTACCTTATCATGTTAGATCAATATTAATCCGATTATATGCTATATTTGACTATATTTTTGATCTAATTGAAGATATTTATCAATTAATAAGATAATTGTTTCCTTATGTGATAATTGCTTAAATTATTTTGATTAAATTGATAAATTGTTTTGCAAGAAATCATTAAATAAATCAAATATGGATAATTATGTGATTAAATGTTAATTTGAATTATTTGTTATTTGATCCTTGTTGTTATGAAAAGTTTCATATTTTGCCCTTAAGGTTTTATAGTTTAAATTTGAACCCAAAAGTTTTATTGTTTTGAAATTTAAATAGTTGAAACCCTAATGTTTTGAAAAAGGTTTCAAAACTTGCCCTCAAGTTTTGGAATTTAAATTTTGATTAATAGTTTAATTTTGATGTATATTTAAATTCTAAACCCTAATGTGTTGAAATGTTTCAAAACCTGCCCTCAAGTTTTGGAATTTAAAAGTTGATTAAAAGTTTAATTAGGAATGTTAAATTCTAAAACTAGTATAGTTTTGAAAAAGTTCAAATCACACCCTTATGGTTTTATTAATTAATTAAGGTGTATAATTAAAAGAGGTTTAATAAATCCATAAAAGTTTAGGTTTACAATTTAATTGAATTAAAAGTATAATTGTTAAATTGAACCACCTAATATTTTAAAAGTGTAAAATATACCCTATACTATATATATAACATTAAAAGTCTAACATTATATATGTATGAGTAAAAGTCAGTCTTACCGTGAGTAGGCCTCATTCACGAAGCTGGTCTATAAGGGGTGTTTAAGGAAATTGCCTATAAAATGGTGATTGAATGGGTATCCACTCTTACCCACCGCACTCTTGACTAGTGGAGGGTCGTTAGCCGAATGGGTAGGATAGGACGAAACTTCCATTATAAGTATAATGAATTATTAAAGTAACTAAATGTTTTCATAAAATTCCCAATCTTAGTTACTTAGGCAAAAGTGAATTGATGCAATTCCATGAAAATACACTTTGTGCCCTTGCGAAGACGTTAGTGGAGCGTGTGTGGTTTACCGGCACACTAAATGGTTCTAAGCAAAGGTAGCAAAGGGTGACTCAATGTTTGTCATAGTTCGGTGGAGCATGTGTGGTTTACCGGCACATCGAATAGGTGACTGTAACATGTAAGGACACCATGTAAGTTTGCATGGTTATTCACACCCGCTTTGTGATCCTCGGCATCCCAGTCACAAACAAGAGGGGCATATCGAGATATAAACATGCCATTGAAAGTTCAATGTATCTCAAAGGATCTAGGAGTTTTCATAGATTTAAAACTTAAATTTCCTTTTGTTTTTTCATGGTGGAAATTAGTGAATCATCATTCACTTACCTTCAAATGTTCTGCAATTTGGGTTACGACATCCCTCTCCTGAGTTGTAGAATATTGTGTTGGGTCCTAGCCTTAGTATTTCATTTGGGTGATTTACTAAGGACTCTATCAATCAACTAACTTGAATTTCGTTTTCTCCCGTTTTGTAGATGTCAAAGTTCGACAACTATGGTCTTCTCGAATCCCGTGGAACAAGCATTCCACATGAAGATGATATTCCACGATTTGGTCGAGGAACAAGAAATCATGCTTCACTTCCTCCTACTCCTCCAATTATTCTCCCTAACCCACAAGATTGTAAAATTGAAAGGTTCGATATCACTCAAGCCCTTTTGGCAAGTAAACATAAAGAAGGAAAGTCGGTGTGTGCACACGTCCTAGGGATGAAGTCACACGTTGATAGACTAAGAATGTTGGGATCCGTTGTCTGTGAGGAAATAGCTGTTGATTGGGTTCTTCAGTCACTTCCCAACTCGTATAGTGAGTTCGTAAGAGAGTACTATATGATGAACCACAACGTGACCCTTATAGATCTCACCTATATGCTTATTGCTGCTGAATCAGTAATGGTTTGGCGCAATAGAAAAGCAAAGTTAATTGGTGAATCTGCCTTCAAGACCTCTATGGATATAGACAATGGCAATGAAAGACATGAAATGATCGAAAAGTTTGATCATAAGAGAAAGGCGATGTCTGAAGTAGTTCCATGTGTTGTTCCAAAAGAGTCAATTTGCTTTTATTGCCAAAAGAAGGGGCATTGGAGACGAAGTTGCCCTAATTACCTAAGAGATCTAAGAGATGGGAGAGTCAGAACGTATGGCTCTACTTTAGGTAAGAATCCACTATCTAACTCCGTTAAGTTCCTATTCATTGATTCTTAATACATGATGTGATAAGATTGCATTTGAGTGTTTTTGCAGGATCGGTGAAAAGAAAGGAAGCTTGTTGAGAGAGCAAGATGAATCTAATCACCAAGAGATGGATCTCAATCGCATGGACTTGAAGATTAGATTTTGAGCTTAAATAGTTATGATAGAGTTGTTAGAAATTTTCCTTTTACATAGTTTTCAATGGATTTTGCATTGTAAGGACAACTTTTTTCCGCTGCTTTTATAAATAAAATAAATTTTGTTTGACTTATTTATTTATTTGTTTATTTCCTTGCAATGAAATCGTTATGAAAATTAATGTTTGCATATTTCTACAACGAATGGATATGATTCTTAATTATGTTATTTATGGTAGATGTCAGGAATTTACCAAATATGGAGAGTTTCTCATCGCCCAAAGTTTCAAATGGACAGAAATTTGGAATCATGCAACTTGGTTGCACGATGAATGAGAAATCTCATATTTGATAATTAGACTAATTCGTTGACAATGTGTCAAGTGAAGGACTAGGAGATCGAGTACACAAAGTTGGGTGTTGATCAAGTTCACCATAAGAGTAACAAAGATATTCATCATGATTTACTAAAGGTTTAGTAAATATGATTATACTTACAAGATTAGGTGTAATTCTGAATTGATTAAAGGGTTTAGATTAATAGCAGAACGAATAAGAAGAATCAAGTAAGCAGAAAGATAAAAGTTTCTCCATTCTAAGAAGAATGGAGAGTAGCTTTATGATAGGTATTAATGATAAGAACCATATTTCAATTGATCCTCTAAGTGAGTCTTAGTACAATTGTATGTTTAAGAAGAGGAATCAAGGATTGAAAAAATGGTTAAATCAAGAAATCTATCATACTTCGTTCCAATAACAAGTCTTAAAGTTAAGATTGTGACTATGAGTGAAAAGTATTAGAGGTTTATAACATTCATAAAATGTGGAAAGTTGTGATGTCTTGGATAAGACAAAGACCAACTAAGACCAATTTATGAAGTGTTTTGATAAAAACTACACTAACTCTTGAATATTTGTTTGTCAAAAAATGTTTTGACAAGAGAATCTTATATGTCAAGGAGTAAGTGGGAGTTTTAATGGTCTTGAAAGGTTTCAAGAACAAATCAAATAAACCTTATCAATTATCACTAGCACACGAGTTGAGGTTTACAACCTATCGTGTTGACATTATTTTGTTTCTGTGCCAATCCAATCGAGTTAATTATGCATGTGAGTTCTATGAGTTCTCATTTTAAACGCATAAGAGGCAAAGCACCTTAACCAATGAAAGGTACATTGATAGGAAAGGGTGAACTGATTAACTACTTGGAAGACATGGTGGGCAGTTGTGCTACCATAAGGCAAGAAATCAAGATTAAGAAAGTTCGGTCCATATGAGTTTGAATTTGTCGTAAACTTTGGTTTTAACAAATTCACATGGATAGGAACACATACACCATTTAAATCTAAGTGTCATAAGATTTCCTCCTTCATGAAAATGATTGTGAGGAAATGCTTTCACTAAGAAAGATCTTAAGAAGATAGTGATTGTAAAATTGCATTCTCAAATTCGATTATGGTTACGGCATCCCTTTCCATAATTTGAATTGTGAGGTTTGGCAATTGTTTACACACACATATGAACTATCGAAGGCAAAGGTGTATAAGTTCAAGAAGCCTTGATAAAAGATTATCAAAGCACTAAGTATTAGAAACATGAACTTAAGAAATTCAATAAGTATTGTTTTTCTGAAAGTTAAGATGTTTATGAATACATGTCGAAGCTAGTGGGAGCATAAGTGTAATGTTTTATAGTAATCATCATGATAGTGGGAGCATAAAAGTTATGATTGTATGATTATTAAGGAAAGTATTGCAAGGTTAGCAATATTAATTATAGAAAACAAGAGTCATACTTTGCAAAGTTGTAAGAGTTGAAAGGTTGTTTTGCTATAATTAAGGGAGAGAATATTATGCTTCATTTCAAATCTAAAGGATTAGGTTGAGAAATGTTAATAAACTTAGTCAAAGGTACATAGTGTGTTCTTAAAATTTCGATTATGATTACGGCATTCCTCTTCACAATTCGAATTTTGAGAACATAGCAAATAAAACATTATGCGTCATGTCCCATACGCTTCGGGTATAGGATCGATTGCAAATGCTTTAATGTTTGACCATTCTAAAATTTTCCAAATGTCTAGCGCATTTAGAGGGAAAAAGGACTAGAATCAGTTTTGACTAAAATAATTAAACAACTATCAAAGGACAATCCAAAGTTCGACGAGGATTGGTCACTTGTGAAGCATGGTATTGGATGGACCATATCGACATTATTATGAATAGAAAAGATTCTATTAAGAATGAGTTGTCATATGGAAAATATGGAAACGTGTCCATATGGGGAATTGAATATTGAAAACCTATGTCTAGATTAGAAACTTTTATGCAAAAGGATGTTTAAAGAATGTACTTTGAGTGAGAGACATCACGTCTATGGAATTGTCTTGTAACAATCTCCGATAGAGGACTTTGTAATATCATTGGCAATAGTCTTTGTGACTTTGGTGCAGTGACATTACGAAAGGATCATTGCATAAAATATTAGAATCTAGCATATTCTATAAGTAGTAAGAATTTGATATTCTTACACTTATGAAAAATGGATTTGGAGTTGTGAAATGAGAATGATTGGAAATGTGTTCAATGTGATCTATTTCACAAAGTAAGAACCATAGGTAAACATTGTGTGCATGCTAGGAGCATGGGACAAGTGTTGTAATTCAAGTAAGAAGTTGATTACCCGAAACGACAAATAATGAGTAATCGATATGGTGATAAATAAAAGGAGTTTTATTTATACTCAAAGGTTTGAGGCCATATGGGATTAGTATTATTCTTGTGTTTCATATGTGCATGTTTTGACTTCCAGAATAATTGAGTTTATTAAGAATAATCGAATTATTCGAACGGGCCACAGTCGTTCATATGTTGGAAGTAGATATGAATAAAGACTGTCGTGAATTGGTGTGTGGATTGTCTAGAAAAGTATTAGACATAAGCAAATGTTTGCTGCAACGTTCATGAGTGCTTACGAATATGATTTGAGCATTGGATTAAACCCACGCTCACTAAGATCACTCCATGAATTGTATCACGAGTGATTGGTGAGGCGATAACATCTTATATTCTTGAAACCGAGATGTGTGAGTTGTATCTTGCGAATCGGTTGCACATTGATAATATGTAAACGCACTAGTAACTTGGTGTTATAAAACATATTATTGTGTGTGATTTGGTTAGTAAGTGCAAGCAAACATTGTATCAAAGTTTATCCGTTCCTTTTATTCAAAGTAGGATAAAAGCGATATCTTTGGGCCCCTCGATGGTTTAGTGATGACAAACGTAAATGCTCGGCCGGGCTAGGGCTAATTTGATTTGTTCAATTAGTCTGTCGTCATAAATCAGAAATCGAGATATAGTACAAAGAGAATGATTTGAAATCATATCTCATATGATATCTAGAATGGAGGAATATATGATCACTTATCTAAGGACACGCGTATCTAATATGATCAGAGTTGACAGCGGCTTTGGAAAGCTACGATTGCAGATCAGGATCTGAAGTCATACGCAGAATAGTTGTTAGACTTATCCAAGTGGGAGACTGTTGGATTAGTTTCTAAGTCCATAACTATTTTGGTATGTACTTGACCCGATGGTGTATGGTCCTTTTGGGTTGCCTTCACCAAAGCAACTTGATTGGAGAAATAAATAGAGAGAGAGGTTATTATGATTTATTAATATGTTATAAGAATAATATATTAAAGGAGAAATCATATTTGTTTAATTAATATTGGTCAATAATTAATTAATAATTAATTTTGTGATCAAGTGTAATTAATTAAACTAGAGGGGCTGAATTGTAATTATGTGATAGTTACAAAATAAGGTAAGGATTATATTAAATATAGGGTGAACGAATTTAAGGAGATAATGCCTTAGAATTCGACTAGGATAAGGGTTTCTAAGACTTATCTTATGGTTGCTTGGTGGTCAAGCAACTAGATAAGGATAATAACTAAAACCCTAATCTTTACACCTATATAAACCCCCTAAGGCTCATGAATTCGTCTAACTCTTCCCAATAAGTCCTAAGGATGAATTCCTACCTCTCTCCTCTCTCTTTATACCTTCTCCATTTGCTCTTGGTGTTTGTAAGCCCTTAGAGGAGTGACACTTGTGACTCTAAGCCTTCCAAAGTCAATTCAAGGAGGAATTGGGATTGTTATTGCTACATAACAATCAAGGTAATATCTTAAACCTAATTATATGTCAATATTGATTTCCATATGCTAGAATTAGGGTTTATAGTATTGGATTCAAAGCATGTACAATAGAGAAACCTAGATCCAAGCATTAGGGTTTGTATGAGCACATAGGATGGCTTATGACCAAAACCCATCAGTTGACACTATTGATGTTTCATACTATTGGTTTTTATAATTACTTATTTAAAAATGAAATTTTTGGATGTTACATCAAGAGTATTGATTTCTAGAAGTCCAGTTGATTTCTGGGTACATGTTAAAGCTAATGGGAGCATAATTGTTGTGTTGTTAAGAGAATAATTATTATACTAGTGGGAGCATAATTGTTATGCTAAGTGTTGCAAGTTGGCAATACTATTTGAAGGAAACAAAGTTTTCAGTTTGCAAGTTGCAAAGTTTGGAAATTGTTTCGCTATATTTAGACATAAGGGAGAGGGCACTCATATTTTTTTTCGAATCTAAAAGTTTAGATTGAAGGGTTTAGAAGAACTTAGTCTTTGACATATATTAATACGTTATAATTATTAATAAAATGTATGTATTTATTAACAAATAATATCATAAATATAAGTATAATAACCTGTTCACCTTCATTATCATTAAAATCCAAAACATCATCATTAGATTGATTTGTACTCCACCCCCCCTTCATGTCTCCTTTCGTCTAACACCTACATTAATATATAACTATTAACAAACAATATACATAATTATTTACAATTTATATCATAATTATAATGTATAATAACATTTTCAGCTTCATTATCATAAAAAACATTCTCATCGAATTTATTTCTAGTCTGCACCCCATCATCTAAAACCTACATTAGTACATTTAAATTATTAAAAAAAACATACATATTTATTAACAAATTATATCATAAATGTAAGGTGTCACTAACCTTTTCATCAAAAGAAAATTTTGTTTCAAATTTTGCCGGTTCATCAAAATTTATGTTGTTCCATGTACTTTCGTCATCCACTTCTTCCACAATCACACAAAACAATAATGAGACATCCTCGAACTACATCATCGTCAGTAGCTGCTAAGAATGACTAATTTAAAATATAAATTTTCAAATCACAGATTTTCACCGAACTATTTGTGTGGTTCAGAAAGAGACCTTCCCGCAATAAACATCTTTTTTTACTACTAATTTTTTTTCCGACACTTTTTTTCCAATCATTTTTGGATAAACTCCAAAATTAAACCTGGTTATCAAACAAAACTCTTTCGGGCCATACACCATTTTAGTATCCCCCAATTTAAAATACAGCCGCTTTAAGCCATTTGGAGATACTACTGCGTCCGACCGTAACTGATGAAGAAACATTTTATGAAACAACAACCCGTCCCATTGTAATTGAGAGACGTCCAACAAGTAACCAAACACCATGTTTCTAAAACTTTCCCGTCGCACACCATGCAATACTTTAAATACTTGTCATATATTACATCTCGATCCTTTTAGGTTAACAACAACTTTAACATTTACATTTTTATAATCATGATGCAATACAAAATGTTAGAAAATATATTATTGTAACAAAAATTCAACAACTTATAAACTATTATATTTAAAAAATTTCAGTAATTACAATCACAAAATAAACCAAATATCTATTTATAACCAAGATAAGTAAACCAATTATATATAAAAGAAATTTCTATTTATAAGCATTTTTATAACAATATCAATTACATAAACATTTTTGATAGATTATATGTACAACATCAAAATGCAAAGTTACAACATCATTAAGCAGCAATAATCATTATTATATCCAAAAATCATATTATTAAACATATTAACAAAAAAAGTACAACCATACAATGCATAATTTATGCATTATACACTTGTACAATCATACATCTACTTATCAAATACCATCAAAATCTCAAGTCTACTAATAAAATCTACTAGTTATCAAATATAACACATAAATATAAGAAAATCGAATAATAAAACACAATACAATTTTGTTTTTTTTTTCAAATTTTTCGGAATAATTCGTAAATAAACAAGGCCTAATGTTGATAAATGATGATTAAAACACAAAATGAGTAAAGATCTTACCATATTATCAAGATTGTTCGTGAAATTGTCCACAATTGCAGATGGTTTAAGAAAACCGCTTCCCCGAGAGACAGTTTTCCAACAAAAAATAGTGAAAAATGAAGCAAAAAAAAAATTACGTTTTTATACTTGCATTCTCGAAAATCGCAGATGGCTTGCTATGTTCACAAATGGACTAGTCCATCTGCGAACGTACAAGTCGCTAAAGCACAATTATACGTTCGCAAATGGCTTGCAAGTGCTTTAGTGACTTGTACGTTCGCAAATGACTTGCAAAAATCCTAGATGAGCTTAATCCATCTGCAATTTTGATGGCTAAAAATATAATTTGGTTTTTTAGCTATTTTGCACAATGTAATTAAAATATTTTACTAAATTTGCAATTTTCTGTAAATAAAAAATTGAGAATAATAGAACACAATTAAAACTTCGTGCATAACTTGCATTTACATCTTAAAAGAGTTTGAATGACTTAAATTAAACATTTAATGAAACTTAGTTGTTATTTAATGATATTGTTATTAACTAAAAGTTTCAAATTAACCACGTAACTAATCTTTAAGAAAATTTAAAATCACACTTAAAAAACATCATCTGATTTTTAATGGGTCTTGATTTTTGAGTTCTTAAGTGGTTATAAAATTTATTTACCATATGATAGTACCTCTAATTTTATTTACCAAATGATGATGAAAATCCTATATAGTCACGTTTTTATACAATAATAGATTAAAAAAACTGTTTGTTTTATTTATCCCGCTTCTTCTCCAATGGTTCTTGTAATCTTGTTCCTCCTCTTACGAGCTCATTGCCTTTTCCTGTACCAGTTAATTAGTTCTCCACCGAATTTTACAGAAGTCATGAAGAACCTTCATCAAATTGCATCGTTCTTTACAATTTCTCATCTTAAATGTTGATTTAGACATTAATAAACACAAATATTCATCTAGATCAGACAACTTTCCATTCTCTTAAATGAGCATGGAAAGAGCATCACAAAAAACTCTTCATGGCAGCATCTTGAGTTTGAATTTTTATGTTGTCTTTCTTTTCTTCCATTAATGACCACATCGAAATCATCAATACAAACAATGGGTTCTTGACAAATGGAAGCATTTATTATCATTATCTTCTTCTTTTTCATTCTAATGCTTTAGTGAACCATGTTTCTCAAAAAATTTCAGAATCTCGGCAACTATACTCATATTTTATGAAATCAGGGTAATTTCATCTTACAGCTCTTTTTGAAACGCTAAACAAAATTTAGTTTCTTTGTTCCAAAATCTTAACCACATCATGTTCTTGAATTTAAGCTTAACTTACAGTGTTAGTGTGGTTCGATTCCATCAGCCATTAGCAATCTCTCCACTCTCCAGCATCATGTTCTTGGCAAATGATTTTGAAGGATAAAATTCCAACAGAGCAATCTCTTGATCTTATTTTCCCTTTAGTCAATTTTTAACTTAATTATTTTCCTAAACAAGCAATCTAGGTAATACCACACAAACAAGCAACCAAATTTTAAGGAAGAGTGATCCACCGTGGACAGTAACCGAGGAAGATCGTCGGGAGAGAAAGAGAGAGAGAGCGAGAGAGAGATGTTGTCAATGGATTACCTGCTTGGTGTTTATGACAATAATAATGAGAGAAGAAGCGACCATGGCAGAAATCCTCCTTAATAAATGAATGTTTTTTTTTGTCACATGTCAATCTCTCGTAAGTTTTGACACTTGTCATTTTGTGGTATTTTTGAAATAAATATTATCTATTTGTCTAGTTTGTTTCAATTTTTAAAATTAAAATCATATACTTATATATATATATATATATATATATATATATATATATATATATATATATATAAAGAATTAAATATCATATATATGATATTAAATTGCAATAAATACATTTATTTCTTTCTTATTTTAAAATTTTACATTAAAAAATATTTTTTTTACACTTTAATGTTTAATATTTTTTTAAATCAATCTGTATAATATACGGAGCTCACATCTAGTATGTTATACAACGCAGGTGCAAATGGGTTGAGAGGCGGAAAGAAGATAGTTGTCAGTTTTGTATTTTTTATTTTTTAATAGGAAATATTATGTTTTTACTATATTTTAGTAAATAAGTTTTGTACAACCATTATTCAGCAAATAAAATTTACAATCACTATGGCCTTGTTAATAACTCCTTGATTTTTCCACTGGAAGGGTTTTATCGAGTTTTTTTACCAAAAGGTTGTATCTCCAATAAATATTTACCAACTAATGGTATTTTAATTTTTATTTACTTAATACTTGTGGTTATTAAAAAAAAAAAACCTAATTACCCTCTTCGCCCCACGCGCTTTCTCCTCCGGTCTCTTCACGTCGTCTTCCTCACACAAAAGATTTTACCTCTTTGGTTTCTGAAAATTAAACTACTCATCGGTTTCTCCCTCTTTTCTCGGTCATACCCGCTCGTCGTCTTTTTCTGCATCATATCCCTCTCCATCGATCTGTCACTTACCGCCTCTTTCACTGATTCACACCGATTTTTCAAAAGCTATTTGTATTCTCGATATCTCATCTAAACATCTTCCTAGTTGATATTTTCTTGGCTATTCAACTTCAATTGAAGCCTTGTGTCTAGCAAGTTGCTCGGTATCATATGTGAAGCTTTGACACATTCAAATCTCTTCAGAACTCTGATTTAGCATCAAAATTTATGGAAATTTTGATGTTAAGTTCTTGTAGCATGGAAAATCATTATGAACCAAGAACTTGTTGGTTTTACCAACGGCACCTTTAATCCACTGATGTTTTTACTTCTTGAAGTTGTTTAATCAAGTTTTTATATTCAACGTCGTCTTTGTTTTCTAAATTTACTGGTTTCTTCTAGGTTTGAAATAATCCATACTACTTCCTGATCTACTAACTACAAACCTTAATCTGTTAGTCGTTAGTCCATGTAAGTGTGATTGTTGGTGCAAGCAATGGAATCATTACTTTTGTTCATCCACATGACATTATGAAAGCTAATATTAGATCGAAGGAGCCTAATTAACAATTCTTCATTTTTATATAATTAAGAACATGGTTGATTCAGTGTATCATTCTTCAGCCAAGAACACGAACACCTTGATCCATATTCTACCCTATTTTTTCATATATATTGCCGGCATACAAACATGCTTTTTGTACATACATTGTACAGTTCTTCATTTTTAAGAACATGGTTAATTTTCCCCTGGATTTGAGTGTTCGTATAAGGGAAAGAGATGATGAGTGTGGGTTTTGATGGGGTGTGGTATGCAAATCTGCAAATGGGTCCTATATAGTAGGAGATAAAAAGCCTTTTAATATTAAACGATAATATTTTGGTAATTAAATTTCAAAGTACGGTTAATTGGTAAATACTTTTCAAAAGTATAATCCCTTGGTACAAAACTCGGGTTTTATCCTTCCACTGAAAACATAATACATTGACAATTATACCCTGATTAAGGAAAAATCGTTCTTCTTGTTTCCAAACGATGCACGAGAGAAAGATCCTTTTTATTTCCTTCGGCGCTGCTCCTTCTATCGCTGCTTCTTCGTCCCACTCTCGATTTGAATCCATCTCTGATATCTGATTTGAGTTTTTAACCATAGGCGATGTCTGATTTCTGTTAAACTTGAATATATTGTCATTAAATTGACTCAACAAATGGGAATGGATCATCGTCCTCTTCCAGCAGCGTTACTAATCCGACAGGTAAAAAGAAGATTGGAGACGGAACGTTTATTCGATTTTTGCGAAGAAAAAATCACCGTCGGTGAAGGGGGTAGGGGTGGGGGTGGGGGTGGGGATAGAATCAGCAGAGTTCTAAAGTAATTTAGGCAAAAGAAAGTGAAGTGTCAGAAGAAGCAGATCAATAGATAATAATAATGATTAACCATTGGTATTGGTATTGGTATTGGTTGTGCAAGAGACGGGAGTGCCGATGAGTCAGCCAAGCTATGGGATGTTGAGAGCTGAGCACAACTTTTCACTTTCAATCACAATTCCCCTGTTAGAGTTGTTGATTTTTTAGTTGACGATAAGCTTGCTGTAATCACCACTAACCCTTTAATGTGTTTTACTTCTGATGAAATATCATTACATATCAGATTTCTTCATTGCACTAGCTTATTTCTCAATCCCATTGGAGTTAATATATTTCTTTAAAAAATCAGCAGTTTTTCCCTATCCATGGGTATTTGTTCAATTCGGTGCTTTGATTGTTCTATGTGGAGCCACACATCTTATTAACTTATGGACCTTCAATGCACATACAAGAACAGTCGCCAATTTTATGACCACTGCAAAGGTCATACCGATGAAGAAGATGAATGGATGGACTTTGTACAATATTGATATCCAAATCAAACAATATTATTGGAAACTATTCAAAATTGATGAACAATCGATTATCACAATGGAGGTTTGCAAATGCCCAAGCTAGGCTGTCGTGTTCACCGTTAAAAGTGTGGAAGAGGTACTAACAAAGTAATGCTGAATTGAAGGAAGGAGGAAACCGTGCGTTTCAAAAAGATCCTTCTATCTCTTAAATATTTACAAGTTAATGTTAGGGGTATAATTGTCTATATATAATTTTTTTAGTGGAAGGATAAAATCCTTCAGTGGAAGAATCAGTACCCATTTTTAATGGGCTCTTTTTCCTCTTTTTCCTTTTTCTAGTAGCATGCTTTCCAAAAGTCTGAAGGTGATGCATGGGGTTGCTAAAGGCATCAGGCATGTGCATGCACATCACATGATCCTAAATACTCATAACTTATCTATTAAACATTTATAGTTTCTAAATAATTATTTGATTTTAAGGATGTCTGCATGTGTTTTTTACTGTTTTATTAGAAAATTTTATTAGATAATTAATAGTACATAACTTTTTTTTTTTTTAAATAATTTATCACATTAATTGTTCAAAATTAAAAAGCAATATGTTACTGTTAAGAAACAACCGAACTCCAAGCTCCAATCGTGATTGACCACGCGTCATGGTGCTCCCTTGACGCCACCTTTCGGAAAAAGCGTGAGTGTACAAATTAAAGTGCATGAAATGTGAATTGGTGTAGCACCACTACGACTGCGCTGCACCTCACCACACTGCATAAACTCCAAGCACCGATCGTCTTTCTCTGACGTCGCCGCCGAGACGGAAGTCGCTATATATGGAATTCCTGAAGTTAATTTGCCCTAGTTCTCCTTATGTAAGTATATTCATCACTCCTTATGTTTAATATTTCTGATTCTTCCTAGCGTGTAAGAATGGCGGTTTTGAAATCAGAAATGACGGTTTCGAGTGAGGAGTAAATCAAATTTTATTTCGTAGATGAACTAACAGTTTCATGTTATTTTGTGAAAACTAATTGTTAATCAACCAAATTCATGTATCAATCAATTTGGTCTGTTTCTTCATCTTCTTCTTGTTGTTGTTCTTCTTCAGAGTTCCCGTACTCTAGTTATTCAACATTTGTGTACTTAAGATTTTTTTTTACTTAACTTCTAGGATTTATTGTAATCTGTGCTTGAATGTTTTTGACGACACATCAGGTTTGTGTTTACAAATTTTATACTGAAACGACTCATGTTATCTTAATATGGCTTAGTTTCCATAAACTATAACTCTTTTCACTCCGAAAATGAAGCTGCAACTTTTAAACTTTTAGTCAAAAATAGGTCTTTAACTTTTCAATTGTGAAATTTACAGTAAGCTTATTCTATTTGTAGTATTTCTCATAAACTCCAGTGTACTTGGTGAATTTCCATCATATATCTAAAATGGAATTGTACTTTTATGGATGAACTTTTTTGTTTCTACTTTTAGGAATTGTAAACAAATTAACATGTAAGCTGATTCTAGTTTGAAGCATTTCTCCCTTTTAGTATTATCTCATAACAATGTCCTAACTTTATTTCTTGGATTCAGATATGGGATGGAAATGGAATTTCAAGATGCTTCAACAACATATATCCTTTATCTTAAAAAATTATATGCTCAAAGTGACAAAAAACAGTGTTATTCCTATCATACTTCATCATTTATATTTTCTTAACAAGATACACAGTGTTAGGTTTTGGCACAAGTATGATAACATTACTCATCATCATTATCGTTGCAATTACTGAAAGGACTACAAGAGGACGTAGAAAGGTAACTATAGTGTTCTTTATTAAGTATTGGTGATAATTCATAACTGTTTTGCAATTCCTGCCCTTTACTAATGTTCACTGCAGATATACTTCTATGAGAAGATCTTCTTGCTCATTCTACCTGTCAGTGGTGCATTTATGGCCTGTTTTGACATAATTCTCCTTTTGAGTAACACAAGAAGTGATCATCCTGCTTTATATCATGAGTGGCTCCTTAGATGCTCTCAACTCTTAGTATGGGTAAGTTTGTCATTAATTAATTCTAGTATATCTGCATAAATTTTCTGCTGTTAATTCATTCACTGTAATACTACAGGCCACAATACTTGTTGTCTCAAGGTTTGATTGCTGGTTATTTGTCTTATCTAATTGGATCCTCTGCTTTTGGTGGATCATGAAACTGTTCTTGGGGATCCCCATTTTACAAGCAGCATTTTCTTCTATGGAGGTTTTTTTTTAATGTATAATTCTACATTCTAGATAATCAGAATGACATTATTTAATTATGATTTTTCTCTGCAGGTTTTTCGCTGCATTAACGAGAGCTTAATAATTTCAGTGGATATTCTGTTTGGTATCTTGGTTAATATTATCAGAATGAAGCAGGCATCTCGAAGGAACAGGTAATCCCTGCTTTCAGTTTTTTAGCTCTTGAAATTTGAACTTAATTCTTGCTTTTATTCTGTTCAATGATCTTCTCTTGATTTTTTACTGTAGTTCAATGGAAGAGTCACTGCTTATTGGTGAAACGGATATTGATGACCATTTTCGATCTAAACCTGTATGTGTTATTTTCTTTTCTTACTTATAAGGTTTTATTTGTTTCCTTTTTGAAATAAGGTAACTTATGTGTCTTCTTTACCTGTGTATCAAAGGGAGTTCTTGCTAGATTTTGGAATCTAATGACATTTAGATCTATCAATTTGGTAATGGAACATGGTGCAAAGAAACAGCTTGACTTTGATGATTTGCTTCAACTACCAACCGACATGGATCCTTTATTCTGCCATGATACTTTGCTGAAATGTTGGGAAGATCAAAGAAGAAATGATTGTGTTCATCCTTCTTTGTTTTGGACAATCTGTTATGCGTATGGTTGGCCATATATGTGCTTAGGTTTGTTAAAGGTACTTTTGGATATTATCTCCATCCTATTTCCTAAATTTGAGAAAAAAAAAAACAAAGAATTCAAGTAAAGGGTAAAGTCTTATACTTCATAAATTGCAGGTACTTAATGATTGTCTTGGTTTTGCTGGACCCTTGCTTCTTAATAAGCTGATTAAGTATCTTCAAGAAGGTCTGTTTCTATTTTTCTATTCTCTTTTTGATTTATAGAAGGGTGATATATCATATATAATTAAAATCCATATTTTTCTATAAACAGGATCTGGGAATCTTGATGGTTATATCCTAGCAATTTCCCTTGGATTGACTTCCATTTTGAAGTAAGTCTTATGCTTATTCTGGAATCTTGAAATTTTCTGGATTGCATTTTAACTTCTCACTATTTAATAATGTGATTTCTGTTCTGATTATGCAAGATCTTTTCTTGATACACAATACACATTTGGGCTTTCCAAATTAAAGTTAAGACTACGTTCTGGCCTTATGACTGTTATATTTGAAAAGGTAAAATCATTCTTGTGTGATTCACTAATCATTTATCTCATAAAATTTTCTGATATATATACATTTTTTCAGTGTCTCCATGTTAGCCTGGCAGAAAGATCAAAATTTTCTGAGGGGGAAATCCAAACATTCATGTCAGTGGATGCTGATCGAACTGTAAACATGTCCAACAGTTTTCATGACATGTGGAGGTCTTTTTCTACTTCTTTCACATATCTTTTTGTGTATTAGAGTAATAATTAAGGAATTTGTATGGATTTTATTGATTCTAATAATCTAAAATATTTTATGAACCTTTCAGCCTACCTTTACAAATTGGAATCGCCCTGTATCTGCTCTATACACAAGTTCAGTTTGCTTTTGTTGCTGGAATCACAATAACTATTTTGTTGATACCAGGTAAAGTCTCCTTAAATTCATACCCGTATGTTTTATGATATGTTTGTAACATTATTGATCCCAATAAAGTTCGAATACAGTAAATAAATGGATTGCTGAGTTGATTGCCAGTGCTACCAAAAACATGATGGAGCAAAAGGATGAAAGGTGTGTGCACTTTTTTTTTTCAAAGTTTCAACATGTTTTGTATGTTTGATTGACAAGAGTTGTATTTTTTTATTAAACACTCTAACAGGGTTAGAAGGACTGGAGAGCTACTGACGTATATACGCACTCTGAAAATGTATGGTTGGGAGCTTCTTTTTACTAATTGGTTGATGAAGACAAGATCCTTAGAAGTCAAATATTTATCAGTAAGAATCACACTTTCAAAAACCATATTTATATGAAGTTTTAAAATCTTAGTGTTTGACTTTTTATAGACAAGGAAGTATTTGGATGCATGGTGTGTATTCTTTTGGGCAACAACACCTACTCTTTTCTCTTTCTTCACATTTGGACTCTATGTTATGATGGGAAATCAACTGGATGCAGCAACGGTATCATATACACTATAAGTATTTTTAATACATAGTAATTAACACTATCTTTTCTTGTTAATTTAATGTTCTGTTTTTGCAGGTTTTTACCTGTCTTGCTCTGTTTAACAATTTGATTTCTCCATTAAACTCATTCCCATGGGTCATTAATGGGTTGATCGATGTGAGTTATATCTATTCTATCTTGTCATTGAACAGCTTTCAGATAAAGCTTATTGTGTTAAAGGAAAAAATAGCAACATACTCTTTTTTTTCCTACTTTCAGAAATCTACCTAATTATATCAATGTGATCCAAATACAAAGTAGATTCCACTGCTATAATTGGGTGGAAATTTCAAAGTACAAAGCCCTAATAAGAAAAAAAAAAAAGGAAAGTTCTATGGTATAATCAAGGTGATTTTTCACAGTGCAATGTTGTAATAGAAATAAATAAAAAGTAGGTTGCTAATTTTTTTCATTTAACTCGAGTTTATCAATTAACAGAAAACTTGTTTCATTTTTCTTTTTTGTTAAAACTTGTCCACAGGCAGTCATATCTACCAGGAGGCTGAGCAAGTTCCTCTCATGTTCTGAAACAGACAATTCTTCATCATCTTCCTCCAAATTAACAGATGAAAATATGGATATTCTCATGAAAGATGCATGTTCTGTATGGTCAAGCAGTGATCAGGAAGTGAAGGAGTTGATTCTTGATCATGTCAATCTTTCCATTCCAAAGGGATCTCTAGTTGCAGTTATTGGAGAGGTCAAAGTCAAACATACCCATTTCACTTATATCTCTTCCTATGGCTATCAGTATTTAAATGAAATACATGTTTGCATTGCAGGTTGGATCAGGTAAATCATCCTTGTTGAACACTATCCTAGGAGAAATGAAGCTTACCAAGGGATCTATACATTCAAATAGATCTGTTTCCTACGTCCCACAGGTTTAAAAAGTTTGAATTAATATATTTATTGATGTCAAACTTTGGATCACAAATTTTTTAAAGTTATCCTAATATCCTATCTTTGGATATTTAGATACCCTGGATTCTCTCTGGCACTATCCGTGATAATGTGATATTTGGGAAGGACTATGATCCAAGAAAGTATTCTGATGTTCTAGAAGCATGTGCCCTTGACACAGATGTTTCACTTATGGTTGGAGGTGATATGGCTTATATTGGAGAAAAAGGGTTAAACCTGTCAGGTGGACAGAGAGCTCGTTTAGCCCTTGCCAGGTGTCATTTTCTCTCAATTCTAATTGCAAATAGCATTTGATGATATTATTTTGTTCATCATGGGAGTTGTTATACTTATATTGAACAGGGCTGTTTACCATGGATCTGAGTTAGTGATGCTGGATGATGTCCTTAGTGCAGTTGATGCACAAGTAGCTTCTTGGATTTTATCAAAAGCCATCCTTAGCCCTCTTATGGATCATAAAACACGCATTCTTTGCACTCATAATATCCAGGCCATATTTGCTGCAGATATGGTTGTTATAATGGAAAAAGGACAAGTGAAATGGGTGGGGAGTCCAAGTGAGTGTTCAAATTCTTCATACGCATCATTTGTTACAACAGAAGAACTTAATTCCTCTTATGAGACTGAAACACAAGTAGAAAGTGGAGATACTTGTATAGGAGTCCCAGAAAGTGTGGTGGCTGATCAGAGTGAAGGTATAGATATTATCGATGCCGCTGACAACATTATCAGTGTTGAAGAGAGGAAAGAAGGCAGAGTTGAAACAACCGTGTACATGTGAGTCCATGCTAATATTGACACTCACACTGGATACTGATACTGATACTGACACTGATATTGTCCAGGAATTACGCTGCATTCTCTGGTTGGTATATTACAGCCATAACATGCTTATCAGCACTTTTAATGCAAGCTTCTCGAAATGGAAATGATCTATGGCTGTCTTATTGGGTTGATACAACAGCTTTTGAAGAGCATCCAACATCCTTTTATCTGGTGATTATCTTAGCTTAATGATTATGTTCACAAACAGACTTTATGTAAAATCTATCCATTATTCCTGACTTGATAACTGACATTACAGGTTGTACTATGTATCTTTTGTTTGTTGAATTCCGTTCTTACTCTAGTGAGGGCATTCTCATTTGCATATGGTGGCTTACGTGCAGCAATTCAGGTGCACAATAACCTATTGAAAAAGCTTGTTGATGCACCTGTTGCCTTTTTTGATCAGACCCCAAGTGGAAGAATACTTAACAGGTACCACAAATTCCTTTTGATAAGATCCATTTCACCTTTCAAAATATACATATTGAAAATTGTATTTATAGGCTGTCTTCAGATCTCTACACTATTGATGATTCTCTACCCTTCATTCTCAATATACTCCTTGCCAATTTCGTTGGCCTCTTAGGGATTGCTCTAATTTTGTCATTTGTTCAGGTAACCATTTCATAAAAATATTGAGAATTGAATTTTCATGAACTTTGGTGAGGATACATGTTGTTTATGTGTAGGTCATGTTCTTGCTTCTTATACTGCCCTTTTGGTATATCTACAGCAAAGTACAGGTATCATTTAAATTAAGAATCACTAAGAGCATTCACAGAAGGAAAGCTTTTTCAACAAACCAAAAACTTCAAAAAATCATGTATGAAAAAAAAAATTGATGAGTTCTTGAAGGCACCTTTTAAAACTACCAAAGTGTCAAAAACTATGTAAATGACTAAAATATCATCATAAATATGAAAAAGCAAGTAAATTTACAAGCAAAGTGAAAATGCTCTTACCGTGGATGCTCTAATTTGTAGAAATATATAAAAAATTAATAGTACTCAGTACACACTAAGTAACGGATTTTACAGTTCTACTACAGGTCAACATCACGTGAATTAAGAAGGCTTGACAGTGTATCTCGATCACCCATATATGCATCATTCTCAGAGATACTTGATGGGTCATCAACTATAAGGGCCTTTAAATCCGAGGTCAACATGTTAATCTGAAATTTGGTTTTATAAAGTTTTTTTTACCCAAGAATGTTATTTACACAATGAAAGTTTGCTTATTATTATTATTCATGTCACATTGATATTTAGCTTCACATTCTTTATTGACTGCATGTATTTCTCTACTTCTGTACACAGGACTATTTCTTGGCTAGATTTGTTGAGCATGTTAAGATGTATCAGAAAACATCTTATTCAGAGATAATAGCAAGCCTGTGGCTATCCTTACGACTACAAGTATGCCTCTTAAACTTGAAATTTATATTGCATTTTAAAAAAAAAAAACACAAGATGTTAGTAACAAACAAATCAATGAAAGTACATTGCTATTTCTTGCATTTTCTGCTAACAAGTCATAATTAGTGTATGGCCTTAGTTCTTAGCAGCTTTTGTTGTATCATATATTGCGGTGATGGCGGTTATTGGATCTCATGGTTATCTTCCAATCAATCTAGGTACCCCAGGGCTGGTAAGTCATCATTTTTTTAAAAAAAAAAAAAAAATCAATGTCACAAAAAAAATAATAATGTAAAATTAAAAACTTTGTAAACAGGTGGGTTTAGCTCTTTCTTACGCAGCTCCGGTTGTATCATTATTGGGGAGCTTTTTAACAAGTTTCACAGAAACCGAAAAGGAATTGGTCTCAGTTGAGAGAGTTCTTCAGGTTCACTGAACACAGCTCTGTTTAAACCTCATTAATCTTTACGATTAAAAAAAAAATTAACATTTGATTTGATTCATGATTATAGTACATGAACATCCCTCAAGAAGAACTTGAAGGGCACAAAATTGTAGATGCAAATTGGCCATTTCAAGGACAAATTGAATTCCATAACGTAACACTCAAATACATGCCGTCTTTGCCTCCTGCGCTCCGTGATCTTACTTTGACAATCACCGGAGGAACACAGGTAGGAATCGTCGGAAGGACAGGTGCCGGAAAATCTAGTATCATAAACGCTTTATTCCGACTCAACCCAATATGTGGAGGACGTATAATAGTCGACGGAGTAAAGATCTCCGACGTTTCATTAAGAGATCTCAGGTCACGTTTTGCCGTTGTTCCACAGACTCCGTTCCTTTTTAAAGGATCTTTAAGGTACGTTGAAATGGATAAATTTATAAAGTTATCATTTGCTAATTAAGTAATTAACCTAACCCTAATATCTGATATAGGGAAAACCTAGATCCCTTCAACTTAAACGACGACTTACAAATCTGGAAAGCTTTGGAGAAGTGTCATATTGAGGCGGAGGTCAGGGCAGCAGGGGGGCTAGACATGGAAATGAAGGAGTCTGGGACTTCGTTTTCAGTTGGGCAACGACAACTAGTTTGTCTTGCACGCGCCTTTCTTAAGTCTTCCATGGTTAGAACTTAATAGGGTATTTTCGTCTTTTAATTTATGTGTTGATGTTTGAACTTTGAAGTGTCTAATTTAATTTGTATGGAATCATGTAGGTGTTGTGTTTGGATGAATGCACAGCAAATATAGACACTCAAACTGCTTCCAAATTGAAGGATGCCATAGCAAGTGAATGTAGAGGGCTGACTGTGATCACAATTGCTCATCGAATCTCCACGATTCTACATATGGACAATGTACTCATTCTTGATCAAGGAATCTTGGTATGTTATCTAATAGATTTTTCTTGTTTTATGTTTGATTTGTTTACCAAAAGTTGCAATGTCAAAATTGTAAACTGAATTTTGTTCAATTTATAATACTAAAAAGATGACAAATTTTGTAATCAATATATGCAAGATAATTAAAAACATATAAACATATAGAACCAGTTTGACCATCTGGTTGAACCGGAAAATGTCATCCGGCCGTTTCAATTAAAAAAACGGTATTTAAAACATTGATTAGTCTTGTTAAAACGGTTTATTAAGTTTAGAAAGAAAAAGAAAAATGTATACCATACTTTATACAAACAAACATCTTTTTTTGTTTTTTTTTAATTTATTTATTTATCGGGTGATTAATGATGTAGGTGGAGCAAGGGAACCCTCAGATTTTGGTCCAAGATGAGTCTTCTAGATTTTCAAGTTTTGCTAAAGCTTCCTCAATGTGATGCAAGAAATCAAGATTGTGTTCTTTGTATGTGTTGCACATAACCATGTAACATATCACCCTAAACTTAAACACAACAAGAATGAGTAGTTTTTTGTATAATTTAGTGCAACTTTTGTAGTATCTAGAGTTTCCTGGTCTCTTGAAAAACATGTTCAAAAAGATGTTAATGTAATATGATAATTTCAATCTATTCATCTAGAAATATGTAAATAATGTGAATATATTTCGTCTCTGAAAAAAAGCTAAATGGGGAAAAGTAATGAACTCATAAATTTATTAAAGTAAACGACTTTAATTTTTGTTATTGAGGTCCCTTAACTACAAAGGATAAGTTATTTAAGGACAAAAGTAACCAACAAACTTTGTAACATGTCATACAATAATCAATTAATCATATGACGTGACTCGAGAACAATAATGTGTCCCCCATGTGGAACTTTATTGCTTTTACATCTTAGTTTTGGAGTGAATGAGTGATAGAGCTAAAAAATAGAGACATATATGAGCTTCAAACACACACTCAAACTCCTCCCACTAATTATTTTATTATCTCTTGACCTATACGATTAATTTCAACGCAGGAGTTCGTTGTCACCTCACATGTTTCAAATCCATGAACTGTCGAGATTTGATTTTGGTATCCATAGACAATCATGGAGATATGAATTGTTGAGATGAAAGGAGACATAAAGGATAAGAAGATTGAAGATGATATGAAGGAGATGTTGGTGGTGAACCAAAAATTATGATAAAGTATGATCATGGACGTGTCTCATGCCCATATTTCCCTTCAATGGAACTACTCCACCTTTTTATTATTATTTATTCAATTATTTGACAAATAATCCTGTCAATAATTGTGATGATGATTTCAAGTGTAAGAGTGTGCAAATGGTTTGAACTTTGAATAGATAAAAAGCAAAAAAAAAATGGAATTAAATCGAACCGATACTACATTCATTTTCATTGTTGGTTTTAGATATTCTTAAACTTTTTATTTTTAAATCCTCTTGATTACATAGTGCCTTAAGTTAAGGGAAAATCCTTATAAATAACATGAAGGCCGAAGCTAGTAAGCGTAAAGGATCAAAATAATGGAAAAACAATTCGCACTATGTTAAAAAGCCATGTTTTATGTTTTAAATGATAAAAGTACCCTTCAATTACAATTCAAACAAGTATATACTACAATGTAAATTCCCGTGGCTTACTTTGTGGTCCATGGGGCAAAATTGTTATCGTTGCGACCACGGCAATAACATCAAGATTCTTGTACATTCTAGCAAGGTCTTTTATGTAGAAATAGCCACGTATAATAATAAAAAACAACAAGCCAAGTAGAAGTGGATTAAAAGATTCCAGAAGAACAAAATTTGTATCAATCTCGATATATAATACATAACCTATTGCATTTAGTCAACGACTAATAGAGTATTTTGAGAAATAATTTATTTTTTTGAGAAGGCCTACGTACTTTTCATTAATTGGTGTAATAATATCAATACAAACATAGAAACATGAATTTGAGAAATCTATTTTTGTTATATATCATACTATCTGGATTTTATGTAAAAATGTATTTACATACAAATTTGAACTTTTACCACTACAATAAATACTACCATTAGCGATGATGTTATTATTAGCGGCGATACATATCAGCGGTGACATATCATATTAACCGCGATTTTTTGAACAATTGTGAGACCACAAAGTTGTGAGTTTGTCGCCTTTAATGAGCATTTTTCTTTGTAGTGCACCCGTTCTATTTACATAATAACTTCAAATTACATCTATTATAATTTTTGTTCTATATACCTTATCAATTTAATATATTAATTTAATTTAGTAGAAATACTATATATATATATATATATATATATATATATATATATATATATATATATATATATATATATATATATATATATATATATATATATATATATATATATAGACATTGTTTTCTTATATTTTCAAAAGAAGCACTAGTTTTATAAAAACTAATATTAAAAACTAAAAAGCTTCAACGAGTTCTTTCTATATTTTATAGTTATATATCGATATGTTTACACATTTTAAAGCATAAAAATGATGAACTTTCACATTTTTTGTTTTCATTTTTGAAAAAATAAAATCCGAAAAGTTACAAAATAAAATAAAAAAAATAAAAAAAAACAAGATCATGCATGCATATAGTGCAAAACATACTTTTTCTTAAATTTTTTTTTTAATATTTCGTATTTTATATTAATAAAAAAGTTATAAATTTTCACATTATTATTTTTCGTTTTTGAAAAATATGCGATCTTAAAATAAATAAATAAATAAATAAAGCATGCATGCATGCTTTTTAAATTTCATTTTTGAGGTTTTATCTTTTTACTTTATTTAGAACAACAATGCTAATTTACTTATGTTCTACACTTTAATTAAGAGTGGCAAAAGTAGACACAACATGACAAAAATACATAACATGAAACAAAATCGAGACAAAATCGATTTGAATTCGTGTTCGTGTTCAAAATTCAACACGCTAATAACACGATAATAGCATGAAATATCATGTTTATATCATTTTCGTGTCCGTGTTCAAAATGTATATTTAATAACATTTTATGTTATTTTTTGTCGTGTTATTTGTGTTATGTTTAAATTATATTTTTTACACATACTTACATATGACGTGCAAATGGTTGTTTTTTTGTTATTTTTTTTTCGTGTTATTGTGTTTTTATTGAATCGTGTTTGTATTAACGAACAAAAATATGTTATTTTTGTCATGTTTGTTTAAAAAGAATTAATTCATATTATGTCGTGTTAAACAAAAATACGAAACTATTGTCTGATTTAACACTTCTCATGAGAACCATTAAGCAAGGTCACTTCAAACATAACCAAAGGCCTTTTGGTTACAAAGCTAGTAAAGAACAGATCTACAAAATAAATAAATAAAGTATTATTTATATGGACTTGATACTTCTAATAAATAAATATTCGAATTTAACATTCTTATATAAGTTAAATTAAAAAACACGGATCTATCAAAGTCAAAGCATTTATACAAATTTAGTAGTACATAGTGTTATACTTTGAAGTGTAACCCTACTATGACTTTCTAAATATTTTTCTTGTTTGGTAGTTAACCGTTACTATCCTCACCTTGCCAGCTCCATACAATGTCTTGTAGGCCTGGTCTAACGTCCTCTTCGAACTTTTTGTACTCAAGTGTGTCCCCGGATTCCTTCGAAAATTCCACCACCGCCACCTCCGGCGCCACCTCAAAAACTTCCACCGTCACAGCCAGCTTCCCTTTTCGTCCCTCCGATATCCCCTGCATCTTCAACTTGTACTCGTTCTGTTTCGAAAACGAAATCTTGAAATTCAATTTCTTAGCTACTGATTCAAGCTTGTCCATGACTGTCGAAGCACGGAATTTTGATGTAAATAACGACGCCGATTTCCGATGAGTCTCAAACATGCCGGATAAGTCGAAACCGGAGGACATGGAGGAGATGAACTCGAAAGCATTGTAGAATCGCGGCGATGAGTTTGACTTTGACCTTTTCATGGACTTTTCCGATTCACCTGTCATTTCATCCTTCTCTGGTTCATCAATAGGAATCGGAGCAATAATAAGACCTACGAATGAAAAGCCAAAAGAATAAATTAATTAGTATAAATATCTATTGTAGAAAGCGAAAATTAACTGTATACATACTTGCTAGTTTATCATGGGAACTATGATTGGTTCTGGATACTTTCGAGAACCATGGAACATGCATGATCTCCGGAACTGTGACTCGCTGCGATGGGTCGACCACCAGTAGTTTCGAAATCAACTGCCGTGAACCGGCTGAGAACCACGGTGGAAATTCATACTCTGCTTTGAATATCTTTTTGTACATATGCATGATGTTAGCTTCTCGAAATGGAAGACATCCGGCGAGAAGAACGTATAAAATTACCCCACACGACCAGATATCCGCCTTAGCGCCGTCGTAACCTTTTCTGCGAAGAACTTCCGGCGCAACGTAAGCGGGGGTACCGCACTGTGTGTGAAGCATTCCGTCGTTTCTAAGCTGCTCCGGCAATGCAGACAACCCGAAATCGGAAACTTTAAGATTTTCATTCTCGTCGAGTAGGAGATTTTCCGGCTTCAGGTCACGGTGGGAGACACCGCGGCTATGGCAGTAGTCGATGGCGCTGACTAATTGCTGAAAATATTTTCTTGCTAAATCTTCTTTCAATCGTCCCTTTTCAATTTTGGCAAATAATTCGCCGCCTTTGACGTACTCCATTACCAGAAAGATCTTGGTTTTGGTAGCCATGACTTCCTTCAATTGAACGACGTTAGGGTGCCGGACGAGCCGCATCACGGCGATTTCACGGGTGATTTGCTCCATGAAACCTTCTTTTCTTACCTGCTCCGTCTTGATGACTTTAACGGCGACACTCTCCGCCGTGACGGAATCCCTGGCGTAGTATACCTTTGCAAACGTTCCTTGTCCCAACATCCTCCCCATCTCGTATTTCCCGAAGATTATGCGGCGGTGTCCGGCGCTGGTGCGGCGCCAGTCCTCCGACGAATCCTCCATATTTTTTTTCTCTTTTCTTTTGAAAAAGGAAGTCGTTATTGAGAGTTTGGGTGGCTTGGTGTTGTATAGGGTGGTGAAGAGGGGAATAAATGGAGATTGGGGGAGGCGGGTCCGCACAGATTATAGGGTTTGTCAGGAAGTGATTGGCGGAAGTGGGGTTTGCTGGGAATCTCTCCATCTGAAGAAGTTTTGATCACTTTCATTGCATTATCGACTGGTTGCCAATGGAGCTTTGTCACGTATCATACTTAAAACCAAGTTTTAAAAAGTTTATTATATTCTAAGTTTGTATTGAGATTTAACAAAAATGCATTTTAAAGTCGTATGTATATATATATATATATATATATATATATATATATATATATATATATATATATATATATATATATATATATATATATATATATATATATATATATATGTATAATTATTAATTATATACAAAATTATCGATTTAAGTCATGTCTTACAAACAACGTGCATCGTCACGACTTGTAAAAACTTGAGACTATATATTCACGGCTATTTAGAATCTTAGTTAAACCTACCTAAATATAGATTCATTAGGTGGAACGTCTTTGAATATTTACACTATATCATCAAAGATTTTGTGGTCTTTATTTATGGATTTACCACTAACACAAACGACCAAACAAATGAACAAACATAAACCAATAAACGAATGAATTTTTTTGTTTATATTTATCCGTTTAACAAATTATCTTCTTCGTGTTTGTTTGTTTATGTTTTCTTTATAAAAATAAAACAACAAATTAGCGAAGGAGCTTAGTCGGATCCACAACACTTTCCACGTTTCGCAGTTGCGAAAGTCCATTATGGATGATGGATCAGGGGGTAGTGGTGTCATTGGATAATATTTAAGTCGACGAGCGCCTGAATTACGTGGAGCGGCCTATGGCCATACTGGAGAGGAAGATGAAAGTTATGGGGAACAAGGAGATACCTTTGGTGAAGGTATAATGGGAGCACCATAAGGGGTCCGAGTGGACGGGGGAGCCAGAGGCAGAGATGCGGGAGCACTATCCGGAGTTGTTCGGCGCGGCAGACTTCGAGGACGAAGTCTAGTTCAAGTGGGGGAGAATTGTAACGCCCCGATTTTCAGGTATTGGTTCATGTAAGAATTTTCTTGGTTTCAAGGTCTACTCGACGAGTTGGCTGCCCACTCGTTGAGTAGCAACGGGTTGGTCCGCATGTTTTAGTGACCTACTCGCCGAGTCTAAAAAGGGACTCGACGAGTAGGATCTGGCAGATGAAACCCTAAATTTCGGGGTATTGCACCCAATTTAAAGGAACATTGGCCTCCTCAGCCTCCCTTATAGCCTCTTGATAATCCATAAACCCTAATTCGTGTGAGTGTGCTCCATTTGTGTATTCTTAAGCTTTGCAAGAGGATTTTTGGAGAGAAGAGTTTGGAGAACAAGTAAAATCGAAGCTAGGAACTTGTGGGAAGCAAAGATATACATCAGTTGACACTCTCTGGAAGGTATTAAGCTGTCTCTTTGGCTCATCTCACCTTTAACCTCTTTTGGGTGGATTTTAGGAAAGGCTTTTGTGTTTGAGCCAAGATTTGAAGTTGCAACTTCACATCTGGACTCCCTTTGGTCTCTAGATCCATAAAGGTAGCAGCTTTGGCAAGTATGAGCCTTCCCTCAAGTGTTAGACTTCATTTTAAGCTTAGTTTTGTCATTTTAGGGCCTTTAAGCTTTGCATGCACGTAAAGTTTGCAACTTTACGTGATAAGTAGGCCTTGAAATGTTGGATCTACAATATGGAGCCTTAGCATGGCTTAAAAAGCCACCGTATAGATGAAGGACTGAATGGACCCAACAAGTCGGATGAACAACTCGGCGAGTCCGATGAAGATTTCCTTGGGCTCGGCGAGTCAGTCGAATGACTCGGCGTGTCGGTTAGGGTTTTCCCAACCTTTGGACATGTATGAACCCGACGAGTTGTAAAGGGGAAACTCGACAAGTTGGCCAAGGAATTTGCGGCCACTGACATTATGAACCCGACAAGTCGTTCAGGTGACTCGGCGAGTTAGCGAGTTATGCAAGGAACTCGGCAAGTGGTTTGTTGTACTCGACGAGTTGTGGTTAACATGGACTGTTTTCTTTGACAGTTGACTTTGACTTTGACCAAGGGTTGACTATTGGACTTCTGGGCATTTTGGGAAATTGGAAATTTACAAGCATGGTATTATGGTGCATTTAGGTGGTGGAGTTGTACCGGCAATCCACGAGCTTGGGTTTATCTTCGATTCGACAGTGCGAGGTGAGTTACTTCGCTATACTAAGGGGTCTAAGGCACCAAGGTCGGCCCATTGGATATGTTATCCTAGCAGTGTTAGATGTTGAGTATAAGTTAGTGTTTCATACTAGTGGTTATGCGAGTTAGGTAGATCTATAGGACTACCTGTATTGTTATATGATTATCTGCATGCTCAGTAGTTATGTTATATGTTGATATATTATGTGGGGTGGGTTGAGGTGACACTGCTCCGTGCGGTAACCAACAAACCAAGGAGCATTCTATATACGAGTTGAGGGCCAGGTGGGGCACGCCAGACTCGTAATGTGGGCTCAATGGCAATCCAGATGTGAGTTGTGGGCCCGGAAGGCAATCCAGACTCACACTGTGAGCCCAGGGGTAATCCAGTACGTAAAGTTGTGGACCCAGTACATGCTGTTATTTGTATATGTGTTACGTGTAGTGTATCGGTATTTTGGGGGAACTCACTAAGATTTCGGGCTTACAGTTTTCAGTTTATTGTTTCAAGTACATCAGGGGATCGTGACAAGGCGAAGACATGATCGTATAGCTCCTCACTTTTTCTGACTATGTTTTTGGGATACTCTGATATGATACATTTTGAAAACAAGTTTTGTAATGGTTAATGGTTTTGGAAATGTTTTAAAAGTTTTAAATTGGCTTGAATTTTATGGGTGTTAGGATTTCAGAAGTAAATTACAAGAAGGATTCAGATTGTTATTGCAACATAACAATCAAGGTAAGATCTAAACTCTATACTTTTGTCAATTTCGTTTATTGTATGCTAGAATTAGGGTTTATGAGCTTTGTATGATTATTGCATGTATATTAGAAAAACTAGATCCAAAGCTTTAGGGTTTGCATGTACACCATAGGATCGATGTAGTGCTCAACACCCATCATTGAAGAGGTCTTTGGATCTTTGATGGGAATCGGTGTAGCAGTGACAACACCTATGGAAATTAGACGTGCTACGTCACCTAGCTTCACTTCATCCCATTGCAACTGAGATAGGCTGCCAGAGAAGGAAGAGATATGTGCCTAAAGAAACAAATTTAGAAAAAGTTCACTCCTATTTGACTTCATCGGCAGGATACTTTATGTCAATCCGCGTGAGCATCGACGCCATGGAGAGAGCAGTTGGAGCCAAAAAAAAGGATGCAATGCCAGCTCCGACTGTTGCTACTCTGAATATCCTACACCGAAGGAATGACATAAAGATCCATTCCAAAGGGACAAATCAGTAAAGATCATTGTCGAGATGAAGACAGAAGATCCTGAGACTTAGAAAATGAGAGATAAGAGCACACGTAGGCAAATTTAGTGGCATAATATACAATGTATACTTCTTTGGTAAAATAATAGTTAGAAAGAATTTTTGAATCATAAAAAATCTCATAGTAAACAAAAAATCAGCAGCGTATATTCATAATTTTTTAGGATAGAAAAAAGTAATGTAAAGTCATAAAGAAACATTGTCCAACACAAGTAAAATTAAAGCATGTAAATGTTATTGTCCCTGAGTGCAATGAGCACAATTTTGTTCTTTGAGTCAATGACCTTTCCTTCATTGCAATCAACGAGAATTTTGTAACCAACGTCACAAAGTTGACTGATGGAGATAAGATTGTTGGCCCTTGAAATAGAACACATTCTTCAGCTTGAAAGTTGTGCACTCAAATGTTCCAACACCCATGACCACTCCTTCACTATTGTCCCCAAAAACTACAATATGACCATCTTTTTCTGCAAACTCTGTTAAGAGGAACTTGAGACTAGTCATGTGTCTAGAGAACCCATTGTCAAGGAACCAAGTATGTTCCAGATCCTGTCAAGTAGAATAGACATTCCAACTCTTCATCTTTGATTCTTGGTCAATTTAAGATGTAACTGCGTTACACTTGCTGGAACCACCATCAGGGGTATCATTGATAAGAGCCATAAGACCCTTAACGTTTAACCCTTCGTCTTCAAATGTATCCTCTTCTTCCACCCATTCCTCAGATTCCTCCTATTTTGCAATGAAGGCTTTTGGCAGAGAAATGGTCTCCTTCTCCATGTGGGCTAGTAGCTTCTTGCACAACACTTCACAATTCTTTGGGATTTGAGCTTCTTTATCTTTACAGTCCCTGGAAAAATGGTCAGAACTTTCATAGTTACAACATTTACCTAAGTTTATTTTCTCTGAGTTAAGCCTTCTCATTGAACTGCCTCTCTTAGACTGAGCTCTTCAAGCTTTGTTTGATCTACTTTATTCATAACATTTAATGATTAGTGTAGCACTAACAACTAGCTCATTAGTAATTTCATCATTACTTGCTTTGCCCTGATCAGAGTCATCAGAGTCGCTGAGGAGATTCATTGCTTATTTTTGAGAGACCAAGGATACATACTTCTCTTTGTTTGAGTCCTTCATGATGTCTTTATGAAGAGATTTGGTTTCTTCGCATTTCCGTAGATTTCCAAACAAGGAGTTGAGATCCATGAGGTTAATCTTCTCACTGTTCTTAAGGACATCAACGTAATGTTCCCAATTTTTTCCAAGAGAATCCAAGAACTTTAAAACAAACTAAGAAGAATGTTTGACAACTCCCAACCTGCACATATAATTCACCAAACAATTAAACTTCTTAAAGGTTTGAGTTAGAGATTCACCTTGTTGAGCAAAGAAATGCTTTTATATCCGATTGTGGTTGTTGATGGTTGTAGCTTTAACTTCCACAATGCCTTCATAAGCCACCATCAGCGTCTCCATCATCTCTTGAGTTGACTCACAATTATGAACTAGATGATACACGTGATAAGGAAGAGAGTTTCCTATGGCTTCCCTAGCTTTCACATCAAGACTGATAAGCCTCTTGTCATCATCATCATAAATAGCCTTTGGATTTTGCTTCAAGGGACCAATAGGTGCATTGTCAACCATAGATTGATACATAGAAATGTGAGGACCTTTCTCAACGATGTTAAGCATCTCATAATCCATGGTTTCAAGAACAACCATAGCCTTCATTTTCCACATTGTAAAGTTGTGCTCATCGAAAGGAGGGATCTTGTTGAGAGCAAACGAATTGGGATTATAGGAGGTCGACATGATAACTTGAGTGTATTTTAAACTCGATTTGATACTAATTGAAGGTTTGTATCGATCATATACACTTCAAGTATGAATAACAAAGAATGAACTAACTAAACAAAAATTAAACAGAAAAACAAAGAACACAAGTAATCACAAAGATGCTTTCTGTAACGCATGGTTCCAACTTGAGAAGGAAGAGGAAGCTTGGGGAGATCAAGAGGAATCAAGTAAATCCAGAGAGTTTGTCACATTCCCAACTCATTTGAGGTAAAAAGTCTGTAACTTTTTCATTCATTCATTAGATCTCTCATGGGGTAGTTTAGGTCCATTTGGAGCTCTTTATAGCACCATTCTTGGATACCTGCTTGTTTTGGTGTTAGGACTTCGGATCCAGAGACTTAGAGGGACTCCATGTCATAAAGGTGCCAACTTTATGGCCATGGGAGTCCCATGCATATTATGGAACACTTTTTAGGACTTTATGGACTAGTTAACCCATGCATGCACGTAAAGTTTATCGATCTTAGGAGGTCAGATCTATGTTCTGGATGCATTAAGCCCGAATGAAATCGGCTGGATAGACTTGGACATTGGGGGACTCGACGAGTCGTTCATAGAACTCGGCAAGTTAGGTCATGGTTCCCCAACCTTTTCTGTTTCTGAGCGATCTGATCGAGTCTAGAAGAGGACTCAACGAGATGGATGTGAATATGGACTTGAAGATCAAAGAAATCGACTAGTTCAAGGATGAACTCGACGAGGTCAAGGAAATGTCCCAACTTATATGAAGAAGAACTCTACAAGTTCAAGGAAGAACTCAACGATTCAATGGCTAAACGTTCCAACTTATATGAAGCAGGACTCGACGAATTCGGCGAGTCATGAGCAAAAGGTCCCAGTCCTATATGAAGGAGAACTCGATGAGTTCTTGAAAGACTCGACGAGTAGGATCGAAGTTCCAGTATTTTGTGGATTATGGAACTAGACGAGTTGGTGGACTAACTCGGCGAGTTGAGTAAACCAAATGTTGACTTTGACCAAGGTGTTGACCTTGACTTTTACTTTGACCTGAATTGACCCTTAAAAGGGTTACAAGTATGAAATGGTAATTAAGGAAGGTTGTTATGTGTAGGAGTTTGGGAGGAGTTGATCCCAACGCCGAGGACAGTTCAGTTACTGCACGACATTGAGGTGAGTTACCTTCCAGTAGAAGTGGGTCTAAGGCCAAAATGTCGTCCCACTAGTAGGAGATGTTTGTTAGATGATTTTCTTTGTGATAGTTATTTGGTATGTTATGTTTATGTATTAGTATGTTATGATGATATGTGATAACGGTAGAAAGGGTAGGATAGACCCTAGTACCGGTCGATAGGGCCGAAGGGGTATGCCAGCACCCGAATAAGCTAGGCAATATATGATTTATATGTTATGCACTAGGATGCTATGTGGTAGAAGTAGGGGTGAAATAGTCCCCGGTACCAGTCGACAGGACCGAAGGGGTCGGCCAACACCCTGATATGCTAGGCTAGGTACCGTTCGACAGGTCTGATGGGGCAGGTTAGCACCCTGATATGCTAGGCTAGGTACCGGTCGACAGGACCAAAGGGGTAGGCCAGCACCCTGATATGCTAGGCAAGTTACCGATTGAAAGAGACTGAAGGGGTAGCTAGTACCCGGATATGTTAGACGGTATGTGTTACGTATGGTATGTGGTATAATGGGGGAACTCACTAAGCTTTGTGTTTACGATTTATAGTTTTTGTTTCAGGTCCTTCTTCTTCGAAGGGAAAGGAGTCGGCACGGTAGCAGCGCATCACACCGTTATTTCCATACTGTGATGTTCTTAGGATTGTACTCTGACATTGTTATTTGATTATGACCTACTTTTTGAGAATCATGATCTATGTATTTGATGATATGAAATAACTTGATGATGTTTTCTCTAAAATGTTTTATGAATCATTTATTAAAAATGAAATTTTTAGTCTTGGATTTTGGGATGTTACAAGTTGGTATTAGAGCCTTGGTTTGAAGGATTTGGACACACCTTCGAGGATGTCTGGACTCAAATCGAGGGTTTGAAAGATTTTTACAAGAAAATAATTTTCTAAGTTTTTTTAAAACAAAAGGTTTTGAGAAAGAACAAGGTGTGTGATGCGTACAACCGGCTGAGCTCAAGTAAGTTTTCCCCAAGATACCCATACATGTTATGTTATGATATGATA
Organism: Lactuca sativa; assembly: GCF_002870075.4. Taxonomy (NCBI): domain Eukaryota; kingdom Viridiplantae; phylum Streptophyta; class Magnoliopsida; order Asterales; family Asteraceae; genus Lactuca; species Lactuca sativa. The sequence continues at coordinate 38,832,827 of NC_056623.2, forward strand.
TGATTATGAGAACTGCATGCTAGATTAGGGATAAGGATCTAGGAAGATGCCTTATGTGCCTGCTATATATGCTTATGGAGTTACATGCTAGAACTGATTAGTCAGTAATATGATGACCTGAATAGGATATGATTGGTATGGTTACTCAATGCTCGAATGTTGCTTGATTTGTGCTCTTAGGAGTTCTAGTTACCTTTAACTAACTAGTAAACGAATATGTGAAGTTACATATTACAAGGACTAAATAATTTCAGAAGTTTAGGTTTAGCCCTATTTCACAGCTCTCGTCTGAGTCTAACCGTTGCAGGGAGAGACCTCTCATTCGAAGAATTATTTGGCCTTAGTACTATGTAATGGTATTCACAAGCTAGTTAGGGAAAGGTAGCAAGGACTTCTTATGCAGCTGATGGCGAAGAGTGGGTCGGAGATTACCCTAGGGTAAGCCTAGGATGAGATTAGTGCAGTAATCAGTAATAGTGAAAGGGACTTGGTGGAGTCAAGGAAATTATTGAGGAAAGTACGGATAGATGTGGAAGGTAGTATGGGCCCGTACTACTAAAAGCAGAGGATCCGTACTCGATTTAAGGAGGGCTGGACAGAACTAGGAAACTTGTAGTATGTGAGACCTCTCGAGGTTATGTATGACCCTGAAGATTATGTGTTTGTTTCAGAATGGTGGTGATTACGCATCACGGAGTAGGAGGTTCAGGGTCTGGGTCAGGTTTAGTTTCAGGTTCGGGCTCGGGTTCCGAGCTAGTCAAAGAGGGACTACGCAAGTTCATTGCTTCTGAGATCATGAGAGGCGTCCTTGAGTTGACCCTGGTGATTTTAGGGTCGATCAAGGAAGGGATTATTGAGATGATGGAGGATCTCCTTAGGGAATTTCGAAGTGACATGGCATCCACTCAGTCAGGGACACACACACTCTCCATCACGGATTTTAGGGGATGTGGTGCGCTCGACTTTCACAGGGTAAAGGACCCCATTGTGGCCAGGATATGGATTGCAGACATCGAATCCACACAGTTGGTGAGCTTCTGCCCTGAGGGTTCGCAGGTCTGGTATGATGCGGGTTACTTGAGAGACAAAGCTAGAGGCTGGTGGGAGGCAATCAGCGACACATTGGGAGCCCCATCCATTGAGGCTATGACCTGGTCAGACTTTGTGACCAGGTTTAGGGCTGATTTTGCGCCAGCAGTGGAGATTCAACAGTTGGCCAGAGAGTTTCTTGACATGAGACAGACGACTGAGTCAGTGGCGGAGATTACCGCCAAGTTCAGGGAGAGGGCCTTACGGGTGCCTCAGTACATGGGGGACGAGGAGATGAGGAAGACCATATACTATGATATGTTGAGAGCTGACATTTGGAAACATGTCAGCTACTCAACATGTCCTATTTTGGAGGACATGATAGCCAGGGCTAGAGAAAGGGAGATTGATATCGAGCATATTCGGAAGAGGAAAGCGGAGACTAGGCAGGTTGCTGGGGTTTCAGGGAAGAAACCCAAGGGATACGACACTAGGTCGAAGGGCCAGCAGGGTCGGAGCTGCTGTGGGAAATGCGGCAAGACTCATGAGGGGGTTTGTAGACTGGGATCATCGGGCTACTATAAGTGCGGCAAGCTTGGGCACCTTGTCAACTAGAATAGTATTTTGGTCGACCCGACCAAAGTAGAGATTCAGAGTTTCCTGGGATTGGCAAGCTATTACCGGAGATTCATTCAGGACTTCTCCAAGATAGCCGTACCCTTGACCCGATTGACGATGAAAGTCGTGGTCTTTCGCTGGGGGCCTGAGCAACAGGCAACGTTTGAGACATTGAGACAGAGGTTGTGCGAGGCGCTGATCCTAGCCCCGCCAAAGGGCATGGAAGATTTTGTAGTGTACTGTGATGCGTCCATATCAGGTTTGGGAATGGTGTTGATGCAAAGGGGGCATGTTATCGCCTACGCCTCGAGGCAGTTGAAGGCTCACGAGGTGAACTACCCGACGTACGATCTGGAGTTGGGGGCGGTTGTCTTCGCCCTCAAGATTTGGTGACATTACCTTTATGGGGTCCATTGTACCATATACACAGATCACAAGAGTATGAGGTACCTCATGGATCAGCCGAATCTGAACATGAGGCAACGTCGGTGGCTAGATGTGGTGAAGGATTACAACTATGAAATCCTCTACCACCCGGTGAAGGCCAATGTAGTGGTCGATGCTCTTAGCTGCAAGGCAGCCCCGATCAAAAATATTTGCTTGTGGATGATAGTAGTGACTCCGCTTCTGGAGCATATCTGACAGGCCCAACATAAGGCTATGATGGAGGAACATCGGAAGAGTGAGCGTAGTATGGGACATGTTTCCTCCTTCGACTATGATAGACGCGGATTGTTGACACTACACCGTAGAGTGTGGGTTCCATATCATGGAGGTGTGCGCCAGGTTTTGATGGAGGAGGCGCAAAAATCCAGATTTTCTATTCATCCCGGGGCGACGAAGATGTACAGAGATCTTCGTCTTGATTATTGGTGGGCCTGCATGATGCGGGATGTAGCCTGGTACGTTGAGAGATGCCTAACCTACAAAAAGGTCAAGGTCAAGCACCAGAGGGCTCAAGGCAAGACACAGCCGTTGGATATCCCTATGTGGAAATGGGAAGATATTACTATAGATTTCATCACGAAGCTTCCCAGGACAGCACGGGGAGTGGATTCGATTTGGGTCATCGTGGATCGATTGACCAAAAATGCCCATTTCATTCCGATCCTAGAGAGCAGTTCGGCCGAGAAGCTGGCCGACATCTACATTCGAGAGGTAGTAGCACGACACAGAGTGCCAGTCTCCATGATTTCTAACCGAGACGTGCGGTTCACTTCCAGATTCTAGAAGAAGTTTCACAAAGATTTGGGTACTCGCTTGCATTTTAGCACCGCTTTTCACCTACAGACGGATGGTCAGAGCGAGCGAACCATCCATACTTTGAAGGATATGTTGCGGGCATGCGTTTTAGACTTCGGTGTTAGCTGGGATACCTACCTTCCCTTGGCAGAGTTTTTTTACAACAATATCTACCACACGAGTATTGACCGTCCTCCCTTCGAGATGTTATACAGAAGGAAGTGCAGGACCCCGATATTCTGGGTGAGGTTGGGCAGAGGGTCATGTGGAGTACCGAAGTGGTACTCAAGATGATAGAGAGGATCTAGCAGGTTTGGAGTAGGCTTCATACTGCTCAGAGTCGGCAGAAAAGTTATGCCGACAGGCATCGTTCGGACCTAGAGTTCCAAGTCGGGGATATGGTCCTCCTGAAGGTTTCACCTTGGAAAGGTGTCATCCGGTTTAGGAAGAGCGCCAAGCTGTGCCCCAGGTACATTGGTCCCTTTAGGGTTGCGGCCCGGGTGGGCAAGGTGGCATATAGGCTGGATCTGCCAGTCGATCTTAGCCAGATTCACAGTACCTTTCACGTCTCCCAGCTGCGGAAGTGCTTGGTAGACGACTCTGCGGTGGAGCATCTAGAAGATATTCAGGTTGATGACAATCTGAACTACATCGAGCGAACAGTAGCTATCCTTGACAGGAAGTCAAAGGATCTAAGGAACAAGAGAGTCGAGCCGGTGAAGGTGCAATGGCAGCACCGCAAAGGCTCATAATAGACTTGGGAGCCAGAGGATGAGATGAGGGAGCACTACCCCGAGCTTTTTCCAGATGCAGTAGTAGACTTTGAGGACGAAGTCTAAAATAAGTGGGGGAGATTTGTAACGCCCGGTTCCCACTTGAGAAGGAAGAAGAAGCTTGGGGAGATCAAGAGGAATCAAGTAGATCCAGAGATTTTGTCGCATTCCCAGCTCGTTTGAGGTAAAAAGTTTGTACCTTGTTCATTCATTTATTAGATCTCTCCATGGGGTAGTTTAGGGGCATTTGGAGCTCATTATAGAACCATTCTTGGATGCCAGCTTGTTTTGGTGTTAGGACTTCAGATCCAGAGACTTAAAGGGACTCCATGGCATAAAGGTGCCAACTTTATGGCCATGGGAGTCCCGTGCATCTTATGGAACACTTTTTAGGACTTTATGGACTAGTTAACCCATGCGTGCATGTAAAGTTTGTAACTTTACATGCTATATCGATCTTAGGAGGTCAGATCTATGTTCTGGATGCATTAAGCCCGATTGAAATCGGATGGATAGACTTAGACTTTGGGGGAATCGACGATTCGTTCATAGAACTCGGCGAGTCAGGTCATGGTTCCCCAACCTTTTCTATTTCTGGGCAATCTGGTTGAGTCTAGAAGAACACTCAACGAGATGGACATGAATATGAACTTGAAGATCAAAGAAATCGACGAGTTTAAGGATGAACTCGGCGAGTTCGAGGTAATGTCCCAACTTATATGAAGAAGAACTCAACGAGTTCAAGGAAGAACTCAGCGATTCAAGGGCTAAACATTCCAACTTATATGAAGTAGGACTCGACAAATTCAAGGATGAATTCGGCTAGTCATGAGCAAAAGGTCCCGATCCCGTATAAAGGAGAACTCAACGAGTTCTTGAAAGACTCGACGAGTAGGATCGAAGTTCCAGTATTTTGTGGATTATGGAACTCGACGAGTTGGTGGACTAACTCGGTGAGTTGAGTCAACCAGATGTTAACGTTGACCAAAAGTTGACTTTGACCAAGGTGTTGACCTTGGCTTGAATTGACCCTTAAAAGGGTTACAAGTATGAAATGGTAATTAAGGAAGGTTGTTATGTGTAGGAGTTTGGGAGGAGTTGATCCCAGTGCCAAGGACAGTTCAGTTACTGCACGACATTAAGGTGAGTTACCTCCCAGTAGAAGTAGTTCTAAGGCCACAATGTCGGCCCACTAGTAGGAAATGTTTGTTAGATGATTATCTTTGTGATAATTATCTGGTATGTTATGTTTATGTATTAGTATGCTATGATGATATGTGATAATGGTAGAAAGGGTAGGACAGACCCTAGTACCGGTCGTTAGGGCCGAAGGGTTATGCCAGCACCCGAATAAGCTAGGCAATATATGATTTATATGTTATGCACTAGGATGCTATGTGGTAGAAGTAGGGGTGAAATAGTCCCCGGTACCGGTCGACAGGACTGAAAGGGTAGGCCAGCACCCTAATATGTTAGGCTAGGTACTGGTCAATAGGCCCGATGAGGTAGGCCAACACCCTGATATGCTAGGCTAGGTACCGGTCGTCAGGACCGAAGGGGTAGGCCAGCACCCTGATATGCTAGGCAAGTTACCGGTTGAAAGAGACCAAAGGGGTAGCTAGTACCCGGATATGTTAGACAGTATGTGTTACGTATGGTATATGGTATAATGGGGGAACTCGCTAAGCTTTGTGCTTACAGTTTACAGTTTTTGTTTCAGGTCTTTCTTCTTCGAAAGGAAAGGAGCCGGCACGGTTGCAGCGCATCATGTCGTTATTTCCACATTATGATGGTGTTGGGATTGTACTCTGACATTGTTATTTGATTATGACCTACTTTTTGAGAACTATGATCTATGGATTTAATGATATGAAATAACTTGATGATGTTTTATCTAAAATGTTTTATGAATCGTTATATTAAAAATGAAATTTTTGGTCTTGGATTTTGGGATGTTACACTTTCACTAAGAAAGAATGTTCATACTTAGAGAACAAATGTCACAAAGACGGTCACCAAGACATGCATTATGGTTTCACCCTAATGTTGAATATATACGATTACAATAACTAAAATACCACTAATTAAAGGAATGCACTATTATCTAAGTAATGGTCAGATCCGAATCACTATGATTACAGATCATATATCTATTCTATAAATACATGTATAACTGCCTAATATACAAAAGATCCCGAAGATCATTGGTTCAGGCTAACGTTGATAAGATCTGGTGTCGGCGCTGGCGCTGGCATTGGTGTTGACGATGGCGTTGGGGCTAGTGGTCAGCGTGTAATGTATTTGACTCATCAGATCATAAGGTTTGACCGTACGGTTCCACTAAGTGACAAGGTGTGTCATGAAATGGCACATGATATGCCAGTGGTGGATTTTTGATGCTCTTGTAATGCATATCAAGAATGAATGTTCCTGAAGCTACTACATGGAGGATTGTGATTGGTCGACACCATTCGGGATGCCTGGTAGTCATTTGAAAGTGTTTTTTGTATCTTTAGTGAGTAGGTCAAATCTCTGCTAGTTATATTTGTAATCTTTGTTTGACAACTCTATGAATAAAGAATATTCCCCTCCTGCACATGGACGTAGGTCACATTGACCGAACCACATAAATACCATGTCTTTGTCTGTTTTTGGTTTCATGTGTTATCCGTAGTACTTCCTAACAAGGGTCATCATAACTTGGCAAGTGACATCAGATTTGTTATAAGTATTGACAAGTATCGTATGGTTTCCCTAACAAGATTAAAGTAAGTAGAATTAACCATAATGAAACTAATACACTAGATGAAGCTTATTAATTAATATGAGAGTTTGATGCTTTCATGAGTATTCCATAAAGATCTTGAAGCATTAAGGCATCTTAATCAATAAGTTATGAATGAAATAACTTAGGGTAATGTAACCTTACCAAATAATAGGTCGTAATACATTCATAAGGTGTACTTGAAAGGTTTGTAAAAGGAATAGAAGCATAAGGACTAAAGTACACTACATAAATAAGCATAAGGGAACACATATGTATGTCATAGGCAACCCATTAGCCATATGGTTTCCTAGGATAAAACAAAATGAGTTATGTTCCTTTCTGTCAAAATCTAAAATTTCAAACTTGTTTGTTTAAACCAACTTGCTTCTGTGGTTTCCTTAACCCTTACTTAATGCAATACAATGAATGAAATGAGTTAACTTGATTTGTAAATTAAGTTTAGGACTTGATTAGTGTTTTGAGACCTTGATAAATGGTTTGATTATTATCCATAAGTTGTTACAAAATAAGTATTTAACTCTTAGAAGCAAAGTAAAGTATAAAAAGGTATTAGAAGGCTTAAGGTGAGTTTATACTTTACACCGAGACTACATGTCCCTAACCGTATTTTGATATTTTATTGAACTGATTGCTATAATATCCTTTTATATGCAATGGTTTTACTATGTATAACATGTATTGCACGCAACCTGTTTTGGAAAGGCTTTAATCACTTGAACAAATTAATTTATTGGAAATGATTTGAGCATCCTAATTATGCATTCATATAAGATAAGAGGCTGTGGGAGTCATTCATTAAATCCATACATGATTTAACTATTCGTTTGGAGGGATTAGAATTTTAGATAATCATCACCATGTACTAGCGATGCTAGCTACCCCTTTTGTGTGGCGGTTCACAAGTCACCTAGTTTGAATAGCCATGGAAAGTGTATTAGCTAGATATGTCTACTAATTGTGAGCTTTATTTGAACCTCCCATGTGAGCTTTGGACTTGGTATTGACATGGGAATAGGTTTAGATGCATATATATTTATGATTGAATGTTGTTAAACTATTTCATTGTTTATTGAACTCTTATTAGAAAATTGTTCTTTTAGCTAACACCTTGTTAGCCTTATGGATTCTTTTAGGAAGTGTTATGTTTGGTTTATAGGTCAAATGAACCCTCGATACGATGATGGAAAATATAATTGTTTTGAAAACTATTTTTGGAGGTTTGAATTTAAGTTTGGATAAACGCCAACATTCAAAACTCTCAAAAAGCTAATCTCAAGTATACTCACTAGACTTTACAAACCTAAAACTTGTAGTTTGACATGTGCTCAGATTAATGATACTAATAAATAACAATAGAAGACAGTGAGGCCATTTGGAAGGACACGACTTGTAATGGTTTTATTTGGACTATATTATGACGTTAATTGATACTACCTTGCTATTTTAAACAAGCTAACTTTTTTGGATTTTGGGACCATATTTATACATTTTAAGCTTACGTTCAAACGCAGACATTAGAGTTTCATTGTTGTTTTGGTTTTGAAAAATTAAGAAAAAAATATAAAATGTGCATATATGCACATTTAAAAAAAAACTTTGTTAAATCTTTTTCTAGCCTAGATATGGATTAGACGCGACATTTGGAGACTAATGGTGGTGTTTATTTGAAAAATGTTGTGCGTATTAGGAGTTCTTGGGATTTCGCAAATCTTTATGTTTTCAAAATAACCTTTATATATATATAGGCTTATGTTATTTTGTCTTCACTAACTATTGTGTGCCCGTAAGCACAAATCTGGACCACCGGATGGAATACAATCATAATTCATGACCTGAGAGTCTATGATATTACAATAGGGTAACATGCACCATATAATCACTCAAATTTCAGCATAAGGGTATTTTGGTCAATTAACCTATATTAAAAAAGGAATTTTTTCGGATTTAAAGGGATAACTAATTCACTTATTTTTAACAATCTAAATTTTTTAAATTTATTCAAATTTAATTCTAATATAAATTTTAATAATAACCGATTTTATTCCGTCAGAATGACAAAGTTAACCATAAACTAGGAAATATATTTTCGATTTTATTCTTGTGGGATATGGTTTCATTCAAGATATTTTTATAGATTTGATATGCTTAAAGAATTATACCACATATTATCAAGAATAACATTAATTTGTAAAGAATAAAACTATAAATAATTATTACATTCATTCTGAAAAAAAATATGACTAATAACGGTTTAAGAATTACATTATTCTTAAATATTAAAACTAAGAATGGTTAAAAAAGAAAAAAAATTAAAATCTAACAAAAACACTAATCAATTCTGAAAGAATATTATTCTTAAGAAAACGTTTTATACATTATGACAGAATACATTCTGTTAGAATACACGTTCGTTCTTCAATAGTCCTGATTATCCTCTTGATTTAAACTATTCTTACAAAAATGTGATGTATTATCGTAAAAATGTAATTCTTTTCATATATACTTGTTGTTGAACTCAATTACAAGTCTTCATCTAGTATTATCAATATTGAATTCCTTCTCCATGACATTCTGAAAGAATAAGATGTATTACTCGTTAGTATTATCAGTTTAGCATATATATTTGTTGTTAACAAAAATTCTCAAAGACATTCTAACATAATATATTTATATAAATAAATTCTGACAGAATATATTACATAATGCACTTAAATCATAGTCTTTTTCTTTTATATGTATATACATTCTAAAGCATGTATAAATATATTCTGTCAGAATTACTAGCAACACATGTTTTATGTAATATTTATATTCTCATAGAATAAACAGGTGTTTGCATTCTGATATGAAAAAAATCCATTACTTAACCCTTTTCATGCAAATTCTGACAGAATGCAAGTTTCTTCTTTAACAATGAAGAACCAATCCAACACTACAACAACCATCTGAAACCACCTTTTTATAATAATAATGATGATGATGATGTTTTGTTGAAAAAAAATTGTTCGCTTACATATTTATGGGATATATTAATATGCTTAGAACTTTTTAACCATAAAATTTGAAATAAAGTCGGCCTAGTCGATATGAGTAGGCAGGCAGCTTTACCAATATCTAATGGCACCTTTTTATGTTTTTATTAAAATCAAACCTCGACAATCTCTCTCCAAATAAATGTCATCGGGAAAATGTCAAAGTGTCAACAGATCTAAATTTTAGCTTTTACTGATTCTCGATATGTAAAATGCAAATGCATGAGAGAAAAGAGACCAGATGATTATGTTTATATATAGGAACTCACATGATTCAAATTAATGGACAAAAAGAAATCGTTTCTTTAAAAATCCAGATCCCAATAATTGAAAAACTAAAATTATTATTCAAACATTGAAATTTGATGTCATTGTAATAGAACATGTAAAAAATAATGAGAAACGGAGAAATAAATCTGGAAAAATGGCAAGAGGAAAATGCAATTTGATATAAAACAATATGTATGTAGTATGAAAGATACAAATAATTTGTTGTCATGCCTATACCAACAATAACAAGTATAACTGTTGTTACCTGTATCAGTTATCTTTATCTCACTTGTAGGTGAATTAAGTCTGGTAAAATCATCGTCAACAGCCTCAACACCTTGATTTCTATTTCTATCGTTGGGATCCTCTTTTGGAATTCATGATGTTGCACTTTCATCGGCGAATACTGACTCGTACTCACACCTTCCGCCTTCTAACCGAGACAGATGGCCACATAACATGTCAATAATTATATTCGTCGACGAGAACTCGCCTCAGAACCAGGAGATAATCGCGTCTCTGGTGAACGTCTCTGTTGATGTACCACCGAGGCTAGATCGGAAGCTGTAGAAACACCGGCTGCCGGCGACCTCGCCGACGAAAGGGCCAGCTCCACCCGTTCTCTTCTCCAATCCATAAAGTTGGTGGTTCTACAGTGGCATAGGGTGGTGCTACTGCTCCGGTGGTGTCGAAATAAGGAGAGGATAAGGGTTTTTGGGTCTGTGAAGAGAGAACAAGATTATAGTGGTTCTAGACGATGATTTTTAGAGAAAGAGAGGGAATCGGTGGTGGTGTTATATGAAACTGATAACCTAAATTAGTGGGATATTAATTGATTTTGTTTTCTTTTACCATAATTAATTATAGTGTAGATTACTCTTATACCCTTCTATTATTTATTAATGATTTAATTATTTCTTGAATTCTCATTGGTCATTACAAGTATACAATAGTTGCTAGAAACATTTGAACCTAGCTCTCTCTCTCTCTCTCTCTCTCTCTCTATATATATATATATATATATATATATATATATATATATATATATATATATATATATATATATATATATATATATATATTAGTTAATTTTAAAGCCACTTATTATTATCAAAAAATTATAAAAAAAACAAAAATTTAGGTATAGGATTTTTTGTATTTATTTTACATTAATTAACCAATTTATTTATTAATAGAAATTTAAAAGGTCATTAATGTTTATTAGAAATTTGATAAGTAATGGGGGTTTCAAAGGAATATGATGCAAATAATTGTCTCTTTTATTGTATAGTATAGAGCATAAATATAGATATAGATGTGTGTGTAATATTTGATATTTTTTAAATATGTTGTAAAAATGATTTTTATAGAAAATTATGTTGTTGTCATTAAAATAGTTATTTAACAATGTATTTTAATCTATAAATTGTTCAAATAAATCATCATCCGACTTTTTTGGTTAAACTTAGTAAACTTTTCTCGAGAAATCTACAAAACCCTAATATTTTTTTTCCGCAATTTAACCACTAAAACCGATAAAAAAAAATTTGCTAAATAACCCTTGTAAACGATTATTGTTGGTTTTAAGGGTTAAATTTCAAATAAAAATCAAATATTATTTTTTCGTTAATAAGGTTAAAATTTAAGGATTTTTCTAGAATTTTTGAATATATACTAAATCTATTTGAACAAAACTTATATATATCTAAATCCCATTTACTAAAAAAACTCATTTTTTTACTAAAAAACACAATAATAATAGTTTATATACATTTTTGAATTTTTTTTATTATCTTGAATACGTATCATTACTTTAATCATAAAGATATCGTCTAATATATACTTCTAAAATAGAGCTCCTTTATATTTTTGTGAGCTTCATTATATATATGTGGCCTAAATAGAGCTCCATTTTTTTATGGTTATCTTTAATAAATACCTTCACTATAATAGTTATAAAAACAATAGTTATATAGTTGTATTTAGCATGTGTTTTTATAACTATTGTAACTTTTTTATTAATACAAGTGCTATAATAGTTACAAAAACACATGTTTAATACAATTTTTTTTATTTGTCCTAAGTAGTGTGTTGGTAAGCCACATAACATGTATAATGAAGCTCTATTTAGGAATAACAGTCTTTGGTAAGTCTTTATTTTTCTGAAGTGATGTTCGATTGTGAAATAATCTTCAGTAGGTTGTAGCTTTATAATAAGCTTTTTACACCCGAGATCTAAAAATTCAACAATGAAGTAACATTTGAACTAGAAATACGCTTCTTGCAACAAATCAACAAAGTTTTCTTAAGTTATATAAGATATAGATTGTTTTTTTATGATTGTAGTAATGATATTTATTAAAGACAATCATAAAAAATGAAGCTCTAATTCGGCCACATATATAACGAAGCACATAAAAAATATAATGAAGCTCTATTTAGGAAGTGTATTTAGAATTTAGATAATATCTTTATGATTATGGTAATAATATTTATTCAAGATAATAAAAAAATAAAAAATGATATATAAATTATCATTATTGTGTTTTTTAATAAAAAAATATGAGTTTATTTTAGTAAAAGGGATTTAGAAGTTATCTTTATTTTGAGTTTTTTTAATAAATAAATATAAGTTTTTTTTTTCAAATAAAATTAGTATATATAAAAAAAATCTTCAGAAAAATCCTTAAACATTAACATTATTAACGAAAAAGTCTTCATTAATTTTTTGTTTGCAGATTAACTCTTAAAACCGAGAATAACCGGTTACAAGGATTATTTTGTAAGTTTTTACAAGTTTTAGTGTTTAAGTTGCGAAAAAAAAATGGTTTTTTTTTCCAATAAAACCAAAATATAAAGATTTTTTTTCCAGATTTCCCACTTTCCACATAAAATCATAAGTTCAGATCTTATATGCTTAAAGGCTTTCATCAACGGTAAAGTGGAATACTATTTTTTTTTCAATATATAGGAACGTTTAAATCACAATTGCTATGGTTATTTACAAAATTTTACGTAGGAACTTCTAAACATGCATGATTAATGTAATATAATTAAACAATTAATTTGTGATTTGTTAACGAGTCCTTGAAATAATCTTTGCGGATTACGATATGCGTATTGAGTGTAACTCATGTAAGGATCACGTCTATTATAAGTTTGACAAAACCATCAGAAATTCTCATAATAAACCGTATACATTTGGTAAAAATCTATCCATTTCTTATAAGTTTTTTTGGGTTTTTTTTAAAAGCGAAAAACTAGTAGACGAACGGATAAAGTGTGGTTTTAGACGTAAGATATCCGTACCATATTTGGTAATTCTTACGATTTAATACATCTCCATATATGTAATTATGTATTGAGTTGTGAATGCATATAATCCCCATTTAAGTCAACCCATTTACTTGTTTTGTCATATTTTGTTGTAATGTTTTTAAAGGGGTGTTTTGGAATTCCTTATTAACAAAAAATCTTAAATTTTTTTGATAAAAAAAATATCTTTGTAGTTGTAAAACCTTAATAAATTGATAAGTTGATTTTTGATGTTTAATAATTTATGTTTATAAATATGACATGCTTACATAGTTTTAAGTTTTTTTATAGAATAGTTTGCTTTTTCATCATTTATAATAAATTTTAATGAAAATATATTCTATCAATAACTATTAATTTTATAAGAAAAAAAAGATTTAAACCAAAACTACTCGTCGTTGGTGTAACAATTAAAGAAAAGAAAATTTATGGTTTAAAACATAATAGGACGAAATGGGGGTAAAGAAGAGAAATCGCACAGAGGCATCTCTTCCAAACGAAATATTTAAAATTCTTAACAAACGTATCATTAGCGGTAGCAAATGGATACCTCTTGTATGTTTGATTGAACTTGTATATTGCTTTATATTATATTAAGTAGTAAAAAAATAGTATGAGATTGATTTTTTTTTTCTTTTTTGCATTATTTTGTTGAATAGATGATGTAAGAGATTTATAGAGACCAAGTCACCTTAACACAACTATTGCATGGCAACTTGGATCGGACAGATATGTCAACTTGACAATGCAGGGGCATATGTCAAAAAAAATTTACTGCAATGATAACCACAACCTATAATGGCAACAAACTTGGGTCTTGAAAGTTTGTTGCTATTTTCTCAAAATAACCTACATATTCAATTAATCAGAGTAAATTCTTTACTTATAAGGTTGTTAGTTAACATTGTTAAGGATGGTGAAATTGGTGGGTATGTAGGTAGTGTATGTAGTAAAACACATAAGAGGTTATAAGGGAAAATGTGTTCAATACATTTTTAAGGGAAAACACATCAAATGATGAGATTTAAAATTTTTCGATTTTTATACGTTTGGTTACTGAGTTTTTTTTTTCGTCCATATTTGCTCTTTCAACTTGTTTAACGGTACACATTCAGTCTTTATGACAAGCTACTCCTGGTAAGCTGAAAAAATGACTTAATAGGGAATATATTTCTCACTTTATACACATTTAGTCTTTAATATTTTTGTACACATTTAGTCCTTAATATTTTTTATTGCAAAATATGTCCTTATTGTTTTTGTATACATTCAATACTTATGAATGGTTTCTTTAGGTTTTTCTCATGACACTTACATATAACAATCATTAATAAGGTTTCAAGAGTTTTTTATGCTTATTGTCACCGCGACCATGATTGCTTGGTGCTTAGGTCTTGTCTTCCGAACGTCGTAACTTCTTCATACGATCTCAGATTTTAACGATCTTTATATCCACGCATTTGTATTTGAGTCTACTACAATTTTCGTTTAGATTACTCCTTTTAAAAAAATAATATATTTTTACTTACTATTTTATAGAAAAAACGTTCCTACAAACATTCATAAAGAACACATGCAGATAAAGATCATAAGTAAAAATATATTATTTTTTAACGGGAGTAATCTAAACGAAAGATGTACTAGACACAAATACGAACATGTGGATATAAAGTTGAGATCGTATGAAGAAGTTACGGCGTTTAGAACACTAGACCTAAGTCAAACCATAAGACCTAAGCAACCAATCAACTTAGACTATTCCCTTAAAAAAGTAATATATTTGTACTTACAATTTAATAAAAAAAACGTTCATACGTATATTCATAACGAACACATGTATATAAATATCCTAGGTAAAAATATATTACTTTTTAACCAGAGTAATCTAAAGAAGTTACGACGTTCAGAAGAGAAAACCTAAGCACCAAGCAATTGAGGTCGTGGTGGCCATAAGCTTGAATAACCCCCGAACACCTCATTAACGAACACCTCACTTCTTTTTCTCTAAATTAGACAAAGGCCTCAACTTCTATCCACTTGGAGAAGTAATCAGTCATTGCCAACATGAAAAATTTGCCAACACTATCCATGCCTTATTTCATGAATGGCCATGGAGATATAAATGGATGTAGAGGTTCAGTTGGTTGGTGTAAGATATTCTTATATCTTTGGCATGCATCACATCTTTTAGCATACTCTATTCCATCTTTCTTCATTATCAACTAGTAGTAACTTGTCCTCAAGATCTTGGAGAAGAGTGAATTGCCCCCTGTATGATAGCCACATTCCCCTTCATGAATTTCTTTGAGGATGATCTTTGCTTATTTATCTTCAAGACACCTAAGGTAGGGACCTACTGCTGATTTTCTGAACAAGATATCTTTAACGATGTTGAAATTGGAGGATTTGATTCTGAATGTTTTGGGTATATTTCATTTTCAGAACGGATCCATCTTTGAGATATTTAAAGATGGGTGAGATCCAAGATCCTTTAGGATCAAGATCTTTGGGTCTAAGATCCCGGACAAGGGATACCTCTTTCTTGGTGTTTTCTACTGCATCTGCTTTGGTGTTATCTTCCCTAGGTACCTGTTTGATGTCAAAATCTTGGAACTTGGATGCCAAGTTTTTTACTATCTTCAAATATGAAGCTAGTCTTTTGTTTTTTTACTACATATTCTCAATTAAATTGATTAGTAACTAATAGTGAATCCATATGTACTTGAAGGTTTTTGATCCCCATATCTTGAGCGATTTGTAAACCCAAGATTAGTTTTTCATACTTTGTGTTGTTGTTGGTTTCCTAAGAATCACAACTGGCCGCATGGGATATAATGTCCCCTTGTAGCGATTTTACTAAGACTTCGAGACCTGATCCTTTAGAATTATAAGCCCCATCTGTAAAGAGGGTCCACTTTTTTTGTTCTTTTGTATCTTGAAGCCACTGAACTTCTTTTTCGGCTTCGGGTTGAAGATCCAGACTGAAATCAGCCACAAAGTTTGCTAATGTCTGGGATTTTATAGTAGATCTTGGATCGTAATTCGTATGTACTTAGCTATACATATCACTTGGCCATCCTTCCTAACATCTCAGGTTTTCTCATCACATTCTTAATTGGATATTTAGTTTTTACACAAATAGGATGGGTTTCAAAGTAATGATGTAATTTAGTTGAAGCAAAAACAAGGGATATGATTAGTTTTTTAAGATGTATGTACCTGGTTCCAAAATTTAAGAAACATTTACTTACATAATATACATCACATTAAGAACCATCTTGTTCCTTGACCAAAACTGCACTTTGTACATTCTTGGATACAACCAAGTATAGGAACAAAGGTTCTTATTCTTCAGGTTTTGTCAGGAATGGGGCCGAAGATAGGTAATTCTTCAATTCTTGGAATGCCTATTCATGATCTGATGTCCACTTAAACTTTTTGTCCTTTCTTAACATATCATAGAAGAGTTTGCATTTTTCAGATGCTTTGGAGATAAACCTGTTTAGGGCTGCAACTCTACCTGTCAATCTTTGGACATCTTTGGTAGAAGACGGGGATTATAAATTCAAGGCATAATTTATTTTGGGCTAGCTTTGAATCGTCTCTTGTAACACTCGATTCAATGTATCTTTCACTTTTTACCCTTGGTATGTAAATATTTTGAAAATTTGGTCCCTAGGGGCAGTTTTCCATTTCCGAAAAACTTATAGTATGTGGGGCGTACTCCTCATACGCAGTCGCACGCATGTAAGGAACAATCCCTAAATTTTTCGGTTAGGACCCTATTTAAACAACATTATGAAACTTGAACCTCTCATTTCTCAGCCTCCAAATCTCTTTGAGTTACATTTTGAAACCCTATCCCATTTTAAAGAGATTTGACCTTCTTGTGTGTGTTTCTAGTGTGTATTCGTGGGATTGGAAGAAAAAGAGCTTGGAAGAAGGAGCTTTGTCTAAAGGAGAGTTGTAGATCTAGAGTTCTCTCATCATTTCCAGCTTCATTGAGGTATAAAGCTTTTGAACTTGATGATTGTTTGCTTAGATCTAGTCTTTATGAAGTTTTGGTCCCACTTTGGATATATGATGAGATCTAGTGGATTCCTTCCACTCCAGAAGTTAGGGGTTGCTTCTCTTAATTTTTCTGAGGTCCTTAGTCCATAAAGTTAGCATCTTGATGGTTATAGATGAACCATGCATGTGTTTAGATCATTATGGTGAAAGTAGAATGCTAAAAGTGATGTTTGGGTCCATTTATGCCATGAAAAGGCTCAAAGTGCATAAATTTATGGAATAAGACTTGGATATGAAGTTTGGGCTTTTGGTTGCAAGTATTAAGCACTTAATGGGTAAAGTGCTTAATGGAAACGTACGATGGGTGTATGTATGTGTACGTTGCCCGGTCCCTGATCTTGCACACTTAGTAGAACGTTGGGCATACCCAGCTCATACGCATCACGTACTAGTGATTCTTGAGAACGCAAGGCGTAAGCTTGAGTACGTAGGGTGTACTCAGCTGACATTGAATTCGGTTGACTTTCGCGGTTTGGTCCACTTTTGGGCTAAAGGGGTTTTGGGCCTTATTGGGCCATTAGTCTTCTGAGTTTGGACCATTTCTAGGTTTTGAGTTTTCTTGGATATAGGCCCATGATGGGTTTTGGGCCTATTTAGGAATTTGGACTAGGATTCCATCTATGATATGTGGACCAATTTTTAATTGGGTATTATTTGATGATGCCAGCACGGGGAATTTTTTTGGATTGGCAATCCGAGCTTTATATGAGATATTCAACAGCTTGAGCTAAGTTTCCTTATTGTGCTTGTCGAGTCGAAGGCACCAATGTTGGCCCATGGTTTATTATGATTAGTAGGGGTGAGCATAATAACCGAAAAACCGAACCATAACCAAATTAACCGAGATAACCGAACCGTTTTAAAAACCGTTGGTTCGGTTTCTAATTTTTGTTAACCGATAACAAACGGTTCGGTTATGGTTTTATAGGTTTACCGAACCTTTATTAACCGAACCACTAACTTTGTATTTTAATACATAAAATTATGGATTATATATAAAATAATATAGTCAGATTTATTTAAGACCCATTAAAATTCAAAATATAATTCATTAATCCTCATTTATCAGGAGAAAAACGTGCAATCAAACAATCAAAGGATGATCACGTAGATCATGCATACACACACAAATTTTCCAATCATGCATTGAGTTAGATTATTGATTAATGTTGTAATTCTTAATCGACTAATTCTATAATTTGTAAACATTATTCACAATTAGTTTAATCTTCAGACTCATAATCCTTATCGGAGGCTTCTCACACCGTTAATCCTAATCAAAGATTGTTTTGACTTTATAGTTCTATTCGAAGGATTTTTTTTAATTTATAATCAAAACTTCTAGGTAAATTAAGTTTTTGGTTCTTCTTCATTTTGTGATATATTAAGAATGTATTTTTTTTTAAATTTCTTTTTTTTATTTACTGTTTTTGACTTAATCACATTGAATTTATATGAGTGATTGGTTTTTTATTATCCAGAGAACACGTAATATAAATGTTTAGCTATTTTATTTTATAGTTTTTGATTTAATCGCATTGAACATATGTGAATGTTTGGCTTTATTTTAATGTTAATATCAATTATCGATATATGAAGTTATTAATGTCAATTTTTTTAATGTTTTATACTTTTTATTAAATGTTTTTGATTTTGAATGTGACTATGTGTTATCTCACTCTCAGTATCAAAGATACACATTTTATTATATTACTATAAGCTAGGTTACAAACATTGGTGTCGATGACTTTTTGTATTCTCTTTTCATTTTTTATGCTACTATACTTTTGCCATTTATATTATTTTGAACATTATGGTTAACCAATATTAACCATTAACCAAAACCGTTAACCGACAAAAACCATTAACCATAACCAATATTAACCATACCCAATGATTACCAAAATGCATTAACCAATCATAATGGTTATGGTTCGGTTTTGACCAATAACCGAACCAAACCGCCCCATACACACCCCTAATGATTAGGATGCTAGTTGTCTGCATGACTCTTGCATGTATGATATTTGATATGTATACCAGGCGGGGCCAGATGTCAGGCGGGGTCTGATGAGTATATTGTATGTTATTTATCTTTATGATTCTTGCATGTGTTTATGTGTTTATATGTATACCGGGCGGGGCCCGATGCCAGGCGAGGCCTAATGAATGTGATGAGTCGAGGCCCATCTTATATTTCTGAAAGATCTGTTCCGAGCGGGGCTCGATGTCGGGTGGGGCCCGTTATATGTTTGATATGTATGGTATGTGGTGTTTTGGGGAACTCACTAAGCTTCATGCTTACGGTTTTCAATTTATGTTTCAGGTACTTACGGATCCAAGGGGAAGAGCTCGGGGTGATCGCACACACCACATTGTTTCACATTTATTTGAATATGATGTATCTAGATGTTTTGGGTATACTCTGATTCTATTTTGGGTTTATAAAACACGTTTGTGGTGATGGTTTTATTATAATTAAAAATTGAATTTTTGGTCTTAATTTTTGGGACGTTACAAGTTGGTATCAGAGCCTTGGTTTGAGGGATTCAGGCATACTCTCGAATGTCTCTGAACTCAAACTGAGGGTTTGGTAGATTTTTTCAAAAGGAAATGTTTAATAAAACAATTTTCTAATAAAATAAAAGGGATGTGGTGCATGCAATAGACCGAGCTCAAGTAAGTTTTCCCAAAATACCCATTCATGTTTTATGATATACTTCGATTTGTGAATCTATGGATCACATGCTAGTTTAGGGCTAAGGATCTGACCAGGATTTGCATGATAGAATGCTAGAAGAGATGTCTTTGTATGGCTATTGTATGAGCTTTTAGACTTGCATGCTAGTACTGATCAATTAGTGATAGGATGGCTGGTTTAGGTTATGCTGGTTCTGATTAATCGATGCTCGAATGTTGCTTGCTTTGTGCTTCTAGGAGTTCCCATTAACTTCAGCTAACTATTAAGCGAATATGCTAACTTACATATTATTGAGACTAAATAATTTTAGAAGGTTAGGTTTTAACTCTATTGTGCAGCTCTTTTTTGTGTCCAACCGTTGTAGTGTGAGACCATTCATTCGAAGAATTATCTGGTGTTGGTGGTATGTAATTGTATTCGTGAGCTAGTTAGAGGGTGTTAGAGAGAGTTCCTTCTGCAGCTAATGGCAGAGAGTGGTGTGGTGACTACCTTAGGAAAACCTAGGAAGAGATTTAGTGTTGGGGGCCTTGTCTTGTTGAGGATTGTATGTATGGATAAGGGAGTGACTTGGAGGATTCGAAGCGATCCTTGAAGAAAGTACAAATAGATGTAGAAGGTAGTATGGGCCCGTACTACTAGAAGCAGAGGATTCGTACTCCAGTCAAGGAAAGTTACGATGATGCCAGGAAGCTTGTAAAGTATGTGATTCCTCTATGTATGTATATTTTCATCTCTTCTGATGGTTTGAATGGTCTATTTTCAGTATGGTGGTCACTCAACAAAGACCTGTTGGTGATTCTGGTGTTGGAGCTGGACAGTTGGATGATCAAATGTGGGAGTTTATTTCCTCAAAGATTACCCACAGTATTCTCGAGCAGACTCCTGTGATCTTTGGTATGATCAAGGAGGGCATCTTGGAGGTTTTAGTGGAGCGCTTGGGCTCATTCCATTATGTCGCGATGATTGGAGCTCGCACTTTTACTTTCCATGAGTTCCGAGCATGTGGAGCCCTGAAGTTCTTTGGGAAGAAGGACCCGATCGCAAGCAGACGTTGGTTAGTGGATGTCGCTAATGCTTTATGTGCTAGTAGTTGTTCCAATGGGGGAAAGGTCATACTTGCATCCTGTCTTCTGAAAGACAGAGCTCGAGAATGATGAGAGGAGGTAGGACATGCCATGGGAGGCGAGTTGATTGATTCCATGACTTGGGAGGATTTTGTGACGAGATTTCGGACCGAGTTCGCACACGTGATTGAGGTCCAACAGTTTGCGAGGGAGTTCCAGGACCTTCGCCAGAGTACTGAGATGGTGGCTAAGATCACGACTGTTGGATTTAGTGTCTAAGCCCATAACTATAACTAGGATGTACTTGACCCGATTGTAGCATGGTCCTTTTTGGGTTGCCTTCACCTGTGCAATTTGATAGGATGAAATTTGAGAATAAGGTTATTTATGGTTTATTAATATATTACAAATATAATATATTAGTATGAAATCATATTATTTAATTTGTATTGATTAAGAATTAATTTGGAATTAATTTTGTGGTCAAAAGAGACTAATTAAATATATGGGGATTGATTATGTAAATCAATGATTCTTGTAGTGTGGGTCAATGATCCATGATTATGTAGATGGGCTAAACCAATCCAAGGATTGTCCATGGAGGTTAAATCCATGGAGCATGAGAATGTGGAAAGTCATGGGTCATTAGGGTTTACAAAGTGTAACCCTGTGTGCAACACAATAAATAGAACCCTCATGAACCAAAATCGGTGACACCTTCTCTTTGAGATAAGTAACTTATTCTCTCAAGCCACCTTTTGCATATTGGTGTTTGTGAACCATTAGAGACATCACACTTGGGGTGCTCAAGCTTTCAAAGGTCAAGAACTACAAGTCCTTCTGAGAGGTATGTCATCTATCGAGATATATTATTCATTTGGTAATTTGTATGCTAGTTAGGACAATGCTTTGGAAAAATTGAAAATATGCATGTATAATAGAGAAAACATAGATCCAAAGCATTTAGGGTTGCATGTGCACCATAGGAGTGTTATAGTGCTCAAAACCCAACAGTGGTATCAGGGCCTAGGATTGTTTTCTATTATATTGATGCTTACTAGTTTTTCAAAGCTGAAAAAGTCAAAATTTTGGCCTCTGACTGGTGAACTCGCCGAGTACATGAACAGACTCGACGAGTCCACTCAGTAACAAAGCAACTCTCCGAGTCCAGTTCATGCACTCGATGAGTTGAAGACTCTATTTGCAGAATTTCGAGTTTCTTGGTCTGGTTTGGATTAAGAACACTACCACAAACTGTATTGGATCATTGGAAATATTTTTTATGATATGGTAGTGCTTGTAGTCATCCAACCACAAGATAATTGTCAAATTTTAAAAAAATAATTGTTTTATATGATAAACAAAATTGCTTTCAAATTGTTGACTAGAAATTATCTTTATTATGAGTTTAGTTAGAGCATAGATTATGTGATAACTTTTGTTGTTATAAAAATGATCTAAATGAATTTTAATGACCTCCATAACTTGTCCTCAAGTTATGGAAAATGAATGGTCTCATACATTAAAATCCAATTAAACTCATAAGTTATGAATGTGAAGAGTTTTGACAAGTTTCAAAACTTGTCCTCAAGTTTTGGAATTTGTAAAGTCACACCAATGAAACTTTAATTCCAAACCCTAGAGTTTTTAAAGTTAAAATTGAACCCTTATACTTTATAATATTATAAGTTTAATAATATATATATATATATATATATATATATATATATATATATATATATATATATATATATATATATATATATATAAGGGGGTATGAGGTTACTGCTATAAAATGGTAGTCTAATGGGTGTTCACTCTCACCCACCGCTTCCTTGACTGGTGAAGGGGCGTTAGCCGAACGAGTAGGATAGGACATTAATTCTCCTTCATTAAAAGTATAATGATAAATATAAAGTAACTAAACTTTTATTAAATTCCCAATCTTAGTTACTTTAGGAAAATGTGAAAATGGTGCTAATCCATGAAATTACACTTTGCACCTTGTTAAGTCGTTAGTGGAGCGTGTGTGTTAACCGGCACACTAATATGGGAATGACAATGTGTGGCAAAGGGTAACCTGATATTAATCATAAATCAATGGAGTGTGTATGGTTAACCGGCGCATTGATTAGGTGATTTGTAACATTAGGTGTACCAAGTTAATTTGCATGGTTATTCACGCCTTGTTTGTGATCATCGGCATCCCAGTCAAAAACTTGAAGGGCACAATCGAGATTTTAACATGCCATTGAAAAGTTCAATGAATCTCAAAGGATCTAAGAATTTCAATCCAATTAAAACTTCATAATCTATTTCGTTTTTCATGGTGGAAATTGGTAAATCGTCATTTACCTACCTTCAAATATTTTACAATTGGATTACGACATCCCTTTTCGCAATTGTAGAATATTGTGTTGGGTCCTAGCCTTAATATTTCATTTGGGTGTAATATTAAGGATTATCATCTAATCTAAACTTTGTTCTTCTTCTTTTCGGATCTCCATCCCAAACAATGCTTCCAACCCAATCCCTTCATACTCTTTCTCCCTCATGAACCTATGTGGGAGGGTCATTTTCGATGGCTTGAACTTCAATGACTGGATTTGAAACATCTGAATGGTTATACGCTATGAGGACAAAGAATATGTCCTAGATAAAGAGATCAAAGAGATTGATGTCACCACTGCTAGTCCCGAACAAATTGTTGAACACACTACTCATGAGAGAGATGCGACAAAGGTGTCATGTCTAATGATTTCTACCATGACTGTTGAGCTGTAGAAGTCCTATGAGGACTACTATCCATTTGAAATGTATCAAGATTTGATGGAAAGATACCATCAAAGTGCTCGGTAGGAGAGGTATGAGATCATTTCCTCCATGATCACAACCAAAATGAAGGATGGTGAACCCATCACGGCCAACTTGCAGAAGATGCGGAGATTCGTGGACCGCTTGCTTAAATTGAATGTCAATTTTGATGAAGAGTTGGTTATTGATATCATTCTACACTCTTTACCTTCTTGTTATGATCAGATTTGTATGACTTATCATATGAACAAGGAGGAGGTCACTCTTAGCAAGCTTCAAGGCCTTCTGAGAACTGCATAAAGCAACCTAAAAAGCAAGTCGGTTGTGTCTACTACTACTTTTGCCCCTGTTCTGGCAATCGGACATGGGAAGGGAAAGAAGAGGAAGGCTCCCTACAAGAGCCACAAGGGAAAGTCTCTTGATGGATCCTCTTCCATTTGGACCAAAGTTGGTTTCTCTAATCCCTCTTCCAATCCGAAGGAAGCAGAGTGCTTCCACTGTCATGAAAAAAGGCAATGGAAACGAACCTGCCCCAAGTACTTGCAGGGCATAAAGGATGGCAAGATCAAGCCCTCATTTGCAGGTATTTACACTATTTAAGCTAATAACTCATCACATGCTAATTCTTGGGTCCTTGATATAGGTTGTGGTATTCACATTTGTTCTGATTTGCAGGGACTAAAAAGAAGTAGGGTTGTGGACCACGGGAAGAACTTGATTGGAGTTTATTCTTTATTGCCTAGTAATGGTTTAAATTTAGATTTGAATAATTGTTGTTACTCGGCCGATATGGCGAGAAATGTTATTTCCTTTCACAGTTTGTATAAACAAGGTTTTACCTTTTCCTTTAATAATGAAAATGGTGGTATTTATGCTTATTGTAATGGTGTATTTTATTTTGAAGCATTACCTTGCAAGGGTATATATGAAACTGTGATGGTTGTAGATAACTTAGGAAATAATGTGTTAAATATTGATTCTTCTAATGATTTGGACAAGGCATGCTTGTGGCATTGTTGTCTTGGACATGTCAACAAGAAGCGCATAGCCCAACTCCAAAAGGATGGAGTTTTGGAGTCATTCAACTTAAATTCGGAAGACACTTGCGAATCTTGTTTACTTGGAAAGATGACCAAGTCACCCTTCACTTGTACTTGTGAAAGGGGTGAAGGTCTGTTGGATCTCATACACATTGATGTGTGTGTACCATTCAAAACCACTACAAGGGATGTTAACCGCTTCTATGTGACTTTTACTGATCATTATAGTAGATACTGGTATATTTCTTAATCAAGAAAAAGTTGGAAACTTTTGAAAAGTTCAAGGAGTTTAAGCAAGAAGTGGAGAATTAATTGGGTAAGAAGATAAAGATGCTACCATCCGATCGTGGAGGAGAGTATCTTAGTATCGAGTTCCTTGACTATCTTAAGGAATATGGAAATGTTTCACAATTGACGTGTGACATCCCCAATTTCACAGTCCGAAAAGACCAATTTGTTTATGCTTGATTTTAAAAATTAGAGTATCTTTTAAAGAAATACATTGCAGAATTTGTTCCCAAAAACATGATAAATATATTATCAAATCATTTCTAAGGAAATGTATTTTATTCATTTTAAAACTTTGGGATGTCATCGTCAATACAGAAACATAAGCATAAACAAAACTTACATTCATTTACACAAGTGATTTTACATCTCCTTTAATCTCTCAGTGTAACGTAGCTTCGTATCGACATCTATGATACAAATAACTTGAGTGTGTCAGGTTGGTAAACCAGGTGAGTATATAGGGTTTTCAACCCACAATAATAAATTTGATGTGTTTTATCATCAAACAATTAACCCAAATACTCATCCCCATTATCTTCGTTATTTCTTAAGGATTTACCCTAAGAATCAACTATCACTCATTCCTAAGGATTCGTCATAAGGAATAGGCACGAAGAACATCGTCACACAGGTTTATACAACAAGCACTAAATTCATAGTTGACAGGGTTCATCCAACATGTGCTAAGTCCATAGCTCTTATTTATCGACAATATTATTCATGGGAATCCACCTACAATACATGTCAATAGGTTTTTAGTGTACATCTGATGAACATATTGTTCACAACGCCTACAGGTAGCAAGTCTGCTAATGTTCTACGGACCGTCTAGAATAGTCCATGGTTGTCATACATACTCTGCTAAATGACGGGGGCCAATGTTGGGGTAAGGGCTTCTCTCATATTTCAACCCTCACCCTCATCTCATGATCTATATCACCGATCATCTCATTTATCCAACTTTTCTTTCATCACATACCAATTATTTCATCTATCCATGTTTTACCTAACATTTTTGTAGATATAAAATACATATATAGTTTAATTCATTTAAAACCTGTATAAATCATTCATTCAACATCCATCTAAAATAAATAATATATATATATATATATATATATATATATATATATATATATATATATTCACATAGCACATATTTTATATAAAGTACTTTATATTTATGTGTACGATGAAATTGACTATACACTCACTTGATAAGACGGTGATTGGACAACACTTTGTTCCTTAAAACAATTTTTTTCGACAAAACTGGGAGGTTTGCTCAAAAACCGGGTTTCACGCGGGCAGAGATTCGACTCAAAAAACTTATTTTCTTAAGGACTTCGGGGATTCGAGACTTGATTCGGGTGTTAGGGATGTTCCCTAGACTTTGTGGGGTTTTAGGATAGCTTAGAAGAAAGTGGAGGGTGTAAAAGTATAAAATTTTCTAAACAAATCCGGGAGGTCTCACACCCCTTTTATAGTGACCGAAGTCGTAGGTTACATTGGGCGTAATTGAAGAGTATGCGGAGCATACTACCTTAAGAAGTTCTTCGCTGGGCGTAGGAGTGGATAACTTCGGATGTGTTCATCCACGTGTCTAGCATGCGAAGGGTGTGTCGTGGCCTCTTCTGGACTGAGCAAACTGCGAGTAAGCTGGGCATACGAACCTCGTACGTTGGGCATAGTGGCTACATGCCTTCTATTCGGTTTCCGGACTTCGGACGTGTCAAGGCTAATAACACGTAGCGAAGCTAGTCCGAGTACATTGGGCGTACTTCTTCAAGAAACTATTTTTCAAACTTCAAAAATTTATAACTTTTGCATACGAGCTCCGTTTTTGACGTTCTTTGTATCCACGCATAGGTGAGACCGTGCTCTACGACTTTCGTTTAGACTCCGTTGGCTAATTTTGACTTTATTTTTAAATTTATATTTTTAACAGGCCGGGACAGAAAAAGTCCGTTAAAAATTCATAATTTCTTCATCCAACATCCGTTTTCGTCTGTTTTTTTTACCGTTAAACTATTATCGATGAGATCTTTGATTCTCGTTTAGGTTGTGTCGGCTAAAAATCGCTCGATCTAAAATTCGAGTTTCGGGCTGCATACCGTTATGTCAAATTTTAGAAAATTCATAACTTTCTCATACGAAGTCAGATTTTGACATTCTTTTTATGCACGCTCCTGGTTTAATGCGTACTACGACTTTCATTTAGAATGCTAAGGCTAAAAATCATGTTATCGTAAGCTCACTTTTTACATCAAGCAGCGTCGTGCCAGTTCTGTCGCGAATCTTCGACGGATCATAACTTCTTTGTTATAACTCGGATTTCGGTATTATTTATATCTCCGGAATTCTTGTTTCAACCACTACAGCTTTCTTCATAGATGTCGGGTTTATCTGACATTTATTTTCGACGCTTATTTTTATCCTTAATTTATTAAACCATAATAATTAAGTATAAAGCACATAAATTCATATAATTTATTCTTATTACTTCAAAACACGTTACAATAGTTGACCTAGACTATTACATTGTATTTAATGCTTAACCCAGAAACACAAGCGTTACAATTCTTTCCTCCGTAGAATGATTATGTACCCGGAATCATACATCAACAAACAACTGTAGATAGTGACTCATCATGTCACTCTCCGTTTTTCAGGTGAGATTTGGCCCATTCATATGTTTCCATCGCACAAGCACTAAATCGACCATCTTGCGTCGCAAAGTTCTTAATCTTACGGTCAACGATTGTGTCTGGTTGTTCGATTAACCTCTTGCTTTCATCCAACCTTAATTCAGAAATTGGAATTCTGTTGGGAACTTCTCCTATGAACTTCATCAAGTAACACACGTGGAAAGTGTTATGAATACCATATAGTTCTTCTGGTAGTTCTACCTTGTAATCTTGGTTCCCAATCCTCTGAAGAACTTTAAAAGGTACGATAAACCATGGACTTAACTTTCCCCTTTTACCAAATCTTATAAGTCCCTTCCACGGAGAGACTTTAAGTAATACTGAATCTCCAACTTCGAATATTATCGGTTGTCTTTTCTTGTCAGCATAGCTCTTTTGACGATCCTGAGTTGCTAACATACTATCCCTAATCACTTTCAGCTTTTCAGCAGTGTGATGAACTATCTCGGGTCCCATAAACTGTTTTTCTCCAGCTTCAAGCCAACATGATGGCGTTCGACACTTTTGTCTATACAAATCTTGATAAGGTGTCATCTTGATGCTCGAGCGGAAACTATTATTGTAGGAAAATTCTACAAAAGGTAAATGTTCATCCTAGTTACCTTGGAATTCCAGGATACATGCTCTCAGCATATCCTCCAATGTTTGAATCGTTCGTTCGCTCTGACCATCGGTTTGCGAATGGTAGACAGTACTTAGACAATATTTCGTACCCAATTCCTCTTGTATACTTCTCTGAAACCTTGACGTGAAACGACTATCACGATATGATATAATCGTTTAAGGAACACCGTGAAGCCTTACTATCTCCTTCACGTAAGCATTTGCAAGCTTATCCATAGACCATTTTTCATTGGCTGCTATGAAGTGTGCACTTTTAGTAAACCGATCAACAACCACCCATATCATGTTGTGATCGTCCTTCGTTCTAGGCAGTTTAGTCACAAAATTCATGGTGATGTCTTCCTATTTACCCATGGGTATAGTTGAAGGTTCTAAACTCCCATATGGTTTATGATGTTATGCCTTAACTCTCGCGCAGGTAACACAATCGGCCATATATTTTGCAACATCGAGCTTCATCGTCGGCCAAAAGTAGTAGGGATTCAGATCCCTATATATTTTTGCGCTGCCGGGATGAACTGAGTACATGGTCTTGTGAGCTTCTTTCGTTAGAAGGTCTCTTGTTCCTCCCGTCTTAGGTACCTAAATCTTGTCTTGGAATACCTTCAATCCTTGATTATTCGTAACAAACACCAGCGTTTTGCCTAAACGCTCTTCATTTTGGGTTAGAATACAAACCAACCCAACTCTAGATGCGTCGCTACAGACTACGAAGTATTCAACTCCATTCTCAGAAACTCTAACAAGACATGGCCTATATAATGACTCCATAAGTTATCTCTTCATCCTAGGTAATAGTCGTAACTATTATGTTTCCTTCGAATGAGTATCTACTTTTGGAATTCTTGTATGCAGGCGGTGTTCGATTCTTGCTCCCGCTCCCTATCCCATGTTGAACTTTCAATTGTGACCTTCAAGTCATAATCTCGATTTTTATTGGAGACTCCTCCTTCTTAAGATAAGTTCTTTCCTTCAATTACCATAGTGGATTGATGGGTCATGTTCTAATGATCTCTCATCGTATTATGTATTGCTTAGACTCAAGTCTTTTAGAGTCGGGTTTCTGATCGTAATATACCTTCCTTCGTGTTCCAAGGTGATCACATTCTAGTATTTAGTACTTCTAGCTACAAGCCTCTTACATTAATAATGACCGGGATACTTCAATCTCCCTGTTTGAGTGAGATACTACATCGGAGTTGGTTCTCTGAACCACATGACTAACTCATCTTGATCGGACTCGATTCGATATATCCTCTTGGGTTGGAATAACAATCATCTTCTTAGTCTTTACTGAAACGATGGTAACGAAAGACTTAGAAAAAAACAGACTCAATTACTAGCTCCTTGGTAACCTTGTGACTTTCCCTGATCCAAGTGCGAGTCATGTGCTTCCAGTAGTATAGGCCTCTACTACTATTCACACATACTCATACTCTTCCCAAGTATTGTCTCGTAGTTCTCCAAGTCACCATACAAGGATTTCACCTAGTCATTCAATACATCAGTTAACAAAACCGGGGTTTATATTATTTCTTGAAATGATTACACAGAGGTTCAAGTTTACCCTATACTATGCCTCTAATAGGCTACACCACACGTTATTGTTTACATTGCTACTTCATAACTTGTCTTCGGGTATCAAGTCTTTACTTCTAATTCCTAGTGTTGTTATTTGCTTCATCGAGGATATTCTGAAATTCCCTTGGTGTTGGCGGTGCGCTTAGCTTTGCTACTTCATTTTTCTTCGGGAAGTCCTTAGAAATATGTTCTTCTTCCCTACATCCGTAACACACCCTCTTTGGAAATGTACACTCATCGACGTAATGCCCGATCTTTCCACACTTGAAACAATTCACCTTCCTACCATAATTTCCAGAGTGTTTATTTTTACACACCCAACACCATTTTCCTTTACCTCCTCTTTTTCCAGACTTTGAGAACATGTTGCTCTTGTTGGACCTTGAAGATCCCTCAAATTTCCTTTTCTTGCCAACTTCAACCTTGGTTGTGATGTGACAACCCGAAATTTCGATCTTGTAAAGTCAACCAATTCAATCAAAAGTCAAAATTGTATCTTTTACCTTTTAGCCTTGCTAAGGGTTATTCCATGAGTTTTTAAGCCTTGTACACTTAGGATTGGATACTAAGAAGTGTGAGTAATGGATCTATGGAATGAATTAGAGCCAAGAACATCAACAAGGGATGTTCACGACCACAAACTAGGTTCACGGCCGTGAACCCATGTTTGGCCATGAACCCTCACTACACATATAGATTCCCTTCATTTTTCTTGGTTTCTCACATCTTCCAACCAAGAACTCTCAAACTCTCTCAAGTATCATCAAGGGAAAACTTCCTTTCTCTTCAGAAACATAAGTGATTCATCCCGATTTACTAGTTAATCTTCATATTCAAGTGAAAGCCTTTGATAACATCCTTGAATTCATCATTTTTCCTTCAAGATCTTCAAATCACCATCTTCTTCACCAAGAACACCAAAAACACACCCTTGTTCTTTGGTCGTGAACACCTTAAAGGATTCCAATAAGTAAGTATCCTATTCATCTACTTGTTGTCCATTAGAAGCACTTAAATCCCCAATGAAACAAACACCTAAATGCATGAATCTTCAAGTGTTCACGGCCATGAACCCTTCATTGGGTTGTGAAGCCTTCATAAATGCAAGTATGGCCGTGGACCCTCCTTCCATGGCCGTAAACCCTTCTAAAGACCAAGCTAGGGCCGTGAACACTTCAAGTGTTCTTGGCCGTAAACCCTCCTAAGGCCGTGAACACTTCCTTGTGTGGTCGTGAACTCCCTTCAATCAATCATATGTGATTGTAACACTTCATTGCAAGTGTTTCCTAGTTTCCTAAGGTTGTTTACATTAGCATGTTAGTTGTTATATACACTAATTATATACATATATGTGTCATTATAGGCTTAATAGGATCCGTTTGTGCTCAAGACTTCACTTGGCATACTTAGCATCCTATATCGATATTTCATTCAAATCACTCACTTTAGGTGAGTTCATACCCCTAAATTTACCTTTTAATGATTTTAAATGATTTTATGGGGGGGGGGGAATACAAGTAGAAAACAATATAGTTGTATAATCAATCACATGTGATTTATAAGTATCAAACCAAGAGATTCCTTATACTTCAAAACTGTGTTACCAAACAAACTGTTTCAAGTCCTTTTATAAACTGACATCAAGTCATCAATAATCATTCAAATGGTTAGAACTCTTTTTATATGATAAACTCTTCAAATGTTTTACAAAACCCTTTTAAACTTATATATTGTCAGAATCATGTCTATCTAAATATAGTTATATAAATAAGTTTTAAAGGGCTTAGGAGTGATAATTCACTTTATTTCCTTTTCCTTGTTTGGATGTGGACTTAGGGTATCGGTTGTTTGTCCGAATGTTGCTTAAATCTTAGTTATATATTATGTATATGTATGTAGATATAAAAGTACATCCAATCAGTTCAATACCTTTGGGTAGCAAAGGTGTACAAACATGATCAGTCATTCCATTGCAGAGCTTACTAGTAAACTATAATAGGTATATTTTAGAGGATTAGTACTTACTATTTCAAGAACAATGAAACTTACATAAATCAGTACTTACATGAATGAGTTCTTACATGAGTCAGTTCATACATAAGTCGGCTCAAACATACTATAACTTGAACAGGAAGAAACATATTATAACTAGAACAGAAAGGAACATACTATAACAAGAACAAAAAGGAACATACATCCTTTTACAAGAACAAGATAACATTAATGTGAACCCACTACTTCACGGCATAGAAATATATTTGTTATGTTGCATTTTGTAACCAGAGTCTCCTCAATGGCGAGCGGGCATTGTGTGTATAGATATATACGGGACTGACAAATGTCACTTCAGTTTCGATGCCAACAGGTCGTCGTGTTGAACACCCGTCAATCATTATGGTTATAACTGTTGGATATAGTGTCTAAGTCCATAACTATATTTGGTATGTACTTGACCCAACCCGGCATGGTCCATTTGGGTTGCACTTCACCCGAACAATTTATGGATAATCTTTTGAGAATAGTATAAGTTATGATTTATTAATATATTATAAGTTCTAATATATTAATATAAAATCATATTATTTAATTAGTATTGATCTATAATTAATCTAGAATTAATTTAGAGATCAAAAGTATGACTAATTAAATATGGGCTCTTGTATTTATATAGTGTGGGCTAATGCTTATTTGGAATGGGCTAGGCTTGCATGGAAAGTCCTTGGAGATTTAACCCATGGATCTCATGGAAACGAAAAGACATGGGTATTAGGGTTTACATGGATGTAACCCTAATCCACCACACTATATAAAGGAGGCTTTGGTTCTTGAAATAAAACTAGTTGTGGTGAGTAAAGTAAGAGGGCTGATTTCAAGAAAGGTGATTACTATTATCTCAAAGTTCCAAGTTTGTGGTGAATTGTGATTTCCATTTGAGGCATCCACACTATTGGTGCTAGACTCTAAAACTCCAAGCAATCAACTTCAACTACAAGGTAAGTAATTCTACTAGCTTTATTTGATTCAAGTTCCCCATGCCATGCTAGATAGGATAAGAACCTTGGAAAAATAATTATTTGCATGTATCTTAGTCAAACATAGATCCAAGGTTTCTAGGGTTGCATGTATACCATAGGAGTGTTAGAATGCTCAAAACCCATCAGTGGTATTAGAGTCTAGGCTTGTTTACTTGATACTTGATGCAAATAGCTTAAAAATCTAATTTTTTTTGTTCACTATCCTATGAACTCGTCGAGTCCATGAAGAAATGCATGCTACTCGTCGAGTCTGTTCATGCACTCGACGAGTAAAGGCTGCAGTGTCCAATTTTTTGAGTTTTGCTGCTGGAAATGGACTAGAAACATTACCCTAAACTGTTTTGGTGTTATAAAACTTGCTTTAGATGGTGTAATGTTTATGCTAATCCATTTACAATGGCTATTATAAAAAATTACAAGTTTTATGAGTAATTTATGATTCTTGGAATGTTCATATTCATGTTCTTTAACTTATGAAGAATTAGATGATCTTAGGAATTGTATGTAACCTACTTGGTAGTTTAATTCTTGATCATTATGTGTTTTAATAGAGTCCATAACTCGTCCTCAAGTTATGGAAAACCAAAGGTCACACTTTAATAAAAACCATTAAAAGAACACAAGAGTTAGAAAAATGAAGAGTCTTCATTTTTAATACTCAATTAAATTCATAAGTTATAAGAAATTAAAAGTTTTGGAAGTTTACAAAACTTGCCCTCAAGTTTTGGAACAAGTAAAGTCATGATTAAAACTTTAGTTCCAACCCTTAGAATTTTAAAAGTTAAAATTCAACCCTTATACTTTATAATACTATAAGCTAATAATATATATATATATATATATATATATATATATATATATATATATATATATATATATATATATATATATATATAAGATCAAGTCGTCTTACCGCTAGTACGCCTCATTCACGAAGTCGGTCTATAAGGGGGTATAAGGTTGTTGCTTATAAAATGGCAAATTAATGGGTGTCCACTCTCACCCACCGCTTCCTTGATCGGTGGAGGGTCGTTAGCCGAACGGGTAGGACAAGGACTTATAAATTCTCATTAAAAGTATAATGATAATACTAAAGTAACTAAACCTTATTAAATTCCAAATCTTAGTTATTTTAGGAAAAATGTGAATAAGGTGTTAATCCATGAAATTACACTTTACACTTTGTTTAAGTCGTTAGTGGAGCGTGTGTGGTTAACTGACACACTAACTTGAACTTAAGAAGGTAGGTAAAGGGTGACTTAATGTTTATCATAGTATCGATGGAGCATGTGTGGTTAACTGGCACATTGATTGAGGGGTAATACATTAAGGGTACCAAGTAATTTTACATGGTTACTTCACACCTTGTTTTGTGATCCTCGACATCCCAGTCACAAAACTTGAAGGGCACACTCGAGATTGAAATATGCCATTGAAGAAAGTTCAATGAATCTAAAAGAATCTAGGAGTTTCTAAACCAATTAAAACCTAATTAAATATTTCGTTTTTTCATGGTGGAAATTGGTGAATCGTCATTCACCTACCTTCAATTATCTTATAGCTTAGATTACGACATCCCTCTTCTAAGTTATAAAATATTGTGTTGGGTCCTATCCTTAATATTACATATGGGTGTTTTATTAAGGACTATCTCTATATCTAATCTAATCTATTCCCTCTTCTTTTTAGATGTCTTCCAATAACAATGCTTCTGGCTCAAACCATACTAGCTCCTTCTCTCTCATGAATCTGTGTGGGAGAGTCATCTTTGATGGGTCCAACTTTACTGATTGGATCAGAAACATCAGGATGGTCAATCGTTATGAGAACAAAGAATATGTTCTCGACAAGGAGCTGAAGGTACTCGAGCCAACTGCTACTCCTGAAGAGCTTGCTGAATATGAGGTACATGAAAGAGATGCTACAAAAGTAGCATGCATCATGATGGCCACCATGACAGCCGAGCTCCAAAAGTCCTATGAGCACTATTATCCTTTTGAGATGCACCAGGACTTGATGGACCGCTACCATCAAAGTGCTCATCAAGAGCGATATGAAATAATCTCCTCCATGATAACAACCCGAATGAAGGATGGTGAACCCATCACGAGCCACATGCTGAAAATGCAAAGGTACGTGGACCGTTTACTGAAGTTGAATGTGAAGTTCCCCGAGGAGTTAGCAATAGACAACATTTTTCACTCCTTACCATCGTGTTATGATCAATTCCACATGACATATCACATGAAAAAGGAAGAAGTCACCCTCAGCAAACTTCAAGGGCTCTTGAAAACCGCCAAAAGTGGTCTAAAGGGTAAGTCAGTTGTTACTACTCCTACTCCTACTCCAACTGCGGCCAATGTCTTGGCAATCGGGCATGGCAAAGGGAAGAAGATAAAGAAACCTTCTAAGGGTACCAAGGGTAAGACCCTTGAAGGCTCCTCTTCAAGAAAAACCAAGAAAGGTTTTGTCACTCCTTCTGCTAACCCTAATGAGGATGAATGCTTCTATTGTCATGAAAAGTGGCACTGGAAGAGAAACTGCCCAAAGTACCAACAATATTTGAAGGATGGAAAAGTAAAACCCAACCATGCAGGTATATATATTATATTGTCTAATAACTCACCTCATTCTAAGTCTTGGGTCCTTGATACAGGTTGTGGTATTCACATACGTTGTGATTTGCAGGGACTAAGAAGAAGTGAGAATATGGAGCAGGGGAAAGATAAACTTGATCATGGGAAACAGGAAAGCTTCACCTGTCACCAAGATAGGAGTTTATTCCTTAGTACTAAATAGTGGGTTTACATTAGATTTGAATAAATGTTATTATTCGCCATAAATGGCAAGAAATGTTATTTCCTTTCATGCATTGTATAAACAAGGTTTTACCTTTTATTTTGATAATAATAATGGTAGTATTGATGCTTTCTTTAATAATATTCTTTATTTTAAAGCATTACCTTGTGATGGAGTGTATGAAACTGTATCTGTTGTAGATAATCTAGGAAATAATGTATTGTGTATTGACTCTTCCACTAGCTTAGATAAAGCATCTTTATGGCATTGTCGTCTTGGACATGTAAGCAAGAAACGCATAGGCCAACTCCAAAAGGATGGAGTCTTGGAGTCATTTGAACTAAAGTCAGCTGATAGTTGTGAATCTTGTTTGCTTGGTAAAATGATAAAGTCATTTTTATTGGCGCTTGTGCTAGGGGTGAAGGTTTGTTGGACCTCATACACATAGATGTGTGTGGACCCTTCAGAACCGCCACAATAGATGCTAATCGCTTCTATGTGACTTTTACTGATGATTTTAGTAGATATGGATATGTCTACTTAATCAAGCATAAGTCAGAAACCTTTGAGAAATTCAAAGATTTTAAGCAAGAAGTGGAGAATCAGTTGGGCAGGAACATTAAAATGCTTCGATCCGATCGTGGTGGTGAGTATCTAAGTACTGAGTTCCTTGACTATCTTAAGGAATGTGGGATTGTCTCACAATTGACACCTCCTAGGACACCACAGTTGAATGGTGTTACTAAGAGGTGCAATCGGACCTTGTTGGACATGGTTCATTCCATGATGAGTCGAGCTTCGCTAGCAATCTCATTTTGGGGGTATGCCTTAAAGACTGCCGCCCATATCCTTAATCTAGTCCCTACAAAGAGGGTTGCCAAAACACCTCACGAGGTGTGGACTAGAAAAGTTCCTAATCTAGACCACATCAAGATTTGGGGTTTGAGGCTTTCGTGAGATGCGAGACTCACGATAAGCTCGAACCCCGAAGAGAAAGGCGTATTTTCATCAGCTACCCACATAAATCCTTTGGCTACATCTTCTATAGACCCAGTGATAATGTGGTCTTTGTAGCAAGAAAAGGATTCTTGAGAGAGAAAGAGAGAGAGAGAGAGAGAGAGAGAGAGAGAGAGAGAGAGAGAATTCATGAGCCAAGGAGACAGTGGGAGGCAAATTGACCTTGAGGAAATTCAAGAATCAAGTGGTGAAGGAACCTCAAACCCCAGCCCTCAACTTGAGGAGGAAACTCATGTTGAGCCGACTGAAGAATCTATACCTCTGAGGCGTTCCACCAGAGTTAGGAATGCACCTAAGCATTATTATGGTTTCCATATTACTGCAGAAGGTGAAACATTTATCAGTGATAACACACTGGTAAATCTGGGTGAGCCTGACAACTACACGGAAGCCATGGCAAGCCCTGAGGCTGCTAAATGGAAAGAGGCTATTGACAGCGAGATAAAGTCCATGTATGACAATCAAGTTTGGAACTTGGTTGACAATGTACCTGATCGTAAGATAGTTGGGTGCAAATGGATCTTCAAGAAGAAGACCGACATGGACGGTAATGTACACACTTATAAGGCACGACTGGTTGCAAAGGGTTATTCTCAAACTTCGGGAGTTGATTATGATGAGACCTTTTCACCAGTGGCCAAGATTAAGTCTATTAGGGTTCTGTTAGCCATTGCTGCATTTCATGACTATGAAATATGGCAAATGGATGTCAAAACCGCTTTTCTTAATGGAAAGTTGGCTGAAGATGTTTACATGGTTCAACCAGAGGGTTTTGTTAATACAGAGTACCCCAATAGAGTGTGTAAGCTCGAGAAATCCATTTATGGATTGAAACAGGCACCTCGCAGATGGAATCTTTGCTTCGATGAGAAAGTCAAAGAATTTGGCTTTTCAAGGAGTGAAGATGAATCTTGTGTCTATATCAAGGCTAGTGGGATTATAGTCAGCTTTTTGGTACTGTGTGTGGATGACATACTACTCATAGGAAATGACTTCCCAACCCTGCAGGAACTAAAGTATTGGCTTGGGAAGTGTTTCGCTATGAAGGACCTTGAAGAAGTTGCCTATACCCTAGGGATAAGGATTTTGAGAAACAGGAGTAAAAGACTAATCGGACTTAGTCAAAGCACATATGTAGACAAAGTGTTGAAAAGGTTCAACATGCATAACTCCAAGAAAGGTGAGTTACCTATCCAGTGTAATGCCAGACTGAGTAAAACTCAGAGTCCGAGTACATAGGCCGAGATAGCTAAAATGAGTCGATTACCATATGCTCCATCTGTAGGCTCGATCATGTATGCTATGACTTGTACTCGCCCCGATATTGCCTTTTCTTTGAGCATGGTCAACATATATCAGGGAAATCCTAGCAAGGCTCGCTGGACAGTGGTAAAGAATATTCTCAAGTACCTGCTAAGGACTAAGGACTGGGTCCTTACCCTTAGTGGGAGTGATGACTTGAGAGTTGTAGGGTATAGTGATGCTAGCTTTCAGACTGACAGGGATAATTTCCGCTCTCAGTTGGGTTGGGTCTTTACCCTAAACGGAGGGGCAATTACTTGGAAAAGTTCCAAGCAGGAGACAATGGCTTATTCCACTTGTGAATCAGAGTATATAGCAGCAAGCGAGGCAGCAAAGGAGGGTATATGGCTAAAGAACTTCATTGGAGACCTTGGAGTTGTACCAACTATAAAGGAGCCAATGGAGATTTTCTGTGATAGCAATAGTGCGCTTGCCTTAGCCAAGGAACCAAGAGATCATGGGAGATCCAGACACGTTGACAAAAAATATCACTTCATCAGACATCGAATAGAAGAAGGAATCCTCGTGGCAAAGAGGGTATCATCAGATGAGAATTCAGCAGATCCCCTCACGAAGGGACTGACTTGGGTTAAGTATCTCCAGCATGCTCGGAGCATAGGGCTGAAGAATGATATTATTTTTAGTAGTTAGATAATCTTGAAATATGTAAAATTTAATTGACATTTGATGATAAATAAAAGCTGTTATTTATGAGTAAAGTGTTGCTATCTCTTGTCAATCGTTTACTATTATTTCTTTTTGCATGTTTTGACTTACAGAATAATTATGTTATGGTTTATATCATATTATTCAAACTCTCCACAGTCGGTCCTATGTTGGAAGTAGATATGAATCAAGACAGTCATGGATTGACTTGTAGAGGTCTAAGATGTTAGACAAAGCGGGGCTATAACACTCATGAGTGCTCATAAATTATGAGTATTGGATTCAACCCACGCTCACTTGTATCACTTCATGGAATTTATCTCGAGTGATCGTGAGACGGTAATATCATATAAGTCTTCAAACCTAGAGATATGATTTGTTGCCTATGAGTTGGTTATGCATTGATTGCACGAAAACGCATTGGTAACTCGATGTTATAAACCGTGCTTTTGTGTGTAATTCAACAAGTAGCAGAGCAAACATATGAGTCGAAGTTTATTTGTTCCTTCTAGGATTAGAAGCGATATCTGGGGCCCTCGATGATTTTATTTTGACCTAT
Organism: Lactuca sativa; assembly: GCF_002870075.4. Taxonomy (NCBI): domain Eukaryota; kingdom Viridiplantae; phylum Streptophyta; class Magnoliopsida; order Asterales; family Asteraceae; genus Lactuca; species Lactuca sativa. The sequence continues at coordinate 38,872,166 of NC_056623.2, forward strand.
GTACCGGGCCCGGTCAGAACTAAATTGATGTGTTCAGTTAAGTTCTATGTCAAACAAATCGGAAATCGGGAAACAAATGTTGGACAATAAGCAAGACCATGTTCCATGTATTTGTTCGGCTGATATCTAGAACAGAGGATTATATGATTACTTATCTAAAATAGCGCCTCATAGTTCAACAGAGGATTATATGATTACTTATCTAAAATGGCGCTTCATAGTTCAATAGAGTTTAAAGAGCTACGATTGCTGATCGGTTCCTGAAGTTATACTTGCATCTATAGTTATTAGACTAATCCAAGTAGGAGACTGTTGGATATAGTATCTAAGTCCATAACTATATTTGATATGTACTTGACCCGACCTGGCATGGTCCATTTGGGTTGCACTTCACCCGAACAATTTATGGATAATCTTTTGAGAATAGTATAAGTTATGATTTATTAATATATTATAAGTTCTAATATATTAATATAAAATCATATTATTTAATTAGTATTGATCTATAATTAATCTAGAATTAATTAATAGATCAAAAGTATGACTAATTAAATATGGGCTCTTGTATTTATATATTGTGGGCTAATGCTTATTTGGAATGGGCTAGGCTTGCATGGAAAGTCCATGGATACTCCATGGAGCTTTAACCCATGGATCTCATGGAAATGAAAAGACATGGGTATTAGGGTTTACATGGATGTAACCCTAATCCACCATACTATATAAAGGAGGCTTTGGTTCTTGAAATAAAACTAGTTGTGGTGAGTAAAGTAAGAGGGCCGATTTCAAGAAAGGTGATTACTATTCTCTCAAAGTTCCAAGTTTGTGGTGATTTGTGATTTCCATTTGAGGCATCCACACTATTGGTGCTAGGCTCTAAAACTCCAAGCAATCAACTACAACTATAAGGTAAGTAATTCTACTAGCTTTATTTGATTCAAGTTCCCCATACCATACTAGATAGGATAAGAACCTTGGAAAAATAATTATTTGCATGTATCTTAGTCAAACATAGATCCAAGGTTTCTAGGGTTGCATGTACATCATAGGAGTGTTAGAATGCTCAAACCCCATCAATAACCACATCACATTTTAACCTTAATTAACAAATTGGTTTTAAGGTATTTAGTGCTTCAGTAGTTACTTTATAAAACATTACTGCACACTTTCATTTTTCCATTACATTCATATAGTGATATTCTCATATAAAAAGTAATGTAAGCTATTTTCTAGTAATGATAATCATAAACTTGGGAAAACACCCACTTTTACAAAAGAACAAACATACCAAACAGTCGAGTCTTGGTAGAAGACTACTTTCCATTTTAGTAGAAATTATAGGATTTTCTAGGAAGTATACAAACATTTACATCAAAACACTTACAAACTTTTACATCTAACTAATGCAAACATTTCACACTAAAATACTTATGAACTCACCAGCTTAAATGCCGATCTACTCTTTCAAAATAACTTGTATTCTCAGGTCACTGGTAGACAAGTACACTGGACCAAGTTTTGAGAAGATGGAGCATGTTCAAGACTCGTCTTTTATTTTGATATTTACATTTTTGGTGTCTTACATATACATTCATAACACACTTGTATTAACTATATTGTTATTGCAATGGATGATGTTGTTGCTTGTTTTACTATTGTGCATTGTTATGATACCGAATATGACGTCCTCCGCCCCCGAACGTTTCCGCCGTTCTAGTTTAGGGGTGTGACAATCCTGTCATTGATCATTTCTTCAATAGACTTAGCAACCCAGATAAATGCCTGAAGAGCAGATGCCTGGCGTATTGGCGCAGTAAGTTCGTCATTGATCCAACATCGTCTGCACCATTGCCTGTACCCCTGCCATCGTGATTGGCTCGGGCTGCGGGTTATTGTTTCCCAATCTACTTTGTGTGATTACAATTTCGATCTATTCACCAAAGTAGGTGAATTTCGATATTTATTTTTGATAGACGTTTAAATCTTTGTTATCACTCCGAAACGTTTACCTGCTAGTTCTAATATTGTAGTCATACGCTTAGAATCCTGAAAACATATGGTTTCCAGATCTGGTCAGCAACAGACCATAGATCCGAGCAAATAATATCATATATGGAAAACATATAACATTTAGCGAATAAAAGCATTTTAGGCATCTTTCCTACATATACTAGTGCTCATGTCTAAAATATAGTAGACACTCATCTCACAATCATTGCTTAGCATTCTAAGTTAAGTCTAGAAATCCTACATATTTCCTAGTTCGCTTAAACTAATGCTCAGATACCAACTGTGACATCCCTAATTTCATGGTCCGGAAAGACAGATTTGTTTATGCTTGATTTTAAAAATCAGAGTATCCTTTAAAGAATTACGTTGCATAATTTGTTCCGAAAAACATGATAAATATATTATCAAATCATTTCCGAGGAAATGTATTTTATTCAATTTAAAATTTTGGGATGTCATCTTCAATACAAAAACATAAGCATAAACAGAACTTACATTCAATTTCACTAGTGATTTTACATCTCCTTTAATCTCTCAGTGTAACATAGCTTCGTATCGACACCTGTGATACAAATAACTTGAGTGGGTCAGGTTGGGAAACCTTGTGAGTATATAGAGTTTTCAACCCACAAGAATAAAGTTATTGTGTTTTATCATCAAACAATTAACCCAAATATGCATCCTCATTATCTTCTTTATTTCTTAAAGATTTACCCTAAGAATCATCTATCACTCATTCCTAAGGATTCATCCTAAGAAATAGGCACGAAGTACATCGTCACCCAGGTTTATACAACAGGCACTAAATTCATAGTTTCCAGGGTTCATCCAACATGTGCTAAGTCCATAGCTCTTATTTATCGACAATATTATTCACGGGAATCCACCTGCAATACATGTCAATGGGTTTTTAGAGTACATCTGATGAACATATTATTCACAACACCTACAGGTTGCAAGCCTGCTAAGGTTCCACGAACCGTCTAGAATAGTCCATGGTTGTCATTCATACTCTGCTGAATGACGGGGGCCAACGTTAGGGTAAGGGCTTCTCTCATATTTCACCCCTCACCCGCATCTCATGATTTATATCACCGATCATCTCATTTATCCAACTCATCTTTCATCACATACCAATTATTTCATCTACCCATGTTTTACCCAACATTTTTTAAGATATAAAATACATATACATTTTAACTCATTTAAAACATGTATAAATCATTCATTCAACATCCATCTCAAATAAACAAATAATATATATTCACATAGCACATATTTTATATAAAATACTTCATATCTATGTATAAGATGAAAGTGTATATACACACACTTGATAAGACGATGATTGGACAACACTTCGTTCCTTAAAACAATCTTTTTCGACGAAACCGGGAGATTTGCTCAAAAACCGGGTTTCACGCAGGCAGAGTTTCGACTCGAAAAAATTATTTTCTCGGGGACTTCAGGGCCTCGGGACTTGCTTCGGGTGTTAGGGATGCTCCCTAGACTTTTGGGGGTGTTAGGATAGCTTAGAAGAAAGTGGAGGGTGTAAAAGTATAAAATTTTCTAAACAAATTCGGCAGGTCTCACACCCATTTTATAGTGACCGAAGTCTCAAGTTACGTTGGGTGTAATTGAAGAGTACGCGGAGCGTACTACCCTGAGAAGTTCTTCGCTGGGTGTACTCACGTACGTTGGGCGTAGGAGTGGATAACTTCGGATGTGTTCATCCACGTGTCTAGCATGTGAAGGGTGTGTCGTGGCCTCTTCTGGACCAAGCAAACTGCGAGTACGCTGGGCGTACGAACCTCGTACATTGGGCGTGGTGGCTACAATCCTTTTGTTCGGTTTCCGGACTTCGGACGTTTCAAGGCTACTAACACGTAGCGAAGCTAGTCCGAGTACGCTCGGCGTACTCCTTTGAGAAACTATTTTTGAAACTTCATAAATTTATAACTTTCGCATATGAGCGCCATTTTTTACGTTATCTACATCCACGTGTAGGTGAGACCGTGCTCTACAACTTTCGTTTAGACTCCGTCGGCTAATTTTGACTTTATTTTTAAAGTTATATTTTTAACAGGCCGGGACAGGAAAAGTCCGTTAAAAATTCATAACTTCTTCATCCGACGTCCGTTTTCGTCTGTCTTTTTACCGTTAAACTACTATCGACGAGATCTTCGATTCTCATTTAGATTGCGTCGGCTAAAAATTGTTCGATCTAAAATTTGAGTATCGGGGTGCATATTGTTATGCCAAATCTTAGAAAATTCATAACTTTCTCATACGAAGTCAGATTGGACATTCTTTTTATGCACCCTCTCGGTTTGATGCGTACTACGACTTTCATTTAGGCTGCTAAGGCTAAAAAGCACATTATCGTAAACTCACTTTTTATGTCACGCAGCGTCGTGCGGTTTATGTCACAAAACTTCGACAGGTCATAACTTCTTCGTTATAACTCGGATTTCGGTATTCTTTATATCTTCGGAATCCTTGTTTCAACCACTACAACTTTCTTCATAGATATCGGGTTTATCTAACATTAATTTTCGAAGCTTATTTTATCCTTAATTTATTAAATCATAATAATTAAGTATAAAGCACATAAATTCATATAATTTAATCTTATTACTTCAAAACACGTTACAATAGTTGACCTAGACTATTACATTGTCTTTAACGCTTAGCCCAGACACACGGGCGTAACATGACGCCACCTAGGACACCACAACTTAATGGTGTGACTGAGAGTAGTAATAGAACATTGCTAGACATGGTTCGTTCCATGATGAGTCGAGCTTCGTTACCTATCTCATTCTGGGGGTATGTCTTAGAGACTGCCGACCATATCCTTAATCTAGTCCTTACTAAAAAGGTTTCCAAAACACCTCACAAAATGTGGACAGGGAAAGTTCCCACATTAGACCACATCAAAGTTTGGGGTTACGAGGCTTTTGTGAGAAAAGAAACTCACGATAAGCTCGAACCTCGGAGTGAGCGATGTATTTTCATCGGCTACCCACATAAATCCTTTGGATATCTCTTCTACATACCGAGTGACAATGTTGTCTTCATTTCCAGGAGAGGAGTCTTTTGCGAGAGAGAACTCATAGGCCAAAGGAAACCGTGGGAGGCAAATTGACCTTGAAGAGCTTCAGGGGTCAAGCGGTGAAGGAACCTCAAACACTAGCAATCAACCTGAGGAGGAAACTCCAATTGATCCAATTGAAGAGTCCTTACCTCTAAGGCGTTCTAGTAGAGTTAGAAACACACCTAAGTTTTATGGTTTCCATATTAGTACTAAAGGTGATACATTTATCAGTGATAGCACAATGGTAAATTTTGATGAACGTAATAACTCCAAGGAAGCTATGGCAGGCCCCGAGTTTGAAAAATGGAAAGAGGCTATGGACAGCGAGATTCAGTCCATGTATGAAAATCAAGTTTGGAACTTGGTTGATAATGTATCGGGTCGTAAGACAGTCGGGTGCAAATGGATCTTCAAGATGAAGACATATCTGGATGAGAAAGTACACACATATAAAGTGCGACTGGTTGCGAAGGGATTTAATCAAACTCGAGGAGTTGACTATGATGAGACCTTCTCACCAGTAGCGAATATTAAATCTATAAGGGTTATGTTGGCCATAGATGCATTTCATGATTATGAAATATGGCAAATGGATGTCAAAACCACTTTCCTTAATGGAAAGTTGGCTAAAGATGTTTACATGAGTCAGCCAAAAGGTTTTGTCAATGCAAAGTACCCTAATAGAGTGTGTAAGCTTGAGAAATCCATTTATGAATTGAAACAAGCATCTCGCAGGTGGAATCTTTGTTTTGATGAGAAAGTCGAAGAATTTGGGTTTTTGAGAATCGAGGATGAGTCATGTGTATATGTTAAAGCTAGTGGGAGTATAGTGAGCTTTCTGGTATTGTATGTAGATGACATACTTCTCATAGGAAACGACATCCCAACCTTGCAGGAGGTTAAGTCCTGGCTTGAGAAGTGTTTAGCTATGAAGGACCTCAGAGAATCTGCTTATATTCTAAGCATAAGGATATTGAGAGACAGGAGTAAAAGGCTAATAGGACTAAGTCAAAGTGTCTACTTGGACAAGGTGTTGAAGCGTTTTAGCATAGAGAACTCCAAGAAAGGTAACTTACATATCCTAAGCAATACCAAACTGAGTAAGACTCAGAGTCCGAGTACATAGGCTAAGATAAAAGAAATGAGTCGAATTCCATATGCTTCTACAGTTGGCTCAATCATGTATGCTATGACTTGTACTCACCCTGATGTGGCCTTTGCTTTGAGCATGGTCAACAAATATTAAGGGAATCTTGGTAAAGCTCATTGGACTGCGGTTAAGAACATTCTCAAGTACCTACGGAGGACTAAGGACTAGTTCCTTATCCTTGGTGGGAGTGATGATTTGAGAGTGACAGGGTATAGTGACACCAGTTTTCAAACTGACAAAGATAATTTCCGCTCTCAGTTGGGTTGGGTGTTTACCCTGAATATAGGAGCAGTAACACGGAAAAGTTCCAAGAAGGAGACTGTAGCTGATTCAACGTGCGAATTAGAGTACATAGCAGCAAGTGAAGCATCGGAGGAGGCAATATGGTTGAAAAACTTCATCGGAGACCTTGGAGTCATTCCTTCCATAAAGGAGCCTATGGAGATTTTCTGCGATAATGAAGGAGCAATTTCCTTAACCAAGGAACTGATAGATCATGGTAGATCCAGGCATATCAACAAAAAGTACCACTTCATAAGATATCAAGTAGAAGACGGACACCTCGTGGTAAAGGGGATATCGTCAGAGGACAACCCAACAGATACCTTACAATAGGACTGACTAGGGTTAAGCACTTGCAGCATGCGAGGGGCATTGGGCTAACGAACGATATTAGTTTTAGTAATTAGATAAATCGAAACTTGTAATAGATAAATTGTAATTGAAATTTGATGATTAAATAAAAGGAGTTTTATTTATAAGTAAAGTTACTGTCTTGTGTCGATTATTTACTATTGTTTCACTTTGCATGTTTTGACTTCCAGAATAATTAAAATTATTCAAACCATCCACAGTCGATCATACATCGGAAGTAAGTATGAAAAAAGACTATCATGAGTTGGCTTGTAGATTTTCTAAGGAGTTAGACATAGCAAAAGGTTGCTACACCGTTCATGAGTGCTCCTAAAATAAAATTTGATTATTAGATTCAACCTGCGCTCACCTGAATCACTTCATGGAATTTATCACGAGTGATTGTGATACGATAATATCGTATAATATTCAAACCAAGATATATGAGTTGTTGACTGCGAGTTGGTTGTGCATTGATGGCATGAAAACACATCAGTAACCTGATGTTATAAAATGTGTCGTTGTGAATGATTTGATGAGTAGTTAGTACAAGCATATAATGTTGAAGTTTATATATTCCTTTTATCCTAAGAGGATTAAAAGCGATATCTTGGGCCCCTCGATGATTCTGTTTTGACTATGTGTCGAGCCCGGTCATAACTAAATTGATGTGTTCAGTTATGTTCTATTTCAGACGAATCATAAATCGGGAAACAAATTACAGGACAATAAGTATGACTATGTTCCATGTATTTGTCAGCATAGATATCTTGAGAACAGAGGAGTATATGATCCCTTATCTGAAGGACGCGTCATTGACTAGGTCAGAGTTCGACAACGACTTTTGAAAGCTTACGATCGCTAAGTCGGATCCTGAAGTTGCATTGGCAATTATAGTTATTAGATTTATCCAAGTGGGAGACTGTTGGATTTGGTGTCTAATCCCATAACTATAATTGGGATGTACTTAACATGATTGTAGCATGGTCCTTTTTGGGTTTCCTTCACCAGTGCAATTTGATAGGATAGATTTTTAGAATAAGGTTATTTATGGTTTATTAATATATTACAAGTATAATATATTAATATTAAATCATATTATTTAATTAGTATTGATCAAGAATTAATTTGGAATTAATTTTGTGATCAAAAGAGAATAATTAAATATATGGGGATTGATTATGTAAATCAATGATTCTTGTAGTGTGGGCCAATGATCCATGATTATGTAGATGGGCTAAACTAATCCATGGATAGTGCATGGAGGTTAAATCCATGGAGCATGAGAATGTGGAAAGTCATGGGTCATTAGGGTTTACAAAGTGTAACCCTAGCGTGTGCAACATTATAAATAGAACCCTCATGAACCAAAATCGGTGACACCTTCTTTTTGAGATAAGTAACTTATTCTCGCAAGCCACCTTTTGCATATTGGTGTTTATGAACCATTAAAGGCATCACACTTGGGGTGCTCATGCTTTCAAAGGTCAAGAACTACAAGTACTTCTAAGAGGTATGTCATTTATCTACATATATTATTCATTTGGCAATTTGTCTGCTAGTTGGGACAATGCTTTGGAAAAATCGAAAATATGCATGTATAATAGAGAAAACATAGATCCAAAGCATTTAGGTTTGCATGTGCACCATAGGAGTGTTATAGTGCTCAAAACCCAACAATGACTACGTTTCGCAAGAGGGCGTTGATGCTTCTATAGTATGTGTCGGACGAGGAGATGAAGAAGGCGAGATGCCATGAGTTGTTGAGTCGTGATATCTAACAGTTTGTGAGCCGATCCAATTGCAGGACACTGGAGGATATGATTGTGAGAGCCAAACACACACACACACACACAGAGATTTGGAGATGGAGATGAATAGGAAGCCGAATCAGGTTCAGGGTTCAGAGGGTTCGGGCAAGAGGCCCAAGGTTTTTGACTCGAGATCGAGAGGCCAGTAGGGTCAGGGCCACTGTGGCAAGTGCGGCAAGACGTACGATTAGGCGTGTAGGGTGGATGGTTCTGACTGCTTTAAGTGCGGCATGTCGGGTCATATTAATAGGGATTGCACTGCTACTACCACCACCACCCATACATCTGACCTGATTCACTTACAATGCAATCAGAGGGGCCATAAGAAGACCAATTACCCGAGTTTGGCAGCAGTGGGACCAATAGTTGAAATCATTTCTAAACTCAAAGTGGTCCAGAAACCGATATCATAAAATACAATGGTTGTTTTGGAATACAAATTTCAATCAAGTTTAGATTTTTAGCTTGGAATTTGCTTTTGGAATGACAATTATCATCAAGTTTTGATTCTGATTTTCAATAGTTGGTTGTAAGTTTGATAAATTGGTTTTGATTTGATTTTAGTGTTGACATTGTTTGGTTTTGGTGGTGAGGGGTGTCTTTGATGATGAGGAACTGTGTAGAGTTTCGACAATTACAGCCTTACAGGTGGTGTTTAGAGATAATGACTGGACCACGATGGCTCTGACGGAGAGACGATTAAAGATCAAGAACTGATGGGATTTAGGATGGTAAGACCTACATGCATTTTTTATTAAATGATTTTTCTAATAAGCTAATAATAAAAAATAAGAAAGGGTAAAAATGACATTTCATGTCTGATAGAGGCTAAACTCAAAACAAAGTCAAACAATAGGGATGGTCCAAGTTAGAAAAAAATGTTAGGGATCAAAAAGATAAGTTCTCATAAACCAGACCATTTATAGCTTTGACAAAATGTAGGTTATGGGATTATGGCTTCGACAAAAATAAATAAAGATGTTGGATCCCGTGGGGTATGAATGCATGATAGATAGTGCCCTACCCTCGTTGGTACTATTATGGTTATTGATGTGTTCAATGTAGCCGCCTTTTCTTTTTGTTGGTATTGTCCCTACCCCTGAAATTGTTTGGAATTTTAGTACACAGTGAATTATGGATGCTATTGCTTTGAACTTATGCATTTCCGACCTTCTAGAATTAGTTCATACGGTGATGATGCATTTATTATGACAAAACACAGCAGTTTGGTACTATTCATGTCATTATGGTGAACCACAAGGGTTAGTGGTAATGAAATCGTACCTTCTGTACATACATTATGATCAGAGAAACTAATAAGATAATTCTATGGCGACTCGATCTTCTTTTGTACAAAACTTGGTGACAACTTGTAAAAATGCTTATTGTCCATTTGAGCCCTTTCACCATCACACTCATGTCTTCCTCTTTCATGCACCATGACCCCCTTCAGCGAACAGTTTTAATGCCTGCTTTAGACATATATTTTCTTCCACATCCTTGATGACCTTTCCCCTTCCCTTTACTTCTTCTCTCTGTTCTTTGTTGTTATTTGTTTTGCATCACTATCTTACTCCTTATACTCCCCTTCGAATTTTGAATACCCTTGTCGCTACTATTATGGTTAGGGATGTGTTCAATGTAGTCGCTTTTTCTTTTTGTTGGTATTGTCCCTATCCCCGAAATTTTATGGAATTTTAATACACCATGAATTATGGAGGCTATTCCTTTGAACTTATGCATTGACGACCTTCCGAAAATTAGATCATATGGTGATGATGCATTTATTATGACAAAACGCACCAGTTTGGTACTATTCCTGCCATTATGGTGAACCAATAGGGTTAGCGGTAATGATATTGTACCTTCTGGTCATACATTATGACCAGCAAAACTAATAAGGTGATTCTCTGGCAGCTCGGTCTTCTTCTTTACAAACCCTGGTTACTGCTTGTAAAAATGCTTGTACATGACATCTGTAGAACATCCATTGTTCATGTAAATGTAATTCACATAAGTTTTTCCCATGAATCCTACTATGATTGGCTCATCTCTTCTGTGGCTATTATTGCTAAAATCCCATACGTCGAACGTAAATGTATAGTATTCTCATTCCCATTGTGCTTCTTGTTGGTCCATTTCCCTGAACATGAAGATTTCATTTTTTTCCCGGTCCCTTTTTCTTTTGCTCGGCAGGTGCTATACTTTCCAAATACTTAGACCTAAGTCATTTTATTAAATCCTTTAATTGCCCGACTGCATCCTATTTTCCAATTCACGATGTAGCATGGTACATTCGTTGGTATCATGTCTTGTAGTTTCATGGAACTCATAGTATCTACCATGATCCTTGATCCCTACATTTTCTCCTGTCTTTCCTCCATTATTTTTATGTTCCCCAATGACCGCCACTTCGTTTTGATTACCACCTATTGTTGCTATACCACCTCTACTTGGGTTGGGAAAACGATTTTTCCGGAACCGCCTCATATTTTGGTACCTTGGGATTTCTATTGCATGGGTTCTCGCATACGGTGCTCGATTATCCTTTTGTATGCTAGGTCTTTCTGATGGGTTTTGGTCATAAGACATCCTATGTGCTCATACAAACCCTAATGCTCGGATCTAGGTTTCTCTATTGTACATGCTTTGAATCCAAGACTATAAACCCTAATTCTAGCATATGGAAATCAGAATTCACATGTAAATAGGTTTAAGAACATACCTTGATTGTTATATAGCAATAACAATCCAATTCTTCCTTGAATTGACCTTGGAAAGCTGAGAGTCACAAGTGTCACTCCTCTAATGGCTCACAAACACCATAAGCAAGTGGAGAAGGTATAAAGAGAGAGGAGAGAGGTTAGAATTCGTATCTAGGACTTCTTGGGAAGGAATACCCGAATTCATAACCCTAGGGGTGTTTATATAGGTGTAGGAATAGGGTTTCAGTCATTATCCTTATCTAGTTGCTTATCCACCAAGCAACCAATAAGATAATCCTTGAATCCTTATCATACTCGAATTCTAAGGCTCTATATCCTTAAATTCGTCCAACCTAATAATAAGATAACTCTTACCTTATTTTGTAACTATCACATAATTACAATTCAGCCCCTCTAGTTTAATTAATTACACTTGATCACAAAATTAATTCTTAATTAATTATTGACCAATATTAATTAAACAAATATGATTTCTCCTTTAATATATTATTCTTATAACATATTAATAAATCATATTATCCTCTCTCTCTTTATTCATTTCTCCAATCAAGTTGCTTTGGTGAAGGCAACCCAAAAGGACCATGCACCATCGGGTCAAGTACATACCAAAATAGTTATGGACTTAGACACTAATCCAACACTTTCCACTTCGTCGGTTTTTAGCTTTTCAGATGCTACTTCTTCATGTTTAATGTAGCGATGGACTCTCTCCATCATTTCCTTTCAGGATGTAGGTTGTTTGCCCACAAGTTTTCTGAACAATGCTCCTAGTCGTAACCCGTATGTGAACGCGGCGATCACCATATTGTTTGCTTTTTCCGGGGTATTAAGAGTAGCCTTGTTGAAACGACGAACAAAAGCACTTAGGATATCTTCTTCTAGTTGTCGGCATCCTAGAATAGCTTGTGCATCAGTTGTGTACCTTTTCTGTTGGACAAAATATCTGACAAATTCCTCTCCTAACTAATTAATATCATGTATACTTTCTGCCGGTTTACTCTTATACCATATATGTGCCAGTCTGTATAAAGTTATGGTAAAGAAAATGCAATGATACTTCTTGTCTAGATAATACGCGTCCATCGTCCATCGAAATTTTTCAATGTGGTCACCAGTCTCTCCCATCCATTCATATTTTGATATTTCAGGTATATTTGCTCCTTCTAGTAATTGGTGTTCACGTATGTTGCGTACCAATGGTGAATTACCCGACCTTAAAGCTTCTCCATCTCCGACATTACTTTTCAGGTCTTGCATGTTGTTTCTACTTAACAAATGAGTTAGTTGTCCTATTTGTTTCACCATCTGCTTTCCAAGCATGGGCTACAAAGTATAAGCTTGTTGTTGCTGAGGAGGCCAAAATGCTTGATAATGCATATATGGTAATAGTGGTGGTAATACTATACATGGTGGTATGTTTTGTTGTGCTAACACTATTGTTGCTAAATGTTGTTGCAACAAAGGTGGCAAATTCTGTACTACTAACTCATTATTTTTAGTTGCTAATTTAGTTGGCTTGTTGGTCGTCTTTTTCCCTCCGGTACTTGAGCTAGTTTTTGTTTCAAATGTGATGGATAACGCCTGTCTAGCTTTGCACCTGATTCCCATCGGTTGAGCATGTGTACCATGTTCTTATTGGCCACTCGGCCGGGTTGTTGTTAATGCAAGCGGTTGTGATGAGGAAGCTACCCATGGCTCTGTCATCGGTGTTGTAATAGATAGTGGCATAAATGTTAGGATTAATTTGATTGGGATAAAAGATAATTCAGACTGTGGGTGCGAAGTTTGTTGTTTGCTCAGCCTTTTCCAATATAGATGGCGCCAATGTTGCTACGTAGGCTTTCGTGTGTCTTGATAGTTAACCTCATGTGACTGCGTCTATTGAACACTAGGGAATTCATGCTACACAAGATCAGCAAATACTAGGTTTGAAAGTTATACTAAGGGTTGGACCCTGATATTTCTATCCAATGCCTCAATTAGATATTGCTTTGTGTTGTATCTTGTAAAAATTGCCTTTTTGCTTACCGCTCCTTTTGTAAGAAGAACTTACCTTTATATAGGCGAGGCTTGATCTAGTTTATGGTTTCTTGCATGTATCTTGTGTTAGTCCATATGTTGCAAAGGTAGAAACCTTTAATAAAATAAGCTTTCTTTTCCGTGTTTCCTGGGATGATGTTTGGTATGATCGTTTACAGTAGATACACGATTATTATGTTGGTGGTTGGTTCGGTAAAGCGGCGATCAACCTATATATTTTGTATTGGGCTTTATTGTTGGCTCTTGGTCTATCCCGGCCTGCTTTAGGAGTGAGTGTAACCCATACCCCATTAATGGACTAAAGTCGCAACAAATCATTTGTTAGGGATGAAGCTAGCAATTTTTAATGATATAAGGGACAGTTTGAGTTACTTTTTAAAAATATGGACAAAAACGACATTTTGGCACATTTACGAGGGATGACTCGTGTAATTTACTCTTTAAATTTTGAATTCAAGTTATTTTAATAAAGTAAAAATTACTATTATGTAATCTAATATATAGTAACTGATATGTCATAAATTATACATATTTTAAGGGATATTTTATGGGCATTTTTGTAATTAAAATAAGATAAAAGGTTCTTAATTGTTTTATATTTATATTTTGAAACTGAAAATGGTCATTTTGGACATAATTTCGTGAAGTATTGAGCAAGCAAGTCAACTAGAGTTCAGCATGGAAAAGATTCTAAAGATCCTGAGGATATTTTCCGGATTTATTATTTCTCGTTAAGATTCTCAAATATCTCCGCGATATTGGTTGATTCTAAAAAACTATAAATAAAACCCCAATTTCGTCCACAACAAGGTATCACAACAAAAAATAAGAAGGATATAGAACTTCAAGAACAAAGAAGACCGTTTTGAGGGTTTAGAAGGCTATGCCAGCTAGCAGGTTGATATAGATGCAAAAATCTGAAGATCATGAGAAGAAATCATTAGGTTATCAGTTTGTTAACTTTTCTATCAATAATTAGTCAACTCTTTGATCTCTTATATGTTCGTTTCAAGATTTGATATTAAACACTTTATGATTATTTGATATTTCTAAAACCCTAGTTTTAATGATTAATTAATATTTGGTTATTGAGAGTTGTTTAATTTATAATGTTAATGCTCAACTAAAGACTTGTGTGTATTGATATTGATTTTGTTATGTTTATGTAATTATGTGCATGATCTAAGATGAGGTATAATTTATGTATACTGAATCACTGTTTAGTTAACTACTGAGAGATCAAAATTCTTTTGAGTAAATTATATGAATTGTCCCTGTATTTGAGGTAATTTGCGGGTTTGGTCCCTAACATTTTTATAACTCGAACAATCCATATGGTATGTTTTTCTTACGCATGTGGAAACATAAAAAGACTATGCTTTCCATATTAATTTCTTTTTAAAATTCCTCTTATTTTTGTTTATCATTTTATATTTCAAAAAATAAAAATAAAAACACCCCTCCACTCTTCATTTTATTCTCATCCGCCCGTTATGTTATGTTCACACGACTTTCCCCAAATCTTCTTTCCAACAAGATACCATTGTCGTTTTTTTGATAACCACTGCCACTTTTTTGGAACACAGTCGCCGCTTTTGTCACCATTTCTTCTTACCGCATCTCCTCCCTAACCCTCATCGTTCACCTTTTATTCTCTCTTCTTCGGAATTGTCTTAACCGGCCATTTCAAAACACGACAACCGAATCGTCCATCATCCCTATCTAGCATTCCCCATCCCCGACATGAAACATAGCCTCCACCTCCATCTTGCACTAGATTTTTTCGTTTGAAATCCATTACTTAGGTTTGAAATCATTGTTTTCCAGAAATTGAAGAAGTTTGTGAAGTCATTGTGTTCCAGAAATCATTTTATGAATTTTATTAATCGATTATTGTTTCGAAACCCCACTTGTGATTTTGGTTTTTGTTTCATATTCCTCGATTTTGATTTTTATTTTTGATTTGATTTTGGAATTAGGATGTTGAAATCGTTTATAAAGTCAGTGTGATCCAGAAATCAACATCATAGAAAACAATGGTCATTTTGGAATGCAAATTTCAATTAAGTTTAGATTTTTAGCTTGGAATTTGCTTTTGGAATCACAATTATCATCAAGTTTTGATTTTGATTTTCAATAGTTGGTTTTAAGTTTGATCAAGTTTATTATGGTTTTGATTTTGCTTTTAGTGTTGATATGGTTTGGTTTTTGGTGGTGAGGGGTATCTTCGATGACGAGGAACTGTGTAGAGTTTCTGACAATTAGAGGTGGTGGTCAAAGATAATGAAGATATAATGATTGGACCATGATGACTCTGACGGGGAGACGATTGAAGAGCAATATCCGATGGACTTTATGATGGTAGGACCCACATGCATTTTTTATTAAATGATTTTTCTAATAAGATAATAATAGTAAAAAAAATGGTAAAAATATCATTTTATGTCAGATAGAGACTAAACTCGAAACAAAGCCAAACAAAAAATGGTAAAAATATCATTTTATGTCAGGTAGAGACTAAACTCAAAACAAAGCCAAACAAAAAATGGTAAAAATATCATTTTATGTCAGGTAGAGACTAAACTCGAAACAAAAACAAACAATAAGGATGGTCTGAATTTAAAAAAATAAAAAAATAAAAAAAATAAAAATAAAAAAATAAAATAGGAAGCAAAAACACAAATTCTCATAAACCTCGATGTAAGTTATGGGCTTATGGCTTCGAAAAAACAGAACAAGATTGTGGATCCCATGGGGTATGAATGCATGATAGATAGTGTCCTACCTTCATGTTTGCTTCAGACACGTAACATTGTAATCGAGTGGAGATGTTGATTAACGTAATTTATAACTTTTATTGAGTGATTGATTGAGCCTCTACTAGGACATTAAGTTTTTTTTTAGTCTTATTAGTATGTTACTATTTTTTTTATTTGAGTTCCAACTTAGCTTGTTATATTTACTATATTTATAATATATATTCTCGTGTTATTATGTTTTGAAATCAAGATAGTTTTATTAATGATATTTTTGACAAATATTTCTATAGCTATCCTACCTCCCTTGAGTCGAATCAAAATACTCCTCAAGTTATCCATTTGAGCTCGAGTTTAGACGTCACATAATCAAATTTTTGTTGGCTCTAAAGCCTTCTAAGGATGACGGGAAGATTGTGGCATTGGTTTGTATGATATCTTAATCCCAATTTCTCCTTGTATGTACATTTCGTTGTATGTATAAACTCTATCACGAAATCAAAGGGAATCTAATTCTTCTGTGAAAGTGGCACGGTTACCCGACCATATAAACCACATTAATTTTTGTGTGTTCTTTATATTTGCATCGTATAATTGTGTATTGATCGAAACCATAACAAGGTCGTTTCAAACGAGTGTTTTTGCAAGATTTGAGTTCATCATACCTCCTACTAATCTTTTACATAATTCCAAAGAGTATATATATATATATATATATATATATATATATATATATATATATATATATATATATATATATATATATATATATATATATATATATATATATATATATATATATATATATATATATATATATATATATATAAAAGGTGAGGTTCAATAGATAACCATAAGTAACAAGGAACCAAGGAACCAATCGTAAGCGTCGGAAATCATAATGATCAACGGCCAATGAAATAGATGTACACCTTTACATTGGACGCGCACACACACACACACCTGATTATACCAAAAAATCCACATTCTTACCAAAAAACGCACCTCTTTTTTTCGTTTAAAATATTTTTTAGGCCACATTTTTTAATAAAAAAAACCCAAATATACTATTATTCTCGATTTTTCATCATTTTTCCATAAAGATCCATGTTAATATATAAAAAAACGAATTTTTTTATTTCGAAAAAAACTCACTTCATTTTGTTAGTTTTTTTCAATATTTAAGTTTATTTTTATCAAAAAAAAAACTAATTATACCAGAAATATTAATTTTTAGTACTCTATTAATAAACATCAACACCGACGAAGAAAAAAACTCGAACTGTATAGATTCACACTGTGAATCTAAACTGTAAATATTTCAATTTTTAACATTCACAATGTGAAAAAGCTCGATCAGTTCAGATTCACGTTGTAAATCTGAGAATGTTCACAATGTGAATCTGAACAGGTTCACAAAATTAATCTGAACTGAAAAAACGTTTTTTTACATGAATATGAATCTATGTTTAAAAAGTACAAAAAAGTATGAATTTTGATATATTTATTAATTTTTTTCTATAAAAAATAAACCTTAACTTTTCAACAAAGAAATATGAAGTGGGTTTTTTTCGAAAAAAAAAAATGTTCGTTTTTTATATATCATCTTCGATCTCTATGGAAAGAGGACGAAAAATCATGAACAACGGTATATTCGGTTTTTTTCCGATAAAAAACATGGCATAAAAAAATTTTAAACGTAAAAAAGGAAGTGCGTTTTGTTATAATCTGGTGCATGTGCGTCCATTGTAAAAGTCTACAACTCTTCCTTTTGCCGTTGATCGCTTTAAATTTTGACGTTTTTTATTGGTTTCTTGGTTCATTGATTAATAATGTTTCTCTATTGAACTTTTCCATATATATATATATATATATATATATATATATATATATATATATATATATATATATATATATATATAAGATGGTAGAGGTGTTGGAAATTATAGAGGAAATATTATAAGTTGGCAAGTTTACTCTATCCTATATTGGTGGAGGAAGAAACATTTAGTGAGTTTATAATGTTTTTCTCTTGATAGGTCTTCAAAGGTTTTTAGTTTATCAAGGGATGAGTCAAGCCCACACACGATAGCCTACCACTAGCCGGTGCCGCGAGTGCACGAAATGGGGCAATTTAGGTGCACTTGGCACTTCTCGGTCGTTGTCGTTTCCAGTCAAATGGTGAACCAACATTGACTTAACGGCTTGCTTGGAGAGCAAGGCGTTGCATTAGGTTTTCTAAGGTTCGACCTACGAGGGCCTTTGGTTTTTTAAGGTTTGGCCTACAAGGGCCCTTTATTGCCTTTTAGGGTTTCAATACCTATAAATACAGCTCACTAGGAGCCGTATTACACACACGAATTTCAAAGCTCTCTCCTTCTTTTGGCGATTTCTTCCAACTTTTCTAAGTATGTAACGCCCGTGTTTCTAGGCTAGGCATTAATATTGATGTAATAGTCTATGTTAACCTTTGTAACCCATTTTGAAATAATAGAAACGTATTATTTAAGTATTATGTGTTTTATGCTTAATTGTGTGGCTTAAATGAATTAAGAATAAAAGTAAGTGTAATAATAAAATATTAGATAAGCTTAATATCTATGAAGGAAGTTGTAGTGGTCGTGACAAGGGTTCCAGATATATAAAGAATGTCGAAATCCAAGTTATAACGAAGGAGTTATGACATGTCGAAGTTTCACGACAGAACCAGTACGGCACTGCATGACGTAAATAGTGAGTTTACGATAGAGCGATATTTAGCCTTAGTGATCTAAACGAAAGTCGTAGAATACGTTAAACCGAGAGCGTGCATAAGAAGAACGTCTAAATCTGACTTCGTATGAGGAATTTATGATTTTTCTAAGTTTCGACTTAGCAGTATGCAGCCCAAAGTTCGAATATGAGATCAAGTGATTTCTAACAAAACAATCTAAACGAGTTTCGAAGATCTTGTCGATAGTAGTCCAACGATGAAAAGACAGACGAAAATGGACGCCGGATAAAGGAGTTATGAATTTCTAACAGAGTTTTCCTGTCCGGGCCTACTAAAAATAATATAATAAAAGTTAAAATCAAAATTAGCCGACGGAGTCTAAACGAGATTATAGAGCATAATCTCACCTACGCATGGATATAAAGAACATCGAAAATGGAGCTCGTATGCGAAATATATGAATTTATGAAGTTCGGGGCACGAACTTCCACCTGTGTCAGAGCTCATGGCGTAAGCACAGTGTTCACGACGTGAGCGGGTGATGGACGTCTTACAGGGCAAGTGACCATGACGAACGCAATGACATATTCGAGCTCACGACGTGAGCACTAGTGGCTCACGACGTAAGCCTAGTTTTTCAGCCTCTTATAAATAGAAACCGAGGTCAGCCGTTTAGGGTTGCCAAATCTCTTTCCTCTCACTCCTTATTACCTCGATTTACGTGCAAGTTATACCCCTAAATCCCCGGTATCATCCCGACACCCGAAGCAAGTCCCGAAGCCCCGAAGATCCCGAGAAGAAAAGAGATTCCAAGCCGAAGCTCTGCCCACGAGAAGCTCGGTGTGTGAAGATATCCCGGATTCATCGAAGACTTACTGCTTTTAGAGCCGTAGTGTTGTCCGATAGTTATCTTATCAAGTGAGTGCATAGTCCTTTTCACATACACGATTTTAATACAAGTATTGATAAATGTATTAGATATATGATATGAGTAAGTGTGTAGTTGCTTTCTGATAATACACATATATGAATTATACTCTATGAAATACGTGTTATGTGACTATATACTATTTGTTATGTGGTATGAGTATTGAATGAATATGTTATACAGGTTTTAAGCTGTATATAAACAAGTACATTTTATCTACAAATATGTTGGGTAGAAAATGGGTAGATAGCGATGTGTGATGAAATAAAAATGATGAGAGGCCTCGATGTGATTGTGATCTAGTCGTCCAGCAGAATATGGATGACGACCACAGACTTTTCTAAACTGTTCAGTGGAACGTTGGTAGGCTCATAACCTGTAGGTGTAGTGAACTTGGGTGTTCATTTGTTGTATTTTATCCCCCTCATGGTTGCTTTAGGACATTCATTGTTGAGGAAATCCCTTTGCAGTAGTGTCTGTCCCGATGAAAATCCTAGATTAGGTCCCTTGTAATAGTTGTTGTCATAGGGACGTAAAGTGAGGATAACGGGAATAGGTAATAGGGTTATTGTTGGTTGGTGAAATTAAATATAACTATGTATTGTGGGTTGAAAACCCTATATGCTCACCAGGCTCCCAAGCCTGACCCACTCAGTTTCTTTGTATTACAGGTAGTGGTGCGAGAGCATAAGTTGGAGAACTTGTGAATATGTTTTTGTTTATAGACCAGTAGTTGTATATAACTGTGTAAGGTCTATGTTTTATTGTTTATGCTTTTGTGTCTGTATCAGAACATGACATCCTAAGTTTTGAATATAATGAAAATACATTTCTTTAAGAAATGCGTTGATAAACCTTATTTTATCATGTATTGTTTTGGGGACAAATTCCGCAACTCTTTTAAATCAATGGATTTACTCTGAAATTATTTTAAAAGCATAAATGAAACCGGTCTTTTCTGGCCGTGATTTTGGGGATGTCACAAAGTATTTACTTTGTGTTTATCGTTTTCCAATGTTGTTGGAAAACCGATAAGACTGCATTAAATCCTGGGGTTTTACTCTGTTGCTTAAGGCCAAAAAAGCGAAATAAAAACCTTTAAGGACAGTAGTCTGATTCGGGTTTTACTCTGTTGCTGACAGCCAATATAATCAAAGTAAAAATCTTTAAGGACAGTAGTCCGATCTGTGCAGTTCTCTAAGATCAAGATCAACCGTCAACAAGTCGGTTTTACATTATTGTCTTGCGTTTACTTTCGTCCAATAAACGGACACTCTTCTTCTACCTTTCTTATAATCAGATCTAATCGAGAAGGATTGATCTGGTTTCTGAATGAAACTTGGTAATTGTATTAATAATACTAGGATTTATTATTTGCAACTAATTGACATATAGTTCTCAATATTATTTTTCGGTTTCCTTGCATGTCTATTGGTTCTGAAATTCAACATTTTTAAAGGTTTTTATCTTGTTTTTATAAATCAACATACTAATGGACACCCAAATCCCAACTACTAGTATCCATTACATGAACCAAGAGTTTTCCAAGCTTGACGGATTCGATGGTCAGGCCGAAAATGTCAAGTTCATGCTTTATGTGCTGAAGCTCGCCTATGTTTTGGACCCAAAACTAACCCCAATTCTTGTTGATCCAATTCCCTAGGTTGGGAAAATAGTGGATCCAATGGTCATCTCTGATCTGGAAAAGAAAAGGGATCTACATAGAGAGTATGAGGAATTGTGTATGGGTCACATCAAGAACTCGTTATCTAATCAGATCTATGATCTTTACGCGTCAGTTGCTATGGAACTCAAGTACAATTCACATGAGGAAGGTACTTGTAACACCTGGAATTTGAGGAGCAGCTTTTGTTGGATTAGGTGTCTTAGCACATAACTATAATTAGTATCTACTTAATTTAATAGTAGCATGATCTTTTCGGGTTGCCTTTACTCATGCAACTTGACAGGATGACTTTTGGAGAGAGAGTTGAATTTATTATTTGGAATAATAAATTGGTGGTTAAAATGATTTATTAATATATTATGAAAATAATATGTTAGAAATCATATTATTAATTAGTAATTCATCATAAATTAATCTGGGATTAATTTTGGGATTAAAGGAACTGATTAAGAATGCAGGGGTTGTTTCGCAAATCATTGATAGTTGTGAAACTGGGCTCTTGGACCCCCTGGATAGGAGTGGACGAAATTTATCGGGTGGCCCTATAAGATTTCGTCAAAGGGCTTCTAGAAGAGGAGTTTATTGGTTGCTTAAGCCCTAAGCAGGAAATTAGGGGTTCCACCTGAAAACCCTAGTAGCCACAAGTATATAAGGAGTGTTTCTCTGTAACGCCCCAAAAATACGGTCCAAAATTTTCATTTTTAATTAAGTGATTTGCAAAACGTTTGTAACAAGATATCATTCGACCATATCATTTAATAAAACATGTCTCGTGTCTGTAAAGCAAAACGTAAATCATAATAATGTCAGAGTACAAATCCCAAGATGTCTCATAGTGTGGAAAAACAAGAGCGTGTGTGTGATATGTCGCTACCACACCAGCTCTTTCCCCTTGGCTGGAGAGGTACCCGTAACAACAACTAAAAACCGTAAGGACGAAGCTTAGTGAGTTCCCCCACTATACCACATACCATATAACCACATATCATACATATATTGTCAGGCATATCTGGGTGCCCGACCTACCCCTTCGGTCCTCTCGACCGGATATGAGCTAGCATATCTGGGTGCTGGCCTCCCCTTTGGTCCTCTCGACCGGATACTGACTAGCATATCTGGGTGCTGGTCTCCTCTTCGGTCCTCTCGACCGGATGCTGGGGACTATTTCACCCCCTACTACTACCACATAACACATATCACATAATCTATCTATCATGGCTGGGCATGACTGCCCCTTCGGCCCTATCGACCAGTAAACTGGGGACTATCTCCCCTACTGTCACTAACACATAGCATCATATCATACTAGCACATAATCATATCACAGGTAGTATCATCCCTAGATGAATATCACAGAGACAATCATCTAATCATACAACTCCTACTGGTGGGCCGGCATTGTGGCCATAGACCCACTCCTACTGGAAGGTAACTCACCTCGTAGTAGCTGCTGTACTGAGTGGGAATCCTCTGACTAGTGCTGCTGCTGCTCCGGAAATCCTCCGGCTAAAATTCCCACAAAAAACTTAGTCAGAACTGACATATACTCTTAGGGTAAAATGACCATTTTACCCCTGCCCAAGTCATAGTCAAAGGCAACTTCTAGTTGACCTAACTCACCGAGTTGGCTCGCCAACTCACCGAGTCCCTATCCTTTCATTAGACCTCATACCCATCTCTACTCGTCGAGTTAGGCGATGACTCGATGAGTTTCCTTCTAAATGAACATTGACTGAATCTTCATCCAACTTGTCGAGTTGTATGAACAACTCGTCGATTTCATCTTCATCTGATGAACACTTTGGTCTGCGACTCG
Organism: Lactuca sativa; assembly: GCF_002870075.4. Classification (NCBI taxonomy): domain Eukaryota; kingdom Viridiplantae; phylum Streptophyta; class Magnoliopsida; order Asterales; family Asteraceae; genus Lactuca; species Lactuca sativa. The sequence continues at coordinate 38,895,533 of NC_056623.2, forward strand.
CCGAATTGTATGAACAACTCGTCGAGTCTGTTCTTGAGGCAAGAAGGTTGCCTTGGACTCGCCGAGTCGGGGCATTGACTCACCGAGCCCCTCCATTACTGAGTCTGGCTTCCGATTCACTGAGTCCACTTATAGCTCACTGATCCCTCTCGACATAACTCAAAAGGGGAAAATCGGGGACTCGCGACTCGCCGAGTCCGAAGAACGACTCGCCGAGTCGCATGCATGCAATTACTATATACTCGATTTTGCTCGAATCCAGTGCATTCCATTCATAGATCTGGGTTCTTAGGGCTTGATTAACACCTAAAGTTTCCAACTTTACGTGTAAATAAACACCAATGAAGGTTTTAGGGCTCAAAATGCACTAAAGAGTAGATCTAGGGCTTTCATGCAATATGGCTCCATAAAGGCAGTAGATCCAAGCTCCTGGAGCTCAATCATGCCTAGATCTGAAGTCCCTTAACACTATAAGCTCATTACTCAAAGGTCAAGACTAGAAAAGGCCTTAAAATGACTATCATAAGCTCTTAATGAGATAATAATGAAGGAACAGAGAGGGTTTCGATTCTAATACCTCTAGAATCTCTGAAATGGCACAAAGATTCTGGGTATTCTTCCTCTCCTCTTGATCTACCTTCTTCTTCTCTCCAAAACTTCAAGGAATTGCACCAAAAACACCCAAAATACCAAAAGAGGGGTTAGGGTTTCGAGAGTGAGTGTTCTGGGCGCAATGGGGGTCGCTATGAGGCACAAAACGACGTTTAAATAGGGTGCAACCTCTTGAAATTAGGGTTTCTTCCAGACTGGTGGACTCGCGGAGTCCAGAATATGGACTCGTCGAGTCGCCAACTTAAACGTGCTCAATATCCCGACCTTACTCGGCGAGTCGGGCCTACAACTCGCCGAGTTCCAGCTAAAAATGCAAAAATACTTAGTTTAAATTACATACCAGGAACCAGGTGCTACATTCTCTTTGATTTTCGGCAATCTGACCCTTGGAAGAACCCTAGCCGAATTTCTAAGTAAATCTCCTCCTCTCTCCTCTCGTCCTCTTGCATTGGGTGTTTGTGAACCATTAGAGGTGCAACATTTGGGGCACTAAGCTTTCAAGAGTCAACGATCTTCAAGATTGTCTTGTTATTACTACATAACAGGTAAGGTAATCTTCTAACCCTAATTTATACATGAATTTCGATTTGTATGCTATTTTCTAAGGTTATTGTTTTGGTATTCAATTTGCATGTTCAATTAGTGAAAAACTTAGATCCAAAGCAATTAGGGTTGCATGAACACATAGGTTTGTTGTTATGCTGTGACATCCCCATTTTCACGGCCAAAAAAGACCGATTTTGTTTATCCTTTATAAAAAAAATCATAGTATCTCTTTTAATAAAAATGTTGCGGAATTTGTTCCCAGAAAAACATGATAAATACATTATCAAAGCATTTCCAAAGAAAGGTACTTTTATTCATTTTAAAACATTTTGGATGTCATCGTCAATACATAAACATAAGCATAAACAGGACTTACATTCATTTACACTAGTGATCTACATCTCTTTTAAATCTCTCAGTATAAAGTAGCTTCATATCGACACCTATGATACAAATAAGATTGAGTGGATCAGGTTGGGAAACATGGTGAGTACATAGGGTTTTCAACCCATAATAATATAATTATTATGTTTAAACATCAAACAATCAACCCAATTACCCATCCCCATTATCTTCTTTACTCTTAAGGATCTACCCTAAGAATCATCTATCCTACATTCGTTCATTTCGAAGTCCATTACTTCCAGGGTTTATATCACAGGCACTAAGTCCATAGCTGCCAATGCTCGTTCATAAAGCCCTAACTCCATAGCTGCTAAAGTTCATTCATCGAGTTCTAAATCCATAACTATCAGTGTTTATCTAATAGGTACTAAGTCCATAGCTGCCAACGTTTATCTAACCGGTACTAAGTCCATAGCTACTAGCGTTTATTCAATAGGCACTAAGTCCATACTTGCCGATGTTATTTATTAGGCACTAAGTCTATAGCTGCCAATGTTCACTCATATCATCTTTCATATCTCATCATTCATCTACCCATGTTTTTCTCAACATATTCGTAGATATAAAATACATATACAGTTTAAATTATTTAAAACATCTATAAAATTGTTCATCCAGCATAGATAGCAAGTATTCAGGTTATATGCACACATAACACATAATTTATATAAAATACTATATATCTATGTGTAAGATGAAAGTAACTATGCACTCACTTGTTAAAGTGATGATTCCAAACTCGGGCAACGCTTCGCTTCTAACGATTCTATTTTCCTTCGATGAAACCTAGCATTATTATTGCTAAATTTTAGTCTAATATTTATTGCGACTAATTATCAGTCTAGATTCATCATTAACTCAAAGTCTACTTCATGGTCTATCAAGTAAGGAACAACCAAGTAGGATCATATCGGAGGTAGGGTCTGTTTGGTATACGAAGTATACTGTTTGGAAATCCAACTTTATACACCTCACTAAATCACAGCCTTGACATCATCCCCGTAAGTAGCTCAATCAGTATAACGACTTGGAATCAGTGATAACTCTTGTTTATAAGTTCATAATAACGATAATGAACTTAAACATAAGTTATACTTAAAGTAGGGTAAGCATAACTCACTTACAGCGGGTTTTTATTAAAAACTAGGCTTCGTTGGAGCAGTGTTTCCGAGCCAAAAAGCTCTTTTCTCGGAGCCTTCGGCAGCCTCGGGGCTTCCTTCGGGTGCTAGGGGTTTTCCTAGGCTTTAGGGGGGTTTAGGGGGTTAGAGAGAGAAAGAAAAGTTGGAAAGTGTGAAGAATGAGGGGAACCCGGCACCTCTATTTATAGGTTGGAAATCACAAAAACTCATCAATTTGGCCTCCAACTCGTCGAGTTCAGTGTCAGATGTCACCATTCTGGTGGCAAAACGTGTGTGGCATACATTGTGCCACGTCACCCCTTTTGCAGCAGCACCCTGCCGACTTCTAAACCTCGTAACTTTCGCATACGAGCTCCGTTTTCGACATTCTTTATATCCACGCGTAGGCAAAAACAAGATCTACAACTTTCATTTTCACTCTATTGGGTAATTTTCGACCAATCTTAAATTTAACAGTAGGAGGAGATTATACTGCTAAATGTCTGCTAAAAATTCGTAACTCCTTCATACAGACTCCGTTTTCGTCTGTCTTTTTATCATTGAACTCCTATTAATGAGATCTTCAATTCTCATTTAGGTCGCGTTGGCCAAAAACCGCTCGATCTAAAATTCGAGTTTCGGGTCGTGCACTGTTAAGCCAAATCTTAGAAAAATCATAACTTCCTCATACAAAGTCAGATTTGAGCGTTCTTTTTATGCACGCTCTCGGTTTAACGTACAATATGACTTTCGTTTAGATTACTAAGGCCAAAAGTCCTCTATCGTAAATTCACTATTTACGTTACCCAGTGTCGTGTCGGTTTTGTTGCGAAACTTCGACGGGCCATAACTTCTTTGTTATAACTCGGATTTTGGCATTCTTTATATGTACGGAACCCTTGTGACATATTCTACAATTTGGTTAAGATTACTCCTTCTAAATAATCTTCCATAAAAACGCATTTTTGATGCTTATTGTCTCTAGATTGGCTAGCCCGAATCTACGGGCGTTACATATGCTAATAACCCATCAGTGGTATCAGAGCCTAGGATATTTTTCAATTGAATTGGTGCTATAGTGAACTATCCAACGAAGAAGCAAATCGTTTTTTGCTGTGTATTCCTGGAACTCGACGAGTTGGTCCTACTCGACGAGTTCACTGCCCTGAACTCGATGAGTTGATTCGTCAGATCCTTGATTTTTCGATTTCGATATCTTCTTTTGATTAGGAAAATTGCCTTAATTCGTTTTTAATGCATAAAACTGAATTTTCTAAAAGGTAATATGATATCCTTATCAAAATTAAAGGATTAGGAAAATTGCCTTAATTCGTTTTTAAAATACACCCTTTTGGTTTTATAATTTTAATTTGAAATTAAAATTTTAATTTTGGAAATTTAAATGGAAAACCCTAGAAGATATCCTTGTGGATCCTCTATCTCTTACTCGCTTCGATCGGGCTCTGGCATTTTAGGGACGAATGATGGCTCGCTAACAAGGCCCCTAAATGACCGGTTAGAAGGTCGAGGTTTATTAATAATTTAATTAAAAGACAATTAATAAATCCATGTGCGGTTTAAATTTAATTAAATTAAAAGTTTAATTTATTAAAAGATTAAACCCTTAGTATTTTAAAAGTTTTAAATACACCATTATACTATATAAAAGTAAAAGTCTAATATTATATATGTATAAGAAAGTCAGTCTTACCGTTAGTAGGTATCATTCACGAAGCTGGTCTATAAGGGGTGTTTAAGGAAGCGCTCTATAAAATGACCGCCATTGAGTATCCATTCTTACCCACCGCACTCTTGACTAGTACAGGGTCGTTAGCCGAACGGGCAAGATAGGATACTAAACCCTCATTAAAAGTATAATGAATTATAAAGGAACTAAACGCTTTTATAAAATTTCCAAATCTTAGTTACTTTAGGAAAAATGTGAATTTGATGCTAAACCGTGAAATTGCACATTGCACTTTATTGGTTGTTAGTGGAGCGTGTGTGGTTAACCGACACACTAATATGGGACCAATATTGTTGGCAGTGGGTGTCTCGTAAATTATCGTTGAGTTAATGGAGTGTATGTGGTTAACCGGCATATTGATTGGGTGATAAATGACATCGAGAATACCAAGCTAATTTGCATGGTTATTCACATCTCGTTTGCGATCCTCAGCATCCCAGTCACAAAATAAGAGCATAATCGAGATTAAACATGTCATTGAATAGTTCAATAAATCTCAAAAGATCTAGGAATTTCATCTAAAACCTAATTCGTTAAAAATTTCTTTTTCATGGTGGAATTAGTAAATCGTCATTTACCTACCTTCAAATAATTTACAATTGGATTACAGCATCCCTCTTCTGAATTGTGAATTATTGTGTTGGGTCCTATCCTTAATATTTCATTTGGGTGTTATATTAAGGATCTAAGTCAACTCACTTGAATTTTCTCCCTTTATAGATGTCAAGTTCAGACAACTATGATCTTCCTCATCCTTTTGGAAATGCTTCTGAAGATGATCTTTCACGTATCAATCAAGGTGAAAGAATATTCCTTTCTTCGTACATTGGTGGAACTAGAAATCATACTTCTCTTCCTCCACCTCCTCCAATGATTCTCCCTAACCCACGTTCTCGTCAAATTGAAAAGTTCAAGATTACTCAAACCCTATTGGCATGCAAACACCTAGATGGAAATTATGTGTGTGCACATGTTCTAAACATAAAGTTGCACATTGAAAGATTGAGAATGTTGGGTGTCGTTTTCCCAGAGGAGATGGCTATTGATTTGGTTCTTTGCTCGCTTCCTGAGTCATATAGTCAGTTTGTCAAAGACTGCTATATGACTGAAAATGACATGATCCTTCTTGATCTGACATATTTGCTTATTGCTATTGAAGTAGAAATGCTAAAGTGCAATGGTTAAGCAAGTGTGTTTGAAGGATCAATCCCCTAAATTTCCATGGAAGTTGGTAATGACAACGGAGATAGTCCATAATTGGTTTCTCCTCCTAAGGAAGAGAAATCGGCCAAGGTCAAAAAGTTAGACCATAAGAGAAAGGCCAGTTCTAAGATAGTTCCATGTGTCGATGCTAAATAATCCATCTGTTTCTACTGCCAATTGAAGGGACATTGGAAGCAAAACTGCCTAGACTACCTGAGAGATCTTAGAGAAAATGAAGTCAAATTGTATGACTCTACTTCAGGTACATCCACTATCTAACTCTATTAAGTTCCTAGTTAAAGATCTTATTACATAATGTGTAATCACATTTTGATGTTTTGTAGGATCGAATAGAAAGAAGGAAGCTTAAAAGAGGAGTAAGATGAGTCGGATCGTGAGAAATGGATTCCGGTCGCATGGTTCGATGATCATATTATTGAGTTGTTGCTTAGGAGTTATGATAGATTGATAGATTCATTAGGAATATCTAGAAACATAGTTTTCATGTGTATTTGCGTTGTAAGGACAAGTTTTCTGCACGTTATCAATAAAGTAAATTTTGGTTTTATCTTATCTGCTTTATGATTACTTGCAATGGCATTTATGAAAATTGGTGTTTATATTTCTATTATTAGCAATGTTGAAAATGGAATTGTTTCTTTCTTAGTTATATCGCTTGTGGTAGTGTCATAATTTACCAGGTGAGGAAGGATTCTCATCACCCAAGTTTCAATTAGACAGAAACTTGGAGTCATGCGATTAGAATTGTGTTATGTATGAGAATTTTGATCCTTGGGAAATTAGGACTAATTCTTTGTTCACATGTATATGTGAGTCAAGTGAAATAGCAAAGGATCTAGTACACATTGATGAGAACTGGTCAGATCCACCACAAAGGACGATAAAGACTATTCGTCATGATTTACTGTTGGTTCAGTAAATATGGTTATGCTTATAAGATTAAGTATAATTTTGATACCTTAAAAGGTTTCAAGGTATAGCAGAACGATTAATAAGAATCCATTGGGCAGAAAGATAAAGGTTTCTCCAATCTGAAAGGAAACGAGAGTACTTTAGTATCATGTTTTATGATCATCCTAATGATTATGGAACCATGTCACAATTGATCCTCTAAGGATACCTTAGTTCGTTTATATGACTAAGAAAAGAAATCAAGTATTTTTGAAATGGTTAAATCAAGAAGATGAATCATACTTTATTCCAAAATCAAGTTTTAGAGTAATACTCTAGTTACTCCAAGTTGTACCTTCAGTAACATGTTCTAAGTAGGTTTACAAAACCTCATGAACTGTGGAGTATAAATATTTTCTTGATCTAGCACATTTGAAATTGGTAGTTGTGATGTTTTGGTTAAAAACAAAGACCAATTATATGCAATGTTTCTTGATAAGAACCCACACTAACTCTTGAATATTTGTTCTTTGACAGAGAATCTTATATGGCAAGAAGTCAGTGGGAGTCTTGTTGATCTTGAAAAGTTTCATGAGACAATCAAGAATAAACCTTTTAGTAATCACTAGCACATGATCCGAGGTTGATAACCTATCGTGTTGACACATTCTTGTTTTTGTGCCCATTCCAGTTAAGTTGGAAATGCTTGTGAGTTCTATGTTTTTTTTCATTTGACTGCATAAGGCAAAGCACCTTGATCAATGAAAGTATATTGATATGTATGGCAGTATGGGTGAGTTGCTATATAACATGGAATCACTGGTAGGACCTTGTGCTACCGAATGGAAATAAATTAAGATTAAGCAAGTTCAGTCCATATGAGTTTGAATTTGTCATACACCTTGTCTTATGATAGTGGTTGGAAATGACAAATTCACATGGATAGGAACACATACACCATAAAATCTAAGTGACAAGAGGTTTCGCTCTACTTCATGAAAATGATTGTGAGGAAACGCTTTCACTAGTAGATTTTAAAGGATTGATAAATGTCATTAGAGTTAGCAGTTGTGATAATTGCGTTCTCAAATTCGAGAAATGGAAAATAGTTTGAACACTCGGGACTTATTGAGAAGTATAGATAAAGACTTATTGAAGCACCACATGTCAGAAATCTGAACTTTCGTAAGAAAGTCAATTGGTATTGATTTCTAGAAATCCGACTGATTTCTGATACATGTCAAAGCTAGTGGGAGTATAATTGTTATCCTAGTAAGAACATAATTGTTATGCTAGTGGGAACATAATAATTATGATGAGTGTTGAAAGTTAGCAATGCTATTTAAAGGAAACAAAGGTTACAAATTTGCAAAGTTGCAAGTTTGGAGTTATTTCGCTATAGAAAGATTTAAGGGAAAAGATACTTATACTACATTTCAAATCTGAAAGCTTAGATTGAAGTTTTAATTGAACTTAGTCATCAACGTATATGAATATCGTGTTGAAGTAATTCAACATAGGGAATTCAATATATGGAAATATTATAGCAAGAGATTGATCTAGTATCATGTCTCTATGTAAAACATTATGTATTGAATCCCATATGCTTAAGATATAGGATTGATCACAGATGTTATAATATTCACTCGTTCTGATTTTCCAAATGCAAGGGGCATTAAGAGGGAAAAGTACTAGAACCAGATATGACTAAAGTTGTTAAACAATTGTCAAGGACAATCTAAGGTTTGCCAAAGATTGGTTGCTTGTGGACAGTTGGATGTATAGTATAATTTTGGAAGGACCATATTGACATGTTCTGAATGGAGGTAACTCTTGTTCAGAATTGATAATCATATGGGAATATGGAAATGTTTCCATAGTGGGAGTTGGTGATTGAGATCTGTGTGTAAGATAAGTAACTTTCATGCAAGAAGGATGTTCAAGGAATGCTTTTTGAGTGTGAGAATTCATTTCCATGGAATTGATTTTGTAACCTATCTCCAATGGAATTATCATTGGCAAAGTCTATGTGACTTTGGTGCCTTGACATTACAAAAGGATCATTGCATGTAAGTTTAGACTCTAACGGATTCTAGTAGTGGCAAGAATTTGGTATTCTTATACTTGTGATAAATATTTGGAATCGTGAAATGAGCATCATTAGAAATGTGTTCAATTGATCTGTTTCACAAAGGAAGGACCATAGATAAACATAGTGTACATGCTTGGAGCATGGCATGACTGTTGTTTTTATTCAAGTGTTAAGTTGATTACTTGAAACATTATACAATGAATAAAGTGTGATTAATATGGTGATTAAATAATAAGTTTTTTATTTATATTCAAAAGTTTTGAGACCATAGTTAATTAGGTTATTCTTGTGTTTCACATCACATGTTTTACTTCCCGAATAACTAGGTTATTCAAACATCCACAGTCGATCATACTTTTAGAAGTAAGTAGTGAATTAAGACTGTCATGAATCTGACTGTAGATTCTTTAAGAGATTAGACATGACACCAATTTGCTGCAGTGATCATGAGTACTCCTGAAATAGGAATTTGAATATTGGATTAACCCATGCTCAGAGAATTACTTCATGGATTTTATTATGAGTAATTCTGAGACGATAATATCTTATATTATTGAAACGGAGACATATGAGTTATGTTGGATTTGGTTTCTAAGCTCATAACTGTAACCGGGATGTACTTGACCCGATTGTAGCATGGTCCTTTTTGGGTTGCCTTCATCAGTGCAATTTGATATGAAATTATATTGTTTAATTAGTATTGATCAAGAATTAATTTGGAATTAATTTTGTGATCAAAAGAGACTAATTAAATATATGGGGATTGATTATGTAAATTAATGATTCTTGTAGTGTGAGCCAATGATCCATGATTATGTAGATGGGCTAGACTAATCCATGGATAGTCCATGGAGGTTAAATCCATGGAGCATGAGAATGTGGAAAGTCATGGGTCAATATTGCCACTACCTCAACGAGCAGCCAACCCGAAGGTGCTCCCATATATCTGGTACAAGCTCTGTATTTACTACCGATAACCGAAGCATGTCGGTCATCCATTCATTCCGCTTCCTCCCCTCACGGAGGACCCTCGATCCTTCCGGAGCTATATACCTTTTCCCTTACCGGAAATGCACTCCACAACTCTTACGCGCCTGCGCGTGCTACTGAGCTAAACCCCACTCTACACTATCGATGTAGAGCAACTGCTATTCTCGAACTTCGCCTACTCTGATTCTGCTTGCAAGGACTCTCGGGTCCATGCACTTCCTTCCACTAACATGATCAATACTTGGGGCCACACCATATCCATTTTCATTTTTCTGGCGACGCATTTCCCTCGATCTCCTCATACATGATCCACTAACACATACAGAGTCTTCAGCATGACTGGACCGCCTTACCAGGCCTTCAGTCTATCTGGACCACTCTTGGAACCTTCAGCATGTCTGGACCGCCCTCCTGGGCCTTCATCTAGTCTGGACCATTCTCAGAACCTTCAGCAGGTCTGGACCGCCTCTCCGGGCCTTCAGCCTGTCTGGACCGTTCCCTGAGCCTTCGGCCTGACCGGTACGCCTTCCGGCCCTCAGTCTATTCGGACCGCTCCAAAAACTGTCCCCCATCACCCTAAACCATCCTCCCCAAGAATTTCTCTTGTACATACTATTCTAGCCCTCTAGGGGTTTCAAACTCTTGTTCCGGTCCCGGAATCCTTTCCATGACCTAAACCTAGGCCTCACATCAACCACTACCTTTCCTGAAACCATGGTCTACTCCCTGCCCCCACTTGTCTGTCACTTACTCATACTAGCCCACACTCTTGGCTGACTGAAACACTGTCGAATCTCAACGGCTAATCAACCTCTAATGCTTGTCGATCTTCCTGAGAATTTTCCAATTCTCCCCACTTAGAACACTGCCTTCCAACCACCAGTGACTTAACTGGCATAAAACAATCATCCTTACTCAACATACTCCTCATATCCACGAACTGGTTTCCTCCGAAACGAGCAATCTCCACAAAAATCATTCTTCAGCATCGCACCTCACGAACTCTAAAGGAGTCCGACTCCCCGTTGAACACTTCTTAGATCCCAATAGCTATACCCGACAATCAAACCATACAACCAAATTCTGACTATCAATCCCTTGGGTGCTAATCGCCTACAACTCCTAGTTACTAACACTCCCTACCAAACCAGGAAACACGCAGAACGGCGAAATACAACACAACGCCACATAACAACAAGATAAGCAACCAACAATGAAACGAAAACATACCCGCAACTGCATCCGGCTCTGCCTTAGCCTCCTCTGATGTGAGCTGAAAAGTGCACCCCTGAGCCCTCGGGGGCTCCGCTCCACCCTGACCTCCACCCGTAATCTTCAAAGTGGCCGGTGTTGGAGCCGGCACCAGCCCAACAGTAACCTGTGGACAGTTGGCCTTCATGTGACCAACCTGATGGCACTGATAACAAATCCTCATATCCTGAACCGGGGCTGACTGACGACAATCCCTCGCGTAATTCCCCTCTCTCCCGCACTTGCGGCACGCACCACCGGACCTACAAACTCCGGTGTGACCCTTCCCATACTTCCCACAAGTGCGGCTGCCCTGATCTCCAAGCCTGGAATCAACTGTCTTGGACCGTTTCGGCGTCGAATGTGATTGCACCGAGGCCTGCCTCTGTTCTTGCAACTGCAACTCAATCTCCAGCTCACACCGCCTGACGGCCTCCTGCAACTCTAACAAGGTATCACATCTCTGCGTAGACACAAACTGCCAAATATCCCACTTGAGCATACTTAGATATCGGGCCATCTGAGCCTACTCCGAAGAAAATTCAGGGCAAAACATCGCCCTCTCCGTGAACATCTTGGTGATCTTCGTCACCGACTCAGAATCCTGCTTCAGCTCCAAAAACTCTTGAGCCAATCTCTCCCGCTCCACCCGCGGAACATAACGAGTACTGAACATGTCTCGAAACTGATCCCAAGTAACCGCAGCCCACTGCGCATCAAAATAAGATCCCATAGTCAACCTCCACCTATCCTTCGCCCCGAGCCTTAACAGGTTCAAAGCACACCTCACCCTTTGATCAGCAGGGCGTGAACATGTGAAGAAACTGTTGGATATAGTGTCTAAGCCCATAACTATATTTGGTATGTACTTGACCCGACCCGGCATGGTCCATTTGGGTTGCACTTCACCCGAACAATTTATGGATAATATTTGAGAATAGTACAAGTTATGATTTATTAATATATTATAAGTTCTAATATATTAATATAAGATCATATTATTTAATTAGTAGTGATCTATAATTAATCTAGGATTAATTTAGTGATCAAAGATATTACTAATTAAATATGGGCTTCTATATTTATATTGTGTGGGCTAATGCTTATTTAGAATGGGCTAGGCTTGGATGGAAAAGTCCATGGATACTCCATGGAGCTTTGACCCATGGATCTCATGGAAATGAAGAGACATGGGTATTAGGGTTTACATGGATGTAACCCTAATCCACCACACTATATAAAGGAGGCTTTGGTTCTTGAAATCATACTAGTTGACACTTGTTGAGGTGAGGCCGATTTCAAGATAATAGTATTTATTCTCTCAAAGTTCCAAGTTTGTGGTGATTTGTGATTTCCACTTGAGGCATCCACACTATTGGTGCTAGGCTCTAAAACTCCAAGCAATCAACTACAACTTCAAGGTAAGCATTTCTACTAGCTTTATTTGATTCATGTTCCCCATGCCATGCTAGTTAGGATATGAACCTTGGAAAAATAATTATTTGCATGTATCTTAGAAAAACATAGATCCAAGGTTTATTAGGGTTGCATGTACACTTAGGAAGTGTTAGAATGCTCAAAACCCAACAGTGGTATCAGAGCCTGGTTTGTTTGTTTGATACTTGATGCAAAATAGTTGGAAAAGTCGAAAATAATTAAAAAAAAAAAAAACGGAATTTCGAATTTAGTTGCTGGAAATGGATTGGAAACATTACTCTAAACTTTTTTGGTACTTGAAAACTTGTTTTAGATGGAGTAATGTTTTTGCTAATTCATTTACAACAACTAGTTATCAAAATTACAAAGTTTTATGTGATTTTGATTCTTGAAAGTGTTCATATTCATATTCTTGTTCTTATGATGTTTAGATGATCATAGGAATTATTTGTAACCTATGTGGTAATTTAATTCTTGATCATAATGTGTTTTAATGGAGTCCATAACTTGTCCTCAAGTTATGGAAAACCAAAAGTCTCTTGGATTAAAAACCATTAAAAGAACATAAGAGTTAGAAAAATGAAGAGTCTTCATTTTATTACTCTATTAAACTCATAAGTTACAAGAAATGAAAAGTTTTGAAAGTTTACAAAACTTGCCCTCAAGTTTTGGAACAAGTAAAGTCAAGTTAAAACTTTAGCTCCAACCCTTAGAATTTTCAAAGTTAAACTTCAACCCTTATACTTATATTATTATGATTTAATAATTATATATATATATATATATATATATATATATATATATATATATATATATATATATGTATAAGAACAAAGTCGTCTTACCGCTAGTACGCCTCATTCACGAAGCCGGTCTATAAGGTGGGTATAAGGTTGTTGCCTATAAAATGGTGACTTAATGGGTGTCTACTCTCACCCACCGCTTGCTTGACTGGTGGAGGGTCGTTAGCCGAACGGGTAAGACAAGGACTTATAAATTCTCATTCAAAGTATGATGAATATTATAAAGTAACTAAATGTTTTATTAAATTCCCAATCTTAGTTACTTTAGGAAAAATGTGAATAAGGTGCTAATCCATGAAATTACACTTTACACTTTGATTAAGTCGTTGGTGGAGCGTGTGTGGTTAACCGGCACACTAACTTGGACTTAACAAGGTAGGTAAAGGGTGACTTAAAGGTTTATTATAGTATCGGTGGAGCGTGTGTGGTTTACCGGCACATCGATTGAGTGATAAACCTTAAGGGTACCAAGTGATTTGCATGGTTACTTCACACCTCGTTTTGTGATCCTCGGCATCCCAGTCACAAAACTTGGAGGGCACACTCGAGATTGAAACATGCCTTTGAAAAGTTCATTGAATCTCAAAAGAATCTAGGAATTTCTAAGAACCAATCAAAAACCTAATATTTAATCATTTCGGTTTTCGTGGTGGAAATTGGTGAATCGTCATTCACCTACCTTTCAAATATGGTATAGCTTAGATTACGTCATACCTCTTCTAAGTTATATTATATTATGATTGGATCCTAGCCTTAATATTACATTTGGGTGTTTTATTAAGGACTCTCTTATATCTAAACTAATCTTGTTCTCTTCTTTTCAAGATGTCTTCAAGTAATGTTGCTTCTGGCTCGAATCCTCATGGCTCCTTTACTCTTATGAGCTTGTGTGGGAAAGTTACCTTTGATGGATCCAACTTCAATGAGTGGATCAGAAACATCAGGATGATTACCCGCTACGAGGACAAAGAATATGTCCTTGACAAGGAGCTTAAGGAAATCGATGAATCCACTGCAACTCCCCAGGAGATCGTTGACTTTCATACTCATGAAAGAGATGCTACCAAGGTGGCTTGCATCATGTTGTCCACAATGACAGCTGAACTTCAAAAGTCTTATGAAGATTTCTACCCTTATGAAATGCACCAAGATTTGATGGAAAGATACCATCAAAGTGCACGACAAGAGAGGTATGAGATCATCTGCTCCATGATAACAGCCATGATGAAGGACGGGGAATCCGTCATGAGCCACATGCAAAGGATGCAAAGGTATGTGGATCGGTTGCTGAAACTTAATGTGAACTTCCCTGAGGAGCTTGCAATAGATATCATTTTGCACTCCTTGCCATCGTGCTATGATCAATTCCGGATGACATATCACATGAATAAGGAAGAGGTCACACTCAGCAAACTTCAGGGACTTCTCAAGACTGCAGAAACAGGTCTTAAGGGGAAGTCGGTTGCTATCACTCCTACTCCAAACTCAACTCCGGTTTTGGCAATCGGGAAAAGTCGAGGGAGGAAAAGAAAGAGCTCTTCGAAGGGTACCAAGGTTCGGACCCTTGATGGCTCTTCTTCAAGTGGAACCAAGAAAGGTTTCATCACTCCTTCTTCTGACCCAAAAGAGGTTGAATGCTTCTATTTCCATGAAAAGGCTCATTGGAAGCGGAACTGCCCAAAGTACCAGCAGGATGTGAAGGATGGGAAAGTTAAACCCAACCATGCTGGTATTTACACTATCTTATCTAATAACTCACCCCATTCTAAATCTTGGGTCCTTGATACCGGTTGTGGTATTCATATTTGTTGTGACTTGCAGGGACTAAGAAGAAGTGAGAATGTGGAGCAAGGAAGAATAAACTTGATCATGGGGAATAGGAAAGCTTCGCCTGTCACCAAGATTGGAGTTTATACTTTATCGCTAAGTAGTGGGTTTAGTTTAGATTTGAATAAATGTTGTTATTCACCAAGAATGGCAAGAAATATTATTTCCTTTCATGCTTTGTACAAACAAGGGTTTACCTTTTCATTTAATAATGAAGTTGGTTCTATTGATGCTTTCTTTAATAATGTTTTTTATTTTAGAGCATTACCTTGTGATGGTGTGTATGAAGCTGTATCTGTTGTAGATAACTTAGGAAATAATGTTTTGTGTATTGATTCTACTAATAATAATAACTTGGATAAAGCATCATTATGGCATTGTCGTCTTGGACATATAAGCAAGAAACGCATAGGCCAACTCCAAAAGGATGGAGTCTTGGAGTCGTTTGACCTAAAGTCAAATGATAGTTGCGAATCATGCTTACTTGGAAAAATGACAAAGTCACCCTTCACAGGCTTGTGTGAGAGGGGTGAAGGTTTGTTGGACCTTGTACACACGGATGTGTGTGGACCATTCAAACATGCCACAAGGGATGCTAATCGTTATTATTTGACTTTCACTGATGATTACAGTAGATATGGATATGTCTACTTAATCAAGCATAAGTCAGAGACTTTCGAGAAGTTTTAGGAATTTAAACAGGAAGTCGAGAATCAATTGGGCAGGAACATTAAGATGCTTCGATCCGATCGAGGAGGTGAGTATCTTAGTTCAGAGTTCCTCGACTATCTTAGGGAATGTGGGATTGTCTCACAATTGACACCTCCCAGGACACCACAGTTGAATGGTGTGGCTGAGAGGCGTAATCGAACCTTGTTGGATATGGTTCGTTCCATGATGAGTCGAGCTACGCTACCAATCTCATTCTGGGGGTATGCCTTAGAGACTGCCGCCCATATTCTTAATCTAGTCCCTACAAAGAAAGTTGCCAAAACTCCTCACGAGATGTGGACTGGTAAAGTACCTAAGCTAGACCACATCAAGATTTGGGGTTGTGAGGCTTTCGTGAGACGCGAGACTCATGATAAGCTCGAACCTCGAAGCGAGAGGTGTATTTTCATCGGCTACCCACAACAATCCTTTGGTTACCTCTTCTACAGACCTAGTGATAATGTGGTCTTTGTAGCAAGAAGAGGAGTTTTTCGAGAGAGAGAATTTATAAGCCAAGGAGACAGTGGGAGGCAAATTGATCTTGAAGAAATTCAAGAGTCAAGCGGTGAAGGAACTTCAAACACTAGCCCTCAACTTGAGGAGGAAACTCCTGTTGAGCCAGCTGATGTGCCTGTACCTCTTAGGCGTTCCACGAGAGTTAGGAATGCACCTGAGCATTATTATGGCTTCCATATTACTGCGGAAGGTGAGACACTTATTAGTGATGAGACACTAGTAGGTCTGGATGAACCTAACAGCTACACGGAAGCCATGGCAGGCCCCGAGGCTGCCAAGTGGAAAGAGGCAATGGATAGCGAGATACAATCCATGTATGACAATCAAGTTTGGAACTTGGTTGAAAATGTACCAGGTCGTAAGACAGTGGGGTGCAAATGGATCTTCAAGAAGAAGACCGACATGGACGGTAATGTACACACTTATAAGGCACGACTGGTTGCAAAAGGTTATTCTCAAACTCTGGGAGTTGATTATGATGAAACCTTTTCACCAGTGGCCAAGATAAAGTCTATTAGGCATCTGTTAGCCATTGCTGCATTTCATGATTATGAAATATGGCAAATGGATGTCAAAACCGCTTTCCTTAATGGAAAGTTGGCTGAGGATGTTTACATGGTTCAGCCAGAGGGTTTTGTCAGTACAGAGTACCCCAATAGAGTGTGTAAGCTCGAGAAATCCATTTATGGATTGAAACAGGCACCTCGCAGATGGAATCTTTGCTTTGATGAGAAAGTCAAGGAATTTGGCTTTTCAAGGAGTGAAGATGAATCTTGCGTCTATATCAAGGCTAGTGGGAGCATAGTCAGTTTTTTGGTACTGTATGTGGATGACATACTACTCATAGGAAATGACATCCCAACCTTGCAGGAAGTAAAGTCCTGGCTTGGGAAGTGTTTCGCTATGAAGGACCTTGGTGAAGCTGCCTATATCCTAGGGATAAGGATTTTGAGAAACAGGAGTAAAAGACTAATTGTACTTAGTCAAAGCACCTATGTGGACAAAGTGTTGAAAAGATTCAACATGCATAACTCCAAGAAAGGTGAGTTACCTATTCAGAGTAATGCCAGATTGAGTAAGACACAAAGCCCTAGCACTGAGGCTGAGATAGCAGAAATGAGTCGACTACCTTATGCTTCAGCTGTAGGATCGATCATGTATGCTATGATGTGTACTCGACCTGATGTAGCCTTTGCTTTAAGCATGGTTAGCAGGTATCAGGGGAACCCTGGCAAGGAACACTGGACTGCGGTAAAGAATATTCTCAAGTACCTGCGAAGGACTAAGGACTGGGTCCTTACCCTCGGTGGGAGTGATGACTTGAGAGTTGTAGGGTATAGTGATGCTAGCTTCCAGACTGATAGGGATAATTTCCGCTCTCAGTCGGGCTGGATCTTTACCCTAAATGGAGGAGCAATTTCTTGGAAGAGTTCCAAGCAGGAGACAGTGGCTGATTCCACTTGTGAATCAGAGTATATAGCAGCAAGCGAGGCAGCAAAGGAGGCGATATGGCTAAAGAACTTCATCGGAGACCTTGGAGTTGTACCAGCTATAAAAGAGCCAATGGAGATTTTCTGTGACAGCAATAGTGCGGTTGCCTTAGCCAAGGAACCAAGGGATCACGGGAGATCCAGACACATCGACAGAAAATACCATTTTATCAGACATCGAATCGAAGAAGGACTCCTCGTGGCGAAGAGGGTATCATCGGATGAGAACCCAGCAGATCCCCTCACGAAGGGACTGAGTAGGGTTAAGCATCTCCAGCATGCTCAAAGCATAGGGCTGAAGGATGATATTAGATTTAGTAGTTAGGTAACCTCGAAATTTGTAAAGTGTAATTGACATTAGATGATGAATAAAAAGTGTTTTATTTATGAGTAAAGTGTTGCTATCTCTTGTCGATCGTTTACTATATTTCTTTTGCATGTTTTGACTTCCAGAATAATTATGTTTGGTATATCATATTATTCAAACCTCCACAGTCGGTCATATGTCGGAAGTAGGTATGAATCAAGACTGTCATGATTGGTTGCAGAGGTCTAAGGTGTTGGACAAGGCTACAACAATCATGAGTGCTCATAAGTTCTGAGCATTGGACTCAACCCACGCTCACTGGAATCACTTCATGGAATTCTATCTCGAGTGATCGTGAGACGGTAATATCATATAAGTCTTCAAACCTAGAGATATGATTTGTTACTTACAAGTTGGTTATGCATTGATTGTACGAAAACGCATTGGTAACTCGATGTTATAAAACGTGCTTTTGTGTGTAATTCAATGAGTGGTAGAACAAACATATGAGTCGAAGTTTATCTGTTCCTTCTTGGATTAGAAGCTGATATCTGGGCCCCTCGATGATTTTGTTTTGACCTATGTACCGGGCCCGGTCAGAACTAAATTGATGTGTTCAGTTGAGTTCTATGTCAAACAAATCGGAAATCGGGAAACAAATGCTGGACAATAAGCAAGACAATGTTCCATGTATTTGTCCGACTGATATCTAGAACAGAGGATTATATGATCACTTATCTAAATGGCGCGTTCTAGTTCAACAGAGTTTAAAGAGCTATGATTGCTGATCGGTTCCTGAAGTTATACTTGCAAATATAGTTACTAGACTTATCCAAGTGGGAGACTGTTGGATATAGTGTCTAAGCCCATAACTATATTTGGTATGTACTTGACCCGACCCGGCATGGTCCATTTGGGTTGCACTTCACCCGAACAATTTATGGATAATATTTGAGAATAGTACAAGTTATGATTTATTAATATATTATAAGTTCTAATATATTAATATAAGATCATATTATTTAATTAGTAGTGATCTATAATTAATCTAGGATTAATTTAGTGATCAAAGATATTACTAATTAAATATGGGCTTCTATATTTATATTGTGTGGGCTAATGCTTATTTAGAATGGGCTAGGCTTGGATGGAAAAGTCCATGGATACTCCATGGAGCTTTGACCCATGGATCTCATGGAAATGAAGAGACATGGGTATTAGGGTTTACATGGATGTAACCCTAATCCACCACACTATATAAAGGAGGCTTTGGTTCTTGAAATCATACTAGTTGACACTTGTTGAGGTGAGGCCGATTTCAAGATAATAGTATTTATTCTCTCAAAGTTCCAAGTTTGTGGTGATTTGTGATTTCCACTTGAGGCATCCACACTATTGGTGCTAGGCTCTAAAACTCCAAGCAATCAACTACAACTTCAAGGTAAGCATTTCTACTAGCTTTATTTGATTCATGTTCCCCATGCCATGCTAGTTAGGATATGAACCTTGGAAAAATAATGATTTGCATGTATCTTAGAAAAACATAGATCCAAGGTTTATTAGGGTTGCATGTACACTTAGGAAGTGTTAGAATGCTCAAAACCCAACAGAAACATCCCTCCACGTCCGACAACCATCTCATAGCAACAATCGGATCCTGAACTCCATCAAAAGTAGGGGCTTCATATTATCGAAGTCCCGATACAGAAAACCTCTACCGACTCCTCCTCCCGCCGTTGCTACAGCCGCTGTAGCCGTCTCTGTAAGAGCTGCATAGCGCTCATCAAAATACTCGACCATGGCGGTCTTGATCGACCCAAACAGTTTCGACAACTCGGCCCGGAACATAGCAGCAACCTCATCATGCAGGATCTCACGAATCCTAGTATCCAACTCGTCTATGCTCATCTGACCAATAGCCTCGGGCAATACTAATCCACCTTGACCGCCCTCTCCTGCTCCCGATCCTGATCCGGATCTGCTCCCAGCATGCCTCGTAACCACCATACTGAAAACACCGCAAAACATCAGATACTTCCCACTAACCCGGGAACCAACCCCCAACCCAACCCTAGGGGTTGTGACTTCCTTGATGCCCGTATGGGTCCTGTGCTTTCAGTAGTACGGGCCCATACTACCTTTCACACCTACCCATATTTATATCAAGTATCACCACAACACCCTAGAGATGAATATACATAACAAGCAATCTACCCTCAACCCTAGAGGAACACTGAAATTCTCGTACAGAAAGGAATCCTAGGCTAGCAGGCAACATAAATCAGGAAACTCTATCATTCAATTCCTGAAGATCCCTAGCCTAGTACCAGCATGTTGTTCTATCATATCTCATAAACAAATAACTTGTATGGTATTTTGGGGTTACTTACTGGCTCCGGCTGATCGTACCTCCGCGTCCTCCTTTACTCATTTTGAAAAACCATTTTAAATTCTCTTTTGAAAACTCTCCTTGATTTGAGACTGGATTCACACGAATGTTCCTCCAGTTCACTCAAACCAAGGCTCTAATACCAACTTGTAACGCTCTAAAAATTTCAACCAATTTAAACTTTTCAAAAACAACCCAATTTCATTAAGTTATTACAAAAGGTTTTCAATACATTTATTATCAGAGTATTCCCAGAACCATATCATAAAACATGAACATGAGGAGCGGTACGATCATGCCTTTGCCTTGGCACGGTCTCCTGAAGTACCTGAAACATTAAACCATAACTGTAAGCCCGAAAGCTTACTGAGATACCCCCAAAATACCGACCACAATACCATACACAATTCATAACATATCATAACACAGAACAGAACAACCATGCACTTCGGGTCTACTGTGTGACTGGTTTGCCGCACCGGGCCTACAGTCCACCTGGTCCACCCTCCGAGTCTAGCCATATACATCGAGTCTACAGTGTGATTGGTCCGCCCGCACCGAGCCTTCAATCCACCTAGTCCACTCTCTGAGTCTATAGTATGACTGGTCCGCCCGCACCGGGCCTTCAGTCGGCCTGGTCCACTCTTCGAGCCTCGGCACGTCTGGTCCGCCCTCTTGGGTCCTACAGCCTATCCGGACTGCTTGTTGGGCCTTCGGGATAACCGGTCCACCCTGGGTATGTTGGCCTACAGCACAAAGCAGGCCCCTCCTCAACCCAACCCCAGTCCAACAACCATGTGCACATAAACATATAATCATATAGCAGTCCACAACTAATCAACCAATCTAGCATATCACATACATAGCACATCCCTACCAGGATACCGACCTAACCGGTCACTAGCATAGCATCATCCTATAAACCAGGGTACCGACCCGAACCAGGTCTCTAACATATCTCATCCTAACTACCAAGATGCAAACATAACCAAGCAATAACATAACAAACAACTACCCGGATTTCCATCCGATAAAGGGCCAGCCTTGGTGCCGTAGACCCTGTCGATATGGTGAGGATAACTCACCTGCAACTGTCGGCTGAAGAAATAAGATCACGTTGCTCCAATCACGGACACGAACTCCCCCACTGGTCAACACCGAATCATTGAACTCATTAAATGCCAACAATTACCAAAAATACCCCCGGAAGTCAACTGGTCAACCCTTGGTCAAGGTCAAAGTCCTCAGTCAAAGTCAACCTTCCTGTGTGACTCTACTCGCCGAGTCACCCCTTCGACTGGCCGAGTCCCTATACTCAGAAACTCCCAATCCACGACTCAACTCGCCGAGTCGCCCCAAGACTCGCCGAGTCCAACAAACTCTGGGTCCCTTCATGCTCAACTCACCGAGTCATCCTTCGACTCACCGATTCACAGCTCAACCAGAAAATATTAGGACTCCATGACCAGACTCGCCGAGTTCAAGAACAGACTCACTGAGTCCAAGGCAATCTTCAACAGACTCGCCGAGTTGTTCTTCCAACTCGTCGAGTTCCTGTCTATCTTCATCCAACTCGCCGAGTCCACCCATGCGACTCGCCGAGTATCTCCAGTTCTTAACCCATGTAGTGGCCTTCCGAGCCATGCAGGGGTTCCAATCCATAGATCTACTCCTTTTCGGACCCTCCATCACGTAAAGTGGCAACCTTTACGTGAATCCAAAGATATCTAAGCCTAAAACACTCTAGGGCTAGGGTTTGGGACAAAGGAACTTCACCAAAAACTCTTGGGCATAGACTTTATGGCTTCTTGGATCATTACCAGCCTAGATCTGAGGTAGCCTCCTCAGATCTAACTCCAAACTCGAGATGGACCTTATTTATGCCCCAAACCCCCACAAATGATAGATTTAGGTGCACAAAAGCTTCAAGAACAGATTATTACCTCCAATACAAGCTTCCACTGGATTAGATCTCGGATCTAAGTCCCTCCCTTGCTGTAATCCCTTTGCTCTTAAATTTCACTTTCAAGATCCCCCTTCCAAAGCTTCAATCTCTCTATCAATGGTGATCCACTCGATTTCTAGGGTTTGTAGGCTCTCAAGGGTGGTAAGGAGGCTAAAGAAGGGATGTTATGTTCTTTATATAGGGCACAACCCCCGGATTAGGGTTTTTCTCATCCCAGCACCAACTCGCCGAGTCCACCCATGCGACTCGCCGAGTTGGTCAGTTTATACGTGACCCGGATCGCGACTCGACTCGCCGAGTCTATCCATTGACTCGCCGAGTCGACCTTCCTTATTTACACTAAGAACCCTGAACTTGCACTTCTAAACTCGGGGTGTTACATTCAATCCAATTAAAACTTAATAATTTATTTTGTTTTTCATGGTGGTAATTGGTAAATCGTCATTTACCTACCTTCAAATATTTTACAACTGGATTACGACATCCCTTTTCATAATTGTAGAATATTGTGTTGGGTCCTAGCCTTAATATTTCATTTGGGTGTAATATTGAGGATTATCATCTAACCTAAACTTTGTTCTTCTTCTTTTCAAATGTCTATCCCAAACAATGCTTCCAACCCAATCCCTTCAGGCTCTTTCTCCCTCATGAACCTATGTGGGATGGTCATTTTCGATGGCTTAAACTTCAATGATTGGATTCGAAACATCAGAATGGCTATTCGTTATGAGGACATAGAATATGTCCTAGATAAAGAGCTTAAGGAGATTGATGTCACCACTGTTACTCCCGAACAAATCGTTGAACACACTACTCATGAGAGGGATGCGACAAACGTGTCGTGTCTAATGATTGCAACCATGACTGTTGAGATGCAGAAGTCCTATGAGAACTACTATCCTTTTGAAATGTATCAAGATTTGATGGAAATATACCATCAAAGTGCTCGGCATGAGAGGTATGAGATCATTGCCTCCATGATCACAACCAAAATGAAGGATAGTGAACCCATCACGCCCCACTTGCAAAAGATGCAGAGATTTATGGACCGCTTGCTTAAATTGAATGTCAATTTTGATGAAGAGTTGGCCATAGATATTATTCTACACTCTTTACCTTCTTGTTATGATCAATGTCGTATGACCTATCATATGAACAAGGAGGAGGTCACTCTTAGCAAGCTTCAAGGCCTTCTTAGGACTGCAGAAAGCAACATGAAAGCCAAGTCGGTTGTGTCTACTCCTACGACTACTTCTGCCCCTGTTCTGGCAATCGGACATGGGAAGGGAAAAAAGAGGAAGGCTCCCTACAAGAGCTGCAAGGGAAAGTCTCTTGATGGATCCACTTCCAGTGGGACCAAAGTTGGTTCTGCTAATCCCTCTTCCAATCCGAAGGAAGTAGAGTGCTTCCACTGTCATGAAAAAGGGCACTGGAAATGAAGCTACCCCAAGTACTTGCAGGACATAAAGGATGGCAAGACCAAGCTCTCCTTTGCAAGTATTTACACTATTCAATCTAATAACTCATCACATGCTAATTCTAGGGTCCTTGATACAGGTTGTGGTATTCACATTTGTTCTGATTTGCAGGGACTAAAAAGAAGTAGGGATGTGGAGCATGGGAAGATAAACTTAATCATGGGAAATAGGAAAGTGTCGCCTGTGACCAAGATTGGAGTTTATTCTTTATTGCTTAGTAATGGTTTAAGTTTAGATTTGAATAATTGTTGTTACTCGGCCGATATGGCGAGAAATGTTATTTCCTTTCACAGTTTGTATAAACAAGGTTTTACCTTTTCCTTTAATAATGAAAATGGTGGTATTTATGCTTATTGTATTGGTGTATTTTATTTTGAAGCATTACCTTGCAAGGGTATATATGAAATTGTGATGGTTGTAGATAACTTAGGAAATAATGTGTTAAATATTGATTCTTCCGATGATTTGGACAAGGCATGCTTGTGGCATTGTTGTCTTGGACATGTCAACAAGAAGCGCATAGCCCAACTCCAAAAGGATGGAGTTTTGGAGTCATTCTACTTAAAGTCGGATGACACTTAAGGATCTTCTTTACTTGGAAAGATGACCAAGTCACCCTTCATTGGTACTTGTGAAATGGGTGAAGTTCTGTTGGATCTCATACACACTGATGTGTATGGACCATTCAGAACCACCAGAAGGGATGCTAACCAATTCTATGTGACTTTTACTAATGATTATAATAGATATGGGTATATTTACTTAATCAAGCATAAGTTGGAAAATTTTGAAAAGTTCAAGGAGTTTAAGCAAGAAATGGAGAATCAATTGGGCAGGAAGATAAAGATGCTACGATCCGATCGTGGAGGAGAGTATCTTAGTATCGAGTTCCTTGACTATCTTACGGAATGTGGAATTGTTTCACAGTTGACGCCACCTAGGACACCACAGCTTAATGGTGTGGTTGAGAGGTGCAATAGAACCTTGCTAGACATGGTTCATTCCATGATGAGTCAAGTTTCGTTGCCTATCTCATTCTGGGGGTATGCCTTAGAGACTGTCGTCCATATCCTTAATCTAGTTCCTACCAAAAAGGTTTCCAAAACACCTCACGAGATATGGACAGGGAAAGTTCCCACATTAGACCACATCAAAGTTTAGGTTTGTGAGGATTTTGTGATAAAAGAAACTCACGACAAGCTCGAACCTTGGAGTGAGCGATGTATTTTTATCGGTTACCCACATAAATCCTTTGAATATCTCTTCTACAGACCGAGTGACAATGTTGTCTTCGTTGCAAGGAGAGGAGTCTTTCGCATTAGAGAACTCATAGGCCAAGGAAATAGTGGGAGGAAAATTGACCTTAAAGAGCTTCAAGAGTCAAGCGGTGAAGGAACCTCAAACACTAGCAATCAACCAGAGGTTTCCAAAACACCTCACGAGATGTGGACATGGAAATTTCCCACATTAGACCACATCAAAGTTTAGGGTTGCGAGGCTTTTGTGAGAAAAGAAACTCACTGTAACAACGCAAATTTTCAAACAAATTTTTCATTTCAAAAATAAAGTATTTTCATTCAAACAAGGCATAATTATTCCAATTGTCATGTCAAAATACAAATCATAGAATTCCCAAGATCTCAAAACATCAATCAGTGTGTACAGATCACGCCGGCGCCTTCCCACGGTCCTCGCTAGTACCTGAAACACATACATAACAACTGTAAGCATAAATGCTTAGTGAGTTCCCCAATATACAACTTATGCACATACGCCTTTCCAGGCCCTGACCTTCCGGTCCATGTGTCTCAGGGGACTTCCGTCCCTGCTGGGTAAACCTTCCGGTCCTACCCACGCCGACCTTCCGGTCCACAACACAACGCCTTCCGGCCCATAACATATTCGCCTTCCGGCCCATAACATAATGCCTTCCGGCCCATAACATAATCGCCTTCCGGCCCATAACATACATAGCACATATAACAAATAACTTACCACATATAACACATATATCACATATCACATCTGACCTTCCGGTCATACAGTCAAACCCTTCCGGGTACAGTATAGTGAGAAGACTCACCTCGTGAATGTCGAAAGCTAACAAATCCCAAAATCACTCGTGCTCGATCCGTCGAGCTACAATCTCCCTATAACATCATATATCTCTTATTAACACTTTTATCTTCTAAGTTTGACTATCCCTAAGAAGTCAGGCATAGGTCAACTCTGGTCAACGGTCAACGGTCAACTTGACCGGACTCGGCGAGTGCTATGGCGACTCGGCGAGTCTAGACGTCCTCACCAATTCTCTAATTTTCCCTTTCTACTCGTCGAGTATCCCTCTTGACTCGACGAGTTCCTCCTGGAAGAATCGCGGGGCCACCCCGACTCAACTCGCCGAGTCTGAAGAACAACTCGACGAGTCCCAGTTAATCTTCAAGCTGCTACTCGAGTCCGTTCATCGGACTCGGCGAGTCCATGCCATGCAACCGCTCAAACTGCTTTCTAAGGTCAGAACTGCTCCGACCATTCATAGGTATGGCCTTCCTAGACTGATCCATCACGTAAGGTCCTCATTTCGGTGCTCATAATACACCCCATGACTCATAATTTACATTTTGACCTAAGGCATAAGGATTCCAATCCAAACCTCCATTAATTCCCTAAATGCTCAGGCATGGGACATTCTGGACCTCCAAAGGTCCCAATACAGGGTTCCAATCGTTTGGGGGACTAAGGTAACATTCAATCTAGCCACAAAAGGGTTCCATAAACCCTAAATCCATATACACAATCAACATAGCAGAATGTAACTCGAATTATTACCTGAATAATGTGCTCTCTGTGTCCCCAATCCTCAGAACGTTACTCCTCTTGTTGTTCCCTTAACCAAGCCTTCACTTCCTTGCAAAACAATACTTCCAAAATCAACAATGGTCTTCAACCTTGCTCCAGATGCTCACAATCGTCTTAGGATTTCTCTCAGAAGGCTAGGGTGAACAATGACGGCCATAAAGTCCCTCATATACGTCCCAAACCTGAACGGTTAGGGTTTTCACTAAACAGCACAGACTCGCCGAGTCCATATCCGGACTCGTCGAGTCCAGTCGCGAACCCGCGACCAGATCTGCGATCCTACTCGGCGAGTCTAGGCTCCAACTCGCCGAGTCCCCTCTTAAAACACCCAAAAACATAATTATAACAATACCTGAAATTCCGGGCTGTTACAACTCTCCCCCACTAGGACTAGACTTCGTCCTCGAAGTCTCACTCTGAAAATAGCTTCGGATGCTGCTCCCGCATCTCACGCTCCGGCTCCCAAGTCATTTCCGATCCCTTCCGGTGTTGCCACTGAACCAACACCAGAGGTACCTCCTTGTTCCTCAGAACCTTGATCTTCCGATCCCTGATGGCCACTAGTCTCTCAGCATAATTCAGGCTCACATCCACCTGAATATCCTCTAATGGAACCACTGCCGACTCATCGGCTATACACTTCCTCAGTTGCGACACATGAAAAGTATCGTGGATCTGCCCCAACTCTGCTGGCAACTCCAAACGATAGGCTACCCGGCCTATCCTTGCAATCACACGAAATGGCCCAATATACCGGGGTCCCAACTTGCCCCTCTTCCTGAATCGAATCACTCCTTTCCAAGGAGAGACCTTCAGGAGAACGAAGTCGCCGACTTGAAACTCAAGCTCAGATCGGCGTCTGTCTGCATAACTCTTCTTTCGGCTCTGGGCGGTCAATAACCTCTGTCTAACCTGCTGAATCTGCTCTGTCGTCTGAAGCACGATCTCTGTACTGCCCATCACTCTCTGTCCCACCTCTCCCCAGCAAATGGGGGTCCGACACCTCCTACCATACAACAGCTCAAAAGGTGGCATACCAATGCTCGAATGATGGCTGTTGTTGTAGGAAAACTCTGCCAAGGGTAAATACGCATCCCAGCTACCCCCGAAATCTAACACACACGCTCGAAGCATGTCCTCCAGCCTCTGAATCGTTCGCTCGCTCTGACCGTCTGTCTGGGGATGGTATGCGGTACTGAAATGCAATTTAGTACCTAGCTCCTCATGGAATTTCTTCCAGAACCTGGAAGTGAAGCGCACATCACGGTCTGAAACAATCGAGATCGGCACCCCATGCCGAGATACCACTTCTCTCACATATATCTCCGCCAACTTCTCCGCTGAAGAACTCTCACTGATGGCAAGGAAGTGTGCACTCTTCGTCAACCTATCCACAACCACCCAAATTGCATCGACTCCTCTGGCAGTCCTCGGCAATTTGGTGATGAAATCCATAGTGATCTGTTCCCACTTCCACTCGGGAACCTCCAATGGCTGTAACTTGCCATGCGGTCTCTGGTGCTCGGCCTTAACCCTACGGCAGGTCAAGCACCTCTCAACGAACCATGCGACGTCCCTTTTCATACAGGGCCACCAATACTCTTTCCTCAAATCCAAATACATCTTCGTAGCCCCGGGATGGATCGAGAATTTCG
Organism: Lactuca sativa; assembly: GCF_002870075.4. NCBI lineage: Eukaryota > Viridiplantae > Streptophyta > Magnoliopsida > Asterales > Asteraceae > Lactuca > Lactuca sativa. The sequence goes on from NC_056623.2 coordinate 38,923,847, forward strand.
ATCGATGAGCCTCTTCCATCAAAGTAATACGCGTACCGCCCACGAACGGTACCCAAATCCGACCCTGAAATGTGAGAAGCCCTCGTCCATCCTTAACGAACTCTGAAATTAACCCAACGACCCGCTCTCTCTTCTGCATCTCTGGTCGCATAGCCTCGGCCTGTGCCCCACGAATAGCGTCCAATACTGGAGTCATCACAGTCAATCTCAAACATACATCTCGCAGTGGAGTGCTCTCCGCCCTGCGGCTCAATGCATGGGCTACCACATTAGCCTTGCCTGGGTGGTACAGGATCTCACAATCATAATCCTTGACCACATCCAACCACCTCCTCTGACGCATATTTAGGTTGGGCTGATCCATCAAATACTTCAAGCTCTTATGGTCCGTGTATATCGTACATCGAACCCCATACAAGTAGTGACGCCAAATCTTGAGAGCGAACACTAATGCCCCCAACTCTAAATCATACGTGGGATATCTCGCCTCATGAGGCTTCAGCTGCCTCGACGCATAAGCTATCACATGACCCCTCTGCATTAACACTGCACCCAGTCCCAAAATCGATGCATTGCAATATACTACAAAATCCTTCATCCCTTCCGGGAGAGCTAATACCGGGGCTTCGCACAACCTTTGGCGAAGTGTCTCAAAGGAGGTCTGCTGCTCGGGTCCCCATGAGAATGCAACACCCTTCCGGGTCAATCTGGTGAGCGGCACTGCGATCTTGGAGAAATCCTTAATAAATCTCCGATAATACCATGCCAACCCAAGGAAGCTCCTGATCTCAGAGGGTGACTTCGGCACCTCCCAACTCATCACCGCCTCAACCTTGGCCGGATCGACCAATATCCCTTCCTGATTAACAACATGTCCTAGAAATTGGACCTCCCGCAACCAGAAGTCACATTTGGAGAACTTTGCATAAAGCTTCTCCGACCTCAATACCTCAAGGACCTCCCTCAAATGCTCCTCATGCTGCTCTCTAGATCTCGAATACACTAGAATGTCGTCGATAAATACAATCACTGACCGATCCAACATCGGCCTGCATACCCTATTCATGAGATCCATGAACACAGCCGGGGCATTGGTGAGCCCGAAAGGCATCACCACAAACTCATAATGCCCATATCGCATCCTAAACGCTGTCTTCTGGACGTCCTCATCCCGCACTCTCACCTGATGGTACCCTGACCTCAGATCGATCTTGGAAAACCAAGATGCTCCCTGCAACTGATCGAATAAATCATTGATCCTCGGTAGCGGGTAACGGTTCTTGACCGTCAACTTGTTCAACTCCCGGTAATCAATGCACATCCGGTGTGAACCATCCTTCTTCTTGACGAACAGAATAGGCGCTCCCCACGGCGAGCTGCTCGGCCGAATGAATCCCTTCCCCAGCAACTCCTGAAGCTGCGAGGACAACTCTTGCATCTCGGGAGGTGCAAGACGATAAGGCACCTTAGCAATAGGCGTGGCCCCCAGAACCAGATCGATACCAAACTCTACTTGCCTCACAGGAGGTACTCCCGGCAGCTCCTCGGGGAAAACGTCTGGAAACTCACGCACCACTGGAACCTCCTCAACTGACCTCGGTCTCTCGGAAACCTCCCGCGTATCCATCACATACGCCACAAAACCCTTACAGCCCTACTGTAGACACTGCCTCGCCCAAGCGGCCGAACAAAAAGCTGATCCTGAACGGGTACCCTCGCCGTACACCAAAAGAACTCCCCCACTAGGGTCTCGTATAGTCACCAGCTGACGCTCACAGTCGATGACGGCACCGAATCGGCTCAACCAGTCCATGCCCACAATGACACAGACATCACCCATCGCAATAGGAATCAGGTCAATCGAAAACTCAACCCCGAAAATCTCTAACACACATCCCCGGAGAACCTCCGTGGCACAAATCACTCTCTCGTCAGCTATAGAAACTCTCAGAGGCCGACTCAATGACTCACGACTAACGCTGATATGCTGACTAAAAGCTAAAGATACAAAGGACCTACTCGCACCCGAGTCGAATAACACTAAAGCAGGCACAGAGTTCACAAGGAAAGTACCTACGTATATAATAACATAAGCATAACATCTCGACATTAAAATAAATACATGAATTACAGCATACCTGCCACAACATCGGGCGCAGCGCGGACCTCCTCCGCAGTCAGCTGAAAGGCTCTCCCACGAGCCCTCGGGGCCTCGGCCTTCACCGGTCGAGTCGCAGTAGCTCTGGCAGTAGGTGCAGATCCCTGAAGAAGCTGAGGGCACTCGGCCTTCCGATGGCCTGTCTGGTTGCAATGAAAGCAAACCGTAAACCCCTTGGGGCACTCCCTAGCAATGTGCCCCTCCTTGCCACACTTGTAGCAAGCACCAGATCGACATGCCCCATCATGACCCTTGCCGCACTTTCCGCAAGTGCGGCCCTTCGGACCTCCTGTCCTCGAATCGGCGGACTTTGTCCGCTTGGCTGCCGGCTGAGACTGAGCCGGCCGCCGGTCCACCCGCTGAGACTCGGCCTCCTCCCTGGCCTGGGTCTCCAACTCAATCTCGCGCTTCCTGGCATTCGCCTGAAGCTCAGCAAAGGTATGATAGGTGGAGTTTGACACAAACTCCCGGATATCCCTCCTCAAAACACCCAAGTACCGGCTCATCCGAGCCTGCTCTGTGGACACCAGCTCGGGGTAGAACATCGCCCTCTCATGAAACTTCCGCGTGATCACCGCAACAGAATCAGTACCCTGCTTGAGGGTCAAGAACTCCTGAACCAATCGTTCCCTTTCCACCGGGGGAACGTACTCGTCTCTGAACATAGAAGTAAACCCCTCCCATGTCACTGCTGAAATCTCTGCTAAAGTGAAGTTCGCCGTCACGAACTTCCACCAATCCTTCGCTCCCAGACGGAGCTGGTTCAAAGCGAACCGTACCCTCAGATGCTCCGGACATGAACAAGTGTAGAAGCACCCCTCAATATCAGCGATCCACCTCATCGCAGCAATCGGATCCTGCGTCCCATCGAACTCAGGTGGCTTCGTGTTGCTAAACTCCCGGAACAGCAACGAGTCACCCCCTTGTGGCCTGGCAGCGGCCACAGCTGCGGTAGCTGCAGCGGCTGCAACTTCAGTCCGGATCGCTGCAGCTACGTCTCCATCAGGGTGGTCTTAATAGACCCAAACATCTCCGGGATCTCAGTCCGGATCGCTGCAGCTACCTCCTCGTGAATCATCTGGCGAATCTCCTCGTCACTCACACCGCTCGAACTCGCTCCGTGATGTCTCTGAAATACAACATAAAACTATCAGAGACTCCATCGAGTATAATCGTACTCGATAACGCAACCCTACTCAGTCTCCGATATCCAGGGATTCTTACTTGGGTCTCCCACTGACCCGGTGTCTTCGGTAGTACGGGCCCAATACTACCGACCACACCGCATCAACATTCATCCCAAGTCTTCCTCCCCAAACCCCGGATAGTGAGCACTCTACTTTTGTTATGCACTATCTACCCGCACACTAGCAAAGCATCTCATATCGGCAAACTTCCCTAGACTAAGGCATCACAAATCAGGCCACTCTAGTCCTATCATGAATACATAGTCTTCTAGCATGCATAACAATTCATATCATATAATATTGTAAGGTATTTTGGGGATCTTTACCGTTCGGGCGCTGACTGATCGTACACACTGCTTCTTTCTTGTTTACCACAAAATCATTTATAAAACTTTATGCCTTTGTTTTAAAAGTTTTCCTCAAATCCTCGGTTTGAGTTCAGTTACGCCCGAAGGTGCACCTGAATCCCTCAAACCTGGGCTTTGATACCAATTGTAACAACGCAAATTTTCAAACAAATTTTTCATTTAAAAAATAAAGTATTTTCATTCAAACAAGGCATAATTATTCCAATTGTCATGTCAAAATACAAATCATAGAATTCCCAAGATCTCAAAACATCAATCAGTGTGTACAGATCACGCCGGCGCCTTCCCACGGTCCTCGCTAATACCTGAAACACATACATAACAACTATAAGCATAAATGCTTAGTGAGTTCCCCAATATACAACTTACGCACATACGCCTTTCCAGGCCCTGACCTTCCGGTCCATGTGTCTCAGGGGACTTCCGTCCCTACTGGGTAAACCTTCCGGTCCTACCCACGCCAACCTTCCGGTCCACAACACAACGCCTTCCGGCCCATAACATATTCGCCTTCCGGCCCATAACATAATGTCTTCCGGCCCATAACATAATCGCCTTCCGGCCCATAACATACATAGCACATATAACAAATAACTTACCACATATAGCACATATATCACATATCACATCTGACCTTCCGGTCATACAGTCAAACCCTTCCGGGTACAGTATAGTGAGAAGACTCACCTTGTGAATGTCGAAAGCTAACAAATCCCGAAATCACTCGTGCTCGATCCGCCGAGCTACAATCTCCCTATAACATCATATATCTCTTATTAACACTTTTATCTTCTAAGTTTGACTATCCCTAAGAAGTCAGGCATAGGTCAACTCTGGTCAACGGTCAACGGTCAACTTGACCGGACTCGGCGAGTGCTATGGCGACTCGACGAGTCTAGACGTCCTCACCAATTCTCTAATTTTCCCTTTCTACTCGTCGAGTATCCCTCTTGACTCGACGAGTTCCTCCTAGAAGAATCGTGGGGCCACCCCGACTCAACTCGCCGAGTCTGAAGAACAACTCGACGAGTCCCAGTTAATCTTCAAGCTGCTACTCGAGTCCGTTCATCGGACTCGGCGAGTCCATGCCATGCAACCGCTCAAACTGCTTTCTAAGGTCAGAACTGCTCCGACCATTCATAGGTCTGGCCTTCCTAGACTGATCCATCATGTAAGGTCCTCATTTCGGTGCTCATAATACACCCCATGACTCATAATTTACATTTTGACCTAAGGCATAAGGATTCCAATCCAAACCTCCATTAATTCCCTAAATGCTCAGGCATGGGACATTCTGGACCTCCAAAGGTCCCAATACAGGGTTCCAATCGTTTGGGGGACTAAGGTAACATTCAATCTAGCCACAAAAGGGTTCCATAAACCCTAAATCCATATACACAATCAACATAGCAGAATGTAACTCGAATTATTACCTGAATAATGTGCTCTCTGTGTCCCCAATCCTCAGAACGTTACTCCTCTTGTTGTTCCCTTAACCAAGCCTTCTCTTCCTTGCAAAACAATACTTCCAAAATCAACAATGGTCTTCAACCTTGCTCCAGATGCTCACAATCGTCTTAGGGTTTCTCTCAGAAGGCTAGGGTGAACAATGACGGCCATAAAGTCCCTCATATACGTCCCAAACCTGAACGGTTAGGGTTTTCACTAAACAGCGCAGACTCGCTGAGTCCATATCCGGACTCGTCGAGTCCAGTCGCGAACCCGCGACCAGATCTGCGATCCTACTCGGCGAGTCTAGGCTCCAACTCGCCGAGTCCCCTCTTAAAACACCCAAAAACATAATTATAACAATACCTGAAATTCTGGGCTGTTACACTCACGACAAGCTCGAACCTTGTTGTGAGCGATGTATTTTCATCGGCTACCCACATAAATCCTTTGGATATCTCTTCTACAGACCGAGTGACAATGTTGTCTTCGTTGCAAGGAGAGGAGTCTTTCACGAGAGAGAACTCATAGGCCAAGGAAACAGTGGGAGGAAAATTGACCTTGAATATCTTCAAGAGTCAAGCGGTGAAGGAACCTCAAACACTAGCAATCAACCTGAGGAGGAAACTCCAGTTGATCTAATTGACGAGTCTTTACCTTTGAGGCGTTCTAGTAGAGTTAGAAATACACCTGAGTTTTATGGTTTCCATATTACTACTGAAGGTGATACATTTATCAGTGATAGCACACTGGTAAATTTGGATGAACCTAACAACTACAAGGAAGCTATGGCAGGCCCCGAGTCTGTAAAATGGAAAGAGGCTATGGACAGCGAGATTCAATCCATGTATGACAATCAAGTTTGGAACTTGGTTGATAATGTATCGGGTCGTAAGACAGTCGGGTGCAAATGGATCTTCAAGAAGAAGACTGGCATGGATGGAAAAGTACACACATATAAGGCGCGACGGGTTGCGAAGGGCTTTAATCAAACTCCGGGAGTTGAATATGATGAGACCTTCTCACCAGTAGCGAAGATTAAATCTATTCGGGTTATGTTGGCCATGGCTACATTTCATGATTATGAAATATGGAAAATGGATGTCAAAACCGCTTTCCTTAATGAAAAGTTGGCTGAAGATGTTTACATGAGTCATCCAGAGGATTTTTTCAGTGAAAAATACCCTAATAGAGTGTGTAAGCTTGATAAATCCATTTATGGATTAAAACAAGCATCTCGCAACTGGAATCCTTGTTTTGATGAGAAAGTTAAAGAGTTTGGATTTTCGAGAAGCGATGATGAGTCTTGTATATATGTCAAAGCCAGTGGGAGTATAGTGAGCTTTCTGGTACCAATATGTAGATGACATACTGCTAATAGGAAACGTCATCCCAACCTTGTAGGATGTTAAGTCCTGGCTTGGGAAGTGTTTTGCTATAAAGGACCTCGGAGAAGCTGCTTATATTCTAGGGATAAGGATATTAAAATACCGAAGTAAAAGACTAATATGACTTAGTCAAAGTATCTACTTGGGCAAGGTGTTGAAGCGTTTCAGCATGAAGAACTCCAAGAAAGGTAACTGTAACACCCGCATATTCGGGCTAGTCAATTAAGATAATAAACATTAAAAATGATTTTTTTTATATAGAAGATTATCTAGGATAAATAATCTTAACCAAAGTAATAGTTAGGGTTAACAATTGTAACCTATTCGACGAAATAAAGAGTAATTATTTGAATATTATATGTTTCATGATTATTATAATATAATAAAATAAGAAAAATCAGTTGAATCGTCCGTAAATCGTAAAAATAAGTGCGTCAAAACATATATATATATATATATATATATAGGAAGTATACGTCGTTCCGATCTTGAAAATATAAATTTCGTCGAAATCCGAATCCGTATGAATTAGATATGATTTTTATAAGATATAAAAGTCAGTCGTGCACAACGAATGTATGACGTAAAAACCTACGAAGAGAATGGTTGACTTTTAGCTAATGCGACCAAAATGAAAATCGAAGTACTCCTTAAAATATGAATTTTTAGAAAAAAAACGCCAAAAACAGAGTCCGTACGAGAGAGTTATGATTTTAGCAATATCGTTTAATTTTATAAAAAAATGGACAAAAATATAAATTCAAAATTAGCCGACGGAGTCTAAACGAAAGTTGTATATATCGTTGATAGCTACGCATGGATATAAAGAACGTCAAAAACGAAGTTCGTATGAACGAGTTATAATTTTTAATAACACATTTACGTATTAAAATAAAGTGTAAATCATATATACGTAAAAATACATATACATATGTATATATCGTTAGAAAGGTATCGACGTTGCGGTCGTTATAAGACTAGTGTTGAGTACTTTCGACATTAGTTTAGTACAAATATTATTAAATCTATTTAAAATAGTATTATAAATGGGTGCTTAGTCATTTATATAACTATAAGGTCATTAAGTAACTATGGAGGGTAGTTTTTGAAAATTCAATCACTATAAATAAGAGCCTCTAGCTCTCATATTTCTTGCACCATTCTCTTGATTCAAGAGTCTTTCCCTTCTCATCCCCTCGACATTTTGGTCGCTCGTGATTCGACTTCTCTTTCTGTAATTTTAGTATAGTAAGGTGAGCGTTGAAGTGCTGCAAAAATCTTTCTTAGAAAGATTCAGCGACGAAGTTCTGCCCCTGCAGAGTCAGACTCCTAGCTAAAACTCCCTTGTAAGTAAGTTATGCTTACCTAATTTTAAATATAACTTATATTTAAAATTAGTATTGTTATTATGAACTTATAATAAATATTTGGGATATTATTATGACTTATATAAGTGTCGTTATAATATCTTTTTTAACTACTGCGGTATGGGGAATCTGGTTTAAAGGGTCGTATAGGGTTGTTGGATTTCAGAAGTGTTATATGCCAAAATGGTCATGCCCTCCAGTGTTATATTGCTGGCCCCTGTCTGTACATACTGGTTGGAAAATATTGTTTAAACGTTTATATAATAATAATAATAATAATAATAATAATAATAATAATAATAATAATAATAATAATAATGCTAAGACTAATAATTAGTCACGGTAAATATTACACAAAAATCTAGTGGTAATAATACTAGGTTTCGTCGAAGGAAATTATATTGTTAAGAAGCGAAGCGCTGTCCGAGTTTGGAATCATCACTTTAACAAGTGAGTGCATAGTTACTTTCATCTTACACATAAATATGAAGTATTTTATATAAATTACATGTTATGTGTGCATATTATTTGAATACTTGCTTTCTATGCTGGATGAACGATTTTATACATGTGTTAAATAATTTAAACTGTATTTGTATTTTATATCTACGAATATGTTGGGTAAAACATGGGTAGATGAATGATGAGAGATTAAAGATGATATGAGTGAACATTGGCAACTATAGACTTAGTTCCTAATAAATAACATCAGTAACTATAGACTTAGTGCCTATCGAATAAACATTGGTAGCTATGGACTTAGTACCTGTTAGATAAACGTTGGTAGCTATGGATTTAGTACCTATTAGCTGAACACTGGTAGCTATGGATTTAGTACCTATTAGCTGAACACTGGTAGCTATGGATTTAGTACCCGATGAATGAACTTTAGCAGCTATGGAATTAGTGCTTTACGAACAAGCATTGGCAGTTATGGACTTAGTGCCTATCATATAAACCCTGGAAGCGATGGGCTTCGAAATGAACAAATGCAGGATAGATGATGCTTAGGGTAGACCCTTAAGAGTAAGGAAGATAATGAGGATGGGTAATTGGGTTGATTTTTTGATGTTTATACATAATAATTAAATTATTGTGGGTTGAAAACTCTATGTACTCACCAGGTTTCCCAACCTGACCCACTCAAGCTTATTTATATCATAGGTGTCGATATGAAGCTACTTTACACTGAGGGATTTAAAAGAGATGTAGATCACTAGTGTAAATGAATGTAAGATCTATTTATGTTTATGTTTATGTATTAACGATGACATCCCAGATGTTAAATAGGATAGAAATACATTTCTTCAGAAATGATTTAATAACGTATTTATCATGTTTTTCTGGGAACAAATTCCGCAACGTTGTTATTAAAAGATGTACTCTGATTTTTATAAAGCATAAACAAAATCGGTATTTTCTGGCCGTGAAAATGGGGATGTCACAGTAACGTACCTATCTTATGCAATACCAAACTGATTAAGACTCAGAGTCCGAGTACAGAGGCTGAGATAGCAGAGATGAGTCGAATTCCATATGCTTCTGCAGTTGGCTTGATCATGTATGTTATGACTTGCACTCGCCCTGATGTGGCCTTTTCTTTGAGCATGGTCAGCAGATATCAAGGGAATCCAGGTAAAACTCATTAGACTGCGGTTAAGAACATTCTTAAGTACATGCGGAGGACTAAGGACTGGGTCCTTACCTTTCGTGGGAGTGATGAATTAAGAGTGACAGAGTATAGCGACACCTTCTTTCAAACCTACCGGGATAATTTCCGCTCTCAGTCGGGCTGGGTGTTTACCTTGAATAGGGGAGCAGTGATGTGGAAAAGTTCCAAGCAGGAGACTGTAGCTGATTCAATGTACGAATCAGAGTACGTAACAGCAAGCGAAGCATCGAAGGAGGCGATATGGTTGAAAAACTTCATCGGAGACCTTGGAGTCATTCAATCCATAAAGGAGCCTATGGACATCTTCTGCGATAATGAAGGGTAGTTGCCTTAACCAAGGAACTGAGAGATCATGGTAGATCCAGGCATATCGACAGAAAGTACCACTTCATAAGACATCAAGTAGAAGAAGGACACCTCGTGGTAAAAGGGATATCGTCAGAGGACAACCCAACATATTCCCTTACTAAGGGATTGACTAGGGTTAAGCACTTGCAACATGCAAGGGGCATTGGGCTAACGAACAATATTAGTTTTAGTGGTTAGATAAATAAAAGCTTGTAATAGCTAAATTGCAATCGACATTTGATGATTAAATAAATGGGTTTTTATTTATAAGTAAAGTTACTGTCTTATGCCAATTATTTACGATTGTTTCACTTTGCATTTTTTGACTTCCAGAATAATAAGATTTATTCAAACTATCCACAGTCGATGAGACGTTGGATGTAAGTATGAAAGAAGACTGTCATGAGTTGGCTTGTAGATTGTCTAAGGTGTTAGGCATATCAAAAATTTGCTACACCATTCATGAGTGCTCCTGAAATAAGATTTGAGTATTAGATTCAACTCGTGCTCACCTGAATTGCTTCATGGAATTTATCACGAGTAATTGTGAGACGATAATATCATATAGTCTTCATACCAAAATATATGAGTTGTTGACTACAAGTTGGTTGAGCATTGATGACACGAAAACGCATCAGTAACTTGATGTTATAAAACATGTCGTTGTGCATGATTTGATGAGTAGTTAGTACAAGCATAATGTCGAAGTTTATATGTTCCTTTTATCCTAAAAAGATTAAAAGCGATATCTTGGGCCCCTCGATGATTCTGTTTTGACTATGTGTCGGGCTCGGTCGGAACTAAATTGATGTGTTCAGTTATGTTCTATGTCAGACGAATCGTAAATCAGGAAACAAATTGCAGGACAATAAGTATGACTATGTTCCATGTGTTTGTACGAATAGATATCTTGAGAATAGAGGAGTATATGATCCCTTATCTGAAGGACGCGTCACTGACTAGGTCAGAGTTCGACAACGGCTTTTGAAAACTTACGATTGCTAAGTCGGATCCTGAAGTCGCATTGATAGTTATAGTTATTAGACTTATCCAAGTGGGAGACTGTTGGATTTGGTGTCTAAGCCTATAACTATAACTGGGATGTACTTGAACCGATTGTAGCATGGTCATTTTGGGTTGCCTTCACCAATGTAATTTGATAGGATGTTTTTTGAGAATAAGGTTATTTATGGTTTATTAATTTATTACAAGTATAATATATTAATATTAAATCATATTATTTAGTTAGTATTGATCAAAAATTAATTTGGAACTAATTTGTGGGCAAAAGAGACTAATTAAATATATGGGGATTGATTATGTAAATCAATGATTCTTGTAGTGTGGGTCAATGATCCATGATTATGTAGATGGGATAGAATAATCCATGGATAGTCAATGGAGGTTAAATCCAAGGAGCATTAGAATGTGGAAAGTCATGGGTCATTAGGGCTTAGAAAGTGTAACCCTAGCATGTGCAACACTATAAATAAGCCCCTCCTAGAGCCAAAATCGGTTGCCACTTACTATCCAAGAGGGTGAAGTTGATTTTGTGCTAGTAGCCTATTCTCTCAAGCCTTCTCTTGCATATTGGTGTTTTTGAACCAATAGAGGCATCACACTTTGAGGTGCTCAAGCTTTCAAAGATCAAGAAATACAAGTCCTTCTAAGAGGTAAGTCATTTAACTAGTTGTATCATTCAATTGTTCAAATGTATGATAGTTGGGACAATGCTTTGGAAAATTGAAAATATGCATGTATAATTAGAGAAAACATAGATCCAAAGCATTTAGGGTTGCATGTGCACCATATGAGTGTTATAGTGCTCAAAACCCTTCAAGTTGTTGTTTACAAGACAGTTGTGCATTGATAATACGTAAACGCATCAGTAACTTGATGTTATAAAATGTATTGTTGTGCGTGATTTGATAAGTAAATAGTGCAAGAATACGAGTCGAAGTTTATCCGTTCCTTTTTTCCTAATGGAGAGAAGCGATATATGTGGGCCCCTTGATGATTTAGTGATGACATCTTAAGCACTTGGACAAGCCTGTACAGAATTGATACGTTCAATTAGTAGTCTATTGTCAGTCATCATAAATCGGAAATCGGGAAACAAATCTTGGACAGAGAGATTGATTATAATCCATGTCTCATGTCCATACAATATCTTGTTGAACGGTGGGATATTTGATCACTTATCTAAAGGACATGTAATTGACTAGGTCAGAGTTCAACAGTGGCTTTTGAAAGCTACGATTGCTAATGAAATTTTGAGTTCATACTTGCAATCATAGTTATTAGACTTATCCAAGTGGGAGACTGTTGGATTAGGTGTCTAATCCCAAAACTATAATTGATATGTACTTGATTTGATAGTAACATGGTCATTTTGGGTTGCCTTCACTCATGCAACTTGACAGGATGACTTTTGGAGAGAGAGTTGAATTTAATATTTGGAATAATAAATTGGTGGTTAAAATCATTTATTAATATATTATGAAAATAATATGTTAATTGGAAATCATACTATTAATTTGTAATTAATCAGAAATTAATTTTGGGATTAAAGGAATTGATTAATAATGTAGGGGCTGTTTCGCAAATCATTGATAGATGTGAAACTGGGCTCTTGGACCCCTTGGATAGGAGTGGACGAAACTTATAGGGTGTCCCTATAATATTTCGTTAAAGGGATTCTAAAAGAGGAGTCCATGGGTTGCATAAGCCCTAAGTAGGAAATTAGGGTTTCCACATGAAAACCCTAGTAGCCACAAGTATATAAGGAGTGTTTCTCTTTGATTTTCTACAATCTAACCCTTGGAAGAACCCTAGCGGAATTTCTAAGTGAATCTCCTCCTCTCTCCTCTCATCCTCTTGCATTGGGTGTTTGTGAACCATTAGAGGGGCAACATTTGGGGCACTAAGCTTTAAAGATTCAAGGATCTTCAAGATTGTCTTGTTATTACTACATAACAAGCAAGGTAATCTTCTAACCCTAATTTATACATGAATTTTGATTTGTATGCTAGTTTCTAGGGTTATTGCTTTGGTATTCAATTTGCATGTTCAGTTAGTGAAAAACTTAGATCCAAATCAATTAAGGTTGCATGAACACATAGGTTTGTTGTTATGCTAATAACCCATCAAATTTGGGTATAAATCACCTTTTAGGATGGGACACGGCATGTTGGAGGCACCAACATGACGTGTCGAGATAAGAAGAGATGTGGGTCTCATTAAGATCAACACGGTGTGTTGCCTCCTGAAACACGACGTGTTGGTCGTTGGAAATGAAACCCTAATCTTACGGGTTTGCTCCCTATTTAAAGGAATGAGATCACTAAGGTTTGTTCACCCTCAGCCCCCATCAACCCTAAAACCCTGAAGGAAACCCTAATCGTCTTCCCCTCTCATTTGTAAGCTAGTGTGGTGTTTTTGGAGCCAAAGAAGGAAGCAAGATCCAGCAAGCAAGTCCCTCATCTTTCAGTTTGGAACTCTTGTGGACCTTTGTAAGTGTTCAAGATCTGATTTTTATCATTCCATGTTCCTAGATCTTGGGCTTTGCCTATTTAGCTTCTTATTCTTGAGAGTTGGAAGGGTTAGATCTCATAAAGTTTGCAACTTTATGAATCCCCGGGTCAAGGTGACCTTGTAGAGTATTAGATCTGGCGTATAGTTGAATTTTGATGTCATGCATTGAGATTAGTTCAAATGATATTTCTTTACTCATCCAAGTTGCCCACATTTTAAAAGGGCATTTAGATTTTTCTTCTTTTTTTGCAACATTTGACTAATAATCTAGTTGAATAATTTTTTTCATACCACAGTTGATACTCATTAGCAACAACATAATTGCTTAACATGTGATTAAGTTCAAAACGATCACAAAATTTCATACCTAATATTGGTACCATATCCTACTGTTGGTTAGGATCATGATGAGGACACTAAGGAAGATCTGACTTGGCATCTTTCTTATCATTTAAAACTCTTGTTGGCCTAAAAAAATTTCGTCTAAGGAAAGGATCATCATATTGATTTATTTATATCACTTCTTTATCATGTTCATGCTCCACAAACTCATTATCTAGAAGTACAGAGTCTACATCATCATCAGTATGACCATCTGTGGATCCATCTTCAGCTATCTCTTCTTCAATCCACTCCATAACTTGTTCCTGACTATGATCAACCTACAAATTAATTCTTCCATCATTTCATATCCAACATCAAGAAAAGATACTGTAACGACCCAATTTTTCAAAGAAAATTTTCATTTTTAATTAATCAAAACGCATTTCCATAAACCGTGGAATCCAGGTACAATTGTTTTCAAAACTCATATCGTTTACAATTTTATTTCAAAACATCCGAAGGTCCCATAAAAGTGTCCGAGAGAGTGCACGCCACGCCATAACGCCTTGACCTTGCCCTTGGGCTCAGATGCACCTGAAACAAATCCACAACTGTAAGCTAATGCTTAGTCAATCTCCACACACAATCCATATAACACATATCATATTTGTTATAAAATTTATCTCTACCATATAAGCCATGCATACTAACATATAAGGATTTCGTGGGCTCCCCCAGGGTCTTATACCTTCATGTCATGGGCTCCCCCATGGTCTTTACCTAGGAATGCCATGGGCTCCCCCACATGGTCTGACATCCAACTGCCACGGGCTCCCCGTGACATCCCCAATTTCACGGTCTGAAAAGACCGATTTGTTTATGCTTGATTTTAAAAATCAGAGTATCTTTTAAAGAAATACATTGCGGAATTTGTTCCCAAAAATATGATAATATATTATCAAATCATTTCCGAGGAAATGTATTTTATTCATTTTAAAACTTTGGGATGTCATCGTCAATACAGAAACATAAGCATAAACAGAACTTACATTCATTTACACTAGTGATTTTACATCTCCTTTAATCTCTCAATGTAACCTAGCTTCGTATCGACACATGTGATAAAAACAACTTGAGTGGGTCAGGTTGGGAAACCTAGTGAGTATATAGGATTTTCAACCCACAATAATAAAGTTATTGTGTTTTATCATCAAACAATCAACCCAAATACCCATCCCCATTATCTTCCTTATTTCTTAAGGATTTACCCTACGAATCATCTATCACTTATTCCTAAGGATTCTTCCTAAGGAATAGGCATGAAGTACATCGTCGTCTGGGTTTATACATCATGCACTAAATTCATAGTTGCCAGGATTCATCCAACATGTGATAAGTCCATAGCTCTTATTTATCAACAGTATTATTCATGGGAATCCAACTGCAATACATGTCAATGGGTTTTTAGAGTACATCCGATGAACATATTGTTCACAACACCTACAGGTTGCAAGCTTGCTAGTGTTCCACGGACTCTCTAGATTAGTCCATGGTTGTCATCCATACTCTGCTGAATGACGGGGCCAACGTTTGGGTAAGGGCTTCTCTCATATTTCACCCCTCACCTTCATCTCATGATCTATTCTATATGACCGGTCATCTCATTTATCTAACTTATCTTTCATCACATACCAATTATTTCATCTACCCATGTTTTACCCAACATTTTTGTAGATATAAAATATATACAGTTTAAATCATTTAATGTCACGACTAGAAATTTTTGTGCCTTGTAACTACAACACTTAAGGCAAATTATGAATCAAAGACATGAGAGCATGTATGATGCTTACTCTATGACAATAGAATTTCAATCAAACACCTCATACAAGCATTTCAAGTAGTCAATAAGCAATTGGAAACCCTAGAAGTTCTTGTTTAAGTCCATTTTGGACTAGGACTTCCTTATTGGGCCCAATGGACCAATAAGCTTCCAATTTGACTATCTTGGGCTTAGAACTCTTAAATGGGCTCTAATTGGACCCACTTCCATTTATTTCAATATTTTGGGCCATATTGGGCCTAGAATGAAATAAATTATTTAAATGAACCATATTGAGCCATAATTAACCTAATTTAGCCCTAATAGGTCATAAAAATCACATTTATATTTATTTGGACCAAACATCACTTAACATAACCATGAAAAAGGCTTAAGCATACAAGGCCCAATCCTTTTCTTTTTCCCTCTCCAATTCTCGGCCCAAGCCCAACCCAAAGAATGAAGAGTTGACTTTCTCATGCCACCTCACATTTGTCCATAGGATTCCCATGCACCATCTCATGTTTTCATGCAAATCACTTCAAAACCTCTCTTCTCTCCTCTCTCTCTTGCTCTCAGCCGAATCCAAGCACACACACACACACATTTCACTCACAATTCTCTCAAGAAACTCTCTCATTTCTTCTCCATATTTTCGAGATCTAAGAGGTGTTCAAGGGATTTCTTCCATAAAAATCATCATCTAAGGTAAGATATTGCTTAGATCCATAAGCTAGCTATTTCATTTCATTCAAGAATCATCTCTTAATTCATTCAAACTTATGATCTAGCACCTTAGAAGCATCCAAGTTCGAGATCTTCCAAGAAAGGTTGCTAGGATCGAATTCTTCTCATCTTTTCCTTCCAAAACCGAAACCACACACAAGGTGAGTTTCATACCCTTTCTTTTTGGTTTTTATGAGTTCTTATGGGGGAGAATACAAGTAAATGTGTAGATTTATGTGTAAATGTATGCTATGTGTGATTTGATGCATGTATGTGTGTGATATCTTGTGTTTGTGATGAATATGTTATTCAACAAGTGTGTAAAACCGAGATCTAAAACATGGGGAAGGAAATAAACATAACCTAAACTATTTTATACTAATCAAGTCAAGAAAAATAGTTTATATGGTTAGGACAAACATACTTGAACATAAAACTCATTTTTGGGCTTAAATTGTTAAAAATACAAAACTAAGGGCCCAAACCGACAAATTATAGTTTCTGTAAGGTCAAAAGAGTCCAAACAGTTTCCATAATAATTTTTCTGAAACAAAACATTTTTGAAGGACTAAAAATGTAAATTTTACACTTAATGGGCTAAACTTGGGATTTTCGGCCCAATAAGCCTCAATATGCGAGATTTTCAAGTTTGAGGGGCTGAAAAGGGAGTTTTCTATAAAACAGGGGATTTGAAGTGTATTAAAACTATTTCAATGGTCAAAAATGCTTTTCAAATTCAAAAAGGACCAAAAATGTAAAAATTTTCTCTTTTGGGCCAAAACTGTAAAATTTGCGAAATTGAGGGTTTTAACCGAGAAAACATTATTCTGAAAGGACTAAAGCTGTTTACAAAACAAAATTTGGTTAAAAATGTCTTTTCAACAAGTTATGATACCAAAGTGTCAAGAAAAATGGTTTAAGGACTAAAATGGAAATTCTTTTATATAAAGGACTAAAAGTGCTAACTTTATAAAAGAAGGGTTGTGAAAAGGTAAAAATCTTACTTTTAAACAAATAAATCCCTTAAGAGAAAATACGAGATCCACGACTACCGGCGAAACACAATAACAAATACACTTTCAACAACCAATATCGTTACCAAACGAATTGATTCGGTCTCGAATCAATAACAAAACAAAAATCAAATAACCGTAGTACTTCAATAAACACGCGACAACTATGAGGAGGCAATATTCAATCTTTGGGCTTGAAAGTTTCAAATCGTGCTTGTTGGGCCTTGCTAGCCCAATAACATGATCTTTGGGCCCGAAGGGGACGCACTTACATGTTAATGGGCCTTCTATGACCTAATTCCATGTAAAAGGACTTTCAATAGCTCTATTGTGTTGTTGGGCCCCAAGGGTCCATTAGTACTGCTAGCGAAGTCGAGAAGTCAAATGCGAGTCGGGCCAAGTGCCTTTCGCATTCCCGATAGCCTTGAATGACTTATGGAAATAAAGGAGGCTTCTTACCCTCCTTTCTCCTCGGTTGTGGGGGTATAAAGAAACCGAGTAAGCATATTCGTGACGTTAAACAAGGGAAGTCAGGGTGGTTGGATTATGTGAGTAGTATGGACGACGCCTCAAGGATCGTTCATAATTTGTAGTTACAAACTAGTCATTTTCAATAATGCGTGATTGTAACAACTCACAACCCTTAATTAATCCAATGTCACCTGGGAAATAAAAAAACAATCGTCGTATCGGTATAACAATAAACAAGTCATGTAATTTACGCATTGGGAAAACATCGGGTTTTCCCGGGGAGTTCAACACTTTTACCTACGTGATGTATACAAAGTTCAACAATTATACATGTTTTCAAAATCGACAAGCATACTTACGGATCTTCACACTTTTTATAAACAATACTCTTTTCAGAAAATATCATATTTTATGGATTTTCAAACTTCACAAAAATCATTTTCCATAACATTACTTATGAACTCACCAACATTTCGTATGTTGACCGTTTTCAAAATAACTTGTATTCTCAGGTAACAGGTAAACAGAAGAATATGTATCAAGTTATATCATGGTGTTTTGCTTAGATTAATGATCAAACGGTTTATGTTATGAAATTGTAATGTTAAAACAATGTATTGAATGTAAACAATATCGGTTGTAATATTTCAATGCATGGTGATGAATGATGTTATGATTCATGTATAATCATTGTGATGGTATTCAATTTAAGTCACAAGAGCCCTCAGACGTTTCCGTCGTCTGGTTCGGGGGTGTGACATTTAAAACCTGTATAAATCATTCATTCAACATTCATTTCAAATAAGCAAACAATATATATTCACATAACACGTATTTTATATAAAATACTTCATATCTATGTGTAAAATGAAAATGACTATACGCTCACCTAATAAGACAGTGATTGGACAGCACTTCGTTCTTTAAAACAACCTTTTTCGACGAAACAAGGATTTTTCTCAAAACTAGGGCTCTGCGCGAGCAGAGTTTTGACTCGAAAATTTTATTTTCTCGGGGACTTCGGGGCTTCGGGACTTGCTTCGGGTATTAGGGATGTTCCCTAGACTTTAGGGGTGTTAGGATAGCTTAGAAGAAAGTGGAGGGTGTAAAAGTAAAAAATTTGAGCGGAGTATCAGGTTACGATGGGCGTAATTGAAGAGTACGTTGGGCGTACTGTCTTGAGATGTTCTTTGCTGGGCGTACTCACGTACGCTGGGCGTAGGAGTGGATATCTTTGGACGTGTTCATCCATGTGTCTAGCATGCGAAGGGTGTGTCATGGCCTCTTTTGGACCGAGCAAATTGCGAGTACGCTGGGCGTACGAACCTCGTACGCTGGGTGTAGTGGCTACGTGCCTTCTGTTCGGTTTCCAGACTTCGGATGTGTCAAGGCTACTAACACGTAGCGAAGCTAGTACGAGTACGTTGGGCATACTCCTTCGAGAGTTGGCCAATTGACTTCTGGGGGTATTTTGGTAATTATTGGTATTTATTGAGTTCAGTCTTTTGGTATTATCAGTGGTAGAGTTCATGTCGGAGGTTGGAGCAGCGTGATCTTATCTTTCCAGTATGCAGTTGCGAGGTGAGTTATCCTCACTATATCAACAGGGTCTAAGGCACCAAGGTCGACCCTTTATCGGATGGAAATCCGGGTAGTTGTTTGTTATGTTATTGCTCTGTTATGTTCGCATCCTGGTAGTTAGGATGGTGTATGTTAGAGACCTGGTAGGGTCGGTATCCTGGTTTATAGGATGATGCTATGCTAGTGACCGGTTAGGTCGGAATCCTGGTAGGGATGTGCTATGTATATGATCTGCTAAGATCGGTTTGATTAGTTGTGAATTGATATATGATTATATGTTTATGTGCACGTGGTTGTTGGATTGGGGTTAGGTTGAGGCGGGTCCTGCTTTGTGCTGTAGGCCAACATACCCAGGGCGGATCGGTTATCCCGAAGGCCCAATGAGCGGTTCGGATAGACTGTAGGACCCAAGAGGGCGGACCAGACGTGCCGAGGCTCGGGGAGTGGACCAGGCCGACTGAAGGCCCGGTGCAGGCGGACCTGTCATACTGTAGACTCAGAGAGTGGATCAGGTGGATTGAAGGCCCAGTGCGGGCAGACCAATCACACTGTAGACTCGGTGTATATGGCTAGACTCGGAGGGTGGACCAGGTGGACTGTAGGCCCGGTGTGGCGGACCAGTCACACAGTAGACCCGAAGTGTATGGTTGTTCTGTTCTGTTATGTTGTGATATGTTATGTGTATGGTGTATGTGGTTGGTATTTTGGGGGTATCTCACTAAGCTTTCGGGCTTACAGTTGTGGTTTAAATGTTTCAGGTACTTCAGGAGACCGTGGCAAGGCAAAGGAGTGATCATACCGCTCCTCATGTTTATGTTTTATGATATGGTTCTAGGAATACTCTGATAATAAATATATTGAAAACCTTTTTGTAATAACTTAATGAAATTGGGTGGTTTTTGAAAAGTTTAAATTGGTTTGAATTTTTAGAGCGTTACAAGTTGGTATCAGAGCCTTGGTTTGAGTGAATTAGAGGAACATTCGTGTGAATCCAGTCTCAAATCAAGGAGAGTTTTCAAAAAGAGAATTTAAAATGGTTTTCAAAATGAGTAAAGGAGGATGCGGAGGTACGATCAGCCGGAGCCAGTAAGTAACCCCAAAATACCATACAAGTTATTTGTTTATGAGATATGATAGAACAACATGCTAGTACTAGGCTAGGGATCTTCAGGAATTGCATGACAGAGTTACCTGATTTATGATGCCTGCTAGCCTAGGGTTTCTTTATGTATGAGATTTCTGGTGTTCCTCTAGGAGTGAGGGTTGAGTGCTTGTTATGCATGTTCTTCACTAGGGTGTTGTGGTGATACTTGATACAAATATGGGTAGGTGTGGAAGGTAGTATGGGCCCGTACTACTGAAAGCACAGGACCCATACGCGTATCAAGGAAGTCACAACCCTTAGGACTGGGTTGGGAGTTGGTCCTCGGGTTAGTGAGTAGCATCTGATGTTTTGCAGTAATTTCAGTATGGTGGTTACGAGGCATGCTGGGAGCGGATCTGGGTCAGGATCGGGAGCAGGAGGGGGCGGTCAGGGTGGACCAGCACCACCCGAGGTTATCGGTCAGATGAGCACAGACGAGTTGGATGCTAGGATTCGTGAGATCCTGCATGATGAGGTTGCTGTTATGTTCCGGGCCGAGTTGTCAGAACTGTTCCGGTCGATCAAGACCGCCATGGTCGAGTATTTTGATGAGCGCTATGTAGCTCTTACAGAGACGGTTGCCGCCGCGGCTACAACGGCTGTTGCAGCAGCAGGGGGAGGAGCCGGTAGAGGTTTTCAGTATCGGGATTTCGATAATACAAAGCCCCTACCTTCGATGGAGTTCAGGACCCGATTGTTGCTATGAGATGGTTGTTAGACGTGGAGGGGTGTTTCTTCATGTGTTCATGCCTTGCTGATCAGAGACTGAGGTGTGCTCTGAACCTGTTGAGGCTCGGGGAGAAGGATTGGTGGAGATTGACCACGAGGTCATATTTGGATGCGCAACGGGCTGCGGTTTCTTGGGATCAATTTCGGGAGATGTTCAGCACTCGTTATGTCCCACGAGTTGAGAGAGAGAGGTTGGCTCAGGAGTTCCTAGAGCTGAAGCAGGATTCAAAGTCGGTGACGGAGATCACCAGGATGTTCACTGAGAGGGCGATGTTTTGCCCTGAGTTTGCTTCGGAGCAGGCTCAGATGTCCAGATACCTGAGTATGCTCAAGAGGACATCAGACAGTTTGTGTCTACGCAGAGGTGCGAGACCTTACTGGAGTTGCAGGAGTCCGCTCGGCGGCATGAGTTGGAGATTGAGTTGCAGTTGAGAGAACAGAGGCAGGCCCCGTTGCAGTCGCAGCCGGCGCCGAAACGGTCCAAGACCGTTGATTCCAGGTTGGGAGATCAGAGCAGCCGCACTTCTGGGAAGTACGGGAAGGGTCACACTGGAGTTTGTAGGTCCGGTGGTGCGTGCCGCAAGTGCGGGAGAGAGGGGCATTATATGAGGGATTGTCGTTAGTCAGCCCCAGTTGAGGATATGAGGATTTGTTATCAGTGTCATCAGGTTGGTCACATGAGGGCCAACTATCCACAACTTACTGCAGGGCCGGTGCAGGCTTCAGCACAAGCCACTTTGAGGATTACAGGTGGATGTCATAGTGGAGCAGAGCCCCCGAGGGCTCAGGGGCGTGCCTTTCAGCTTATGGTAGAGGAGGCCAGGGCAGAGCCGGATGCGGTTGCAGGTATGTTTTCATTTTGTTGTTGTCTGGTTATCTTGTTATTTTGTAGTGTTGTATTTTTTTCGCCGTTCTGCATTTCATGGGTTGGTTGAAAGTAATAGTAGTAAGGGGTTGTAAATGGTTAGCATCCAAGGGATTGATGGTCAGAATTTGGTTGTATGGTCTTGTTGCCGAGTTTAGCAATTGTGTTTTGGGAAGTGTTCAGCAGGGAGTCGAACTCCCTTGGAGTTTGAGATGTGCGATGTCGGAACGTGGTTTTGTGGAGGTTGCTCGTTTAGAACCAGTTCAAGTATAAGAGAATTTGTTGAGTAGGTGATACCAGTTGGGTGACCGGTGGTTGGTAGTCAGTGCTCTAAGTGGGGAGAATTGGAAAATTCTTAGGAGGATTGACAAGTATTTGAGGTTGTTTAATTGTTTAGGATTCAGCAGTGTTTCAGTCAGCCTAGAGTGTGGGCTGGTATGAGTAAGTGGCATATGAGTGGGCCGGATAATGACCAAGGTTGGGCCTAGGGATAGACCGGGATTCGAGTATAAGGAATGGAATTAGAGTTTGGAACCCCTAGAGGGCTAGAACAGTATGTATGGGAGAGATTCCCAGGAGGAATAGTTCGGAATGATATTTTGAGCGGTCCGGAGAGACTGAAGGCCGGTGGGCGTACCAGTCAGGCCGAAGGCTCGGAAAACGGTCCAGACAGGCTGAAGGCTCTGGAGGGCGGTCCAGACATGCTGAAGGTTCGGAGAGTGGTCCAGATTGGCTGAAGGCCTGGTAAGGCGGTCCAACCATGCTGAAGACTCTATATGGGTTGGTGGATCGGTTCGAGGAGAGTGAGAAAAGGCGTCACCATGGGATGATAATTGATATGGTCTGGCCCCAGGTATTGATCGTGTTAGTGGAAAGCGGTGCATGGACCCGGGAGCCCTTGCGAGCAGATTCAGAGTATATGGAAGTGCAAGGATAACAGTTACTCTACATGGATAATGTAGAGTGAAGTATAGCTCAGTGGCACGTGTAGGTGCAGTAAGGGTTGTTGAGTGGATTTCCTGAAAAGGAAATGCATATAGCTCCGGAAGGAGCGTGGGTACTCCAGCAGAGGAGGAAGTGGAGTAAGTGGATTATCGGTAGTACTTCAACTATTGGTAGTAAGTACTGGGATGGTACCAGTGGTATGGGAACACATCCGGGTTGGGTGTCTGTTGAGGTTGCGGAAGGATTTCCGGTAGTGTAGAACCAAAGGAGTTCAGAGGGGATGCAAGGATGGAGCCTTGGATTTTCTGTATGGATGTGATCAGGTGGTGATGTATGTTTGTTAATTTATCCTGGGGACGCTTGGGGTATCGTCAGTGTGTCGGGTTTTCCAGCCTGAGGATGTTAGAGCAGGTTTAGCATGTGTATGTGATTGCAGAGGAGAGCTCATGAGAGTTGCTCAGGAGCTGAAGGATGTGTCATCCTATCAGCGCGGAAAGAAAAGAGTTCGATTCGGATTGGAAGCGGGATGAGTCCCAGAAGTGAATTAGATAAAGATTATGCTAGTCAAGGAAAGGGATAGCAGTTTGGTACCGGGTCAGGACCCGATGGTCCAGGGTGATGTCTAGCTGTGTAAGGGTCAAGCGATCATTGTGATTTGGGGCGATGGAAGTATCATCGGGTGATCATTGGTTGATAAGTGTTGTTGTCAGGGAAAGAAGTCGGTGGCCGGCTTGAAGCAGTTGTCGTGACCCTATGAGAAAGAGTTGCACTATATAGGGGGTTGATAATAGTGTTTGGGGGAACCTGGGTCGTTTGAGACCAGGAGCTGTATTGTGGGAGTATTCATCTGGGATGTGTTACTGCCGGCTTCGAGGACGAAGCCTAATTTAAGTGGGGGAGAATTATAACATCCCAAAGTCAAAATCAAGAGTTCAGGGGGTAAAAATGAAAGTTGGAAGAAAGGAACTCGACGAGTAGGAGCTGCAACTCGTCGAGTCTAAGCGGGTGTCAGGCACATGTTAAGTGACGGGACTCGCCGAGTCAGAGGCTGGACTCGACGAGTTCGTGATGGAATGAGAGAACCCTAATTCCTGGGGTTTGCACCCTATATAAGGAACCTTAAGCCCTACCCCAGCCTCTTTAGCACCCCCTTTGATGTCCAGAAGCTTTCCCCATCGTCTTCAAACCCTAATTTGAGAGTGAGAGGGATTTAAGTGTTTTGTGGAGCTTGGAGAAGAAGGATACTTGAAGCAAGAGTTGGTGGGATCATAGAGGAGCAAAGTGGATCTGATTTCCTTGCTTGTTGGCATCATATTAAAGGTAAAAAGTTGTTGCCTTGGCTTGGTTGTGCTTAGTTTGTTCATGAATGAAGTTTTAGGGCCAAATTGTCATATATGGGTCTCTTTTCGAGTTTTGGGTTCAGATTTGTGGTTGCTACTACAGATCTAGACTGGTTTTGACTCATGAATCTGGAAAGTGATAGCTTTGGGGCTTGTTTGAGAGTGTCCTTGCCTTAAACCTTCATTTTAGCTTTTGCATGCACGTAAAGTTGGAAACTTTACATGTGAATTTGGACCTAGGATTCCAGATCTATGTATTGGAAGCTTTGGAATGGCCTGAAATCGGCTGGATGAAGATGTCACATCTGGACTCGGAGAGTCACATGGGTGCACTTAGCGAGTTGTATGAATATATGCATGGACTCGGCGAGTTGGAAGAACAACTTGGCAAGTCTGTTGAAGATTGCCTTGGTCTCGGCGAGTCTGTTCTTGGACTCGGTGAGTCTGGTCGTAAGGTCCTAACCTTTTTGGTTGAGCGGTGAATCGATGAGTCGAGGGACGACTCGGTGAGTTGAGCAGGAAGTGACTCAGAGTTGGTTGGACTCGGTGAGTCTTGGGGCGACTCGGTGAGTTGAGTCGTGGATTGGGAGTTTCTGAGTATAGGGACTCGACGAGTCAGCGGTTTGACTCGGTGAGTAGAGTCAGTCAGGAAGGTTGATTTTGACTGAGGACTTTGACTTTGACCAAGAGTTGGCCAGTTGACTTCCGGGGGTATTTTGGTAATTATTGGTATTTATTGAGTTTAGTCTTTTGGTATTATCAGTGGTGGAGTTCGTGTCGGAGGTTGGAGCAACGTGATCTTATCTTTTCAGTCAGCAGCTGCAAGGTGAGTTATCCTAACTATATTAACAGGGTCTAAGGCACCAAAGTCGGCCCTTTATCGGATGGAAATCCGGGTAGTTGTTTGTTATGTTCGCATCCTGGTAGTTAGGATGGTGTATGTTAGAGACCTGGTAGGGTCGGTATCCTGGTTTATAGGATGATGCTATGCTAGTGACCGGTTAGGTCGGAATCCTGGTAGGGATGTGCTATGTATATGATCTGCTAAGATCGGTTTGATTAGTTGTGAATTGATATATGATTATATGTTTATGTGCACGTGGTTGTTGGATTGGGGTTGGTTTGAGGCGGGTCCTGCTTTGTGCTGTAGGCCAACATACCCAGGGCGGATCGGTTATCCCGAAGGCCCAATGAGTGGTTCGGATAGACTGTAGGCCCCAAGATGGCGGACCAGACGTGCCGAGGCTCGGGGAGTGGACCAGGCCGACTGAAGGCCCGGTGCGGGCGGACCAGTCATACTGTAGACTCAGAGAGTGGACCAGGTGGATTGAAGGCCCAGTGCGGGCGGACCAATCACACTGTAGACTCGGTGTATATGGCTAGACTCAGAGGGTGGACCAGGTGGACTGTAGGCCCGGTGTGGCGGACCAGTCACACAGTAGACCCGAAGTGTATGGCTGTTCTGTTCTATTATGTTGTGATATGTTATGTGTATGGTATATGTGGTTGGTATTTTGGGGGTATCTCACTAAACTTTCGGGCTTACAGTTGTGGTTTAAATGTTTCAGGTACTTCAGGAGACCGTGGCAAGGCAAATGAGTGATCGTACCGCTCCTCATGTTTATGTTTTATGATATGGTTCTGGGAATACTCTGATAATAAATGTATTGAAAACCTTTTTGTAATAACTTAATGAAATTGGGTGGTTTTTGAAAAGTTTAAATTGGTTGGAATTTTTAGAGCGTTACACCAACTCAACTGCCTTTAAGCATCATGCGATTAACTTGTCATAATCCCATAATTACCCTTAAAGTCAACCCTGGTTAAAGTCAAGGTCAACAACCAAGGTCAATTGTCCATGTTAACCTTAACTCGTCGAGTGCATCTAGTGACTCGTCGAGTTCCTCTCCAGTTGGTCATCGAGTTGGCGAGTCACCTGTGTAACTCACCGAGTCCCCTATGAAACTCATGGGACCGCAAACTCATTCCAACCGGAAACTCCTGACCCGTAAACTCATGACAACCGAAAACTCCTAGCAACCGAAAACGAGTAAACCATACTCGACTCCTCGAGTCAGCCAAGGAACTCGATGAGTTCCTTTAGTCTTATTCAAGTTCGGCCCTTTCCGTGGGATCTAGGGTCCCAAACTCCAAATCCAAGCTCTCCTAATGCAGATATCACGTAAAGTTGCAAACTTTACGTGCATGCAAGGTCCTTCAAGGCTATAACTTCAAAACTAGGCTTCTTACAAGGTTTTTGTGCATGGGAAGAGACCAAACTGCATAAAGGAAGCAACTTTATGGTATTTGGGACCTAAAGAGGTCCAGATCTGGAACCATATCCTTATGATAAGTCCAGATCCAAGTTTGACTCCATTTTGCACCAAGAATGGCCATTTACTTCCAAGAAGGAGATCTAAGTAACTAGAGATCAAGATCAAGACTTTATACCTTAGGATGCTGGCAAAAATGATGTAGATGATGGATCTACTGTTCCTCTCCAATCTCCTTCTTCTTCAAGCTCTAAAGTTCTTCACAATCACTTCAAGGTTGCTCACAATGTATATTTCTCTCATTTAAGAGGGGTTTACGGCCGAAAACTCTCTTCTATGGGTAATAAGGTGCTAATGGAGGCCACAAGGGCAGGTTATGTTCTTTATATATGGTGCAAACCCTTAAAATATATGGTTTCTCTTTACAACTCCTACTCGTCGAGTCGGCCTACCGACTCGTCGAGTAGGTCTCGATCCCGCATCAAACCATAAGGCTCCTACTCGACGAGTTGACCTCCCAACTCGCCGAGTCCATGCACAAAACCTTAAACTTAAATAAATAATTTAAGTAATGCTTGGAAGAGGCGTTACACATACATAATCATTTTCATCTGTAAAGTCTCCCAACCCACCTCTCAGTGAACGATGTGGAAGACAATAGTAGACAATGATTCTTCCATCCTTTACCAGGTTCTTTACATAAAAAATAAATTATGTGAAGCTCATGCTTCTGAAATCAACATTAGTGACAATCACTTTTACAAGATTGAAATACAGAATGAGTTTGGGGACAAAAGAACTTGTATGATCAACTTGATTGTCAAGTGCTCCTGGTTCGATGTTGAAGCCATTATCGTCGTTTGTGGTACCGGTTGTGGAATGGACGAACGAACAAACCCTAGATATTTCCAATTTGGGTGAAATAGTGAAAAGGGAAGGCCACGTATTATCCTCGTATATATTTATTCCTAAAAAAACACCAGCGAACCTGACGGTTACCTACAATACCCGATAACATGATATTTTTTGTATTAAAGAAAAACAATAATTTATTTTATTTTATTTTTTGTATGTTTTTAAAACTTTGTAACATTTTTACTTCATTTCCTATTATTTTTTAAAGGTATATTGATTATATGATTTCACTATATCTCAAAAGTATACACGGTATACGAGACAGGATTTTCAGTTGCTTCTGAAAAGATGAACTCTCCTCCCTGATTCTTCTCTACGAATTCTCCTCAAAAAGCCCACAGTCTCTTCTTTTTCTTTTCTAAATCACGAAATCAACCAATTCTTGCGCACATCTTGCTCGATCGCACCATTCTGAAAGAAATTTTCTGTGTAAAAACCATAAAATCGCCAGTCGTGGGCTGATCTTCACTCTCGAATTTTGCACATCCAAGTTTATACATTATTCGGTTCTTGCATATTCGTCTAAGGTATGTGATTGTTAATGCTTCCTTACGTTTTTATGCTTAAAACATTTACTGGATTCGTGGTAGGTTAGTTGGGAATTGGGATGAAGCTGAAAAGTGAAAATGATATTTTTAGGGCTTGGTTGAGTTTGGTTCCCGCCACGAACTTTCTTGATTTTTTTTGAATAATTAAAACCCGTCAGCAATACGTGGAATATAATTTGGAAGTGGTCCATGTAACAAAGTTGATTTTACAACCACAATACTGAATACCCAACTAGTATTATACCTTTTTTTTTCCTAGCAAAAATTTTCTGTTTCGATTATTCTGATACAAAAGGCTAACCTTTTTTTTAATGCTAAATTGCAATCCGTAGTTTCCTTTTTGAAAGTTTTAAAGTACTTATCATTTGTAATAGAGGTAGAAAGATACTTATCATTTATAATTTATAACATGTATAAGAACATGTTTATCATTTTTAGTATAAATAGCCACATAATGCTCATTTTCTTTTACAGAAATAGCAATGTACTGATCCTTTTTAACAATGATAGCAACATAATCATTCACAACCACGTGTTTTTTTATTTCTCTTAAAAAACTTGAAAATACAATGTGAAGGTGAACTGTGTATTCCTATGAAGTTCTTTATTTGTTGGAGTGAAGGTTGAATTCAAAGATTGCTATTTCGTCCTGAGTCACAACAGAAAAAAAAAAAAAAGTATAAAGCTATTTCAGCAAGAGTCACAAAGGATTAAAAACCAAAAAATGGTACATTCTTATTTCATCATCTATATCTAACACATTCTTCAGTAAACCTGGATCAAATCTGGAAGGAAACATAGAAATCAAGTGCAATAATACCCTTGATTATTGAACTATATTTTTTTGGTGTATTTGCATCAGATTTGATCAAATCAACCGAGGCCACGTCACGTGGTTATCAAAAGGAGATTGACGACTAAAACGCTAAAAGATGACAGATGAGGAAAAACAAATAAAAACAGAGCAACATGCTCACGTTAAAAAACAGCAACCGGAATGGATACCTGGGTATACACTTTCCCAACATCCGGAAGAGATCCGACAAGCATTATTCATGAGAAAAAACCCGTCTGTTTCTATTGAGAAAAAAGTGAAAATGGAAGATTTCGAAGACTACGATGTCATGGATCCGATTTACAGAATGGGGTGGGGTGGTGTCCTAGAGTTTGAGTCAGATATCTGCTACAAGCAACCCGTAATAGATTGGATATCAACCCTTCAACGCCATGGTGATGGAGCATCCTTAGCCTTAACTGGTATAGTTAGTGGAAAACAATACACACTTACCCACGACAAAATCAGGCAAATATTCGGTGTTGACACGGGTATTAGAGGAGAACCGGGTCGGGCTTACGAATATCCAGATGAGAGTTATCTGGAGCCCTCGAATCTTGAAACTCAAGATTGGATTGATCGATTGCAAGAGTTGTTCTTTCTTCCTCCTGACACAATCAAATATACGTCATCGGGGAAAGCGGATCTAAAGCCACAAGCGAAGGTTTTGTGGGGAGTAGGTGTTTGGAATATTTTTCCTAGAGAGGCCGGGTATGAAAGTAAAATTCGGGTTCGTGATATTTCAATTTTATATGGGCTTATTTCAGGGAGAGTGGCTATATCGTATGCGCACTTGGTGATGTTGAATTTATGGGCTACTTATGAGAGCGCATATAGGTCTAGTATCCCTCATGGATATCTCTTGTCTAGATTTTTACACAATGAAGGTGCTATTGATATGGATATGGATATGGAAGCCCATAGGATAAATATAGAACTTCGGACCTTAACACAGCAGGATATCCCTAATCTCGTGTTTTCACTAGAACCCCCCTTCCATATCAAAGATTGGCAAAACCGAACATTTGTGGCAGATTTTGAACCTGAAGAGAGACAGATAGTGGAGAGAGAAAAAGCCGAGAGAGTTGGAAGAAGAGATGGAGTGCAAGAACAAGAACAAGAAATTCTAAACCTCAAAAAGTCAGACCACTTAGTTGAAAATGTGTGTGTTGGTGGATTTTGGAACTTGTTTTGAACAATTCCATATTATCAGACTATAAATAACGTTATGCATTTTATGTGATTTGTATCCAGGAATTGCCAATAAAGGCTTCGTCTTCTGAATCCAAACCAAGTACAACTTGTGTTCGAGGCTACAAGGTGAAGAACAGCTTAGCGCCAATTCTTGAAGCCGTTTTTATGAAGCATGGTGACATAGCAGCTGAATGTATATTCAAAAAAGCTTCCGTGAGGGCATTTTTCCTAGGGATTGTTTGTGAAGTTGTCATGCAGCTTCAAACAAATGATGATAGGACTATAATTTCGAAGATGGAGGAAATGGAAACCGATGTCTCAGAGGTAGAGGCAGCTAACATTCATGTCTCGTGGCTTCGATCTCACTTGGAAGCCAGGAAAACGTCAAGTTTGATGATGGAAACGAAAGCAAAAATGAGTTCGCTTAAAAAAGCTGCAAAAATGGAAGTGAGAGAGATACGTACAGAGTTCATGGCTGCAAAAGAACGGCTTAAACAGGCTAAAAGGATTGTAAAAGTACTCGATCTTGTACACAAGAAGCTAAAAACCAATATCCACGAGGGTCACACCCCTAGTTTGTTATAGGTTAATCATATGGGGTGTGGATAATAGAAGATTCACCAGTGTCACCGGGGGATTCTAAAGGCACCATACCTAAAACCACTAATGTATAAGTCAATACCACCTTGAATATGTGAAACAAAAAACTATTAAAATAATTATGGTTTAATGAATGTGGTATCATTATGCGTCCACTTTTTAAAACTCTTTTCACTTTGTCTTATTTAAAATATTTTTTTTATATTAATGTTTAAAATAATATAATTTCAATTATTAACTATTATCCATATATTTTATTTTTTTATTTATATAAACTATTATAACATTTCAATTATTTTTTTTTATATTTAAAAAAAATATATATTTGTTATAATCTATCATATTTGTTGTTTTTTATTTACGTTTGATTAGTCTCGTATTAATATTTTTTTTGTCTATATTTTCTATATTTGATTAGTCCCGTATTAATATTATTTGTCTTTATTTTTTATTATTGATTAAGCTCACATTAATATCTGATTATTCTATAGATGATAGGTGGTCATTTTGACCATACCTAATTGATTAATTTATAGAGTAAATTACACGAATCGTCCCTTGTGCACATGCTAAAATAAATGTTCGGTCTTTATTTTCAAAAATTAACTCGGATCGTCCCTTATATCGTAAAAAAGTACACGTTTCATCCCTAATTTTATTAATCGTACCTAAAAAGACAATTTTACCCTTATCTATTTCTTTTTTGATTTATTTAAATTTGTTTATATTAATAACAATTATAAAAATAAAATAAAATAGGCCCAATACCACAACCCTTACACCCCGTTCCCGAGTTTAACTTAACGAGAGAAATGAAAGGAAATTGGTGGAAATGAGAAAAAAATAAAAGAAATTGGTATTCCCGAGTTTCATTAAAGGAGGGAAGTGGAGGGAAATGGGATGATCACTTTCCCTCGTAACTTTCCTTCCGATTTGGGAGGATTTGGAAAGAAAAAACAAAATTATTCATTTTCCTTTCACTTCTCTCCAACTCGGGAACACAAAAGAAAATTTTGTTTTCCTTTCCTTTCTCTTCTTTTCTCTCATGACTTTATTTTTCTTTTCTCTTATTTTCTTTTGTTAAACTCGGGAACGAGGTGTGAACGACTCTAACCCTACCCACAACATTCATCAGTTCTTTTTCATTTTCAAGCTGCCGATGCTACACAAAGAGGGAAAGAGAGACGAAGAACGATGTAGAAAAGAACATCTCCTCTGTCGCCACCTGTGTACTTCACTCGACCACCATCGTCGGAGCTACTGAGATAGAAAAGAACATCACCATCGTTGCCACCTGTGCACCATCGTCTTTGTAATCATCATTTGCACACTTGGAGTTGGAGCCGCCAGTGCAAATATCGTTCTGATCTACACCTCCGTCGGACCTGCACATCATCGTCTCAAATCTATTAACTTCATTTTGTCACAACTAGGAATTCTGATGCTCTGTAAACACTTAACAAGGATAACATTGTAACAAAAACTTGAAAGCATGTATGGTGCTTATTCAATGACAACAAAATTTCATCAAACACTTCTTACAGACATCCAAATAGTCAACAAAAGGCTGGAAACACTAAAAATCTCAGTTTAAGTCCATTCTGGACTAGGATTTCCTTATTTGGCCTAATGGACCAATAAGCTTTCAATTTGACTATTTTGGGCTTAGATCTCTTAAATGGGCCCTAATTGGACCTATTTGCATGAAACTTAACATTTTGGGCTTAGATCTCTTTAATGGGCCTTATTGGGCCATAACAAATCTAATTAGCCCTAATGGGCCATAAAACTCATCCCTTGATGTATATTTGGCCGTGAATTACTCTAAAAGGCCCAACGGACCGAAAAAACATTAATTTGGGCTCCATATTATGGACTCTAGCACAAAAGGCCCAAGCCTTTCTTTCCCTTCTCTCTCTCGGCCCAACTACAAAAAAAGGGAAGAAGAGTTGACTTTTAATGGTGCCACCTCATAATTGTACATAGGGTATCCATGCATCCTTCTCATGTTCCCATGCATGTCAACTTACCTCACTCTCTCATCTCTCCCCTCTTCTTGTTTTGGCCGAGACATACACACACACCACCATTTTTCATTTACCATCTCTTGTTAAATACATGTATAATTAGTTTTTATTATGCACACATTAATATTAACAATAAATTATTATGAAAATTATTTATAAATAATTATGTGGTGTATATAATTCTTTCCGGTCCGCCCTCTTTCCTTAGTTCTACCATTGCTAGGGTCTACAATTTTTATTGTGTTTGTGTTCCCTTATGTTAATTTGTGTTCCCCCTTTCATTTGTGTTTGTGTTAATTTATATTCATTTGTGTTTATTTATGTTCATTTCCGTTCTTTTATCAACTAAATGAACAGACATAACAAACATGAACACACTAAGTTTTTTAATGAACAAACACGAAAATAAAAAAAATGTTAAAGTATTTTTGTTCGTTTGTTTATTGTTTAAAGTTAAACCATCGAAGATGAACAAACCTCTTCATTTTTGTTAGTTTTGTTTACAACCATTTTGATATCGTTAATATTAATAAATAAAATTGAAATTTTATATGAAATTTCATATAATAAAATTGAGATATTATACAAAATAAAGATACTTTCATAATTATTCAAAATAAATTTGATTATGTAAATATACAAAATAAAATTGAGATATTGAGCATGTGCGACAAAAGTAACTGCAAGCCGGTAGCTGATACAACTAATTTTTTTTCCAACATTTATAAAAGGAGGTCCAACAATGATAAAACAAAAATGTTTTGTATTTTTTTGGTTTGATCGTAAATATAGTCATATATTATTTTATTATAAATATGCTTATATATAAAAAGATTAAAAACTTTTTAATAAGTTATTTTGTATACTTATTTAATACTCATCTTGCCTAGTTATGTAGCCATGAAAAATACTATATTATGATTGTTTATACTAAAAAGATGAAAAAATAAAACATAAAATTCTAAGAAAAAGAAAACTTAAATAGTATATCATATTGTGTTTGATTATATATATATATATATATATATATATATATATATATATATATATATATATATATATATATATATATATATATATATATATATATATATATAAAATAAGTGTTCCAAAAATTATTAGGTAATTTAAGAAAATTGGAACATTATATATTATCAATAACTAAAGTAAGAAGAAACGTTGGAATTTCCAAATAAATAAATAAATAAAGAGGGAGTTACTGGGTAATGAATACATGTTTCAATTTGGGTCTAAAGGGGCAATGAGTAGACGTCATTTCATTTCATTTGGAGTTTAAAGTAAGCTAAAAATGGTTTTGATTTTTGTAAAATGGTTTTGACTTGGATAATTCGGGTGCCATTAACAACACCCAGTGTCACCCTTATGTTGTCAGGTTGCATGAGACCCTTTTTGTTTAGAAAAAATTGTTAAGTTTGTATTTAGGCTTCTCAGAATACTTGGATTAATTTAGCCTGTTTTTACATGCTCCTTTTAATCATGAGTCTATCATGTGCTTCCTAGAAAGCTCAGATTCTGAACTTCCATTTTGTACTACTTGATTATTGTTCATAGATTTTCTTGGGCTTGTTGATTTTCTTTTGGTGATGCTTATTATCACTCAAATGTTTGTGTAAGTATTTGATGTTCGTATCCACTTCACATTTTTGCTTGTGAAAACTTGAAAAATATTGAAATTCCAAGTAAAGATAATGTTTGAATGATCGTCAAAATAATTTACATTTATTATAATTACTATGGTTGATAAGTCACATTTTAATGCTTAATTTTTTTTACCTAAGAAAGAGATTTAATTATAGATTTACAAAATTAAAATGAATGTTTAAGAAGGGACAATGAACTATGAGGTAACAAAATTTTTATTTTTTTTTCATAATTAGTCACTTTCTTTTTTGTGTACATGATTTACAAGTAAGTTTATTTGTTATGTTCAAAAGTACCTTTATGATTTGCAATAACCAATTATAATATTTTTCAACACAAAAAAATAAATAAATCATTAGTTAATGGTGCTGACAAAAGTGACTAAAAAGATATACCTTCTTGACCCACATTGTTCACCTCTGTTATATTTTTATAGTATTCATAATTATCCTCAAATATTGATGGTTTACCATCATTAACTACAAGGATACCTTCTTGACCCACAATACTAAATGTACCAATATTGTATGTAGGTTCAACATTGATAACATTTTTACATTTATGATGGTTAACATATTCAAAAGGATTGGTATGACAAACCAACAAGTAGGAATGTAGGATATTTCCAACGGATCGATTTCCATGAGATCCTCTATCACCTAAATAATGTGTACCGAGATCGACAACATACAACATTACAATATGTGGATACATATAATGAACAATAAAAAAAAAATACTCTTTTACCCCGTCATCGTCATTTATATAAACAACAATGCCAATAAACGAATATTTGTAGGATACTTTGATATGATTATTCACTACAAGTAATTTTCTAGACATCAAACTAATCAATCCAATATAGTTTATACACATGTAAATTCAAAGTGCGATTATTGTTAACATTCATTGGCATATACTCTCAAACTTCATTAATATTCTCCCACAATCTTCAGATACAAAAATACAATATAATACTATCGTTTTGTGCCATGATTGGTTCCAAGATATATGAAGATAAAGATGTTAGAATAGTAGATTAAAAGAAGAAATCCGTTAACATGAAATACTATTACTGTATTTTAGAATGATCTTCATTCAAAAAAATTACAACCACGTGAGTTTAATATGTATCACAAACCATTTACATAAATAAATGAATAATGTGAATTTAGCAACAACATTTTTTTTTCTAAAAAGAACCCAACAGAAGTATTTTTATTAAAAAGAACAAACAATATCTAAACTTACAAACGATAACATTAAATAAAAATACATCAAATTCTTTAACAAGAATAGATGAAAGATATTATGTCGCGATCCAATATATTTATATAGTTGATAGAGGGAGTTGGTAGTCTAGGAGCAAGTTGAACCACATGGATGATTGCAAAACAATATGGGCAATTAGGATATGTATAGTCGTATAGGTAACGCAACATCCAACATCTATTTTTACAACAACAATTTTTTTCCAACACCTTTTAATAACCCTATTAGGATTAGGCCTTGTAGACGACTCTTTGATACGTGCAGAAGATTGATTGGGTCCGCTTAGCGTAGTGAAATTATCACTCAAATAAGGTGTATGTAGACAAAAGGTAGAGTGTTTACTCATAACTATGTTAATAGATTTTTGGCTGTTTGAAATGTAGCAAACACTTTTTAGCATATTGACTTTTAAAAAAAACCAACAAGTTAATAAGTAAATTTGATAAACACTCGGATCTTTTTTATAGGAAAAATAAAATTTAGATTCAATCTAAAGAAACAAAATATATAAAGTCTTTTACTTTTTAACTTATTAGTTTTAAGCATATGCCAACACCTTTATAAAGAAAATGGTTTTTGTTATAAAGCTCGGTTATAAACGTCACTTGCATTGTGAGGATTCAAATTTTGTTAGGAATTAGAATCATATATTGACGAAAGTTTGCATATGAATCAAAGTTGTGGGTCGATTTGAGGTCCCCAAGTTAGAGAATATCAGGGGATTTCTCGGTTTTCATGCTCTTTGAGTGGACTGCTGAAGTCGATTCCTAAAATGGCGTCCAGAATGTCTGGTTTTTCAGGCATTCAGCCCGAGAATGTGCTAATGGACGTGGTACAGAGGCTATTACCTCTGCCCTCTTCATGTCCCGAGCTTCTTGATGTTCTTGCAGTAAGGGGTTTTCCCGCCATATAGTTTTCTTTTTTATTTTGTAATTAATGATGTTAGGAATCTTGAATTTGATGTTTTTTGTATAGATTGCAATTTGTTTTCTGCGTAGGTTCTTATGCATTTTCATTGTTCAAGCTACTTGAGACATGTTTAATAAATAAATTAGGGTTTTCCTCGAAATTTTAAAAATTATCCAGTAGGCTACACACATTACAATCCTACTCATATTTCATTGCTACTTCTTCATAGCACATGGATCAAAATTTATCCTTGGTGAACCAAATGCCATCGGAATCAATGAAGTATGCAATGCATCCAATAGCTGAGGCACTGATTGCTAAAGATCTAGTGAAACATCATGATATGGATGTGAACATCTCAGTTGTATCTTGTATCTGTGAGATTTTGAGAATTATGGCACCAGATCCCCCTTACAATGACAATCAACTGAAGGTTCGAGACATCTGAATGAGTTGTGGGAACTTTCTATAGAACTCTCAAGTAACTGTTGTCTTTACTCTTTACTGTGTGTTGTTATGCAGGATTTTTTTGAACTGACAACAATGACATTTGAGAAACTATCTTCTTCATCTGGTGGATGCTATACTAGGATGACTAAAGTTCTCAAAATATTTAGGAAAGCCAAATTTCCATTGTTGATGTTGGACCTGAAGATAGACAAACTAGTAGTTCAACTATTCATACAATTTCTGACAGTTGCTGAGTAAGTTATAAGCTTGCAACATTTCAATGGTTTCTTAGAAGTGAACTTTTGATTTACTTCTTTTGTTATAAACCAACAACTGAATTTCTTCTTTGTTCTTATGCTTGTTAAGCTTCAATCCCCCTGTTGTTGTACTTGAGATGGAGATGATTATGAGCATGATCATGAAGGAAGGTGATGCACCCATGGCCGAGCTTGTAGAACTCCTAGTTATGAGTGTGAGAAATTCTAATCAGGTGAGGTTAACCATAATACCATATTAGGTTCACTAATTACATCATATCATATGCTAAAGTTTTTGTTGTTTGTTTCTCTTGCAGATTGATTTGCCTGTTTGTTGGCAACTTGGGGAAAAAGTTGTTAAGAACTGTGTTGCTCAACTCAAATCACATGTCCCGGATTTCATACGCAAAATGGGGATTCCTCTTCAAGATTATTCTAAAATGGTTGCTCAAATTTGCAATGGCATCCACTTTGAAGATGAAAAGAAAACCCTCTTAATTTCCAATGATCCAATAATGTCATCCAAGTCAAAAACAGGGGTGAAGGGAAAACGTAAGAGGAAGTGCACTTCTTCAAAGAAAAAGGTAATGTCGCCTGCTTCTGGAAACTATTCTAATTCTTCAAAAACAAACACGAATCACTCTTCAAGAACATACATTGGAAGGTGGTTGAAAACGTGTGTGTTCTTTGTGGGATTTTGTACATTTTGGAAAGGGCTTTTGACACAAAAGCCCTTAAGTTTGTCAAAAAAAAAAAAAAAAAAAAAAAACGGTTTTACCGTAAGTCCGTTTTTATGTTGATTAATGTCTGAATTTTACATTTTTTTCCCTACTTTTGCC
Organism: Lactuca sativa; assembly: GCF_002870075.4. Lineage (NCBI taxonomy): Eukaryota > Viridiplantae > Streptophyta > Magnoliopsida > Asterales > Asteraceae > Lactuca > Lactuca sativa. Next base: position 38,962,059 of record NC_056623.2, read on the forward strand.
CTTGCTACCTGTGATAATCACAGGTTTCCAGGCTACCATGAAATAAAGTTCGCAAGAAAACCCTTAAGTTTCCAAATCTTTTACGTTTTCACCCTAAGTATGTTTTCTTCATATTATATGTATTCATGCAGGAAAAAAAACTTTTTTATACATGAAAAAGTATTTAATTAATCATTGTATTTAGATTTTTAAATGATATTGCTTTATATATGGGTTATTTTTTTGCCTTTTTATGTGGCGTAAAACATAAAAATATGTTTTTATAAGTATAAATACGTATTTTTATGTATTTAGATGTATACACACATTTTTTAGAAGTATAAATATGTATTTTAACATTTTCAGAAATTTTAATATGTATCTATACTTCTAAATACATATTTATGCTTCTACAAAACGTGTTTATACTTCTAAAAAATCATTTATACTTCTAAAAATGTGAAAATACATTTTTACACTGCTTAAATATAATTATACATCTACAAATGTAAAAATAGATATTTATACTTCTAAAAGACATATTAATATTTCTAATATATATATATATATATATATATATATATATATATATATATATATATATATATATATACTTCTAAAAGCATATTTATATGTTTCAAACCATATAAATAGGCAAAAAAAAAACAATATCGTATATAAATACATATCATTTAAAAAGAATGTAAATATAATGTTTAATTAAACATTTTTTTCTGCATGAGTACACGTAAATTATGAAAAAAAAAATACTTAGGATAAAAACGTAAAAAAATTATAAGCTTATGGGTTTTCCTGAGAATTTTATTTCAAGATAATCTAGAAACCTATTATCACAAGTAAAAAGGGCAAAAAATCAAAAATAGAAGAAAACTTGTAAAGTCCAAGCATTAACGAACATACAAAAACATATTTAAAACCCTATTTTTTTTACAAACTTAGGGGATTTTCCGATTTTGTATCAAAAGCACATTTGGAAACATAACTAAGGTTGTGTTTGTTTTTTGGCAAAAAGTTATGTCTATGGGTGGAAAGACATTTGAGGAAAAATGTTGTTTGTTTTTCGGAAGACAAAATATATAAAAAAGTGACAAAAATTAGCTTTTGATTTTGGAAGACGTGTTCTAAGTTGTAACCATATGCAATTGTATCCAGGCATCGCCATTAGAGGTTTCGTCTTCTGAATCTTGCATAATTTGTGTCAAAGGCTACAAGGTGAAGAGCAACATTGCACCGATTCTTGAATCCATTTTCATGAAACACGGTGACATAGCAGCTGAATGTTTATTCAAAACAGCTTCCGTAAGGGAATCTTTCCTAGAAGTTATTTGTGAAATTGTCACACAACTTCAAAACAATGATGAAAAAACCATAATTTCCAAGATGGAAGAAATAGAGCGCCAGGTGTCAGAGGCAGAGGCAGCCAACATTCATGTCTCGTGGCTTCGATCTTACTTGGAAGCCTTTCGCAGAAGGAATGAATCCATGGAAATAAAAGCAAAAACATGGATGCTTAAAAAAGCTGCTGAAATGGAGGTGAGAGAGAGACGTGCAGAGCTCATGGCTGCACAACAACGGTTTGAAAAGTGCATGAAAGTACTCGATCTTGTAGAAAAGAATCTTAATCACAATATCTTGGATTCTAAAACCGAATTATAGCATGCTATGATGTTTAGATGATAGAATATCCACAAGGCTCGCATCCTTATTTTGTGAAACTAAGGTCGGACTCGGACTCTTTTTGTTAGGGTTAAGTTTTGTGTATATAGGCTTCTGAAAATACCTGGATTTGTTTAGCTTGCTCTAAACCTCCATTTTGAAATACTTGGGTCTTGTTTATAGAAATTGAGGCTTTCTTAATTTTCTTTATGCGATGCTAATTAGTAATTACAATTACATGCTGCTCCTGTTGGTTCATTTGACGGTTATTCTATAATGATAGAAAATTATATACATGTGATGGGTTTGGTGTAAGGGTGAATAAGTTGACGATTCTTTTACCAAACCCGGTGAATTCCAGATTTTAAAGCTATTTGATCATCTATCTTAATATGGGTTACAAAAATGGATTTGCCTTCTCCAGATTGTAACAATACAACAGGATTCTCGAAAATTAATCTTCATTTGTATCATTACGCAGTTCGAGCGTATGGCTGCTAGACCACCACTTATATTCACATATTCAAGGAGGGGTAAGATAAACCAATTCTTACTTATTCACGAAGGGGCGAGAAAGGATTTAAACCATGAGTAAGCAATTGCGGGCAGTAAGAGTAAATAAGTAAATTAACTATTTTAGTTACGTCTTTAATTCAATTATGTCTTTATATTGTAAGAGATCAGTTAGGAGGGACATCTTATCAGTTGTTTTAGAGATTACTCTCTTGGGAGATCATGGCTTTATGTCATATGTATGTAAAATTGATCATTAGATCATCTATTTCCTGTGTTAGATCGATAATTCCCCGAATTTGTCTTTTCCTTTCTTGTGTGATTGATATTTAAGAGTGAGAATCTAGCAATGTGGTATAGAGTAAATGGCTCATGGACCCATCAATACCCAGAGAATTGAAGAAGTAGAAGTGAATTAGGAAGGGGTGAAGAAGAACACCATTGAAGAACTGCAACAACTTTGCAGTCAATTCTCAACACTGACAAAAAAAAATAGAAGAGGAATACGAAAAATTGAGGAGGTCGTTTGAGAATAGAGGGAAATCACCGATAAGAGATGAAACTGGTTATCACAGTGGTGACGACCATCTACCCTTCAGAAAAATGGTCAAGGAGGATCCAATTAGCATTTTCGTAAACTTGATATGCCCTTATTTGTGGGAACCAACCCTGATGGTTGGATCCTTAGAGCAGAAAAGTATTTCCAATTCTATGGATTACGAGAAGAAGAAAAAATCGAAGGGTTCATTGGTCAAGGTTCAGTGGAAGCATCAGAAGGGTTCCGAATGGACTTGGGACCCGAGCAAGAGATGCGAGAGCACTATCCTGAGTTATTCGCGACAGCTGACTTCGAGGACGAAGTCTGATTCAAGTGGGGGAGAATTATAACGTCTTTATCCATGTATTTTTCATTTTCTACCCTAAAATATGAAATGTATATATATATATATATATATATATATATATATATATATATATATATATATATATATATATATATATATATATTCATACTTTGATGGGTTTTTGAATGAATGGTGATTTTGATAGACTTAAACCAAAAAATTTACTTAGTATTTTTGGGATGCTATAATAAATCAGTAAAATATATAAAAAAATAAATTTGGGTATATATGATATTAAAAAATATTAAGAAGGGCCAATACGATATTTAAAGTTTAGGTCGGACAAATACGATATTTACATGTTGAGCAAGGGCATATACGAAATTTTGTCTTTCTTTTAAAGCACCAAACGAAAATATTTCTTATAAGTACCAAACAACAATATTTAGCTTACAAGTATCAATGGCGTGTTCGACACAGAATGTTTACGAGCGTTTGAGAGCTTCTACCTTCTAGCATTTGACAAAATACTTCATTTTGAACAAGTCGTTACCATCTAGAAGCCACTCACTACCCCTACAAGCTACCCGTTGCCAACTATTTTTTGTTGAGCATGCCCCAAACCTCTATACTAAAAACACCAAACGACAATATTATAAAAATATAATTTAATAAGAAGATGTTGAACAATTTCATCGTCCGAGATATCTACATTGTTGACAGTATGAGTGGGTAGCCATATAACGATGAACCGCAAATATGATTTACATAACAATGTGGAGGACAAGTGAGAATTGTGTAGGTTACATGACATTCATTTTTGAAACATCGAAAAAAAAAGGAAAATGACATTGTAGCACAATCAACTATTGTCATTTACCTTATTTGGTCACTAAAGTTTTTTTTTTTTTTTTTTTTTTTTTTTTTTTTTTTTTTTTTTTTTTTTTTTTTGCATAATAAGTCATTAAACTTACAACTTACATGTCTATTAGGTCATTTTCATTAATTTTTAACAGATCACCCATTAACCTTTATTCTAAATTATAGGAATGGTCCCTATGATTTCAATTTCTTACGTGGTTTGTCCCTCACCACCACACCACCACCGTTCACCTACGTAAGAAAAGAACAAGAATTTGATATTGTCGAATTACAAAGACAAATGAAAATCAAAACTTAATGTGAATCAAACGAAAGGGAAATTATTGTTGTTGAAACAAGCTGGGATTCTTCAAACGTAAGGGCAATTGTTGTTATTCAAGAAGTTCGCCTTTGAGTTTGACTTCTTGTTCTTCAAGCTTTTGACTAATTTTCATAATCGTTCAAGTTCGTTTGCATTGTTCGCCATTTCAATTTCGTACACACACTCTTTCTCGGATGTCGGAAACGGAATAGCAATCATGCCAGATAACATATCTTTGATTTCAAGTAACATGATCTTCAAAATCTGGAGTGTTTGATTGTGCATTGATTAAATTGCAAATTAATTTAACCTTATCTGTTTTCTCTTCATCTTTACTAAAAAGCATAGAAACAATCATCAAATATAGAGTAAAATTGGATATGGATTTAAGAATAGCTTCTGCAATAACACATACAATAATATGTTTTTTGCCTTCTTCTTTTTTATTCTATCAAGAAGTAGATTCATCGTTTCCTAAGCTCCAATTTCACCGTTAGAAGCATTGAACAACATCACTTCCCATACAAAGTTGTAGAAATTAGAAAGAATCTCCTCTTTTTAATAAAAAGAATCGAAAAAAACTCCGTAAGTTATCGAATTACCTGTTGATGGAGGACGTTTAACGTTGACCTGCTTAACTGTATAAGCTGTAACTGAAGCAACAACATTGGACCCTAATATGAAAATCATGTAGGTATCGTGGATATGAAATTACAAGATTGTCACTCATCTATTATACATACATTTTGTGAAAATCTAATTTCAATCAACATCCCACGGCTCCATGGTCAACGATTCAAAACATCTATGAAGCTTAGATGAAACACAGTAGAAGAGTTGTTCTTTATAATCTTTTTAAATGATGGATTAGCAAATTTTGGGTGTCATTATTGAACTAGAAACGTAGAAGTATTGAAGTGAACGGTGATGGTGATGGTTTGGGACCAACCACTGATACATGTGTGGAAGTGACAAATTCTAAAAATGATAATGGTTACAATGTGGATTTAGGAGGAGACCACGGAATGCATGCTACCTTTAATGTGGGAGATATTTCACCTTATCTTGATGATGATGGTGTAACATCCTGAAATAGCGAGAGTAGGGTTGAAGGGCCAAAAGTGTTATTTGGGAAAGAGTGACTCGACGAGTCCATGGCTGGACTCGGCGAGTAGAGTCGCGACTTGGCCGCGTGTTAAGTAGCCGACTCGGCGAGTCGATGAGATGGACTCGGCGAGTAGGCGCTGGGGTGGAGAAAACCCTTATTCTCGGGGTTGAGCCCTATATAAGGAACATTATGTTCCTTCCCCAGCCTCTTTATTTCCCTCTTGAGTTCCAGAAACCCTAAATCGCAGAGGAGCTCCATTGTTGAATGGATTGAAGCTTGGAGAAGTAATCATTGAAGGAATTTTGTGGGAATTGAAGGCTTGGGGCAAGGGGCTTTGCTTGGAATTAACTTCATTGCAGTTGGGGGCGTCCATTGAAGGTAATATCTCGTTCTTGGTCTGATTGTATGTTGTTTGTTCATTTTGGGGTTTGTGGGATCTTGCCTTTGGATGTAATTGGAAGTCTAGAGGGTAGATCTGAGGTTGCTACCTCAGATCTGGAGTAGAGAAGAATCAGAGAGCATGAAAGTCCCTGTGTTGGATTGTTTAGTGAAGCTTGCAAGTCCCAAACCCTAGTTATGAGTGAATATGGCCTAGATCTTTATGGATTCACGTAAAGTTTTCCACTTTACGTGATGGATGAGTTGTAGGAGGTTGGATCTAGGTTTTGGATCAATTGCATGGTCTGGGATGCTTCTGAATGGATTCAGATCGGTGGTACTCGGCGAGTCACATGGGTGAACTCGACGAGTTGCTTGAAGATGAGCTGGGACTCAACGAGTTGGAAGAACAACTCGGCGAGTCGGATGAAGATGGCTTGGAACTCGGCGAGTTGTATGAACAACTCGGCGAGTAGGTTGAAGATAGCCATAGACTCGGCGAGTCTGTACTTAGACTCGGCGAGTCTTGTCGAAGAGTCCCGATATTCTCTGGTTGAGTCGAGAATCGGTGAGTCAAGGGATGACTCGGTGAGTTGAGGGCTAGTGGACTCAGAGTTGTTGAACTCGGCGAGTCTCGGAGTGACTCGGCGAGTTAGATCGCGGATTGAGGGAAGTTCTGAGTATGGGGACTCGGTGAGTCATCGGGTTGAATCGACGAGTAGGGTCAGTCAGGGGTTGACTTTGACCTTGTCTTTGACCAAGGGTTGACCAGTGGTTCCAGGGGTATTTTGGTAATTGTTGATTATTGTTTGAGTTCAGTGCATTGGTGGCTGTCCAGAGGTGGAGATCGTATCAGTGATCGGAGCAACTTGAGCTATCTGTTCAGTCGGCAGTTTCGAGGTGAGTTATCCTCACTATATCGCTAGGTTTTATGGCACCAAGGCCAACCTTTTATCGGATGAAAATTCGGGTGGTTGTCAGTTGTTATGATATGGGCCGGAAGGCGTTATATGTTGCAGGCCGGAAGGCATTACATGTTGTGGGCCGGAAGGCATTGCTATGTGGACCGGAAGGTCATGGCCTGGAAAGGCGTATGTGTGCATTTAGTATGTTGACTGATTCGTAGGATGATGTTATGCTAGTGACCGGCTAGGCCGGTATCTTGAATAGAGTAATGCTATGTTATGTGGTCTGTTGATCGATTGCTGACTGTGAACTGTTATATGATTATGTGTTATGCGTATGATTGCTAGACCTGGGGTGTGACCCGGTATGCAGGGTCGTTCTATGTTCTGTTATGATATGTATGCTTTTATGCTGTGGGCCGGAAGGCAATATGTTATGGGCCGGAAGGCATTGCGTTATGGGCCGGAAGGCGATATGTTTTGGACCGGAAGGTCGTGGCCTGGAAAGGCATATATGTGGTTGGTATTTTGGGGGTATCTCACTAAGCTTTCGGGCTTACAGTTGTGGTTTTATGTTTCAGGTTCTCAGGAGTCTGTGGCAAGGCAAAGGCGTGATCGTACCGTTCCTCGCGTTGGTGTTTTATGATATGAACCTGGGAAAATACTCTGTTAAATAATGTATTGAAAACCTTTTTGTAACAACGTTATTAAAATGGGTGGTTTTTGAAAAGTTTTAATTGTTTTGAAATTTTGGTCGTTACAAGTTGGTATCAGAGCCTTGGTTTGAGTGAATTGGGGGAAACATTCGTGTGACTCCAGTCTCAAATCGAGGAGGATTTTAAAAAGAGAAAATTAAAATGGTTTTCAAATTAAGTAAAGGGAGGACGCGGAGGTACGATCAGCCGGAGCCAGTAAGTAACCCCAAGATACCATACATGATATTTGTTTTATTGAGCTTGATAGAACAGCATGCTAGAGTTAGGCTAGGGATCTTCAGGAATTCATGTTAATGTTGCCTGATTTGTGATGCCTGTAGCCTAGGGTCCCTTATGGGAGATTCTCAGTGTTCCTCTAGTGGTGAGGGTTGATAGTCGTTATGCATGTTCTCTAGGGTATTGTGGTAGTACTTCATACAAATATGGGTAGGTGTGGAAGGTAGTATGGGCCCGTACTACTGAAAGCACAGGACCCATATGCGTATCAGGGAAACCATAATCTCTAGGGTTGGGTTGCGAGAGTTGGATCCCAGGTTTGTGGGATGAGTCTGAGTTTTGGTTTGGTGTTTTCCAGTATGGAGATTTCGAGGCATGATGAGAGTGGATCCGGATCAGGATCGGGAGCTGGAGAGGGAGTTCCGGGTGGATCGGTGCCGTCTGAGGTTATCGATCAGATGAGCACGAGCGAGTTGGATGCGAGGATTCGCAAGATCCTGCATGATGAGGTTGCTGCATTGTTCCGGGCTGAGTTGCCGGAACTGTTTGGGTCGATTAAGACCGCCATGGTTGAGTATTTTGATGAGCGCTATGCGGCTCTCGCAGAGACGGCTGCCGCGGCGGCTACAGCGGCTGTAGCAGCGGCAAGGGAAGGAGCTAGTCGGGGTTTTCAGTATCGGGACTTCTATTATGCGAAGCCTCCCACATTCGATGGAGTTCAGGACCCGATTGTTGCTATGAGATGGTTATCAGACGTGGAGGGGTGTTTTTCCACGTGTTTATGCCCTGCTGATCAGAGGGTGAGGTGTGCTCTGAACCTGTTGAGGCTCGGGGCGAAGGGTTGGTGGAGATTGACCACGGGGTCATATTCAGATGCGCAGAGGGCTGCGGTTTCATGGGATCAGTTCCGAGAGATGTTCATCACCCGCTTTGTTCCGCATGATGAGAGGGAGAAATTGGCTCAAGAGTTCCTTGAGCTGAAGCAGGATTCAGAGTCGGTGACTGAGATCACCAGGATGTTCGCTGAGAGGGCGATGTTTTGCCCTGAGTTCGCTTCGGAGCAGGCTCAGATGTCCCGATATCTGAGTATGCTCAAGGGGGATATCAGACAGTTCGTGTCTGCGCAGAGGTGCGAGACCTTGTTGGAGTTGCAGGAGGCCGCCAGGCGGCGTGAGTTAGAGGTTGAGTTGCAGTTTCGTGAGCTGAGGCAGGCTCCGAGCAGTCGCAGCCGGCGCCGAAACAGTCCAGGACCGTTGATGTTAGAGTGAGGGATTGGAGTGGCCACACTTGTGGGAAGTGTGGGAGGGGTCACACCGGAGCTTGTTGGTCCGGTGGTGCATGCCGCAAGTGCGGAAAGGAGGGGCACTATGCGCGGGATTGTCGGCAGTCAGTGTCGATTCGGGATTTGAGGATTTGTTGTCATTGTCGTCAGGTTGGACATTTGAGGGTCAACTGTCCACAGCTTTCTGCGGGACCGATGCAGGCTCCCGCACCGGTCACTTTGAGGATTTCAGGTGGAGGTCAGGGTGGGGCGGAGCCCCTAGGGGCTCAGGGTCGCGCTTATCAGCCTGCGGCAGAGGAGGTCAGAGCAGTGCCGGATGCAGCTGCGGGTATGTTCCTTTCTTAGTGTCTTGTTATCTTGCGATTATTGTGGGTATTGTTGTGCTGGTATCTTTGTATGGATTTCGATGCGGTATTCGTTGTTTCGCGGGTTTGGCATGGTTATAGTTTGGTGTTTTGGTGCTGGTATCCTTGTGCGGTTTTCGATGCGGTATTCATCCTTTTGCAGGTCGTGGGTTTGGTTATGGGTTATTGTTTGGGAATTTCGTTGGTTATCATTCGTGAGGGTTGATAGTGGAGATGCGGCACTGGGTTGAATGTCGGGTAGTATCTGCAGTCGTGGAGTGGATAATTGAAAGACCGGATTCTTTTGAGCGAATTGATCAGGGAGGAGATGTGTTTTGCTGAGGGTTGCTTATGCTTGTGGGAAGCAGTCAGTGTGTAAGTGTTCTCTTTGTGCGGGGTTGTTCTGGAAGGTCGTTAATGGTGATCGGTGGTTGTTAGTCAGTGCTTTAAGTGGGGGAGAATTGGAGAATTCTCCGGGAGATCGATGAGTATGTGAGGGTGCTTAGCTGTTGGGATTCAGCAGTGTTCTGTCAGCTCAGAGTATAGGCTGACAAGAGCGAGTGTCGGGTATGAGGGGCGGGATACAGACCTAGGGCATTTGATTGTGGAGGCCTGGGAGCAGGCCGGGATCAAGTTTGAGTAGGTAACCGGGGTTAGGTGATCAAAGTATTTGTATGCTTGTTGTACGTGATGGGTTGTACTGCATTAATCCCACGGGATTTATGTTGTGCATGTTTCTAGAGTTGGAACCGGAAGGTTCCCAGAGTTAGAACCTGAGGGTTCACAGAGTTTGGGTGTACGGACCCACAGAGATATAGCCTCGAGTGGCTAGTGTGTGTTATGAGAGTCGGTCCAGTCATGCTGGAGACTCTGATGGTATTGTTGGATCAGTTTGAGATTGCGGATTGTGTATGTTGCAGTGTGATTACATTGGAAGGTCTGGCCCCGGGTTAGTGATCTTGTTTAGTTGAGGTAGTGATTTTGTTGAGTGGAGAGAGTGCATGGGCTTGAGAGCCCCTGCAATGAGAGCCAGAGTATGTGAATAGCGGGTACGCAAAAAGGGTGGTGTCGCTTTGGGCGAGCACCGTAGCACAGGTTGGGGTGGCATTATGGCCAAGGGGGTTCCTTGGAAAAGGAAAAGAGAAAGGTGTGTAACTCCGAAGGGGAGTGCAAGTTCACGAAAGTGAAAGCTGCAGAGCAGAGTTATGGTTAGAGTATTTCGAGTATGGTTTTGAGCATTGTGTTCGCGGCAGTGAAGTAGGAACTCATCCGGTTTGGGATGTCTGTTGAGGCTCAGAAGGGATGCAGGGAGAGAGAGAATCTTGAATTCTCAGTGTGATTCTGATCAGGTTATAGGGTGGATATTAGTGGTTCATCCTGGGAGATGTTTGAGGATAGTATCAGTATATTAGATTTCCCAACCTGAAGGTGTTAGAGCTGGTTCAGCTTGTGTGTGCGGTTGCAAGAGGAGAACTCGTGAGAGTTGCTCTGAGATAGAGAATGAGTTTTTCCGTCGTCACGGAATGGATAAAGTGGGATTCGGATCGGGGATCCGATGGTTCATGGTTTTCTAGCCTTTATGAGTCAAGTGATGGTTGTGATTTGGAGCAGTGTTGCATTATGGGTAATTCTCAGGGGTAAGTGAAGTTATTAGAGGGTGAATCCGGTGCCCTATTTGAGACGGTGGTCAGGACACCGTGAGGGAAGGAAAGTGTGTTCGAGTTCGTTTGGGTATGCCTTGTGGGACCTGGTTTGGTTGAGGTCAGGTGGCGCGTTGCGGGAGTACCTTGGAGTTGAGCTGCTATAGGCTTCGAGGGCGAAGCCTAATATAAGTGGGGGAGAATTGTAACATCCCGAAATAGCGAGAGTAGGGTTGAAGGGCCAAAAGTGTTATTTGGGAAAGAGTGACTCGGCGAGTCCATGGCTGGACTCGGCGAGTAGAGTCGCGACTTGGCCACGTGTTAAGTAGCCAACTCGGCGAGTCGATGAGATGGACTCGGCGAGTAGGCGCTGGGTGGAGAAAACCCTAATTCTCGGGGTTGAGCCCTATATAAGGAACATTATGTTCCTTCCCCAGCCTCTTTATTTCCCTCTTGAGTTCCAGAAACCCTAAATCGCAGAGGAGCTCCATTGTTGAGTGGATTGAAGCTTGGAGAAGTAATCATTGAAGGAATTTTGTGGGAATTGAAGGCTTGGGGCAAGGGGCTTTGCTTGGAATCAACTTCATTGCAGTTGGGGGCGTCCATTGAAGGTAATATCTCGTTCTTGGTCTGATTGTATGTTGTTTCTTCATTTTGGGGTTTGTGGGATCTTGCCTTTGGATGTAATTGGAAGTCTAGAGGGTAGATCTGAGGTTGCTACCTCAGATCTGGAGTAGAGAAGAATCAGAGAGCATGAAAGTCCCTGTGTTGGATTGTTTAGTGAAGCTTGCAAGTCCCAAACCCTAGTTATGAGTGAATATGGCCTAGATCTCTATGGATTCACGTAAAGTTTGCCACTTTACGTGATGGATGAGTTGTAGGAGGTTGGATCTAGGTTTTGGATCAATTGCATGGTCTGGGATGCTTCTGAATGGATTCAGATCGGTGGTACTCGGCGAGTCACATGGGTGAACTCGATGAGTTGCTTGAAGATGAGCTGGGACTCGACGAGTTGGAAGAACAACTCGGCGATTCGGATGAAGATGGCTTGGAACTCGGTGAGTTGTATGAACAACTCGGCGAGTAGGTTGAAGATAGCCATAGACTCGGCGAGTCTTGTCGAAGAGTCCCGATATTCTCTGGTTGAGTCGAGAATCGGTGAGTCAAGGGATGACTCGGTGAGTTGAGGGCTAGTGGACTCAGAGTTGTTGAACTCGGCGAGTCTCGGGGTGACTCGGCGAGTTAGATCGCGGATTGAGGGAAGTTCTGAGTATGGGGACTCGACGAGTAGGGTCAGTCAGGGGTTGACTTTGACCTTGTCTTTGACCAAGGGTTGACTAGTGGTTCCAGGGGTATTTTGGTAATTGTTGATTATTGTTTGAGTTCAGTGCATTGGTGGCTGTCCAGAGGTGGAGATCGTATCAGTGATCGGAGCAGCTTGAGCTATCTGTTCAGTCGGCAGTTTCGAGGTGAGTTATCCTCACTATATCGCTAGGGTTTATGGCACCAAGGCCAACCTTTTATCGGATGAAAATCCGGGTGGTTGTCAGTTGTTATGATATGGGCCGGAAGGCGTTATATGTTGCAGGCCGGAAGGCATTACATGTTGTGGGCCGGAAGGCATTGCTATGTGGACCGGAAGGTCATGGCCTGGAAAGGCGTATGTGTGCATTTAGTATGTTGACTGATTCGTAGGATGATGTTATGCTAGTGACCGGCTAGGCCGGTATCTTGAATAGAGTAATGCTATGTTATGTGGTCTGTTGATCGATTGCTGACTGTGAACTGTTATATGATTATGTGTTATGCGTATGATTGCTAGACCTGGGGTGTGACCCGGTATGCAGGGTCGTTCTATGTTCTGTTATGATATGTATGCTTTTATGCTGTGGGCTGGAAGGCAATATGTTATGGGCCGGAAGGCATTGCGTTATGGGCCGGAAGGCGATATGTTTTGGACCGGAAGGTCGTGGCCTGGAAAGGCATATATGTGGTTGGTATTTTGGGGGTATCTCACTAAGCTTTCGGGCTTACAGTTGTGGTTTTATGTTTCAGGTTCTCAGGAGTCTGTGGCAAGGCAAAGTCGTGATCGTACCGTTCCTCGCGTTGGTGTTTTATGATATGAACCTGGGAAAATACTCTGTTAAATAATGTATTGAAAACCTTTTTGTAACAACGTTATTAAAATGGGTGGTTTTTGAAAAGTTTAATTGTTTTGAAATTTTGGTCGTTACAGATGGCCTTGATGAATTGAGGTCAATTCCTTTCAAATGGGGAGGGGATAATCCATGCATGGATCATGAAAGCCCAAAAGGTGATGGATTATTGATTACTAGTGGGCTAGAAGGTGGTTTGAGCTCTATGGTTGGGTTGTACATGGTAACCCACAAATTGAATTAGGGTTGCATGATGAAGGCTAGGGCAACACTTTTAAGACTTCATAAGTGCTAAAAAAATGTTACTCTTTGCTTCATAAAGCCTCCTAGCCGTTTTTGACACTCTTTGGTGGATTAGGGTTACACTTTAATGCCTCTTATGGCTCCTTAATGGAGCATGGACGTTTTTTTCATACTCAAGTGCCTTGGACGTTTTTTGGGTTATTTCAAGAGTTTCCTTAATTTTCATTTAGTAGTTTTAATGAGTAGTTGGTTGGTTGGCTTGTTACCACCAACTTTGTAATAAAGGCTTCATATAAAGCCAAGTGCATGCATGGAAAAGTGATAGACGAATTTTTATGAAAAAAACCTTTATTCACTTAGAATTATTGTTATAATTCACAAATTATCTTGTTGGGACGTGTTCTTGACTTGATACGAACTCAATCCAATAGGTCTTGGATTGTTTTCACTGGTATACAACTTAATATGCCTTGAGTTGTTACTAATCTATCCATTTCTTTCCATTCACATATCATTTGTGGTTGGGGAAAATATCATATTAGCCTAACAAACTTGTCACGTTTGTTTTAAAAGGTCACTATTGTTATTTTTTTGCACAATAGGTCATTAAACTTACAAAAACAATGCCAATTAAACCATTATTGAAAATCTGAACCAGTCATCCGATAACAATGCTTATGTGGCAATAAATATAAAGCCACTTAGGAAGTTAGCAAAGAAGAAAGTCAGCCAAATTTGTGTTTTGTTATGGGAGAATTTCATATATACCCCTCTTAAACTTCAAAATATCATCTTTGTCCACCTTAATTTCTCAATATCATATTTATCCTTCATAAACCTTCAAAATATCATATTTGCCCAAATCCTTTTTTATAATGTTTTTAATATTTTATAATCATTTTTTATACTTTAGAACTATTATAATAATTATAAAATTTAACCATATTATCCTGACGTCTATGATAATGGAATGTGAACTTCTAAATTGTTGGAATGTCGACCTCTTGACAGACAAAAAGATTCATCTTCAACCCTTTCTATGAAATGTATATTTTGATTGTTTAGTTTTTGTTGTTGTTGATTGTTATTATGTTTTAGATTGAGGATATTTTAGATATTACCATTGATATTTTGATGTTTAAAAAATACATATACGATATTTTGATATTTAAGAAGGGCATATATGATATTTTGATGTTTAAAAATGACATATATGATATTTTGAAATTTTATGAAGGGTAAGTATGATATTTAGAAATTAAGTTGGGTAAATATGATATTTTGGTGTTTAAGAAAGGCATATATGAAATTCTCCCTTTTGTTATTGTCTCCAACTTCATCTGTTCTGTTCTTTACCGATGAAGACCATAAACAGTAATTGTTCAAAGACACAACTCCCAATCGCTAAAATGTTCACTTTGAAAACACATTCAAGATGCCAAGAACAAACCCGAAATCATATATCTAGGTTTTACCGAAGACGATGAATTTCTATTTAGCCTTTTTTAAAACTGAACCTGATCATCAATCATCATTAAAATCAACAATTAACATCAAGAACGAAGAGAGATTGCAAAAACGATTTCAAAGCCCCAATGCGCAAAAACAAGAAGCGAATCATCAGTTGAATCGACTAACTAAGAATCAAAACCAGAAACTGTGAACACAAATCAAAATATTTGAAGAAACGATTACAATACCAGAAAAAATAATCAATTATAGAACCTAAAATCAGTTTTCCAGGGTTCGGATTTGGAGATAAGAGCTTGGACGCTGATAGAGGTTGTTATTTGCCATCTTAGACTCGGTTTGTAACCTTCCTTGATGATTGACAACACGATCTTGAATGTGGTCTTGGTATCAGAACTCTCTTGGCTGACATCCTCCATTTTTAATGTCACATGGAGCATTGGTGCAGTAATACATACTTAATTGATATTCTTCTAGGGTGAATCCGTTTTCCTTGTCTTCGTTTTTCCCTCCATTAATTGTGATGGATCTCGATTCAATTTGGTGGGTGAATAGAGGTGGAGAGCGTTAGTTTTTGGGGTTTAAGGTTACCGAGAAGACGACCAATGTTCAACAACAATTTCCACATAAGCCCAAGTCGTAGCCCTGGCCCTTGCTTTTTTCCTAGATTAAAACTTGTTATAATGGGTTAAGTGACTTTTTTAACAGGTCAAACAAAAGTTCATTTCCTTAATGTACAAAAAAAAAAAAGTTAGATAACCTTTTAAAACAAACACGATAAATTTGATGGATTAATATGACATTTGCCCTTTGTGGTTGCTATTCTCTCTTAATTTACCTAAACAATACCCTACTCACCAAATCAAGCCCACACACGTATCAACCACAAAATAAATTGAAATCATAAGGACCATTAGTGTAATTTAGAATAAATGATTAACAAGTCATCTGTTAAATATTAACGAAAGTGACTTAATAGACAAGTAAATTATAAATTT
Source organism: Lactuca sativa (assembly GCF_002870075.4). Taxonomy (NCBI): domain Eukaryota; kingdom Viridiplantae; phylum Streptophyta; class Magnoliopsida; order Asterales; family Asteraceae; genus Lactuca; species Lactuca sativa. The sequence goes on from NC_056623.2 coordinate 38,977,712, forward strand.
AATGACTTATTGTGCAAAAAAAATATTTTAATGACCAAATCAAATAGATTATAATAGTCGGTTATGGTATAGTATATTTTTCTAAAAGTAATAAATAAATAAATAAATTTAAAAAAAAAAATCAAACACCTTCTTATCGCCCTCTTAGACCTTGGAAGATTCAAAGCAAGAAACTTTTTTTTTTTTGGTGTTTTCCTTTGTAAACATTGTCGCATCAAAATACTAAAGTTGTTTTTCATTAGTTAGTATGATATGCTAAATTACTTTATATATTATTATGAAAAAAAATAACACACGTTAAAATAATCCGAAATTCTTTTATAGAAATAGATGTATATAATTAATTAATATAGGTATAATTACAATTTTTTATTGCTTAAAAATCTGCAAAAAATTTAGGAATACTTTTGTAAACCTTAACAATAATCCTAATCAGCACTCCAGGTGTTACGGAATGACCACGTGGAGCAATTTTATTTGCTCAAAAACTACAACCAACGTGGCACCGCCGTTGAAGAAACAATCCAACTACAAACAAGAGATGATATGATACAAGAAACTCTCAATCGGATCGCTGGGACACGCACACACTCACTCGCTCTTTCTCTAGCTCTCGCTCTCTCGCTGTTGTTTATAGTCTGTGTATAAGCCACCGGAGGTCGGATCTCCCGCCGGAGGCTCCGACCTGAGAAAATATCCAGCCGTGGCTCCTCCGTCAGGGCAACAGCAACAGAGCAACAACAGCAACGTCACTCGAAGAAGAACCGCTTCTTCTAATTCGTCTCCGACACGTCCTTCGGCTCCTACTCGGATCATTTACAGAGAAACCCTTGGCACTTCTTCATTCTCTGAATCGGATCTAGACCTACCGTTTTGGCAACGGACCTGGTTTATTGGACTTTTACTGGTGATGGCGCTGTCTTTCTTTGGTCTTGCTGTATTTCTCTTCCTAACCCTAGACTCGGATTACACATCAACTCCTGTCTACGCTGCCACTTCCGAAGGCGTTGAGGTAATTCATTGATTATACGATTTTTTATTACGAATTTATTTCATGAGATTGTTGGAGCTAATTGATTTATTTGGAGACTCTAATTGGCTTGATTAAAATCTAATCTCGATTACTAGTTTCAACTTCGAAATTGGTTTGAATTGTGTAATATTCCAAGCGAAATTTGATGAAGGTTTCCAGTCGTTCTGACAAATAAGACGCATAAAAGAATGCTGGTGTAAGTCATTTGTTGTGCCGGTTTTTCTTTTTAATCCGGACACCGAGAAGATTTTATCGCTTGTATATGTGGTAAATCTGTGGATGAACTCCTTTCTATCTTGGAAGAGAAATATCATGACCACTTCTTAAGGTCAAATAGACTACATAACTTCGTTAAATTCTTTGTGAAGTTAAAACTAATATCACCATTAAGTTTGTAATAAATTCCAGGAATTTTAGATTTGAAATGTAAGAATACTGAATGTGTTAGGACATCTTGTTCTTTTCTTGGGAAGGAAGCTAGGAAGGTTCGATTTTCTTGCACTTTTAACTAGGGAATAAGAAATTTTATAGTATTTTTTTAGTAATATGAACTTGTTGTATCTGGAACTAGAAAAACAAGTACTTTACATATGTGTATGTTGATACTATTTCAATGAACCAGCAAAATGAGACTGTGTAGCATTTCTATATCAATGTTTATATATCACCTGATATTGCATAAAAGACTGATCTGAATTCTGAGGTATACACTTTTGTTGATTTTTCTTTTGTCAATGATGATTTATTGAAACTGTATATATGGCAGATTACATATGGATCAGTACTGAAGTTGATGCATGAAAAGACAAGATTCCGACTTCATTCACATGATGTGCCATATGGATCAGGCAGTGGGCAGCAATCCGTTACAGGTTTTCCTAATGTAGATGATGCCAATAGCTACTGGGTATGTTAATGGTGTTCATAATTATAACTTTATATCCATTTCACATGGTTAAAAAATTGACATAATTAAATTTTATGAACCAGATTGTTCGGGCTTCACCTGAGACATCAGCAAAACAGGGAGACAGTATAAAAAGTGGAACCATTATTCGAATGCAACACATGAAAACCAGAAGATGGCTCCATAGTCACTTGCATGCTTCACCAATTTCAGGCAATTTAGAGGTTTGTCATTTAAATTTTAATTACTTGAGAAAATGGTTAAGTCATAAGTGGCTAAGTGTAAGTTTTGTGTAGGTGAGTTGTTTTGGGGATGATGGTAATTCAGACACAGGAGATTATTGGAGGTGAGAGAACTACCTACCATTCTAGTGTTCTACCAATATCATATAATAAGTTTATGAGTTGAAGTGTTGTATGATTAATTGTGATTATCTATTATGGGGTTAGGATTGAAATTGAGGGGAGTGGAAAAACTTGGAGACAGGATCAACGAATAAGGCTTCGCCATGTGGACACGGGTGGATATCTACACAGCCATAATAAGAAATACAGCCGCATTGCTGGTGGTCAACAAGAGGTAGTATATGTTTAATATATATATATATATATATATATATATATATATATATATATATATATATATATATATATATAGTCTTGTTCTGATTAAGTCCATTCATTAAGTTAAAAAGAATGAGCTCCTGAAGTGGTGTTATGTGTTTTTTCTTTTTATTTAGGTTTGTGGTGTGAGGGAGAAAAGGGCTGATAATGTTTGGTTGGCAGTGGAGGGGGTGTATCTGCCAGTTTCTGGAAGCAAATGAATTATTAAATCACGATTAAATGTTAGCTTGTAGCTCTATCTAGAACTTGCTGTTTTTTTTTTATTAAGTCATTTTGGTAGATGGTATGTACAAGTGAATTGGAACACTTGAAGCGAGTCATATACATATAGGATGTTACAATTAGGATATGGATGTGTAACAACTTTTGGGGGTTATGAGGTATCTGTTGTTCCACTCTACCCCACGTTTTTACCCTCTTTTTATTTCATTGCAATAAAATGCTATGAGTTTACCCTATGTGTGTCTACTGATAGGTTTAAGAACAGAGCCTAACAAAAAGTAGGTGTGAACATGGTATGGTATGGTATGGTACTATGGTACCAAGTCTTGTCATATTAATTAATATTTGGTACATAGTTTTAGCTACCAGTACCATGTAAAGTATATTAAGGTCATTTTTTTGCAAAATTAGTTGGATGTTGTAATTTGATTTGTTATATGAGTGTATGATAAAAATAGATGAATATTTTTAAAATGTATAAAATTATATAAGAAGACAATTGTTTAAAATAAATAAATATATAAATTTATTTTTAAAGGCAATTTTAGAAATTGATTAAAAAAAACCTAACAGCTTGTTTTTAAATGCTTTTTCTTATTTAAACTAAAAGCTAAAAATTAATACTTTCACATGAACTTTTTTGTTAAAAGTTTAAAGCTAGAATTTCATAAACTCATTGTCAAACAAACCTTTTGTATCAAAAGTAATAAAAATTGTGATATACCATGATATCAAAAAATTAAATGATTATTAGTCATGACTACTCAAATGATACTATAGTACCAACAAGCATGTTAGTTATTTAACATATTGACTATCTGTTTTTTTTTTGGCTAAGTTGGTAACATAGTGGGTTTTATTTGGTACAAATTTGAAAGCCCAATCTAAAAATGTATATTTCTAAAAATTTATTGTAATATCTTTTTTTTAATATAATAATAAATAATAAACATTTTCGATAGTTTATATTTGAATTGTGACTGTCCTAATGAGAAATTGAAACTCCAAATCATATCATATTATGGAAAATAGAATTATATAACAAAGAGAACTTGGTAGAAACACTTGTAAAGGAAATCACATTACACTCCATTTACGTGTAAAATGGTATATAATAATTAAATGGAGAGGGGAATTTAGAATGCATCGCAACATTATATGTTTGTAAGCATCCTAACTAGAATCCTACAAGAATTCAAAAAATTCTAAAAATGGTGAATCGCACCATCTGAACAGTTTATGTGGGAGGTCAATCGCAGAACATTAGCAATATTTCAGTCGTGTCAGGATTTAAACATTGAATCTCCTGAGTGAAATTTCATGCATCAACTACCAAACTCTCATTGTGGGGACAATTCTAAAAATGATAAATCGCACCATGAATTCTAAAAATCCTAAACACCAACTAAATTGAAAGATTAATAAATCCTAATTACTTGAAAACCAAGCAACCAAATAACTCCCATGAAGGAGACTACGGCTCACCTTGAGACAAATTCCATCATCAATAGAAAAAACCTCCAAAAACGGAAAACAAATCTTATGCCATAGCCACTGAGGAATAGATTGAATGCCAACCAAGCTTACAAGCATGGTTTAAACATGGATACTGCAACTGGCTTTATCATCATGTTAGCATTTCTCCATGGCATTTGTTTTGACACGAACACGACCCACTTAAATCTGAGTGAACATAATCGAAAATTCGAAATGTTTCTGGTGGTATGAACCTGCAAAGTGTTAAATTTCATATTGCTTTCCAAGAATATAGCGCTCGTAGAATTTTAGTTTCCTTTTTCTATAACCAAAGGATTTAAAAATTGTAGGTTTAAAATGGGGAGAGGTGATCGAAATTGTAGGTCTAGCGGAACCTGTAATTGTAATGCCTAAGACATAGTAGATGCCATTAGATTTTCTCATAATAACTTCTATCACAATTAAGAGATCTACTGTGATCTTTAACACATATCCTGCAGACCAAAATACTTGTAACCCTTGTTGTGGAAGACAACTTAAAGTGATCGGATTTCTCTTCTTCTTGGGATTGAAACAAACATCGGTTGTGTTCTAATAGTCCCGTTGTACATCTTTGAATTGAAAAAAAAAGGTCCCAAAATCAGAACTTGTTCTAGTTCGGGCACAATTGCTTTGTATAACTATTATGCAGCTCATGGTTTAAAAAATGTTTTATTAAGCTACACCCAACTCTCAAACAGAAATTGTATGAAATATGCTTAACAAGAAATATCGTTTGAATTTTGAACAATGGCCAAACACAACAAAAAAAAAACTCAATAATTAATATCTAATGAACTTCAACAAGAGTTTTTACTCCAACAATCTAATCATATCCCTAAGGTTCTCCTCATACCAAAACTCAAAAACCGAAAAAACAACAAGAGTATTTTCATCAACTGCCAAATAATTAGTGAGATTTCATGTACTCTTGAACAATGTGAAGCCCTTCACTTTCCTCTCCGTAATCCTGCAAATTTTATACATAAAATTAAATAAATAAAGAAATACCACATAAACAAAACCACTTTTGACAAAAAAAAAAAAATACTTACCTTCACAACAAGGCAAGAGCAACCCACAACCTTTCTAGCTTTGCCTTCTGAGTCAATCTTGCACAACTTTAATCCAAAAAAGTATGATGTTAGAAATTATAGAAAAACAAGTCAATGAAAGTAAACTGCTATTTCTAATCAATTAAGATGAAAAAAGAGACTTACACCAGCCCATTCACCAAGAGTCTTTGCACTAGGAACAGTGATCAAGCTGACATTATGGTCAGCACAAAGTGCTTTGACCAACTTTTGATAGTCTGGCTGGTTACAGTCCTCAGCCAATACACAAAGCTGAGCAGCATGCTTCTCAATCACCTTTGCAGCCTCATGAAGTCCACGCACAAGACCTCCATGAGCAAGTGATTTTCTTAGCACATGTTGCAATGCTGTCATGATGTCCATGGGTTCACCAAGAGCAGCTGGAACTGGGACCTCAACTGGAACAACGGCCTCTTCACTACAAAAGTTAAAAAATGTCCATTAGATTTTGACAAAGAATGTATGATTGTGTTCATTGGAAATCACGATTATTTCAATACTGCATATAGAACACTTACACTGCTGCCATCTTTGTTGTGGATGGATGTAAGATGTTCAAATCAAACTGTCCAAAAAATGAGGAAAGCATGTCAGGAAGAAGATACATTGTAGTGAAGGTTAACAGATCATCTATTTTCCTTCAAACCTCTTTAATATATGTAAAGAAAGCTTTTGATAAGGAACATTCATCAGTCACAAAGTAAAACGAGAGATACTATTCACAGAAGCAAGAACAATACACAAAAAGACATGTATGCTGACAGTGTCACTTTGGTTTAAAAATTAATCCGGAAACGAAATAAATGTTTTTTCGTTGGTGTCCCTAGCAAACGATATAATAAAACGGAATTTCGAGCATCAGCTTGAGTTTCAATCGCATACATGCACATCAAATTGAAATTTTATGTGTTCGGAAACTGCATAATGTCAATGACGAAATCAAACAAATCGTACTCGAAGGGGAAAAAAATTCTCTGCTTTCTCAATAAGTTTAGATCGGAGGATCAAGTGGACGGAGACAAAGATCAAAGCGTTTCCAAATCAGTATTCGCGTAATTCTAGACAAAATCGGAATCACAGTCGAGAAAAAACGATAGACTCGCCCACTATATCAAACTGAAACAGATAATGCGTGGTTTATACTAGCAATTAACAGAAAATCAGCACAATAACTCATTAATCCAACGCTATATTTACCAACAATGAGCAATCGAAGCAATTTCACTAGAGATGTAGAGATCGAGAATGGGGTGAATACCTGATGCTGCCTCAAAATCAAAGAAATGTACGAAACGGTAAGCTCTGCCCGCAGACTTTGAGAGATTATAAAGGGTGCGGAATCTAAAACCCTAGTTCTATCTAAACTTCATTCATTTTAACTTTTAGCCCTTCTACTTTGTATTGTCCATATTATCCCCCTATATCTTGGATATTTTTTTAAAATCAGCCGTGCATTAGCTTGGTTTAGGTGCTTAATACTCTTTTATGCACGTTGGTAAAAGCTTGCTATGTCGAATCCCCTACATGGATAAAAATGTAACATAACATGTGTTTTATAATTACTTTTGAAATTTACATACATTAAATTAAATCCATTGAATTACTATCATCAAAAGATTGTCTTAATATAATCAATTATATGTTTGCTGACATCAATAATCAAATAAAACAACCATGAATTGAATCATGTGAAACATTAAAATTCATTAAAATCTTTACATTTCAAAGTCCTCGACTGCTTTTTGAGAGATTATAGAGTTCTTGTATGTTTGTTCATAGAGTAGTTAAGTAGTGATAAGATGTTGGAGATTAAAAAAAATGTATTGCCTAAAATTTGAACCGAACCAATTTTGTTTTTTTCTTTTTCTCCATTGTTTGTGACGACTTAATACCAAATAATTTTTTTAGTAAATTACACGAATGGTCCCTATGGTTTGGGGTAATTTGCATGTTCGGTCCCTAACTTATCTTTTTAACTCGGAAGGTCCTTACTGTTTGTTTTTGTTGCGCATTTGGTCATTGTCTTACCTAAAAAAGACTATTTTGCCCTTAATTTTTTAATTTATTTAAATAAACACACCCTTAACCCCACTTCCACATCACCTTAGCTTACCTTACCTACCCACCTTATTTAAATAAATTAAAAAATCAAGGGAAAAATAGTCTTTTTAGGTAAGACAAGGACCAAACGCACAATAAAAACAAACTATAGGGACCTTTCGAGTTAAAAATATAAGTTAGGGACCAAAAATACAAATTACCTCAAACCAAAGGGACCATTCATATAATTTACTCTAATTTGTTCTTACATAGATACATAAAAAATGAGATTTAGAGACCCATGGCTATGGTCCATAAGGTGTTGATATCACCTTCCCTAAAACATCACAAGTATAGAACACTTATTATTTGAGGATCTCATTATGCATAGACATTGGATCTTAATATTATGAAAGTAAATATTTCGTTAAATGTTATATGTTACATTAGATTAACAAATAACCAAATAAAAAAAACTAGATATAACTCTTGAAAAAATCAATTTTTCTAGAGTCTCAAATGTCGTTTTTCTCTATTTTAATTTTTTTAACTTCAGTAATTCCGTATATATTTGTTCTTCATTTATTTTAATGATAGTGTCTCTCCTATCTTCCTTATAATTGTCGACATGAGTCTACATATAATCAAATATCATGTGGAACTTCTGTAGTTGATGATTTTGCAACTCATTAATTTCATGAAATTAATGAATTTTGCTTTTAATTTATAAAACCAGTTTTGTCACAAAAGTCAAAAACTATCTTACTAATTTGCGATGGCTTACATTTTGGGTATTGATATTTACAGTGAATAACTTTAAGCTTTTATAGACGAGTAAAATAAGATATTTAATCATTTTAAAACAACATTAATTTTGTGCTATATGAATTTAGGAACATATGTGATTTGATTATGTGCTGCCTTTTCTCTCTCTTTTCGTACACCATATAGTCGTCATCAGGACAGGGAAAGGTTCCTCGCTGCAGCGTTCACCCAATAAGTAAACCCAAAATTCCCCTTTCCATTTCCAATTCGAAACCCTAATTCTAGACTCTCCTCATTGTTAGATCTGCATCGCAAGGTTTGCATTCTTCTTAGTAATTTCTCTTTAGCGATACTTCTTTATCCCACTTCAATTTTATATTTGTTGAATTGTATCATGCTGATGATGTCTGTCGCCTGTGTATATTGCAGATCTGGGTCGACTCGCAAAGGGGTTTCATATAATTCCATGTTTATTCACGAAATTTCGTTGAAATTTTGACATTTTTGTTATGAGAAATGTCGCTTTTGTCAAAAAGCGATTCTATTCTGATTCGGGAGGTGTGGAATGACAATCTCGAAGAAGAATTCGCATTGATCCGAGGCCTCGTTGATGATTTCCCTTACATTGCAATGGACACCGAATTTCCTGGGATTGTTCTTCGTCCTGTCGGTAATTTCAAAAACAGTAACGATTATCATTACCAGACGCTAAAAGATAACGTCGACATGCTCAAATTGATCCAGTTAGGGTTAACGTTCTCTGACGATCAAGGAAACCTACCAACATGCGGAACAGATAAATATTGCATCTGGCAATTCAATTTCCGGGAATTCAATGTAAACGACGATGTTTTTGCAAATGATTCCGTTGAGCTTTTGAGACAGAGTGGTATTGATTTCAAGAAAAACAACGAAAATGGAATTGATGCACAGAGATTTGGTGAGCTATTGATGTCATCAGGGATTGTTTTGAATGATAGTGTGTATTGGGTTACTTTCCATAGTGGATATGATTTTGGGTATTTGTTAAAGGTGCTGACTTGCCAGAATCTACCCGACACACAATCTGGATTCTTTAGTTTGATTGATATGTATTTCCCCACCATTTTTGACATTAAGCATTTGATGAAGTTCTGCAATAGTCTTCATGGTGGATTGAACAAGCTGGCTGAACTGTTGGAAGTTGAAAGAATTGGTGTTTGTCATCAAGCTGGATCAGATAGTTTGCTTACTGCTTGTACTTTCAGAAAGTTGAAAGACAACTTCTTTAGTGGTTCTTTGGAGAAATATGCTGGTGTCTTGTATGGTTTAGGTGTTGAGAATTGACAACAATGCTTTCATTGTTGGAAGATAGTAGAAAAAATAAAAAAAATAATTTTATGAAAGCTATATGTGTGTTGTAAATGCACCACAGTTTGTACACATCTTGAGAGAAAAAAAAAGGTTATTTTTTGATCTACGTAATCTTCTCTTACGTTAACAATGGTTTCCATTTTTAATGAAATAGATTCTTTAAGGTATACAATATCTATTGTCATCTGTATGCAGGTCTGATTCCATGGTGAAGCATTTTTAATTGGTTGCCAATGCCATGCTCTCTTGCTGATCATTGATCATGTCCGGGTATGTATCTGGTTGTTGATTATTTCAGATCTTTTTGCAGATTCATGGATGTAGTAGTATTCTAACTTCTAAGTGTAATCAATAATTTGTTATGGTATCATCATGTTTCAATCAAGAAGATGTTATCATATTCCATTTAAATTTAGTGATGCCATGTCAGATATAGCTTAGGCATTGTTTTCTTTCCCCCATCAAGTGCTTACTCGATAAATGTGTTTAAAAAATTACTATGAATCTGGTAAATGGAATGAAAAAAATAAGATGCGGGTATACTTATAAAAAGTTAGGATTTATATATATACATATGTGTTGTTTCTTTTTGTTTAAACCCTTTTAAATGTGGTACTTGCTACAATGTGTGTGAGTTTGTTGTGAACCTTGTGAAACACGTGTCACTTGGTGATGATAATTGCTATTTCATGATATTGATATGGACCTCATCCTCCGCTTGATGTTTATGTGTTGTTTCTTTTTACTTAATAAACTTAATAGGGACATGACTTAAACAAGTCTTGTATAGATAAAATGTCTGAATGTGTAATGATGTATGTCTGGATTAAGTGTTGTATACATAAGATTTGTTTCTTTTCTAGAGTGAATAAACCGTTTGAATAAAACTGAGACATTGAAGTTTCCAAAAGAACAAATTTCAAAATATTTATCAATTTTAACAATATTATTGATTTTCACATTAGAGGAGTTGAGAGGAAATAAGGAGAGGGGAAATTATATGTGTGTGTTTCTAATTTATTTGATGAATTGGTATGGGCTTTTTTCATATTCAGCCCTTCTATTTGACTCAAATTTTCGAGCAACAGATGACATGAGCGCAATGTTTGGTGTCGAAGAGGGATGATCCAAGCTTGTTGTGACTCACAAACATTGATGATGTGAAGAAGTTGCAAAGTTGCAGCAGCTGTTATGAATTATGATTTTAATTTGGTGTAACTAGAGATTAAATTCAATTATTAATCATGTTTTGATTTTATATAATTGAATTTGTGTCGTTATGTACAAGAATCCATAAATAAGCAGGAATTTCTTCTTTAATGGATAGAGGGTTAATTCTGTCATATATTCTATGGTCTGATGTGATTGATTGTGTAACACAGCCCCTTGGTTTGATAATAATAACAATAATAATAACAATAATAGTGCTTCCATGATATGTTCATTTAGCTACACAGTAAATCCATAAGATTTATGTAGTAGTAATTTCAGAAAGAAACCACAAGTTAAGAATCCAAGGATAGATGAGTATTTTCAAATCTCATTCCCATCACCACTACATACCAGACCTCCAATAAAACTGGACAATTCCTCCTAAGTTAGCATAATATATAAACCATCATGTCAACAAACCTCCCTCATCATCCATCCATCACCTTTTGCGTTTAAGGCTCTTCAAATTCTTAAAAATATAGCTAATAACCTCCTTCAATGTAGCTTTCCTGTTGTCTTTAAAGTTCCAAAGCTCATTCACAACATATCTCCCACTTGGATTATACTCATTCATCTCCTTGAACGCCCCAACCACTGCATCAAACACCCCATCCCCCCATTCTGCCTTGAGATTCTTCAACAACTCATCCTCTTCATTTATCACTTCCTGCATCATCACCATCATAAATTAATAACAACCTTCATCCCTAAATTTAAGACCATAAACATAAGCAGAGCATACCTTATGATTATCAGCATCTACTTTAATCATTTTCATGGGATGCCATTCTGGATTTTTAAGCTTATCCTGCCACAAAGAGCATAACTCAGACGCCTTAATTTGAGCTTCTTCATTATCAAACTTCTCTTTGCAGGCATCATGAAATGCCTTCATATCAATTTCCCCCATCCTTTTCACACCAATATTTGTTCTCCCACTTAGCATATCCTGCAACCCCTGAAAACCCCACAACCAATAACAACTAATTCATAAAACTATTCAACACATTAATGTAATTCATTCAGTAGAAATATTACTTTAATCAACACTTTGCGAGCTTCTTGCAGCTCATCATTACTCTGGCGTTCCTTCACCACAAGTGTTTGATTCAAATTCTCCATGTTCTCCATTTCTTCCATTTTTGTTTCCAGCTCATTGTTCATCTCCTTAATCTTCTCCTGAACAGCAGCATCATCTTCATCTCCTAAATGCTTCATAACCTGCAACTTCCCTTTCAATTCTTCAATTTCCATCTCCAATTTCTGTTTAGCATCCAGCTGTCTTTCCAACTCAAGCACTTTCTTCAGGGCCTCCTCTTTCTCTCTCTGCAATTCCCAATTTCCAATTTCCAATTCAACTCAACAAAACTTGTTATAAACAAACACATATAATAACAATTTCTTACAGATTTACCTTTTGCTCTTCAACCAGTCTTAACACACTCTCATCAGCTTTCTTTTGCTCAATGGAAGCCATGTGCAGAGAGTTGTTTTGCACGTCATTCTGAATTTACAAAAAGGATGTCAACCACAAAATATAATGATATTTAAAATATGTGTAGACATGTAGATGATATGTTAAGGAATACAATCACCTTTTTTTTCTCCTCATCCAGCTTTTGTTTCTCCCTTTCTGTTAGAGCTTCCCTCTTGTTAAGCTCTTTACTCCATGAATCAAGCTTTTTCCTCCTTTTCTCCAAGTCAGCATTCAACATTTCTTGTTCATCCAACACTCTTTTCACATGCTCCCGTGCAAGGCGCTGCATCTTTCTTGTCTCTGGGTAGGGACAAGTTTGTCATGTTAGCATAAAACTTAATATAATCTTAGAAAATAGAAAAAAGGGAGTAAAGAACCTTCATAGAAAGCTGAATGAAGGCTGTCTTTTTCTTCAAGCATTCTACTCAAAGACATTGTTTTCTGGTTGTATTTAATCTGCAAGTCATCGAGATTTTCATTCCTCGTGTCAATTTCGCTGGTTAATTCCACAACTGCCTTGTTTCTTGTCTGCATAGCTTCTTGAACAAGGTCTGATATGGTTTTCAGTTCACGATTCTTGCGTAGGAAATCTCCAATTGCCCCTTGTGACTCAAAGTCATTTGCACGTGCAAGCCATGCATAAATACTTGAACCAGAAGATTTATCAGAAGCAACCCACTCTCTCTTGCTATGGTGATTAGCCTCAAAAGATTTCTCAAACTCCATAGCGTTTTTAAACCCCGTCCAATCATTGTTGAATCTGACTAAGGCTTGAGCAGTTGTCTTTTCCTCATCCCAAGATATCTCAACCACTTCAGGCTTGTATTTTGAGAACCTCTTCATCCAGTATTCAGTGCTTTCAATTGCTTCCTCATTCTCAGGATCTTTGACTATATTCACAACTATCCCAGTCCATGGCCAGCAAAACAAATCATTTTCTTCTGAAACAGGAGCAACAGGTTTGGGCTCAGCCACTTTTGGTGGTTGTTCAGACTCATGGGCCAGATCATGCTCCAAGTAGATTGCTAAAGCAAGATGATTCGCCTTCTGTTTTGCACTTCTGTTAGAAGACCCTTTGCCTACCCCTGAAGCATGTTGATGCAGGTCTTTGTACTTGAAGTTTTGCTTCTTTTTTCCCGCACAGAAAGGACACCTCAGTATACCATTCGGGTATTTAACCTTTAAGGTTCCATCTCTAAGTTGCTCTAAGGGTTTGTCTTTGTACTCAGCAATCTCTGACTCACTGAAGTCAGATTCTTCTCCAGAGCTGTGATCCATCTACCTTGGAAACAAAGACAGAATACAACTCAATAAGACAAAGATCTTTGAGATATTTAAAAGAAGCATAGAACAGAAGAAGGAAATGTAAGTTTCAGATATAAGAAGACTCATATACTGCATATCCTAAACACATTCTTACTAAGTAGTAGCATTACATATTGAAGCATAACAGCATCCTCGCTATGGTTAAAAGAGGAAAGAACTATGGTAGCTATATTTTCTTTGCTAAAATTAGTACGACTACCCCTACGTCTACCATACGCTTGATCAAAACCTTCCTATAACGAAAATAAAACCCTAAATTACCAGGCCGGACAAAAATGCACGAAGAATAGAAGAGATTAAGTTGTAATCGACAGGTTGGAGAAGACATAACATCAATAATCATCGAGAAACATCTGATCTTTCGGTGGTTAAAGAATTAAAAAGAAAAGTACGAGAAAACGAAATGTATCACTCGAGAATACTCAGTAAGCGGAGACACCTGCGTCCGTCGACCAGTGGACTGAGAGAAACACCGTAAAGCGATCGGTGAAGATGAAGAAAAACCCTAAAGGCTCGTACGGAAGAAATTCCTTTCGCCTTTGTGTGTGTGTGTGACTTTGGGGAGACGATGTGCAGACTGGAGAGACTAGCCACAATAGAGTGACATGTAGGAGCGAGAAATACTCGCAGGTGGGTCACATGACTCACATCTCACAGTAAACATTGGGCTGTTTAATTGTACTCGAGCCCATGCACCTAATTGTTAGTCTATCTATTGGACCATTGGTAACAAAACTAGATATCGTATATATTTAATTTTTTACTTATAGTGAAGAAATGATTATTCTAAATGAGCAACAAAAATGCATTCAAGTACTATCTCATATGCGTAACAACGCAAGGTGACGTGTGCTCGGTACCGGAAGGGAACACCATTTCGAGTGTCACTGTAAACGGCCATATTCAGATTTAGTTAACAACTATTAGGTATATGGATTGGATACTTGAGACCCAATGATGAATCAAGTTTCATAAGCCAATTACTATTGGTAGGACATATGATAACACTAATCATGATAAGTGATTAATGTTGAGGAAAGATACATTTAAAAAAGGTATGAAAACTTCAACTTATATGAAAATGGTACAGAAGGCATGAGCATGTGGTTGAGAAAAGAGTCCGAGGGAGACGTGACACCTTGTAGTACCTCAATCGAGGATTTTATTTTTATATACATCTGTTGAATCAAAGGTAATATTATTGGATAGAATATGATATTGGGATATACTGAATGTAACATCCTAAAATTTAAGATTGGGTTCTTAAATTAATCAATTAAATAAATGAAAAATGATTTATATAGTTAAATCATCAAGGGATAATCATATCATTAGTTGATATGAAGTTTGGAAAGTTATAAGTGAAAATAGTAACATTTTAAAGTTAAAAGGGTAAAAGTGTCAAATTTGCGAAGTTAAATGACCAAAGGGTTGACTCGGTTAGTGGAAAGGACTACTAAATTCATATAATGGATGGAGGAGGAGTAAGTATGTCAACCTTTTATATTAATGTTAAAATAATTGAAGTAGTGTTAAATTTGACATAAGTTGTAAAGTTAAGGGACTAGTTTCGACAAATAGAAAACTCTATGACTAGTGTTAACATAGTCATTTGACTAATTAGATAAAATGAATTATTTTGGGGTCAAAGTGTGAAAGATGTAAGATTCCTTTTATTTATTGATCAAATGGTGTTAAATATGAGAACAAGGAAGGTTAGGGGTCATTTCTGCCAATTGTCGAAAGTAGTCACTAGTTAGATGGGGTTCTCTTCATTTGAAGACAAGGGAAACGATATTGAGTGAATAGATCAAGGAAATGGCGATTTATATAACACAAAGGAAGATTTAGAGTAGTTATTGAGGAATCAAGCTAGGAATTGAATATATGAAGCAACATCAAGCTTGAGAGGTATAATTTCTCATCCTCTAACTCTATATTTCGAATTCAAGGTTTGGGGAAAGCCCCAATGTCGAAATTAGTTTGATTCATTGATTAGGGTTTTGGTTTCTGACCTCCTTTGAGTTTTTTTCTTTTATGGTTCCAATCTCAACCCAATCGTTCCATTGATGGTCTTGATGATTTGGGCGAAAACCCTCATGAACCCTAGAAAAACCAAATTGAGAATATGGCAATTGCAATGAAATGATATTAGATTCTATGACCTAGATGATATTTGATAGCAACAAATCCAATTAGAATGCTCAAATTCATCAATGATGGTAGAATCAAGCATAAAGATGGGTTTTAGATGGTTATGTGAGAAATTGTGATGAATATAATGAAATTCTTGGAATATAAGCATTTGATGAGTATATGATACTCATAATCATGATTTGATACTAACAATATGATTTTAATGCAATAACATGAAGGATTGGGTGGTCTATAGTTGAATTTATGGAATAATTGGCCATAAGGGCATTTTGGGAAATCTATTGATAATTTCATAATGAATCTCATATAAGAAGTGAATGATATTCACGAACATGAATTGACACTCAATAGGTGATAGTGAAACATAAACATGAGTGAATGTTAGCAAATATGCATCTCTAGTGATTGTTATGACCCAAGGGTAATTTTGGAACATGGAATGGAATTGAGAATTCCATAGTTAGATTGGGCATTTCCAATGAGATTGATGGGGGTTTTATATGCTTAACAATATTTATTTGAGTGTTCAATAAGTTGGGAACAAATCTTGTGAGCTTTGGAATGTTCAAGTGAAAAATAGACTAGTTTACTCTTCTTCTAAACACTTGAGGATCATCATGATCTTAAGGTTTCAATGAACACTTAATGGATTAAGTGGAGTGTTTTTAGATGATAAAACACATCTTAAACATGCGTTAGAACCTATACAAATGGATTAAGTGGAGTATTTTTGTGGAAATACATATTTTTCTGGTTTTGGGCTTTTCCGACCTAGTTTTTGGAAAATTTGTAGAAAAATCATCGTAAGTCGAAATTTGGATCTGTAAATTCTGGAATTTTGTAAATTTTGTCTAATTTGTTAACAATTTTTCTCATAATTTTTAATGGCTTCTAACAAGTGTGAAATTGTTCACCTTCACAGGCTGGTCCGAAATTATTTCAAACCTGATAGGCAGTTTTGTAAAATTCGCCAAAAATTGTAGAAAAATCCTATGAAAACGTGAGCGTAGTCATTTTAAAGGTATAAACCTGAACATTTTTCATGTAAAACAGTTTTGAAAAATATTATCATTAAGGGGGTTAAAACAGTCTGAGATTGGACCAAAACTTTTCTGTCAAGGGCTGTTTTATGAGTTTAATTTATAGATCTTAGAACACAACACTCATTTTTGCTATTTAAAGTGTATAAATCCCAGATATACTAGTTTACATGTATTATATGTGATAACACATATTTTTCTCAAGGTTTTTATGAATATCCAAGGGATAAACTTCATGTTCTTAGCAGGTCCGGTCCAGACTTGCCGCACTTATAGCAGCCTGATGATCCCAACTTGCACGCCCCCTCGTGCGACTTGCCGCATTTCTATAACACCGAAAATTTCAAACAATTTTTCATTTAAAAATAAACGTTTAATTCTTAGAAACACTTGTTTAAAATCTCATTCATAATCGAATTACAAATATAACTCCATTTTCACTTGTATAGAAAACCAGGATCCTCAAACATGACTCTTTCTCTGGTGTGTACAATCAAGCCGGTACCGTCCCGTGATACTGAAAGAAACCTGCAACACAACATAAAACAAAACACTGTAAGCACGAAGCTTAGTGAGTTCCCCAAAATACCACACATAAAACACATATTAGCCACTCGAGGCTATAACTCTATGGGTCCGTGCACCCAACTCTGTGAACCCTCAGGTTCTAACTCTAGGAACCTTTCGGTTCCAACTCTGTAATCATGCACAGCATAAATCACATAGAAATAATGCAGTACAACACATAGCATACACATAACATACATACACTAACACATAGCTCTGATTACCTACTCAAGGTAAAGTATAGTGAGAAGACTCACCTGGCAAGCAGAAAGCAGATATCCCCACACTTAAATCTCGAACTCGCCACCGCCTAACACGTAAGGCAAATACTCTCATGAATATAACTCTCGAGACTAGAATCAATCCTCTCATGGCACCCTCTTAAGGGTAAAAGACTATTTTACCCCTCTCTTGGCCCAAAGGCCACATCGCTGACTAAACCCTAAAAGTCAACGGTCAACCCTTGGTCAAAATCAAAGTCCTCAGTCAAAGTCAACCCCTGACTGACCCTACTCGCCGAGTCAATCCTATGACTCGCCGAGTTCTCATAATCAGAACTTCACTCAATCCGCGACCCAACTCGCCGAGTCATCCCTTGACTCACCGATTCTCGACTCAACCAGGGAATATTGGGACCATTCGACAAGACTCGCCGAGTTCAAGAAACAGACTCGCCGAGTCTAAGGCTATCATCAACCTACTCGCCGAGTTGTTCATACAACTCGCCGAGTTCCAAGCCATCTTCATCCAACTCGCCGAGTTGTTCTTCCAACTCGCCGAGTCCCAGCTCATCTTCAAGCAACTCGTCGAGTGCACCCATGTGACTCGCCAAGTACCACCAGTCTGAATCCATTCAGAAGCATTCCAGGCCATGCAATTGCTCCAAAACATAGATCTAGCCTCCTACCACTCATCTATCACGTAAAGTGGCAAACTTTACGTGAATCCAAAGAGATCTAGGCCATTTGCACATTGGGCTAGGGTTTGGGGACATGATGGCTCCACAAAACACTCCAACACAGGGACTTTCATGCTCTCTGATCCTCCTCCATTCCAGATCTGAGGTAGCAACCTCAGATCTAACCTCTAGACTTCCAATTACATCCATAGACAAGTTCCCACAATTCCCAAAATGAAGAAACAACATAATAATAGCCCAAGAACGAGATATTACCTCCAAGAGATGCCCCAACTACAATGTAATTCGAACCCAAGCAAAGCCCCTTTCTCCAAGCCTTCAATCTCCCAAAAAAATCCTTCAACAATTACTTCTCCAAGCTCCACTCCACTCAACAATGGTGCTTCTCCGCGATTTAGGGTTTTCTGAGGCTCAAGGGGTGATAAGGAGGCTGGGAGGAAAACAAAATGTTCTTTATATAGGGCTCAACCCCGAGAATTAGGGTTTTCTCCAATCAGCGCCTACTCGCCGAGTCCTCCTCACTGACTCGCCGAGTCGGCTACTTAGCACGCGACCCAGTCGCGACTCTACTCGCCGAGTCCCTCCATGGACTCGCCGAGTCACTCTTTCACAACTTACTCTTTTATCCCTTCAACTCTACTCTTGATATTTCGGGATGTTACAATTCTCCCCCACTTAAATTAGGCTTCGTCCTCGAAGCCTATGGCAACTCGACTCCAAAATACTCCCACGACGCCCCACCTGGCCCTAACTGGACTAGGTTCCTCAAGCATAACCATCGAACTCGAACTCACTTCCTCTTTCCTTGCGGTGTCCTGACCACCGTCTCAAACCGGGCACCGGCTGTACTCTCTGATAATCACACTCAACAATCGAGAATTACCCGACATGCATCACTGCTCCAAATCTCAACAATCGCTCGACCCATAAGGCTAGAAAGCCATGAACCATCGGATCCCCGATCCGAATCCTACTCTATCCATTCCGTGCTGACAGAAAGACCCACTCTTCAATCTCAGAGCAACTCCCACGAGTTCTCCTCTTGCAATCACATACGCATGCTGAACTTTCCCAGCACCCTCATGTTGGGAGAAACCCGATGCACTGATGATATCCTCCAACATCCCCCCAGGATGAACCACTAGTACATATCCAATACCCTGATCAGAAACAAGCTGGGAGTCCCAGACTCCCTCCCTGCATCCATCCTGAGACTCTTGGCTCTACTCCCGCGGAACCCCTTCCGCGTCCTCAGCAGACATCCCAACATGATGTCATTCCATACCACTGTCACAGACACAGTGTTCAACCACCATACTCCAAATCATCCACCCTCACTACTACTTTTACTTCTGTGAACCAACACCCCCCCGGGGGGTTACATACCTTTCTCTTCCCTTACCCAGGGAAACCACTAGCCAACCTTGCCACTACTCCATGTACCACACATGCTCTGGATCTGCTCGCAAGGGCCCTCGGGTCCATGCGCTACCTCTCCCCAACAAATGAGGGTCCGACACCTCCTCCCATACAACAGCTCAAAGGGTGGCATACCAATGCACTAATGATGGTTGTTGATATAGGATAACTCAACCAAGGATAAATACGTGTCGCAACTCCCTCCGAAATCTAATACACATGCCCGAAGCATGTCTTCGAGCGTCTGAATCGTTCGCTCGCGCCGAAGTGTCCTCAGACATCATCATGATAAGCTCTAGCTCATTTCTCATATCCCTCTTCGAGACTGAGCACCAGGCCAGCTCTTGACTCCACAACTGAGCCTCCAAAGGTCACCCATATCATGATCCAAATAACCCACTAACTTCCTCCCCGTGATCATTATCCCCGCCCAGGGACGCGCAAGTCACAAAATTCTCTTTTCCCTCATGCAAGAAAATACAATCCAACCGAGGATCGCCTCAACTCTGATCTCTGGTTTCTGCTGCGCATATCCCTTGCGCATCTCGCCGCATCTCCCGACAGAGACGGTGACCCCAGTCTCGCCCCCGGTTCGACACCCAAACTCCAGAACTCAATACTAGGGATACTCAAGCCCAAAACTCTTCCACATCATACACTGATCGGAGATCATTCCATCATCACATTCTCTTGCCATCTAGTGAGTACTACGGCTCCCCGCAGTATCACAACACCCCCTAACTAGTGAGTACTACGGCTCCTCGCAGTATCACAACACCCTCTGACTAGTGAGTACTACGGCTCCCCGCAGTATCATAACACCCTATGACTAGTGAGTACTACGGCTCCCCGCAGTATCACAACACCCTCTGACTAGTGAGTACTACGGCTCCCCGCAGTATCACAACACCCTCTGACTAATGAGTACTACGGCTCCCCGCAGTATCACAACACCCTCTGACTAGTGAGTACTACGGCTCCCCGCAGTATCACAACACCCTCTAATTCCACTAGCTCATGCTCCACAGACTATCACAGGCAGCTACCCATACTCGACTCGAATATGCATCACAGAATCTGGAGGCAATCGACATATCAAAATGCCCACCCTTGCGAAGGTCCACTCTCTTAATAATCTCCCTGGATGCCCATACTCGAAGGGCTCCCACTAGATTCGTAGATACCTGATACACCACAAGTCGTCTCAACTCCAGATTCACGAGTAACCCCGAAATAAGGATATCATACGCGGATACCTCGGAATATCCCAACAGAATCATCACAAGATCCTGCCATAACCACTGATCTCCTGCCCCCAAGCATCATATAGATACAATAATACATTTTCTCTGAACCCCATAATTAGATCTACATCTTTCCCAAAATGCAACTTCAGTGTATCCAATTTCTCAATTGGAATACGAGAAAACGCTAGCGCTACGAAATACGCTGATAATTCTCCGAAACCCTTTTTCCCACCGCTCAAAATCCAAGCAAGGATACGCATACCGACCCGGGAGTTGGCTGCCCAATCATTCTCTAACAACACTGACCACTACCAGGTTCCTGACCATTAGACACCTGCCGTGGAGACATTCATCCTTCTCAAACAAGTAACTCCCGCATTAACTCACTCTGACCCCCTTCCCTCGATCACCGACATCTATGGTCTCATGATTTCTTACCACAGATCTCTATACTCCACTTATAACTGCTCTTGGAAAATCTCTGCTTTCTTACATACGGTACCCGGTTCTCCCCCACTCAGGATTCGAACCATCACCAATTAGCACACAACCAACCCACAACTATTTTCACCAGCAAAATCGCACCTGCCCCTGGAAAGTGCTACACAACGCTCGATAATCACCTTTAAGGAAATCAATCAACCTCATATACTCTAAACCTCTGATGGACTCCTCAAAAACTTCTCGACACGACTGCCCCTAGTCGTTCCAAATCTCGTACCAATCTAGCACCAAACAACTCAACTGCTCAATAACATCTCTGGCTCATAGACTGAACCACAAAATCATCGTACCCCTCACCTCAACTCATCAACCATCGCTCCCACACCGGGATCATCCCAAGAACAGAGACCCACTCCCATATTCAATACCCAACATAGATAGAAAACTCTTTGCACTGCTAAACTCGACTGGACTCCCCACTGATACCTCTACAATACGCCCTACTATACTCAAATAGGCGTAACATGGTCCTTGACTATCTCAGTCCCAGCTGACTATCTGCTCATGGTAAATCACTGTCTCACAGCACACATGCTACCTGATACTCTGGGAGAAATCATCATCAATAACGACCTGCAGGGTTTACCCCCAAACCCAAAACTAAAACATCAGGCCTCTCATGTTCCGCACACGAACATAAATAGCACCACTCACATAGAAGGTGACCTCTCCTCTATCGACTGATTGCTCAACTCAGACCGAAATTCTCCTCTCCCTCTAACTCCTTACCAAAATACTCTGATAAGCTCTCGGCTTCCCTCTCGAGGGACGCCTCTCCAAACTCAATCATGGCCTACAGGCCTAAAACCCATAGTGTTCAATCTCTACCTCATCAATCGTGACCGGATAACCAGAGAATCACAAGCATCATTCACTACAACCGTGGTACTCATCCCATGACATCTCTTCTCAATATGCTCCAGTGTATGGTACCCGAACCATAGCATCACTCCTCCATCTGCTCCGATGTATGATACTCGAACCATAACATCACTCCTCAATCTGTTCCGATGTATGGTACTCAACCATAACATCACTCCTCAATCCGTTCCAATGTATGGTACTCGAACCATAACATCACTCCTCAATCTGCTCCGATGTATGGTACTCGAACCATAACATCACTCCTCAATCTGCTCCGATGTATGGTACTCGAACCATAACATCACTCCTCAATCTGCTCCGATGTATGGTACTCGAACCATAACATCACTCCCTCAATCTGCTCCGATGTATGGTACTCGAACCATAACATCACTCCTCAATCTGCTCCGATGTATTGTACTCGAACCATACATCACTCCTTAATACGCTCGTTAGAACCTTCAGAATACTCCCTGTATCAAGTATGGGTCCTCTGCTTTCAGTAGTACGGGCCCATACTACCTGCCACATCTACCCATACTTTCCACACGGACTATCCCGGAGCTCCTAAGTAGCTGCTCGACCTTCTTGTTCACCAATTCCGTCGTGCGCTCGCTCCCCAGCGAAATTCTCTACTCTGCCAGTGCACTCATCTGGCTAAGGTTACTCCCTAGGCTCTTCCCAGATTCCCACACTTCTCTGCCATCAGCTGCTGAAGAGCTCCTAATGATGCCAACTATCTACCTCCTGAATATCGTCATATTCGCTTGGTAGCTGACTCCCATCATCGAGAGTTCCACAAAGCACGAAGCAAGCAACATTCGAGCATCGAAGAATATATATATGACTCACTCTGGGTGATAACTCCGCTTGCTCTGCTCATCCTCGGAAGTACCACCGAACTCTGCAACTCTTCCCCTCGCGGGATCTAACTATTCTTTCTCCAAGTACCACAGTACTCATTTAGGTATCCCCCCTAGATTACTCCTTTACTCAAATCCCCTAAAGGATTCCGACCAAATATTCTCACTCATCACATACTCAAAAGCACATCGCATATCACAACAATTCCTAGGCTAAGGCATCACAAATCAGGCCACTCTAGTCCTAAGATATGGAATACCTAGCCTATCTCTAGCATGCAATAATATCTCATAAAGTGCATCATAAATATCTCATAACACAAAAGTAAGGGTATTTTGGGAAATCACCGTTCGGGCTCTGGCTGATTGTACACACTGCTCTTTCTTGTTTTCTCTTTGAACTCTTATTCGCTTTATAAAATTATTTCTTGGAAAATTTTTCTTACTTCCTCAGTTTGAGTCCAGAATTACCCGAAGGTGCATCCGAATCCCTCAAACCAAGGCTCTGATACCAACTTGTAACACCGAAAATTTCAAACAATTTTTCATTTAAAAATAAACGTTTAATTCTTAGAAACACTTGTTTAAAATCTCATTCATAATCGAATTACAAACATAACTCCATTTTCACTTGTATAGAAAACCAGGATCCTCAAACATGACTCTTTCTCTGGTGTGTACAATCAAGCCGGTACCGTCCCGTGATACTGAAAGAAACCTGCAACACAACATAAGACAAAACACTGTAAGCACGAAGCTTAGTGAGTTCCCCAAAATACCACACATAAAACACATATTAGCCACTCGAGGCTATAACTCTATGGGTCCGTGCACCCAACTCTGTGAACCCTCAGGTTCTAACTCTAGGAACCTTCCGGTTCCAACTCTGTAATCATGCACAACATAAATCACATAGAAATAATGCAGTACAACACATAACATACACATAACATACATACACTAACACATAGCTCTGATTACCTACTCAAGGTAAAGTATAGTGAGAAGACTCACCTGGCAAGCAGAAAGCAGATATCCCCACACTTAAATCTCGAACTCGCCACCGCCTAACACGTAAGGCAAATACTCTCATGAATAGAACTCTCGAGACTAGAATCAAGCCTCTCATGGCACCCTCTTAAGGGTAAAAGACTATTTTACCCCTCTCTTGGCCCAAAGGCCACATCGCTGACCAAACCCTAAAAGTCAACGGTCAACCCTTGGTCAAAATCAAAGTCCTCAGTCAAAGTCAACCCCTGACTGACCCTACTCGCCGAGTCAATCCTATGACTCGCCGAGTTCTCATAATCAGAACTTCACTCAATCCGCGACCCAACTCGCCGAGTCATCCCTTGACTCACCGATTCTCGACTCAACCAGGGAATATCGGGACCCTTCGACAAGACTCGCCGAGTTCAAGAACAGACTCGCCGAGTCTAAGGCTATCATCAACCTACTCGCCGAGTTGTTCATACAACTCGCCGAGTTCCAAGCCATCTTCATCCAACTCGCCGAGTTGTTCTTCCAACTCGCCGAGTCCCAGCTCATCTTCAAGCAACTCGTCGAGTGCACCCATGTGACTCGCCAAGTACCACCAGTCTGAATCCATTCAGAAGCATTCTAGGCCATGCAATTGCTCCAAAACATAGATCTAGCCTCCTACCACTCATCTATCACGTAAAGTGGCAAACTTTACGTGAATCCAAAGAGATCTAGGCCATTTGCACATTGGGCTAGGGTTTGGGGACATGATGGCTCCACAAAACACTCCAACACAGGGACTTTCATGCTCTCTGATCCTCCTCCATTCCAGATCTGAGGTAGCAACCTCAGATCTAACCTCTAGACTTCCAATTACATCCATAGACAAGTTCCCACAATTCCCAAAATGAAGAAACAACATAATAATAGCCCAAGAACGAGATATTACCTCCAAGAGATGCCCCAACTACAATGTAATTCGAACCCAAGCAAAGCCCCTTCCTCCAAGCCTTCAATCTCCCAAAAAAATCCTTCAACAATTACTTCTCCAAGCTCTACTCCACTCAACAATGGTGCTTCTCCGCGATTTAGGGTTTTCTGAGGCTCAAGGGGTGATAAGGAGGCTGGGAGGAAAACAAAATGTTCTTTATATAGGGCTCAACCCCGAGAATTAGGGTTTTCTCCAATCAGCACCTACTCGCCGAGTCCTCCTCATTGACTCGCCGAGTCGGCTACTTAGCACGCGACCCAATCGCGACTCTACTCGCCGAGTCCCTCCATGGACTCGCCGAGTCACTCTTTCACAACTTACTCTTTTAGCCCTTCAACTCTACTCTTGATATTTCGGGATGTTACAATTTCCTGCAGCGGCCCCGTCCCTTTTGGCCCCAAATCCGATCCCTTGGGCTTCTTCCCCGAAGCCCCTCCTGACTATCCCTCCTCTGCCTTCCGTTTCTGGATGTGCTCCAAATATATCTCCCTCTCCCTCGCCCTGGCAATCATGGAGTCCAAGGTGGGGCAAGCTGAAAAACTAACGTGCTCCCGGATATCAGCCTGAAGCATGTCATGATAGCGGGTCCTCCTCATGTCCTCATTGCCCGCATACTGGGGCACCAACAGTGCCCTCTCCCGGAATTTGGCGGTGATCTCCGCCACAGTCTTCGTCGTCTGTCTCATGTCCAAAAACTCCCTGGCCAGCTGCTGAAGCTCGACAGCCGGCGCAAACTCTGTCCTGAACCTGGTCACAAAGTCCGACCAGGTCATAGCCTCGATAGCTGAGGCTCCCAACGATTCACCCACCGACTCCCACCAATCTCGAGCTCGGTCTCGTAAACACTCTGCTGCATACCTCACCTTCGACCCCTCGGGGCAGAAGCTAGTCAACTGTGCAGACTCGATGTCCGCAATCCATCGCCTGGCAGCAATGGGGTCCTTCACCCCGTGGAAATTCGGCGCACCACTGCCCCTGAAGTACTTAAAGGACAGCGTGCGAGATCCCGACTGGCCAGATGTCATGTCACTCCTGAACGCCCTGAGGCGATCCTCCATCAACTCGATGATCCCTTCCTTGATCGACCCGAAGATAATGGGAGTCGACTCAAGGATACCCCTGGTGATCTCTGACGCGATGAACTCGCGTAGTCCCTCATCTACCGGCTCGGAACCTGATCCTGAACCTGACCCCTCTCCTGAACCACCATCTATCGGCCTCGATCGAAGTACCACCATTCTGCAATACATAATAACAATCATTAGTGATACTGATACTTCCTGAGGGATCACTGCTACTTACAAGTTCCCTGGTCTTATCTTGGCCTTCCTTCGTTCGGGTATGGATCCTCTGCTTTCAGTAGTACGGGCCCATACTACCTTCCACATCTATCCGTACCTTCTTCAAGGACTGCCTCGACTCCACCAGATCCCTTCCACTACGGCTGATCACTGCTATACTCATCCTAGGCTTGCCCTAGGGAAATCTCAGGCTCCACCCTACTAGGTCCTCAGCTGCTGAGGGCCCCTTAGTAGTGCCAATTAACCATTACCTTAATACTATCACATGTGGTGAGGCTCGGATAATCCTTCGAGTAACAGGCTCATCCCTACAACGGTTAGACTCAAACGAGAGCTACGCAATAGGGCCAAATCCAACACTCTAAGATTATTCAACCCTGATCACATGTGACATGACGTATTCACCTAATGGCTAACTCCTACCACTCAGAGTCCCACAAAGCACAAAGAAAGCAGCATTCGAACTAAGGGAACAATCTCAAGCAAATCCGCTCTCATAGAGAGAAGCTGATCTAGCATACAGAGCTAAACTCATACTATCAGGCATAACCTAACAGGCTATCCTACTGTTGTCTACTCGATTCTAGCATGCAATTTCCATACACTGAAGCACATAAAGCAGGCACATAAGGCATCATTACTAGATCCTTAGTCCTATTCTAGCATGTTGTTCTACTGAAACTGATAAACACAACATAAGCTTGTATGGGTACTTTGGGGAATACTTACTTGAGCTCGGCCGGTCGCGCACATCACACACATCGTTCTTTCTCAAAACTCTTTTCTCAATCTTTAGAAAACATTTTCTTTTGGAAAATCTTTTAATCCCTCGATTTGAGTTCAGACACCCCCAAAAATTTCGTTTTTGAAACATTACTTTAGAAAACATTAATAATTAAAAACATTGTTTGATCAAACCACATCACAACGTGAACCATTTCTAAAATCCAATTCATACAACCAATCGAAATATCAGAGTATAAATCCCAGAGAAATCTCGTAAAAGCGGAAACCAGTGTGTGCATGATGTGCCGCTACTGTGCCAGCTCCTTCCCCTTTGATGAGGAGGTACCTGAAACCAAAACTGTAAAATGTAAGCACAAAGCTTAGTGAGTTCCCCCACTGCACCACATACCATATCACATAACATATATATATATATATATATATATATATATATATATATATATATATTGTCAGGCATATCTGGGTGCCCGACCTATCCCTTCGGTCCTCTCGACCGGACGTTACCTAGCATACCTGGGTGCTGGCCTCCCCTTCGGTCCTATCGACCAGATACTGCCTAGCATATCTGGGTGCTGGCCTCCCCTTCGGTCCTCTCGACCGGATGCTGCCTAGCATATCTGGGTGTTGGCCTCCCCTTCGGTCCTACCGACCGGATATCTCGGGGACTATCTCCCCCTACTGTCACTAGCACATAGCATCATATCATACTAGCACATAAACATAACACAAGTAGTAGTAATCCCTAGATGAATATCACAGAGACAATCATCTACATACAACTCCTACTGGTGGGCCAGCATTGTGGCCGTAGACCCACCACTACTGAAGGTAACTCACCTCAAAGTAGCTGCTGATCTGATCGGGAACTGACTGTCTACTGCTGCTGCTGCTGCTCCGGACGTCCTCCGGCTATAATTCCCACAAAATGATCAGTCAAACACTGCTAGATGTACTTAGGGTAAAATGACCCTTTTACCCTTGACCACGTCGAAATCCAAGTCAAAGTCAACTTCCAGTTGACTGGACTCGCCGAGTCCTTCCCTTACTAATCCGGTCCTACTCGCCAAGTCCCTCTCCCCACTCACTGAGTCACCCTTGACTCACCACTCGGGACTATGGGGCCAACTCGAGTCCCGACTCGCCGAGTTCCTCGAGCGGATCCCTTACTCGCTTCCAATCCACACTAGAACACCCCATACGAGGGTTTGGGGTTTTGGGACTACGTTACACGGTTAATTCCGCGTGCAGGTACGAAGGGTTGAACCTTCAACGCTTAAACCCCTCTTGCTTTGTGAAAGTTCATATGACTCGCCGAGTTTGAAGAACAACTCGGCGAGCTCCAGGTAATCTTCATAGGACTCGCCGAGTTGTTCATCCAACTCGCCAAGTCTAGGACCATCTTCATAGAACTCGCCGAGTTCCCCTTTGGGACTCGCCGAGTCCCTCGACCCATTTCCCGAGTAGGCCAGATCTGAGACATACAACGCTTCAAAACCACAGATCTATGGTCCTAGGGCATGTTTACCACGTAAAGTTGCAAACTTTACGTGCATGCATGGCCCTATGAGCTCAAACATGCAATTCCAAGCTCTTTAAGAGGTCCTACACTCAATAGGGACCTCAATCACCTCAACCACAGAGACTTTATGCTACTAGGATGTCCAAAAGGTCCAAATCCGAAGTCCTTGCAGAACATTAACCATAAACACATAGAGATTTAGGTTCTTAGGGCTTAAAACCACTTTTTAGGGACACGAAGGGGATTTAATGAACTAAAGATCAAGGTAGGAACTTTTCTACCTGAATAGAAGCCCTTCACAGAGTAGATTCTGGATCTTCTTCCCTTCTTGTACTCTCCAACCTTCTCCTTCTTCTCCCAAGCTCCAAACCACCTTCACAAGCTAAAAAAATCACCCACAAGGACACAAAAGGGGCTAGGGTTTCGTTCTACAGATCTCTGGGAGTGATAGGGGAAATGGAGGCTGGGTTAGATCGTTTAAATAGGGTGCAAACACCTGGGTTAGGGTTTTAGTCCAGACAGGGTCTACTCGCCGAGTCCCACGAGCCTACTCGCCGAGTAGACAGAGTAGATCCCGCGTCTAGTCCCGCTTCTACTCGGCGAGTTAGTCCTTCAACTCACCGAGTCCAAGGTTAAAATGTAATATATAAGGAGAGTTAATAACCAAGAATACATACCAGGAACCAGGTGCTACATATATCCTCTGTTTGCAACATTCCTGAAACTTGTGTAATCGATGTTCTTAATATGAGAAGGTTATCAAATGTAATCATGAATCAAATACAATGGTATATATCAATGAATGGAACTGGTATATTTCTATACACCATATAAAAATAATACTCCTCTACATTGAATTTTATTTGCATGATGATTGAGAGCAGAACAACCTCTATGTATACATTCTCTTTACCTGAACGGCCCCTACCCCTACCACTGATGCCCCCCTTCTACTGCTTGATATGTTTTTGGATGATCATCAACAAAAACTATTTATACTTACTTTATTGTCAAGTTTGCATTATGAGGTTTTTTAAAAGTATATATAACATCATTCATATTTGGATGATAAGAATTTTATTTTATTTTTATAATTTTGATTTTGATTTTGATTACATACAAAAGACTTTCTACATTATGTGTTTTAGACTAAATTACATTCTTCGTCCTTGAGTTATGTCAAAAGTTATAAATTTCATCCCTAAAAGTATATTTTCACTTCGATCCTATGATTTTGAATTGTTCTTGTTTTGCCTATTTTACCCGGTCCATATTAATTACTTAGTTGGGTCACATGTGTTTAACAATCATTTGTTTTTTCACAAACAGAAACATGGCTCAAAGCTACATTACCTTCATAGACCAACTTGATGTTTTAAAAAGTCAATTTACCATGATAATAAGAATAATTCGTCTCATGAAACATCTTGCTTATGGATCTTCAACAAAGACTTACAAAACTAATATGATTCTCATTGATGAACAGGTAATAACATCTTTTATATGAATTTTATTACAATTTCATTCGAACCACATATAACAATATATAAATTGATTTTTTTGTGCATTTAGGGAAGGAAGTTCGAGACAGAGGTTACTAATAGATAGGTTGAAAGATTTTAAAGTTTCTTTCATGAGGATGGTTGTTACTACATCCAAAATCCACAACTTGGTATTAATCAAAACGAAAATAGTTTTGTTGATAATGAAAACAAAATCAATATTTATATCACAACCAAAGTTACACCATGCAGTCAGTGGACTGGATTACTTTATGGATTCTCTTTTGCAAACTTCAACGTTATTTTGGGTGGTGTTTTTATTGAGAACACACATGTTGGTTAGTTTATATGTTACAATCTAACGATCTATATAACGATATTTTGTTATTTACCATCACTCACCATAACGAAACTTTTATACTAATCTTCCATTTTTTTATCTTATATAATAGATGTTATTGGAGATGTTGTGACATGCTTCCCAATGGAAACCCTTATGAACAAGAAAAATAAATTATCAAGGAGAGTCAATTTGAGCTTGGAAGATCTAGAGTATGTTTACTTTTCGAAATTTTGTGTCAAATTTTACTTTATAATGTCATTTTATATTGTATATTTATTATGTTTTTGGCTTTTGTAAAAGCAAACAAATAAATGTAACACTCTGGGATGGGTATGCACAACAGTTTGCTGACTATTTGGAAAATAAGAAACAAACTTGTATGATAGTTGTTATTCAATGCGGAAAAAATATCTTATTATAGAGGTTTGTTCATACTATGACTAACAACTTACACCTTAAAAAACTTTTTTTATTATATAATTTAAACTTACATCAATATTTCTCAGAAAAAAAAAACATTGATTGTTGTCGGTACGATTAACCATGTGTGTACTCTATAGTTATTTTGTGTCATAACAATAGAAAAGAGGTGTTAATGACCATTAAAGATGAAAATGTAAGATATAATTTAAGAATATCATACAATGTGTAAATTGTAGATTTGTGATATTTATTTCTATGAAAAATATGTTGTTTGATTGCTAGCTTATATATCTTAGGGTTTTTTTTTTTTGGTAAATTGATTTTGACAAGTTTGATCTAAATTTGATAATTGAAGTAGGTGGGAAAGATATGTGCTAATGATTTTAAATTTGTATTGCCCTCCAGAAACCAACCGTAGTCTCACAGAACGTTCTCTCATATCTCAGTAGGTCTTAACATTTCCCCAAATTCAGCTACAAGAAGTCATGGATGCACTTCTTGAATCAATCCTCTAAATTGAATTTCATTTGTTAGTTGGATGCAGTGACCAAAATACAAAAGTTCATTATTATTTATTAGTGTTAACCTTTGGCAAATTATGAAACTAATGATATATTTTTGTTCATAACATGTTTTTTTTTGTAATAATTTCTTTGATCAAAAGATATGTATATGTGATAGGGCGTAGCCTGAAAATCATATTTTAATTTTTTATAAGGAAAAAAATACTTTAGAAATTGACCAAATTACAATGTCTGAATTTGATGTTTATGGTTATAGCAATGCACTTTAATTATAATGTTTATCGAATTTCTTTGTAGAATTTAACGTTGTTGGTACATATAACAATTTATTGTTGCTTTTGGTTTTACATGGCCAATATGAAAAGATCCATATGAGCCTCCATAAAGGTTGGTACACTGAACAAAATCAATGCATAAAGCTACTATACAATATGTTTTAATCAATGAGTCACATCATGTTGTGGTAAAACAAAGATCATGTGGATCATTTATATTAAAAATTATTGTATTTAAAAATCAAATTACTCTAATATAAATATTAAATATTTTTATTTAACAAGTTTGGTTCAAAAACTCTAAAATGAATCTAACATTTTTTATTAAAATTCCACCTAAGACAATGCCACCTATTAGTATGATATGTGATTAATTTATGTTCCCCGCGTTTAACGCGGGTCATAATCTAGTTTATTTAATATTATTGTAATGAAAAAAATATAGATTATATATTTGTTAAAACCAAATTAATAGGATGGGTGTGTTTGACAATTTATATAAGTTAGAAGAATGAAATATACTTTTTAAGGGTAAAAATGGAGTAAAAAATGGAGCAGGGTTGGAGATGAAACACTATTTACCCAATTTTTTACTCCATTTTTGGGGAAAAATAGAAATGAGTTGGAGATGGTCTTAATGACTTCGATTATATCTAAAGCTCAAAAGTAGTTGTTAGCTGGAAGCGGGTAACATGTAGCAGGTAGCTGGTAACGGGAAACTGTAGTTTTTTATTTGTTATATGAATGTTTTGCAAAAGTAGCTGGAAGCTTTTGAAATATATAAAATTACATAAAAGGACAATTGATTAAAAATAAATAAATATATAAATATATTTTTAAGGGTAGTTATGGAAATTGATTTCAAAAGCTCGGGAGCATTTTGTTAAACGCTACATGAAGTAACTTTTAGAATCGGAGCGTTTTGTTAAAACTAAAAGCTAAATGCTCGTACTGTCAAATGAAGTTTTTTGTTTAAATTAGAGCGTTTTATCAAAAAACTAAAAGCTAGAAGCTCCCAAACGCTTCCAAAAGCTCCGTGCCAAACACGCCCTAAAATTTCAGCAATGTCTCTTAAGTTTTAAAAATTACCCTTTTTGTTTTGAATTTTGTAGTTTATATCATTATTATTTCTTTAATAATACATTAAAACTGTACGGATGTAAATCCAATATGAGAGGAGTTAAATGAATATACGGTTGTGGTCTCTTAATTTTTATCTCTATTGACGATGTAATTTTTTTTATAATTTTTACAAGACATATGAAAAATAGTTCATATATTCTAATAAATTTAGTTAACATAATTAATTGATAATGATATATAGATTACCGATATAAAAGTCATAAGACTTACGTCTTAGTTTTCAATTTGCCCTAAAAAATTGTTACTCTTTTGCTATTAGTTTTGGTCATCAGTTTCATTAATTGAGAATTGACATGTTACCAACATGTTCAGTTATGCTGCAGGTTACCATTTCACTCGAGTGTCGTTCTCTTGGAAACACTCAAACGACAATGTATATTTCACCATTTTCAAAATGTCAAATACAGCATATTGTGACAACCCGATATTTTAACTCTTTGTAATGACCTAAAAAGTCAAGTATTGTAACCACTTTTGAGTTAATAAAATTAACTTTGATAATAAATTGTCCAAAAAGTTCTATTTAAATTCCCTCTATGTTTAAATGTCATTAAACAATGATCGTACGTAAAAAGAACGCCCAAATCCGACTTCGTATATTGAAATTAAGATTTTTCCAAGTTCGGCTTAGCAACAGACAGCTAAAAACTCGAATCGGAGATCGAGCGACTTTTGGCCGGAATGACCTAAACGAGAATCGAAGGTCTCGACAATGGTATTTCAGCGGTGAAAAGTCTGGCAAAAACCAACGTCAGATAAAGAAGTTATGAATTTTTAAAGAAATTCCTTAATCACATCATTTTATAAATAAATAATAAAAATAATTTCGGAATTTGCCAACGGAATCTAAACGAAAGTTGTAGAGCGTAGTCTCACCTACGCGTGGATATAAAGACCATCGAAAACGGAGTTCTTATGAAGAAGATATGATTTTTTTAAGTTTATTAAATAAATTATATATAAATTTAATTAAAAAATCCGGTAATATCCGAAGGAGGAGTCAGCGTCCTCATCCGAGTTACGCGCTGCGTAACCCCGTACGCCCCGCGTACCCGAGGGCCTTGGTCTCGGTCCGTCCACGTCGCCCCTATGCGAAGCTACCGACCCGCCCCATCCGACCCGCCCCATCCGATCCGTCCCATCCGAAGCCGAGGCAATCGAGGACTCGCTCATGCATGACGTACGCGTACGCGCTGCGTACGAGCGTATGCCCCATGTACCGAGGCTTCTTAGACCCCCTATAAATAGAAATGCGAGGGTTCCCGGAAATTCACCCTATTTCTCTCCTTTCTCTCATGATCTTGCCTCGATTTCCGTGCCCGTTCAAACCTGAAGCTTTGGTCTTTTTGCTCAAGTCCCGAGGGTCGATTTTACTCCCGAGATTCCCGAGAAAAATCCGTTTCTCAAGACGAAACTCTGCCCGGTTTTCCATCTCGCTATCTTCAAACTTTCAAGTGAGTTCATACCCCTTAATTAACCTTTTTAAGATATTCTAAATGCTTTTATATGCTTTCAGGGGGGGGGGGGGGGAATACAAGTAAAACACACGAGTATTATCGTGTGTTACATAAATAATTATTTTATATGCTTTTATATATCCAAATCACATGTGATTTATAAACTTTATAGGAAACTTTCGTATATAAAATATGTTACAATAGAACTCTATCTTTTGAAATATAAATTGTTGTAATGCATGTATAAACTAAACATTTTCTTAGATTTTATGTATACTTGTCTATCTTAGGCTCTACAAAAATCTATACTTTCATAACAAGTGATTCCTTTTCTAGGTATTTCTAAACAAACGAGACACACTTTTAGAAAACTATAATAGGTATAGTTTTACAAGGATATTGCTAACTTTTACATACTAGAAACTTGATTTTCAAGAAGTCACTTTCATATACAAGAACAAACGAACATTTTAACACGTAAATCTGTTTTTATACCACGGTTTTGTGAGACATAAACTTCACGTACGTTCGAGTACACATTTCAAGTCCTGTATTATATACCAGAATCCCTTGGAGGGGGAGCATGGTGTTTGTGTATAGATCTATACGGGCTTGACAACCCGCGCCCTGATTGTTAGCTACAGTCCACCGTTTGGGGTGACAAACGTCATAACATTCCAACGCCTGAAGAACGTTGTGTATAGGCATTCCGAGTCAATAGTATGGTTATAAAACTCACATGGGGTATTAAAAATGCATTGATTTACAAGGTTTTCAAACACATTGGTTATTTCACACTTACATACATTTTAGAAACAAACATTTGTCTTGAGAGAAGGCTACTTTTATACTAGTAGAAACTATAGGATTTTCTAAACACAAACAAACAAGGACAAAACATTTCATTTCATACAAACATTGTCATTTAAATACTTATGAAACTCACCAGCTTAAATGCTGATCTACTCTTTCAAAATTACTTGTATGTCCCAGGAAATCAGTAATTTCAGGTATCATTATGCTTTTGATGAAGGGATGTTGCGGCGCCAGTTTAATCTCATATTTTGACATCATATTGTAATTGGTTTTGAACATGTAACTTTTTGACAAATGTAAACTTTCAATTATATATATGATGGTTGTATTGCTTTCTTTACTATGTATTCTATTGTTACGCTACCACATGAAGTCATCCGCCCCCGAACGTTTCCGCCGTTCAGGTTTGGGGGTGTGACAGATTGGTATCAGAGCAATGTTTATAGTGAACTAAGTATATCGAACCACATAAGATATACAAACTATAAATGCTTAAGGGACTAACACTCTCTGACAAAACATTTTTTTTTCGCTTAAGCAGCGTTTCGTTTAACTTAAATTGATAGTTCATTTAAGTACAATTACATGCATACAACAAATTATTTTCATGATATCTAACTATACAACAAGTATTTAGACAAGTTGACACTACGATTAAGCCTCGATATATGTAATCAGATTTTGGACAAATATAGCGTGATCAACTATATTTGCCCGAGTTTGGACCAACGTATATCAAGGAATGATCGTAGTAAGCAACAAGTCAAAACTTACCAAACCGTTACTAGAATCAAACACAAGAATTTAAATACTATAGGAGTATTTGCTACCTAAACTAGTTTAACTTACATGTTTTGCAAGTTTCAACTTTATTCAACTCCTATAACCCTATTTCTCGTACAGTCAAATGGCTGGATTTCACCACCCCGGCGACCCCTACTTTCCCAACCAAGGCAACAGAGGATGGGTCGAAGATGATCCCGAAGAGGACGAGGAACCCATAGAAGTGGATGATGACTCCGGTACCGACTCAGAATCGGAAGTGATCGATCCACCACGAGTTCAACCTCCCGTCTTCGTAAGGAACTTTCAAGGACCGACTCCCGTCTGGGGAAGTCACCTCCATCATTGGAGCCAACAATAGAACTTACGTCCTCCCTACGGCATGTGCCGGGACTTCTATGATGTCCGCGACGGAGGTTCGGCTGATCGGGCACTCCCGGTAATGGTGGGTAAGCTAGCCAATCAGTCCTATCAGTCCGGAGTTCAAGCTAGCCGACTCCGGGATGTCAACGTGGAAGTGCAGGTTCACACTTCTGACATCCGTAGGCTGGACAAGATACAAGACAATGCTCAACTCCAAACCGAGGCATTCCAAGCGCAAATGATTGCAGCCCTCGCTGAACTAAGGGAACAACAAGCTGCTTTTGATAGGCGTCTAATGGAGTCGAAGCAATCAGATGTAGAGTCAAGCTCCAAGCGCAACCTACGTCGCAAGTAGTGCTTGTCAAAGACTCAAATTTTGTTATAGCTTAGGACCTCAGCTAAAAGTCTTTAAATTTCTCGAACTTTGTAATCGGAGACCCTTATAGGGGTCAAATTTTCATGATCGTTGTATCAACTTTTATATTAATATAAGTGATACTATTATTACTACGTTGAGTATTTCGTTCAAACCTTGAAAAGTTTTTGAGAAACCAAATACTTGTTTCATACTTTCAGTCTTACAATTAACTTTCATCCTTCTATTTTAAGACTCATACTAGCATCTGTTGTTGAACTATAGCAGTTTAGTTCATGAGACACATTAATTCTCTATTCTATGGAATTCTTATCTTTACCTTTTCAACCTATAGTTGAAGGATGCCTCCGCGTAGGAATCCAAGGCGACACAACAGTGGGGAAGCACCTGTACCACCACTACCTCCACCACCTCAATTTGATGTTGTTATGCTCCAAGCAGCAGTCACCGCAGTGGTAGCAACTGCCATGTCACAGATCAATAACTCGAGTACTAATGGCTCGGGATCTGGCACACACCCATCCAACCATGGCGAGAGTCATGGACCACCCCGAGAATGCACCTATAAGGACTTTACTAATGCCAAGCCCCGGAGGTTTTATGGATCTGGTGGTGTGTTAGCCCTGAGACAGTGGATTGAAAGGACAGAGTCAGTCTTTGAAATCTGCTCCTGTCCCGAGCACAGCAAAGTCAAATTTGCAACTTTCACCCTTATTGATAGAGCTTTAACTTGGTGGAATGGCCACGTTAAAGTACTTACCCTGATAGTGGCAAACTCCATAAGCTGGGAGAGCCTAAAAGCCCTGATGATGAGAGAATACTACCCACGAGGAGAGATTCAAAAGCTTGAACACAAACTATGGACTTTCGGAATGGTTGGTACCGACATCGCAACTTATACCAACCGATTCTGCGATCTGGCAATCCTTTGCCCAGATATGATTACTCCCGAGAGCAAGAAAATAGAAAGGTACATCTGGGGACTGACGCCCCAAAGACGATCACACGTGTTAGCTTCCAAACCTGACACCTTTGAAATTGCCAAAGAACTAGCACAATCTCTGATTGATTACGGAGGTCATCAGAACTCAACCGTTTTTGCACCAGAACCACAGAAAGGAAACAACAACAACAACAACAACAGGAAGAGAGTATGAAATAAAGGGAAGGGTGGGTCTTCCCAAGAATCCGCAAAGAAACAACTGGTTTCAGCGAATGCTGCCACTGTACCTACTACAGTCCCTACAAATCCCTACCCCACAAAGCCTTATGTGGGTAACCTTCCAAAGTGCACCAAATGCACTTACCACCACCATGGACCTTGTCGGGAAATGCAGTGCGCCAACTGCAACAGGAAGGGACACACAGCCCGTTTCTGCAAGGACCCCGCAAAACCGATCACTCAAGTTCCCAGTGCGGGTGTAGGCCAGACTTGCTACGGTTGTGGCGAGGTGGGCCACTACAAGAGGAACTGCCCTAAGGCAGCAGGCACCGGCGGTGTGGGACGAGTTTTGGCGATAGGCCACGACAAAGCTGTAGCCGACCCAACTGTAGTTGCTGGTACATTCCTTCTCGATAATTCATATGCATGCATATTATTCGATAGTGGAGCGGAGAGAAGCTTCGTGAGTCAAAACTTTATTCATTTACTTAAACCTAAACCTAACAAGTTAGAAAAATCATTCACTGTAGAGATGGCCAATGGAAAAACCGAAAACACTAACTGCATATACATGGGCTGTACGTTAACTTTAGATGGCCATTCTTTTCCAATCAATCTCATGCCGGTCCAAATTAAAAGTTTCGACGTCATAGTCGGCATGGATTGGTTGAGTCTTCTTCGCACCGACATCATGTGCTTTGAGAAAGCAGTCCATCTTAATCTCCATAACAACGAAACATTAGTTATCTACGATGACAAATCAAGTACAAACCTTCACATCATTTCGTGCATCCAAGCTCGAAAGTGCTTGCGGAAGGATTGTCGAGCATTCCTAGCGCACATCGTTGATACAAGTCAAGAACTGAAGGACATCAAGAACATTTCGGTAGTACGCGACTTTCCCGATATCTTTCCAGAAGAACTACCAGGATTACCACCACAACGCCAAGTCGAATTCAGAATCGACTTAGTTCCAGAGGCTACCCCAGTAGCGAAGTCACCTTATCGTCTCGCACCAGCAGAGATGCAGGAACTTTCCAGTCAACTTAATGAACTCCTTCAAAAAGTATTCATAAGACCAAGTTTCTCACCTTGGGGAGAACCGGTCCTGTTTGTAAAGAAGAAGGACGGATCGTTCCGTATGTGCATCGACTACAGAGAGCTGAACAAACTTACTGTCAAGAACCATTATCCTC
The DNA here is from genome assembly GCF_002870075.4 of Lactuca sativa. Taxonomy (NCBI): domain Eukaryota; kingdom Viridiplantae; phylum Streptophyta; class Magnoliopsida; order Asterales; family Asteraceae; genus Lactuca; species Lactuca sativa. The sequence goes on from NC_056623.2 coordinate 39,016,761, forward strand.
TACCCCGTATTGACGACCTATTCGATCAACTTCAAGGAGCAAACTACTTCTCAAAGATAGATCTACGATCCGGATATCACCAATTACGAGTTCTAGAGGGGCATATTCCAAAGACAGCTTTGTGAACTCGTTATGGACACTACGAATTTGTAGTGATGCCGTTCGGATTAACCAATGCACTAGCAATATTTATGGACCTAATGAATAGGGTATGTCGTCCTTACTTGGATCAGTTCGTCATCGTCTTTATCGATGATATACTTGTCTACTCCCGAAGTGAGGAAGAGCATAGTCAGCACCTACGAAAAGTCCTAGAAACACTGCGAACGGAGAAACTCTATGCGAAGTTCTCTAAATGCGAATTTTGGATTCGAAGAGTCGAATTTTTAGGCCACGTTGTTAGCGAGAAAGGTATACACGTGGACCCCTCCAAAATTAAGGCCATTGAGAACTGGTCGGCACCAAAGACACCTACAAAAATTCGTCAATTTCTAGGTCTCGCTGGCTACTATCGCAGATTCATAAAGAACTTCTCTAGCATTGCGAAACCTCTTACTACATTAACCCAGAAAGGTGTGGCCTTTGGCTGGGAAGCGAAACAAGAGAAGGCATTCCAGACGCTAAAACATGCCTTGTGCACCGCACCGATACTATCCCTCCCCGAAGGGATAGAAGACTTTGTAGTGTATTGCGATGCGTCAAATCAAGGACTTGGTTGTGTTCTTATGCAGAGAGGGAAGGTTATTGCTTATGCCTCCCGACAGCTTAAGACACACGAAGTGAACTATACGACACACGATCTTGAGTTAGGAGCAGTGGTATTTGCTCTGAAGATCTGGAGACACTACTTATGCAGAACAAAGAGTACTATTTTCACCGATCACAAGAGCCTTCAACACATTTTCGATCAGAAGGAACTCAACATGCGACAACGACGATGGGTTGAGTTACTAAATGACTACGAATGCGAAATTCGTTATCATCCTGGCAAGGCCAACGTGGTAGCTGACGCCCTCATTCGAAAGGAATACATTGGTCAGAGGGTCAAATCTCTGACTATGACTATCCATTCCCACTTATCCACACAAATTAAGGCGACACAAATGGAAGCTTTGCAACCTGAAAATGTGGTGGGTGAATCCCTGCGAGGAATGGAAAAGAATCTAGAAGTCAAGGGTGGCGGAGCCTACTATCTCATGGACCGAATCTGGACCCCGAAACATGGTGGTTTCAGAAACGTAGTCATGACCGAAGCACACAACTCAAGATATTCCGTTCACCCAGGTTCGGATAAAATGTATTTGGATCTTAAGAAACTGTACTGGTGGCCTAACATGAAAGCAAAAATTGCTACCTTCGTAAGTAAATGCCTTACTTGCGCTAAGGTTAAGGTCGAGTATCAGAAACCGTCAGGATTTCTACAACAACCGGAGATACCAGAATGGAAATGGGAGCAGATTACTATGGACTTCATAACCAAGTTACCCAAGACGACGAGTGGACTCGATACCATATGGGTCATCGTCGACAGATTAACCAAATCTGCACATTTCCTACCCATCAAGGAGACTGACAAAATGGAAAAGCTTACAAGAACTTACTTAAGGGAAGTAGTGCGACTGCATGGTGTTCCGATATCCATTATCTCCGATAGAGATAGTAGATTCACTTCAAGATTCTGGCAGTCACTACAAAGTTCCCTGGGGACTAGGCTAGACATGAGTACAACCTACCACCCACAAACAGACGGGCAAAGTGAGAGAACGATACAAACTTTAGAAGATATGCTAAGAGCCTGTGTGATTGACTTTGGAAAGGCATGGGATATCCATTTACCCCTTGTCGAATTTTCATACAACAATAGTTATCATACAAGCATAAAGGCTGCTCCGTTCGAAGCCCTCTATGGTCGAAAGTGCAGATCCCCTCTGTGCTGGACTGAAGTTGGCGATACCCAGTTAGCTAAAGGAAGGGTTCCTGAAAGCACTCTCACCGGTCCGGAAATCATACGAGAAACGACAGAGAAGATCGTTCAGATTCGTGAACGATTGAAAGCCTCTAGAGACCGACAGAAAAGCTACGCTGACCAAAGGAGGAAAACTTTGGAATTCCAGGTAGGAGACCACGTTTTATTAAAGGTCTCACCGTGGAAGGGTTTAATACGCTTTGGAAAGCGTGGGAAACTAAATCCAAGATACATAGGGCCTTTCGAGATTATTGCCAGAATCGGCCCTGTGGTTTACAAGCTTAACCTACCGCGTGAACTTAGTAACATACATCCAACATTCCACGTCTCAAACTTGAAAAAGTGTCTGTCCGATGAGACTCTTGTTATTCCACTCGACGAGATCGAGATCAACGAGAGCCTCAACTTTGTGGAAGAACCAGTAGAAATCATGGGCCGAGAGGTCAAGCAAACAAAACAAAGTCGCATACCCATCGTGAAGGTTCGCTGGAACGCCAAGCGGGGACCTGAATTCACATGGGAACGCGAAGATCAGATGAAACAAAAGTACCCTCATCTCTTTCATGCTCACTAGTATCTTTACTACTTTAAATTTCGGGACGAAATTCCCTCTAACAGGGGGATGATGTGACAACCCGATATTTCAACTCTTTGTAATGACCTAAAAAGTCAAGTATTGTAACCACTTTTGAGTTAATAAAATTAACTTTGATAATAAATTGTCCAAAAAGTTCTATTTAAATTCCCTCTATGTTTAAATGTCATTAAACAATGATCGTACGTAAAAAGAACGCCCAAATCCGACTTCGTATATTGAAGTTAAGATTTTTCCAAGTTCGGCTTAGCAACAGACAGCTAAAAACTCGAATCGGAGATCGAGCGACTTTTGGCCGGAATGACCTAAACGAGAATCGAAGGTCTCGACAATGGTATTTCAGCGGTGAAAAGTCTGGCAAAAACCGACGTCGGATAAAGAAGTTATGAATTTTTAAAGAAATTCCTTAATCACGTCATTTTATAAATAAATAATAAAAATAATTTCGGAATTTGCCAACGGAATCTAAACGAAAGTTGTAGAGCGTAGTCTCACCTACGCGTGGATATAAAGACCATCGAAAACGGAGTTCGTATGAAGAAGATATGATTTTTTTAAGTTTATTAAATAAATTATATATAAATTTAATTAAAAAATCCGGTAATATCCGAAGGAGGAGTCAGCGTCCTCATCCGAGTTACGCGCTGCGTAACCCCGTACGCCCCGCGTACCCGAGGGCCTTGGTCTCGGTCCGTCCACGTCGCCCCTATGCGAAGCTACCGACCCGCCCCATCCGACCCGCCCCATCCAATCCGTCACATTCGATCCATCCCATCCGAAGCCGAGGCAGTCGAGGACTCGCTCATGCATGACGTACGCGTACGCGCTATGTACGAGCGTATGCCCCACCTACCGAGGCTTCTCAGACCCCCTATAAATAGAAATGCGAGGGTTCCCGGAAATTCACCCCATTTCTCTCCTTTCTCTCACGATCTTGCCTCGATTTCCGTGCCCGTTCAAACCTGAAGCTTTGGTCTTTTTGCTCAAGTCCCGAGGGTTGATTTTACTCCCGAGATTCCCGAGAATCCCGAGAAAAATCCGTTTCTCAAGACGAAACTCTGCCCGGTTTTCCATCTCGCTATCTTCAAACTTTCAAGTGAGTTCATACCCCTTAATTAACCTTTTTAAGATATTCTAAATGCTTTTATATGCTTTCAGGGGGGGGGGGGGAATACAAGTAAAACACACGAGTATTATCGTGTGTTACATAAAGAATTATTTTATATGCTTTTATATATCCAAATCACATGTGATTTATAAACTTTATAGGAAACTTTCGTATATAAAATATGTTACAATAGAACTCTATCTTTTGAAATATAAATTGTTGTAATGCATGTATAAACTAAACATTTTCTTAGATTTTATGTATACTTGTCTATCTTAGGCTCTACAAAAATCTATACTTTCATAACAAGTGATTCCTTTTCTAGGTATTTCTAAACAAACGAGACACACTTTTAGAAAACTATAATAGGTATAGTTTTACAAGGATATTGCTAACTTTTACATACTAGAAACTTGATTTTCAAGAAGTCACTTTCATATACAAGAACAAACGAACATTTTAACACGTAAATCTGTTTTTATACCACGGTTTTGTGAGACATAAACTTCACGTACGTTCGAGTACACATTTCAAGTCCTGTATTATATACCAGAATCCCTTGGAGGGGGAGCATGGTGTTTGTGTATAGATCTATACGGGCTTGACAACCCGCGCCCTGATTGTTAGCTACAGTCCACCGTTTGGGGTGACAAACGTCATAACATTCCAACGCCTGAAGAACGTTATGTATAGGCATTCCGAGTCAATAGTATGGTTATAAAACTCACATGGGGTATTAAAAATGCATTGATTTACAAGGTTTTCAAACACATTGGTTATTTCACACTTACATACATTTTAGAAACAAACATTTGTCTTGAGAGAAGGCTACTTTTATACTAGTAGAAACTATAGGATTTTCTAAACACAAACAAACAAGGACAAAACATTTCATTTTATACAAACATTGTCATTTAAATACTTATGAAACTCACCAGCTTAAATGCTGATCTACTCTTTCAAAATTACTTGTATGTCCCAGGAAATCAGTAATTTCAGGTATCATTATGCTTTTGATGAAGGGATGCTGCGGCGCCAGTTTAATCTCATATTTTGACATCATATTGTAATTGGTTTTGAACATGTAACTTTTTGACAAATGTAAACTTTCAATTATATATATGATGGTTGTATTGCTTTCTTTACTATGTATTCTATTGTTACGCTACCACATGAAGTCATCCGCCCCCGAACGTTTCCGCCGTTTAGGTTTGGGGGTGTGACACATACATATTTCAAAACCATTGAGAGAATAAGGTGAGGGTTTTTGATAATTTTTTGGTGGAAAACTCATTTTGTTCCATGCAAGAAGCGAAAGATTGAAGGTTTTGAATATTAAAGGAACTGTTGAACTACAAGATCAATGTAGTCTTTGAAATAGCATCTACATCACACAACAGAATATAGAAACAACCTGCAAGACATATGTACAAAATTAGGCTATGATGATGAAGTGATTAACTTTTGTTTTTTGGACTACGAATCACAAACCTTCAAACCAACCTTTATTATCTCTAATCAATCCCTTCCTTAACATGTATGTAATGAAACATTTTAAACGATATTGATTGGTATGTGGAAGATGAATGGAATGTTGGTGGAAACTAATTAAATTTGTTATTAATGTCAGCAATAACATTTTTTCAGAATGAATTTGTATTTAGGTTTTTATATATGGATTCGTGTTTTGTTTCAGGATACATTAACTTAAAATATAATAAAGTTGCATTGAATATGAAGAATGAGAGTGTATTCTATTAGAATACACTCAAATTCTGCTAGAATATTATTTCATTCTTCTTGAGACGAATTCATTTTGAAAAAATATTATTGCTGACATTAATTATGAATTTAATTAGTTTTTCATAAAAAAAATTATAACTATAGATATCATTTAATATACATATAATTATGGAAATCATTTAATATCTATCTTTATTTGATTAAATAATAATTTAATTTTTACTAAATTCTTATTGGTGCATTCTAGCACACAATAGATATAAAAAACATTTGAACCTCTACTTCCATCTGGACCTTACAGTCCACCTAAAAAACAAAAGTCTCATCCTCCTGTTTATTTTTAGGATAGATAAATATAACAAAACAAATAGTTAGTTCAAATCAACCTCTTTATAGAATTGAATTCAACTTCATATGGATATTGAATAGTTAGGCAGGTTGGGTAAGAACTCAAAGCATATACCTTTAGAATACTCTTTTTAATTAAATTACAAACCTGGCCAAGAAGGTTTTAATAACATATGTCACTCATGAACATTTACTGCCATAAAACACTCATGTATGAAGTGATAGTTATAAAGTTTCTATATCCCAATTCTTGAGCAAAACCATCTGACCAGATTTGGTTAAAGTTTCTTTGAGGCATTATATCGAACACTTTGAATGCATCTTTAAATTTTTCTTCACTTATCAATTATGGGGTGCTGAAAAGAAAAAAAACCTAAACCCAAAAAAATAATGTATGGAAACGAAAGACCATCATAAAAGTCGAGAAATTAACGTTACCTCTCACCGGTCATTCGTAGGGTGTCGACGATGGTGTTTCCGACTAAAGTAGATGGAATTCTATGCATGTCGTCGACGATGGACAATAGGTGCCGAGCAGTGGAGGACAGAAAATTATAGAAGGTGAATGGAACAAACTACTATTCCTTGTAGGGTTCATCGATGTACAGGAAATCCTTTGATCACTAAATTCGTTGACCATTTCAAACCTTCCTGAAGTGTAATTAGCCCAACCCCATGAGACCTAAGAACAGTTGTGACCATTCCCACTTTCTTCCCGGATTTCATGGCCATTACTTATGAACTCGGAGCAACCTCTTGCACCACCTATGTTGAAAAAAAATTATAATTGTAATTTGTGATGAATCAAAATTGAATAGTGACTTGTGATTTATAGCTTTTCCAGATTGTTCAAGAAATCTGAGTAGAAACAAATACCTGTCGGTTAGCCTCATCAATGGCAGCCCAACCCACATAAACGAAATTAAAGCGCCATAAACTTCTTGGACCGTCTGTCTATTTGTGTGTGTACCCCAACCTGTTATTCTCAACATTGAAAAATACGACCCCTTTAGGGTTCGTCCCTCTATTTTTGTTACTTATTATTTGCCAGGTGTGTTTAATTTGTGGAGGTTGATGATTCTCAGAAGAAGAAGAAACGTCGGAGCAAGCGGAGGGAAGATGTTTTGGGAGGAGAGAAAGAAGCAAAGAGCTACAGAGGAAGATGTTGCGGAGAAGAAAGAAGATGAGTAAAGAAAGAGAGATATCCATAGATTGACACGTCCGTTCGATAAAATAAAGAACGAAAGCAGCAACAGCCACGTTGACATCGGTGGGATAAATTTACAAACTAACCCCCGCAAATTAAACACACCGGGCAAATAATAAGTAACAAAAATAGTGGGACGAAAGTTGGATAAATTTCAACAGTTTACTGTTGAAATTTTTCACAATCTTAATATATATATATATATATATATATATATATATATATATATATATATATATATATATATATATATATATATTAATTAACTAAAGAATCAAGTCAAACTTAGGCCTTGTTTCTGAGTTTTTTTGTAAATTCATTAAAAGAAAGGGAAGGAAAATTTTGACCGAAGAAAAGGAAGTGAAGGAAAATATTCATTATTCTGTATTCCCGAATTCGAACGAAATGAAAGGAAAAGAAAAAAAAAATTAGTTTTTGTGTTCCCGAGTTAGGAGGAAAAATAAAATAAACTTAAAATTTTCCTTTCCCTCACTTTCTTCCCAAATCCGTCCAATTTGGAAGGAAAATATGATTCTAAAATTCTTCCCCTCCCCTCACTTTCCTTCCATTAATGAAACTTGGGAACAAGATTTTCCTTCGACACCCTTCACTTTCCCTCCGAATCCTCCCATTTCTCTCCTTAATGGAACTCGGGAACAAGGTGTTATATAAATTTTCGACAAAATTGCAAAAATGGTCCATGTGGTTGACAAATTTATGTGTTTTTGGTTCAAAACGAAATGTTGGTGCACCATTGGTCCGATTTTGGATCTTTTTAGTGATTTTGGTCCATAAACACTTAAAATTACTTTTATACCCTTCTTATTATCTTTTTTCATTTTTTTAACTTAAGCAAAAAAAAGATTCAAAATCGAACCAGTGGTGCACCAACATTTGGTTTTGGACCAAAAACACATAAAATTGACAACCACAGGGACCATTTTGCAATTTTGTCTAAATTTTCTATTTTGATGACGCTAGCAAGGTAAAGTCCATATTTTCATTTGTTTCATATATATGGGATTAATACAAATTGTAGAATTTCATAGAAAACTAAACATGCTTTTCATAATATTGGAAAAAGATGACCATAACTTGTATAAATACAAACCCATTACACTGGTACCATAATAGTAGATGGCCATTAATAATAGGATATTTAGTAGATTACCATAACATAACTAGCAGTATCAATAGAAACCCATTACAATACCATAAGTCCATAACACTATTACCAATTCATAACACTAAACAAAAGATCAAACCAGCAACCCCTACACCCACACCTACAACAACACCTGTGGAAAGGTCAACAACAAAGGGAATTTGGTCAACAACATTATAACCACAGTCATGAGAATGGCTCCAAAAACCATCATCTTCAACAGGAAAATCCTCTTCTCCTTCAAGGTAGCAGCTTTATGATTGTCTTTCAAGTTCCAAATTTTGTTAACAACATATCTCCCACTTGGGTTATAGTTATACTCATTCATCTCCTTCAACGCTGCAACCACCTCATCAAATATGCCATTTCCTCCTTCTGCCTTCAAATTCTTCACTTCCTGCATCATATCATATCATATCATAATAATACACTTGCTTGAATAACATGATTTTAAAGATATTAAAATTATTCAGAAACAGAATTTCAACAATCAAACCTCAGCATCACCATCTACTTCAACAACATGCCATTCTGGGTGGTTTTTAACCTTATTCTGCCACAAAGAACGTGTTTCAGAGGCCTTTATCTCAGCCTCTTCATTCTCTAACTTCTCTTTGCGTTTAAGGCTCTTCAAATTCTTAAAAATATAGCTAATAACCTCCTTCAATGTAGCTTTCCTGTTGTCTTTAAAGTTCCAAAGCTCATTCACAACATATCTCCCACTTGGATTATACTCATTCATCTCCTTGAACGCCCCAACCACTGCATCAAACACCCCATCCCCCCCATTCTGCCTTGAGATTCTTCAACAACTCATCCTCTTCATTTATCACTTCCTGCATCATCACCATCACCATAAATTTAAGACTATAAACATATCATCATCAAACTTAAAGCATACCTTGAGATTATCACCATCTGGATGCCACTCTGGATTTTTAAGCTTCTCCTGCCACATAGAGCATAACTCAGACGCCTTGATTTGAGCTTCTTCATTACCAAACTTCTCTTTGCAGGCATCATGGAACGCCTTCATATCAATTTCTCCCATCCTTTTCACACCAATATTTGTTCGCCCGCTTAGCGTACCCTTCAGCCCCTGAAAACCCCAAAACCAATAACAATTAACTCATAAAATTATTCAAACGATTAATGGAATTTAGTCATGGGTTTTGTAATTTAGAATTAATACTTTAATTAACTCTTTGCGAACTTCTTTCAGTTCATCATTACTCTGGCATTCCTTAACCAAATGTGTTTGATTCAAATTCTCCATGTTCTCCATTTCTTCCATATTTATTTCTAGTTCATTGTTCATCTTCGTGATTTTCTCCTGAACAGCAGCATCATCTTCATCCCCTAAATGCTTCATCATTTGCACTTTCCTTTTCAGTTCTTTAATTCTCATTTCAAGTTTCTGTTCAACATCTAGTTGCCTCCCGAATCCAAGCACTTTCTTCAAAACCCACCCTTTCTCTCTCTGCAATTCAAGTCAACAAAAGTTGTAGCTAAGACATTTTAAGAATACAAATTTTACATTCTGCTCTTAAACCAATCTTAACAAACTTTCATCAGCTTTTTTTTTGCTCAATGGATGCCATTTGCAGAGAGTTGTTTTGCACATCATTCTAGATCTCCAAAAAGGATATGAATCACAAAATATGATTATATATTAACATGTGTGCATGCCAAGTTGTGACCATGTTCTATCTAACAAAATATAAGTCTGCACAATCTGTCTTTATAGCAAATTGTGTAGACAGGAACATGTTAAGGTGAAAATGAAGAATAAACTCAACTTTTTTTCTTCATCCAACTTTTGTTTCTCAACTTCTATTAATGCTACCCTTGTTTTAAGCTTTTTCATCAATGAATTGAGTTTTTTCTTTCCTTTCTCCAACTTAACAACCAGCATTTCATTTTCATAGAAAGCTTGATGAAGGCTGTATTTTTCTTCAAGCATCCTACTCAGAGACACTCTTTTCTGAATGTATTTGATCTGCAAGTCATCAAGATTTTCATTCCTCCTGTCAATCTCACTGGCTAATTCCACCACAGTTTTGTTTCTAGTCTGGACAGCTTCTTGAACAAGGTCTGATATAGTCCTGAGTTCATGCTTCTTGCGAAGGTAATCTCCTATTTCCCCTTGAGATTCAAAGTCATCTGAACACGCAAGCCACACATAATTACTTGAACCTGAAGATTTGTCCGAAGCAATCCAATCTTCTCCAGAGCTGTGATCCATCTACCTTGGAAACAAAGACAGAATACAACTCAACAGTAAAAAGCTAACGATGATTGAGACATTAGAAATCAGCACATGTAAAGGTAAACGAAAGAAGGATATGTAAAGTTTAAATATTAAAACAATCATGTATGCATATCATAAACACATGCTTAAGTACTATTGAAGCATAAGAGCATACTCACTATGGTTAAAAGAGGAAAAAGTTACATTGTGACTACCTGTCAGTTTAAAAATTGTAGAGCTGATTCAAATTTTAAAGTATGATTTCCAAAGAAATTTAAAAAAGTGTTACAAGTAGTCGAATAGAACTCCTTGCTGTTAGATTCGCAGCAAAATTAATACACAATCGTTTTGTAGTTGAATTACCAGGTTTGACGTCAATAAGCTAAATGTGGCTTTATTTTCTCGGCGAAAAGTACATCGCAGCCACATAGCTCAAAACGACCAAATGAAAAGTCGATGTTACTTTACTAAAAGTAGTAAGACTACCACTACCATACGGCTGATCAAAACCTCATATATATATATATATATATATATATATATATATATATATATATATATATATATATATATATATATATATATATATATATATATATATATATATATATATATATATATATATATATATATATATATATATATATATATATATATATATATATATATATATATATATATATATAAATGAAACCCTAAATTAGCAGGCTCGACCAAAATGATCAACAAGAAACACCTGATCATTCGGTGACTAAAGAAATAAAAGAAAACTACGAGAAAAGGAAATGTACCACTCGAGAAAACGAAAGTAAGCCTAAACACCTGCGTCGTCGGTCTGTGGACAGAGACAAGCACCGTAAACCGATCGGTGAAGATAAAGAGAAACCCTAAGTGCCCGCTTTTATGTGCGTGTGTGAGAGAGAGTTGTGGGAGAAGATGTGCAGACTGGAGTGACTAGAGAGTGACATGTAATAAATGTAATAAATAAGAGTGAGAAAAAGTTGCATGAGGGTCATATCACAGTAAACTTTTGGGCCGGTTTATTTTATTCGAGGCCATGCACTAAATTATTACTATCAGTAACAAAACTAAATATAGGTGTAAAGTGACATTACTTAAATTGATCCTTGGAAGTCTCAACTTACTATTTTTCTTTAGAGCATTGAGTGTGGGCGACAAGGCGCAACACCATCTCACATAGCACATAAGCAAGTAGTGTTATAATACCAAGTAGGGAAATGGGCAACAAGATGCAACACCAAAGGGAAAAAAAAAGAAAAAAAAAACAAAAAGTTGATGTTCCCCCGTTTCAATTCATCACAACGCCAACAAGATGCAACGAGATTTGTCATGACAAGATGCAACAAGTTGGGAGGGGCGGTGTTCCCCGTGTCAAAACGCCGTTGACGGGTGCCACCTCACCCCCCGTTGCTTCTCGTTGGACCCGTATCGGATGGTCTTATTTTTAGCCCCAATGGGCTTGTTAGATGATCCGGAGAAAATAAAGAGAGGTTTCTTATGAGGCGGCGCAGCTGAGGCTATCAGGAGTGGGCGTCTAAAAGACGCGTGATGCTGAGTTGGCACGACCAAAGACGCATGAACACTGCTCCAAGGGCCGGTGTTCGTGGTGTCGCGTGGATGGGAAGACGGAGCTTCTATTGGTTTGCTTTTTTTCGACCATTTGCCCCTTAATTTTGTTGGATTTTTTTTAATCTATTGAAGTAAAAAAAATAAAAATAAAAAATAAAAAAAATTAAAAAAACGGGTTAGTACCCGTTTTCCACTTAAACCGGGTGAAGAAGACGAAGTAAAGCGGGTGGATATTATAAATGTTTTAATTGAAGTTATAAATTTGGTCCCTAAAATTCTGTAACTTAATCCTATTATACTCTTTCACTTTTATCTGAATCATATTAAACCCTTAACTATATATAATTATGTTTATTTAATTTTAAAAGTTAATAATATGTTTATTTGATTTTTTAGTTAGTAAAATGATTGCTTATAATAATGTTTTTTTTTTATTTAATCTAATGTTTTAAAATAAAAAAATAAAAATATAAATATAAATGATGTGGAGTGGTAAGCTTTTTCAATGTTTAGTGGGTTGTTTTTATTTAATATAATGTTACAAAAAAATATATGTTTTTTATTTATTATGTTTTTTATTTAATATAAATGTTACAAAAGATAAAAAAAAATAAAAAAATGAATATTATTAGTGGTGACCATTTTCCAAGGTGTAGTGGGTTGGTGGTGAAGCTAATGTGACGCAGAGGTGACACCACTTTTCCGGTGAGTTTGTAGTGACCACTCCACATAGCCTCATGAAAAGAAAAGGATACACTCCATATCGTGGGATAAAGTGACTAAAGATGATGGTGGTTTGGGGATAGACTCACAAATGGGTCATAATATTGGTCTAATAATGAAATGGGAAGCATTATGGTGGAAAGTTATAGTGGGGCTGCATAACCTGAAAAGAAAACCGAGGGCATTTCTAGCAAAGAAAACCTTACCGGGTGTGTGGCAAAATATCTCCAAGGTATTTAATTACACATCAAGACTTGGAATTTCATATGATGATTTATTCCAGATCCATACTAGATCTGGAAATAGTACGTTGTTGTGGAAAGATAAGTGGGTTGACTCTATCCCGTTGCAGACCCGGTTCCCAACATTATACTCCTTAGAATCATGGAAAACATGCTTTGTTTACGAAAGAAAAGTAGGTGACAACTTTCGTTGGGCTTGGAGATCAAAGATTCCCTCCATTGAAGCTTTGAATGAGTTACATGAGCTTGAGTTCATTTTGAGCAACTACAATTTCCTACAAGGAAATGATATGTTCAAGTGTATACTTAATAATGATGGTGGTTTCACGGTGGAAGCAGTCAGGAAAATCATAGACCTGAAGTTGACAGCAACAGGTGGAGTAAAATTCAAGTAGAATAAGATTACACCCTTAAAAGTCTTGTGCATCGTTTAGAGAGTTGTGGCGGGCAGGATCCCTGTAGTTGTTGAATTATTGAGGAGAAGGGTTCATGTTCCATCTATTAGTTGCCATCTATGTGATAGTGGAATAGAAGCGACAGATAGCGTCTTAATTAATTGTACATTTGCAAAATCTGTGCCGGAGGGGGTTCTAAAATGGTGTGATATTCCCTTCAGTCACTTCACCAATGTTGGGGAACTTATCAACTTTGCAGCGAGCTGGGGGAATTGACCCAAGAAACGAAAATTGCTAATTGCCATCATCTACTGTATCCTTTGGCGTATCTGGAAAGCTAGGAATGAAAAAGTGCATAACAGGATCCCACAGTCTCCTTCCAAAGTAACTGATAATGTAATCTCTCTAGTATATTCTTGGTACAAGTCCAGGGGAAATAATAGCTCATGTAGATGGTCGGAGTAGATAAGTTGTCCATTTAGGTGTGATCTTGTATGATTGAACTTATTGTATTTCTTTGTTCTGGGCCGCGTCTAGCTCCTTGCTTGACGTTGGTTATTTTATTTTAATTTTATTTGATGTTTCCAATATATATATATATATATATATATATATATATATATATATATATATATATATATATATAACTGCAAAAATGGGCCATGTGGTATGATTTTTTGGGGGTTTTAGTCTAAACCACGGCTTTTTGGCTTCATGCTCCTTTTGGACTGATTTGTATGTGAAAGTTGTCCCTACGAAAATTGAAATGACTATAATACCTTGGGGTATTTATTTTCATTTTTCTTTATTTTTTAAAATTTAATAGTTATTTATTTATTTTAACAATTAAAAAATAATATATGACCCACCTCTCTCTCTCTCTCACACACACACACATACACACACCATTTAGGATTTGAAGAAAAAACTCACATTAATTCTCTTTTGAACACCATTTAGGATTTGAAGAAAAAACCCATATTAATTTCTTCAACTCCACCTTTTCTTCATTTGTTATAAAACTGACAACTTCATAGAAAGAACTTTACAACCTACACTTCTGAGGGAAACACACACACACACACAAGCAACCGATGCTTTTCAATCTAAGCAAAAATCAATGAATGATTCGGGTGTTCAATCGAAATAGTAGGTGTCATCTTCCCCTTGTCAAAAACCAACAAAACATCATCAAGAAATTAGCTTTTGAAACCTTCAAAAACTCCATTGATGAAACCTTCGATTTTGATCAACCTTCAAAAACTCCATTGATGAAAACAGGAGACCCACTTGCTCCAACCTGATTCATTTAAATCTCAGAATTTTTTGCAATACCCACATCGAGATCTAGTTCAACATAAGTGCCGATAGTGATGGTGGCAATACCTTGTATCATGTGAATGGAATCACAAATTTTTCCAATGGATGTATCATGTGAATGGAATCACAAACTCGTTGATTCTTAGACTTCTCAAACTACCCAATACTTGTTGAATCTTGAAGGGAATTGATTGAAGTCATTACCTTATTCCTCCTCATCCTTCATCAACAACTACCCAAACAAAAGATAACAGGCACCAACACTCTCTAACAACGGATGTAGATCCAAATGCAAGTATCCGGTGGGGCGACTTTAAACCTAAAAGAAACTTGATTTGGGTTAATTTTTGGATTTGGGTTAATTTTTGGATGAAATCAGAAGAAGAAGAAGATGGAATTAGAACTTCATATCTGCTTTGTTCTCTGCCACCAAGTATGAAGAATTTTTGGATGAAATCAGAATGAAGAATTTCTACAATAATTTGATTATGAACTGGAAATTGTTTGTTTTTACAATTGAAGAATCTGGGGGTGATCGGTTATTCGATCTACTTCATTGATTATCAATGACTTATATTATTAGGATTCAGGGACCTGCTGACATGAGAAACAAATGATCCTTACCAGGTGGGCATTTAACCCCCATCGTTTTTGAGATCTTTGATTTTTTAGCAAGCCCGATCCTTCTTAGTGTATTTGATAATTATAGTTTTGAGATCACTGATTTTTCTATTCATATAGATGAACACATAAATTGTTCCAATTGATGTTCTTCTCTACTGGTAAATCTATTTGATACAAAAGGAACTAAGGAAGATGAGAGAGAGAGAGAGAGAGAAAGAAAGAGAGAGGGAGAGAGATGTGGGTCCTCTATTCTTTTTTAATTGTTAGATTAAATAAATAAATATTAAATATAAAAAATGAAAGAAAAATGAAAAATAAATACTCCAAGGGTATTATAGTCATTTCAATTTTCGGAGGGACTATTTTCAGATACAAACTAGTCCAAAAGGACCACGAATCCAAAAAAAAACCATGGTTTGGACTAAAACCCTAAAAAAATGCATACCATAAAGACCATTTTTGCAATTTTGTCATATATATATATATATATATATATATATATATATATATATATATATATATATATATATATATATATATATATATATATATATATAGGGACGGTTCACTTGAGATTAAAAAAAGTAGAGATCTTGAGATTCAATCTCAACCACATATTTCTCATTTGCCGCTCTAATGTTCCAGCGTACCAGCAGCAACAGGGTATGCCTAACCATAAATGATTATATGACAGAGAGATATAATCATATAGGATTATACATGTTTATACGTATATGCATAATCATAAATGATTGTACATATATGTTTGTTCACAGATTGAACAATCATAAATGATTATGACAGTTGGTGGCATAAGAGGTGGTGGTGACAGAGGTGATAATGGTATAAGTAATGGAGGTGGTAGTGGTGGGTTCAGTTGGTGTCAGAGGTGGTGGTACTGGTGATTGCGGTGGCGGTTATGGTGGCGGAGGAGAAAGGAACGGACGACGCTGTATAATCATTTATGATTATACCAGGCCTATCGCGCCGGTACGCCGGAGGGTTAGAGCGGCAGATGTGAAAAGCATTATTGAGGTTGAATCTCAAGATCTTTATTTTATTTTTAATCTCAACGAAACCTACCTCTCAATATATATATATATATATATATATATATATATATATATATATATATATATATATATATATATATATATATCATTATCATTATCATTTCATTATATACTTATAAATGAAGCATTTTTCCTTTCACCACATTCATTTGAAACTCTCATTCTTATTTCTTTTCACCACATTTATTTGAAACTCCCATGAATTTTCAATTTCTTTCTAATAATAATTATAATTTGGTAAATTAGGTTAAATAAATATTAAACCTAATGTGTAATCATATATAAACTAAATTTCAATATTAAAATAATATATTTATTATACTTATAAAATTATGTTTTTTAACTTTTAACATATTATATTTAATTTATTAGTTTTAATATATTTTTGGGTGTAAACCATTATCATTTTATAATTTTGGAACAATTTATATAAAATTCTTCAATTATTAATTTAAATATAACATTACAGGGTCAACTTAAATATAAATTTTAGTTTAACTTAAACAACCCAAATAATATTTTATAAATAGATAAATTTGATAAATTGTAGTGTCTTTCTAATAATGATTATAAGTTTGTTAATAAGATTAAATAAATATCTAACCTAAAGTGTAATCATATATAGACTAAATTTCAATTTTAAAATAATATCTTTACTTCTATTTATAAAGTTATGCCTTTAAATTTTAACATATTATACTTAATTAATTAGATTTAGAATGTTGTTGTTTGTAAGCCATTATCAGTTTAGTACTACAACTTTTGAATAGTTTGGACAAAATACTTTAATTTTTAATTTAAATATAACATTACTCAACATAAATATATAAATTTCAGTTCCACTAAAAAGCCAAATAATATTTTGTAAATAGTTAAAAGTGATAAATTATAGTGATAAATGCAAAAACTAAATTGTAATATCAATTTAATTAAAATATTTTCTAAAAATATTTTTATAATCATTAAAAGTTTTCAAATAAGTAGCTTAAAATAACTTACAATAACAATAAAAAATAACTCTATATAAATGAATATATTGTTACCTTTAAAATCAAAAAATAATGTTTTATATTTTAAATAATTATGATGATAGAAATAAAAAAATTAAGCAAATAAATTTTGAAAATTAATTAACAATAACAACAACTATAAATAACATTAAACCATATACAATATTTAATTTTATTAATGTGTAACTCGCGGATAGAAGTCATTCAAACGATTGAGATTATGAAGTTATAATATATATATATATATATATATATATATATATATATATATATATATATATATATATATATATATATATATATATATTATCATATAATTCAAAAGAATCAATATATTATATCAATTTAGTATGCGAATTATTATATCAAATTTAACAACAACGTTATTGTTATATTTAAAAAAACATATATTTGTAGACTTCAACTATATAGGTGTTTTTGTGTATTACAATGTGAACTCAAATATAAATTTCAGTTTCATTTAAAAAACCAAAGAATATTATGTAAATAGTTAAAAGTGATAAATTGTAGTGACAAATGCAAAAACTAAATTTTAATCTCAAGTTAACTAAAGTATTTCCTAAATATATTTTTATAATCATTAAAAGTTTCGAAATAAATAGTTTAAAATAACAATAGTTAAAAATAACTCTATATAAATGATTATATTGTTAGCTTAAAATAAAAAACAACGTTTGACGTTTTAAATAATTATAATGATAGTAATTAAAACATTAAGAAAACAAATTTAAAAAATGAATTAACAATAACAACAACTATAAATAACATTAAATCATATATTATATTTAATTTTATTTATGTGTAACTTGCGGGTAGAATTCATTCAACCGATTGAGATTATGAAGTTATAATAGATGTATATATTATCATATAATTCAAAATAGTCAATATATTATATATCAGTTTAGTATACAAGTTATTATATCAAATTTAACAACAACGTTATTTAAATATTAAAAAAAAACTTATATTTGTAAAAACTTCAACTTTATAGGTTTTTCTGCGCAACGCGCGGGCATTCGCCATATATATATATATATATATATATATATATATATATATATATATATATATATATATATAATCAGATGAGAACAAAAAAGATTAACAAATCATAAAAATCATCATTTTTAGCTTATAAGGCTGGTGGGTGTGGTGCCACAATTGCGACTCCATGTTGGCGTCGTGTCCTTTTTGTCACATTTTAGCCAAAACTTGTCATTTGCTTGCCACGAGTTGACATATTTGTCACGCTAAATATTTATTATCTTTAATTAATTTAGAAAATAAATATTTCAAACATATATTTTTTTTATTAAAAACTCAAATTCCATTAAAACAAACATAGAAATTAAAAAAAAATAGAAATTAAAAATATTACAAGAACACTAGAAATTCAGAAACATCACACTAGAAATTAAAAACATCACACAATTTTGGGCTCTGCCTCACAATTTGCCAAAACTCAACCAGTTTGAAATCTTTGTCAGTTTCAACGTGGTAAGCCTCAAGAGCATTCTGTAGCAAAGTATTTCGTTTTCATCATTTTTCGGCATCATGCATCACCCTACGAAACACAATTGTAAACCGAGTTGCGAGTGTGTGTGCGTTTCTCCATTTGGCGTAGAGTAGACTTTTCTTCGTGATTGAAGGGTTTGTCGCTTGTATATGCCGACGACTCTACTCCAAAAAGTAGTCGAAGGGTAGTCACTGTGGTGTGGATCTTCTACTACATCAATCCATGAATGAGCGAGTAAGATCTCTTATTCGGTCGACCAAACAATAGCCATTTTTTGCGATGAGGTGTAGAAAATAATGGAAAAATAAGAAAGTTAAGAGAATATAATTAAGGAGATTTGAATAGGGTGAAATGTGAATAAGGATGAGGGTATTTATAGTTGAAGATTGAGGATTTAAAATTTGAAATTTTGAAAGAATAAAAAAACGGTTATATTTTTGAAATTAGGTATTTTTTTTTGGAAAGAGGGTATTTTTTGAAAATGAGATTTAAGTAATAAATGGGTTAAAAGAAAAAGAAAAAAACTATCTCTCATCGGTTCATCCTCGCCGAGTTGCCGAGTTGAACTCGACATGCCTCGGCCTCGGCCCAGTGTTTGTCAAGTTCACCGAACGGAAACCGAATGCCACACCCACCAGCCTAATTAAAGCTTATATTAGTCATATCTTACATACATGCTTATAAATGTTCTAAGTGATATTTTTGTCTATCACTTATTTTTTTAAAAAAAAGAATGACATTATTGTAAATTACATCAAATTCTAGTCTAAATTCATAAACAAACAATTACCTTGTGGGTCTAAGATCTATTAACTTCAACTTATTCCTTTCCAACATTTAGAGCAAAAACCTTAATTTATATCCTTCAACCACCAATCTGATGAACACCATCACTGTCATCGACTGTTGCACCACCACCACCACCACCACTGACAATGGCTTCACCACCACCACCACCACCACGAGTGACAACGTCTCCCCCACCGCTAGTATCTTCGATATGGTCGATATCACGTCATCACCACCCCTTTATGTCTGAACATCCATCGCCACCGCTTCCACACACTCTTTTCTACAGATCTATGAGACCCGACTCTAGATCTATGATTTTTTACGCTAGATCTACATTTCCTCTTTCAGATCTACAACTTTTTCAGCTAGATCTCGTGACGTGGAAGGAGTTCTGATGAGATCTTGAGACGTGGAAGGATTTCTGAGGAAATATAATGTTCATACAAAGGAGTTCCGGTGGAATCCAAGTCGGCACCAACGACGCCTTCTAGATGTGTGATCTCTGCTCCAGATCTACGAGATCCACCACCATTCAACCACTATAAAAGCACCAGTAGCGTCTTCCTCCTCTAGATCTATAATATATGCCACTAATCAGCACCAGAAATGACAACTACAATGTCACTGACGACTGACGAGGCCAGATACACGAGCACCAACAACCGACGAGACCAAATCTATGAGATCCTGTGAGTAACAAAGCTAGATCGATGAGATTTGGTGGTGCTGTTACAACCGATCCGCCATAATGTGTCACTCATCATCTTCTTCACACCAGATACATTATGATGAAGCTCATGTGATTGTTTTTTAACCTTTGTACAATTATTTTCATGTTTATTTATTGTGTTATACATCTTGCTCCATCTTTGCTACATATTATGTGTTTAAGGCTTAGTAAAAATCAGAATCAAAAATCATTTCATGATGCACACAATGTGTTTGATGATTTGCCTTAATGAAAGTTTGAAACTATGAATAATGTATTTTGTACATTAAGTTGTGAATACATGTATAAACTTATGTATCAATATACAAATAACCTAAATCCTACTGTGATTTTTTTTTTGTATTTATGAATAATTTGAGTTGTATAAATATTGTTAATGGATTTTTTGATGCACATAAGATGTTTGATCATTTGTGTGAATGATTTAAAATTAGAAAAGTGTCTTTAAGTTGTGAACACTGTAAATGAGTGTCATAAACTGCTTTATAAAACTGTGAATTAAAATCTTTAAAGGTGAGTTTTAAGTTGGGAATATAGTTATGAATGTATAATTTTTTTGTATTAAACTGCAAATCTATTATACTATGTTGTAAATTTGTGTATTATGTGAACTGACTATATTAAGTTGTGAATTTTGTGTATTAAGTTGTGAATTGACTGTATTAACAGTTTTAAGTTGATAATATGGCTGTGAATTTATACTTATGTGTATTAAATTTTGAATATATTGTAATAAATTGTGAATTTTATGTATTAAGCTATGATTTTTATGCTTTAAACTGTGAATTAACTATATTAAACTGTGAATTTTGTGTATTAAATTGTTATTTTTGTGTTTAAAAATGCGAATTAACTGCATTAAGTTGTGAATTTTTTGTTTAAACTGTTAATTGATTGTATTAAGCTGTGAATTTTTAATGAATTTTGTGTTAGAATATAAATCATTTACGTGTGGATGTTTGTGTTAGAATATAAATCATTTATTCAAAAAGCCAAGAGGAGCATGGCAGACACTTGCGAGAAGTGTTAGAAGTCTTGAAGAAGGAGAAGCTGTATGCGAAGTTCTCCAAATGTGATTTTTGGATTCGAGAAGTCCAATTCTTGGGTCACGTGGCCAACCAAGAAGGGATAATGGTTGATCCAGCGAAGATCGAAGCTGTGATGAAGTGGGAACAACCGAAAAGTCCCACGGAGATCCGAAGCTTTTTAGGATTAGCCAGATATTACCGAAGATTTATCCAAGGCTTTTCTTCGATCGCTAGTCCATTAACAGCTTTGACCAACAAAGAAGCCACTTATGCTTGGAATGATAAGCATAAAGAAGCATTCGAGAAGCTAAAGAAGAAACTATGCGAGGCACCGATACTTTCTCTACCCGATGGAGTTAAAGACTTCGTTGTTTATAGCGATGCGTCTGGTGTTGGATTGGGTTGTGTTTTGACCCAAAGAGATAAGGTGATCGCGTATGCATCTCGACAGCTGAAAGAGCATGAAAAGAACTACCCGACTCATGATATGGAGTTGGCAGCGGTAGTTTTCGCTCGGAAAATATGGAGGCATTACCTCTATGGCACGAAGTGCATACTTTTCACTGATCATAAGAGTCTACAATATCTCTTTAGTCAGAAATAATTGAATATGAGGCAACGACGCTGGCTGGAATTACTTAAAGACTACGACTATGAGATACTTTACCACCCCGGTAATGCCAATGTTGTCGCTGATGCTCTCAGTCGGAAAGTCAATCTTGAAAGGAGAAGGCCAAGAGCGTTGAGAATTGAAGTTGTCTCGACTTTTTTGGAAAGTATAAAGAAAGCTCAAAGCGAAGCTTCTGAGAAGAATGACCGAAATGAGGAACGTTTGGGCAAAACGTTGGTGTTCGGTGTAAACAGTCACGGACTGAAGGTGTTCCAAAATCGGATTTGGATACCTAAGACAGGAGGAGTCAGAGATCTTCTGATGGAAGAAGCTCACAAAACCATGTACTCGATTCATCTCGGTAGCACAAAAATGTATAGGGACCTGAAACCCTATTATTGGTGGCCGACGATGAAGCTCGACATTGCGAAGTATGTGGCCGAATGTGTGACTTGTGCAAGAGTCAAGGCACAACATCAGAAACCATACGGGAGTTTAGAACCTTTACCTGTGCCTATGGGTAAGTGGGAAGACATTGCTATGGATTTTGTCACTAAACTTCCCATAACAAAAAGTGGTCACGACATGATTTGGGTGGTTGTTGATCGATTCACTAAGAGTGCGCATTTTATAGCAGCCTAGGAGAAATGGTCTATGGAAAAGCTTGCGAATTCTTACGTGAAGGAAATTATGAGGCTTCACGGTGTTCCGTTAACGATTGTGTCGGATCGTGATAGCCGTTTCACCTCAAGGTTTTGGAAAAGTCTACAAGAGGAATTAGGTACCAAGTTGTGTTTAAGTACAGCTTACCATCTGCAGACTGATGGTCAGAGCGAAAGAACGATACAAACACTTGAAGATATGCTGAGAGCGTGTACCTTGGAATTCCTAGGTAATTGGGATGAACATTTACCTTTGGTAGAATTTTCCTATAATAATAGTTTTCACTCGAGCATAAAGATGACACCTTATCAAGCATTGTATGGACAGAAGTGTCGTATGCCGTCTTGTTGGCTTGAGGCTGGGGAAAAGCAGTTTATGGGACCGGAGATAGTCCATCAAACGGCTGAAAAGTTGAGAATAATTAGGGAAAGAATGTTAGCAGCTTAGGACCGTCAAAAGAGCTATGCTGACAAAAATCGAAGACTGATGACTTTTGAAGTTGGAGATTCGGTTTTGCTTAAAGTCTCGCCGTGGAAGGGACTTATAAGATTTGGTAAAAGGGGAAAGTTAAGTCCAAGGTTTATTGGACCATTTAAAGTTCTTCAAAGAATTCGGAACCAAGCTTACAAGCTCGAACTACCAGAAGAACTGAATGGAATTCATAACACTTTTCATGTGTGTTACTTGAGGAAGTTCACGGGAGAAGTTCCCGACATAATTCCACTTTTGGAGTTGAGGATCGATGAGAATAAAAGGTTGATTGAGGAACCGGAGGCAATCGTTGACCGAAAGACTAAGAAATTGCGACGTAAGATGGTTGAGTTAGTGCTTGTCCGATGGAAACACACGAATGGACCGAATCTCACCTGGGAGATGGAGAGTGACATGATGAGTCGCTATCCGCATTTGTTTGCTGGTGTGTGATTCCGGGGACGGAATCATTCTAAGGTGGAGAGAATTGTAACGCCCGTGTTTCTGGGCTTGCCATTTTTAGCAATGTAATAGTCTAGGTTAACCTTTGTAACCCCAATTTGAAATAACAAAAATGTATTATTTGTGAATTATGTGAATTATGTGATTTATGTGTGTGTTCTTAATTATTATAATTTAATGAATTAAGAATAAAATAAGCGTCAAAATTAAAGTATTAGATATGCCCGATATCTTTGCATAAAGTTGTAGTGGTTGAAACAAGGATTCCGGAGATATAAGGAATGCCAAAATCCGAGTTATAACGAAGAAGTTATGACCTGTCGAAGTTTCGTGACAGAACTGGCACGACGCCGAGTGACGTAAAATATGAATTTAAGGTAGAGAAATATTTAGCCTTAGCGATCTAAACGAAAGTCGTAGATTTCGTTAAACCGAGAGCGTGCATAAAAGGAACGCCCGAATCTGACTTCGTATGAGGAAGTTATGATTTTTCTAAGTTTCGACTTAGCAGTATGCAGCCCAAATACTCAATTTGAGATCGAGCGGTTTTTAGCCAAAACAATCTAAATGAGAATCGAAGATCTCGTTGTTAGTAGCGAAACGATGAAAAGATAGGTGAGAACAGACGTCAGACGAAGAAGTTATGATTTTATAACGAAGTTTTCCTGTCCGGGCCTTCTAAAAATAAATAATAAAAATAAAAGTCAAAATTAGCCGACGGGGTCTAAATGAAAGTTGTAGAGTATGGTCTGACCTTCGCGTGGATATAAAGAACGTTGAAAATGGAGCTCGTAGCAAAAGTTACGCAATTTAGAAGTTCGACGAGTCAATTACGCCCAGCGTAATTTGAGTACGCCCCGCGTACTCAGTCGGATGCAACTTGTCTGACCAATACTCGAGTGCCACAGATCGACGCATGCAGTGACGTCAAAGTACGCCCTGCGTAATTTGAGATTACGCCCCGCGTAATCCCAGACCCTCAGCCTATAAATAGAAATCGAAATCAGCCATTTTCTCTTGTTCAAACTCTTCCCTCTCTCTAAGTTTTGCCTCGATTTGCGTGCCAATCCTATCCCGAAGCCCCGGTATCATTCCCGAGCCCCGAAGCAAGATCCGAAGCCCCGAGGATCCCGAAGAGCGTTATTCCCGAGCCGAAGCTCTGCCCGCGAGGAGTTCGATTTTGGTGGAGATCTTCCAGATCTATCGAAGTATACTACTTCTATAAGCCGTAGTGCTGTCAGATCATCTTCTGATCAAGTGAGTGTGTAGTTATTTTCATTCCAACGCAATATTATGAAGTATTTAATATAAAATACGTGTTACGTGTATATATTTTGTGGTTATATGTGTGAATGTATATTCACTCTCTTCTATCTCATAGATCTGGTATATTCTCTATGAAATACGTGTTATGTGTGTATGCCTCATCTGTTATGTGGAATATGTATTGATTAAAGCATGCTATACAGGTTTTTAAACAGTGTATAAAAATGTATATTTTTATCTACTAATATGTTGGGTAGAACATGGGTAGATAATTGGTGTGTAATAAACAGATGAGAGGCCTCGGTGTTATTGGTGTTATTCTAGTCATTCAGCAGAGTATGGATGACGACCACGGACTATTGTAGACTGTCATGTGGAACACTAGCAGGCTCATTACCTGTAGGTGTTGTGAACGACGTGTTCACCGGTGTACTCTATCCCCCACATGGTTGCCTTTAGGACACTTATTGTTGAGGAAGCCCCTCTGCAGTAATGTCCGTCCCGATGAAAATCCTGAAATAAGTTCCTTATAATAGACGTTATTTTTAGGAACGTAAGGTGAGGATAACGGGAATGGGTAATCGGGTTTATTGTTGATTGTTGTAATTAAATATAATTATTGTGGGTTTGAAAACCCTATATGCTCACCAGGCTCCCAAGCCTGACCCACTCAGTTTATTTGTATTACAGGAAGTGGCGCAAGAGCTTAAGATGGGCGAATCATCAAGTTGTTTTGTTTACAAGTTTGTATATGTATATATTTGTTGAATGACTTGTAATGTTATCATTTATGCTTTATGATCTGTATCAGAACATGACATCCCGACTTTTGATTATGAAATGAAATCATATTTCTATATGAAATGTTTTGATAAATATCTATTTTATCATGTTTTGTTTTTGGGAACAAATTCCGCATCTCTTTTAAAATTAAAAGGATTTACTCTGAAAAAGTTTTAAAAAGCATAAATGAAATCGGTCTTTTCTGGCCGAGATTTTGGGGATGTCACAGTATTTAAGCTGCTAATTAATGATTTTATATGCATATTTGATTTAGAATGAATGATTATTGCGGTGGTGAAAATTGTATGTGGTGATGTAGTATTGTAGCTAGTGGTTGTAACATCCGGATATCCAGGTATGGGAATTTGAGTATTTTTATATTGGGGAAATGAGGAGACTCGGCGAGTTGACGCCTCAACTCGTCGAGTAGGATCGCGTTTTGGGGACCAGTTTAGTGAAGGGACTCGACGAGTCGGGTATTTGGACTCGCCGAGTCGGCGCTGTCAAGGAAAACCTTAATTTTCCGGGTTTGGGACCTATTTAAAGGCCATTATGGCCTTCAGTGGCGGCCACCTACACCCTTGAGAGACTCCTATCGAACCAGAGAGCTAAGAGAGTAAAGAAGAGCCAATTTGGAGCATTCTTGAGGTGGTTGTGCAATGGAGTAGTCATTTCCAGCAAAGGGAGGTCAAGGGGGTGTCGATTTAGAGCTTCTGAGCTTGCATCTTCACCATAGAGGTATCAAATCGTTCTCCCTTTTCTGTTTTGGGTAATATTGGTGGTTTTAGGGTTTTCTAGCTTCTTTTATGACTTGATTTGTGGAGTATAGTGTCCCATTGAGTGTGAAGCCATAGATCTGGACCCAAAGAGGTCCAGAGGTCCAGAGAGTCCCAAGGTTCGACCTTTTCGTGGTTATTGGCTTTGAGGGAGTTAGATCTAAGATTTGGTGAAGCAGATCTGACCTCAGAAGGTCAGATGAGGGTTGTCATGGGAGCAACTCACCGAGTCTATAGGCAGACTCGACGAGTCGAGTCGGGGTTGCCCCGCGTTTCGTTGCCGAGTAACTCGACGAGTAGAGAGGGAACTCGTCGTGTCTAAGAGGTTAAAAAGAATTTAGAGAACCCGCATGGACTCGCCGAGTCACTCTTGTGTACTCGCCGAGTCTGGTCAGTGTTGACCGTTGACTTGAGTTGTCTTATGTTGACTTTGGGAGTTTTGGTCAACATAGGTAATAGAGGTCGGGGAGGGGTAAAATGGTCTTTTACCCATTACCTGACCAGAGAGGGAAAGAGTAATCGCCGGTTAATTAGAGTTGGGACTTGGAGTATTAATTAGAGATATTTGCCTTATGTGTTAGGCGGTGGCGAGCTCGAGGTTCGCATGTGCAGATAATTGCTTTCTGATTTCCAGGTGAGTCTTCTCACTATACTTTACCTTGAGTAGGTAACCAGAGTTATGTGACAGAGTATTTGTATGCTATGTGTTGTACTGCATTATTTCTATGTGATTTATGTTGTGCATGTTTACAGAGTTAGAACCGGAAGGTTCCTAGAGTTAGAACCGAAAGGTTCACAGAGTTAGAACTAGAGGGTTCATAGAGTAGGGTCCATGGACCCACAGAGTTATAGCCTCGAGTGGCTAATATGTGTATGTGTGGTATATTGGGGAACTCACTAAGCTTCGTGCTTACAGTGTTTTGTGTTATGTGTTTCAGGTTTCTCTCAGGATCACGGGACGGCACCGGCTCGATTGTACACACCAGAGAAAGAGTCATGTTTTGAGGATCCTGGTTTATTATGCAAGTGAAAGTGGAGTTATGTTTTGTAATTCGATTATGAATGAGATTTTAAGCAAAGTATTTTAATAATTAAACGATTATTTTTAAATGAAAAATTGTTTTGAAATTTTCGGCGTTACAAGTTGGTATCAGAGCCTTGGTTTGAGGGATTTGGATGCGCCTTCGGGTAAATTTGGACTCAAACTGAGGAAGTAAAAAAAAAGTTTTCAAATAAATAATTTTCTAAAGCGAATAAGAGTTCAAAGAGAAAGCTAGAAATAGCAGTGTGTACAATCAGCCAGAGCCCGAACGGTGATTTCTCAAAATACCCTTACTTTTGTGTCATGAGATATTTATGATGCACTTTATTAGATATTATTGCATGCTAGAGACAGGCTAGGTATTTCATATCTTAGGACTAGAGTGGCCTGATTTGTGATGCCTTAGCCTAGGGATTGCTGTTATATGCGATGTGCTTTTGAGTATGTGATGAGTGAGAGTATTTAGTTGGAATCCTTTACAGGATTTGAGTAGAGGAGTAATCTAGGGGAAATACCTAGATACGTACCGTGGTACTTAGAGAAAGAATAGTTAGAACCCGCGAGGGGAAGAGTTGCAGAGTTCGGTGGTACTTTCGAGGATGAGCAGAGCAAGCGGAGTTATCACCCAGAGTGAGTCATATATATTCTTCGATGCTCGAATGCTGCTTGCTTCGTGCTTTATGGAACTCTCGATGATGGGAGTCAGCTACCAAGCGAATATGACGATATTCAGGAGGTAGATGGTTGGCATCATTAGGAGCTCTTCAGCAGCTGATGGCAGAGAAGTGTGGGAATCTAGGAAGAGCCTAGGGAGTAACCTTAGCCAGATGAGTGTGCTGGCAGAGTAGAGAATTTCGCTGGGGAGCGAGCGCGCGACGGAATTGGTGAACGAGAAGGTCGAGCAGCTACTTAGGAGCTCCGGGATAGTCCGTGTGGAAAGTATGGATAGATGTGGCAGGTAGTATGGGCCCGTACTACTGAAAGCAGAGGACCCATACTTGATACAGGGAGTATTCTGAAGGTTCTAATGAGCGGATGGAGGAGTGATGTTATGGTTCGAGTACCATACATCGAAGCGTACTGAGGAGTGATGTTATGGTTCGAGTACCATACATCGGAGCAGATTGAGGAGTGATGTTATGGTTCGAGTACCATACATCGGAGCAGATTGAGGAGTGATGTTATGGTTCGAGTACCATACATCGGAGCGGATTGAGGAGTGATGTTATGGTTCGAGTACCATACATCGGAGCAGATTGAGGAGTGATGTTATGGCTCGAGTACCATACATCGGAGCAGATTGAGGAGTGATGTTATGGTTCAAGTACCATACATCGGAGCGGATTGAGGAGTGATGTTATGGTTCGAGTACCATACATCGGAGCGGATTGAGAAGTGATGTTATGGTTCGAGTACCATACATCGGAGCGGATCGAGGAGTGAAGTTATGGTTCGAGTACCATAAATCGGAGCGGATGAAGGAATGATGTTATGGTTCGAGTACCATACATCGGAGTAGATGGAGGAGTGATGCTATGGTTCGGGTGCCATACACCGGAGCATATTGAGATGAGATGTCATGGGATGAGTACCATGGTTCGTAGTGAATGATGCTTGTGGTTCTCCAGTTATCCGGTCACGATTGATGAGGTAGAGATTGGACGCTATGGGTTTTAGGCCTGTGGGCCATGATTGAGTTCGAAGAGGCGTCCCTTGAGAGGGAGGTCGAGAGCATATCAGAGTATTTTGGTAAGGAGTTAGAGGGAGGGGAGAATTTCGGTCTAAGTTGAGCAATCAGTCGATAGAGGAGATGTCACCTTCTATGACCTGAGTGGTGCTATTTATGTTCGTGTGCGGAACATGAGAGGCCTGATGTTTATGTTTCAGGTTTGGGGGTAAAACCCTGCAGGTTGTCATTGATGATGATTTTCCATCAGGGTATCAGGTAGCATGTGTGCTGCGAGACAGTGAGTTACCATGAGCAGATAGTCAGTTGGGACTGAGATAGTCGAGGACCACGTTACACCTATTTGAGTATAGTAGGGCGTATTGTAGAGGTATCAGTGGGGAGTCCAGTCGAGTTAATCAGTTCAGTGGTTTTTCTATCTATGTTGGGTATTGAATATAGGAGTGGGTCCCTGTTCTTGGGATGATCCATGTGTTGGAACGTCGGTTGATGAGTCGAGGTGGGGGAATATGATGATTTTATGGTCCAGTCTATGAGTCAGTGATGTTATTGGACAGTTGAGTTGTTTGGTATTGGATTGGTACGAGACTTAGAATGACTAGAGGCAGTCGTGACGAGAAGTTCTTGAGGATTTCATCTGAGGTTTAGAGTTATGAGATCGATTGATTTCCTTAAAAGGGATTATCGGGCGTTGCGTAGCACTTTCCAGGGGCAGGTGCGTTATTGCTGGTGAAAATAGTTCGTGAGGTTGTTGATGTGTCAGATAGTGACGGTTCGAACCCTAAGTGGGGGAGAACCGGGTGGTTGATTGAGAGAACCAGAGATTTGTGCAAGAGCGGTTAGGGGTTGGATGCAGAAACCTGCGGCTTGAATTCATGAGATCAGGGTCATTGGTGATCAAGGAAAGGTGCAGGGCGAGATAATGCATGTGGTATATGTCTGAGAGAAGGATGGGTGTCTCCACGGCGGGTGGTCAATGGTCAGGAATATGGTGGTGGTCAGAGTCGTTTCAAGTGGAAGACTCGTAATGATGGTATGGGCAGTTGAGAACTTCTGGGTTGAAACATGGGTAGAAGATTGTCGAGTAGCCAACTCCCAGGCTGGGATGTGTATTCTTGCTTAGATTTTGAGCAGTAGTGGAAAGGGTTTCGGAGGATCATCAGTGTGTTCTGAAGGGTTAGCGCCTTCCTTGTATTCCAATTGAGTGTTTGGATGCACTGAAGTTGCGCATTGAGTGAAATAGGAAATTATTATGGGATTCAGAGGAAATGTATTGTTGTATGTGTATGGTGCTGGGAGTAAGGGAATCAGTGGTAGAGGCAGGACATTGTGATGCTCTGTTAGGGTGTTCCGTGGTTTTCGCGTATAGCGTCCTGATTTCAGAGATATTTAGAGTCTTGGGTTTAAGATGACTAGTGATGTATCATGTATCCACGGTTCCAGTGGGAGCCCTTCGTGTATTGTCATCAAGAGGGATTATTTAAGGAAGTGGATCTCCGCAGAGGTAGGTTCTGTGTTATGGCGGTTGCCGCCAGAGTCTGTAATGCATATCGGGGCAAGTGTGTGTGTAACTATCTATGATAGTCTTCGGTGCATGAGTTAGTGAACATAGTGTGGCGTTGTAATGAGAATGAGAGTATAGGGTGAAGCTACGGGGAGCCGTAGTATTCACCAGTCAGAGGGTGTTATGATGCTACGGGGAGCCGTAGTACTCACAAGTCAGGGAGAGAGAGAGAGTCGTGATGCTACGGGGAGCCGTAGTATTCGCCAGTCAGAGGGTGTTGTGATTCTATGGGGAGCCGTAGTACTCACAAGTCAGAGAGAGAGAGTCGTGATGCTACGGGGAGCCGTAGTATTTGCCAGTCAGAGGGTGTTGTGATGCTACGGGGAGCCGTAGTACTCACAAGTCAGAGGGAGGGAGTCGTGGTACTACGGGGAGCCGTAGTACTCACTAGTTAGTTGGCGTTGTGATACTATGGGGAGCCGTAGTACTCACTAGTCAGAGGCTGTCGTAATGTTGTGGGAAGCCATAGTACCCACTAGATGGCAAGAGAGTGTGATGATGGAGTGTTCTCCGATAAGTGCATGATGCAAAAGAGCTTTAGGCTTGAGTAGCCCTAGTGTTGAGTTTTTGGAAGCCTAGTGGTTAAACCAGGGCGAGACTGGGGTCTCCGTCTCTGTCGGGAGGGTCAGCGAGGCGCGCGGGAGAATATGCACAGCAGACGCCAGAGGTTAGAGCTGAGTCGATCTTCGATTGGATTGTAATTTTTTATGAGGAAAAGGGAATTTCGTGACTTACGTGTCACTGGGCCGTGATAGTGGTCACGGGGAGGAAGTTAGTGAAATGTTTTGGATCATGTTATGTGTGACCTTTGGGGGTTCATCTGTGGGGCCAAAAGCTGACCTGGTGCTCGGTATCGAAGATGAATATGAGAAATGAGCTAGAGTTTACCATGGTGATGTTTGTGGACACTTCAGAGAGAGCGAGCGACTCAGACGCTCGAGGATATGTTTCGGGCATGTGTATTAGATTTCGGGGGGAAATTGTGGCCCGTATTTGCCCTTGACAGAGTTTTCCTACAACAACATCCATCTTTAGTGCATCAGTATGCCGCCCTTTGAGCTGTTGTAGGGAAGGGGGTATTGGACCCCATTTGTTGGGGAGAGGTAGAGCAACGTGTGATGGGAAGTACAAAGATTGTGCTTCAGACGTCAGAGCAGATATAACAGGTCAGGCAGAGGTTGTTGACCGCTCAGAGTCGCCAGAAGAGTTATGCGGACAGGCGCCGGTCCGAGCTCGAAGTTTTGGTCGGTGACTTTGTACTCCTGAAGGTCTCTCCTTGGAAAGGAGTGATCCGATTCGGGAAGAGGGGAAAGTTGGGGCCCCGATATATCGGTCCTTTTCGGGTGATCGCGAGGGTAGGCAGGGTAGCCTACCGGTTGGAGCTACCTGCAGAGCTAGGTCAGATCCATGACACTTTCCATGTGTCGCAGCTGCGAAAGTGTATAGTCGAGGAGTCGGCAGTAGTGCCATTAGAGGATATTCAGGTGGATGTGGGCCTGAACTACGTTGAGAGACCGGTGGCTATTCGGGATCGAAAGATCAAGGTTCTGAGGAACAAAGAGGTGCCTCTAGTGCAGGTCCGGTGGCAGCACCGGTAGGGGTCAGAGCGTACTTGGGAGCTGGAGCGCGAGATGCGTGAGCAGCATCCGGAATTATTTCCAGAGTGAGACTTCGAGGGCGAAGTCTGATTCTAGTGGGGGAGAATTGTAACATCTGGATATCCAGGTATGGGAATTTGAGTATTTTTATATTGGGGAAATAAGGAGACTCGGCGAGTTGACGCCTCAACTCGTCGAGTAGGATCGCGTTTTGGGGACCAGTTTAGTGAAGGGACTCGACGAGTCGGATATTTGGACTCACCGAGTCGGCGTTGTCAAGGAAAACCCTAATTGTCCGGGTTTGGGATCTATTTAAAGGCCTTTATGGCCTTCAGTGGCGGCCACCTACACCCTTGAGAGACTCCTATCGGACCAGAGAGCTGAGAGAGTAAAGAAGAGCCATTTTGGAGCATTCTTGAGGTGGTTGTGCAATGGAGTAGTCATTTCCAGCAAAGGGAGGTCAAGGGGGTGTCGATTCAGAGCTTCTGAGCTTGCATCTTCACCATAGAGGTATCAAATCGTTCTCCCTTTTCTGTTTTGGGTAAGATTGGTGATTATAGGGTTTTCTAGCTTCTTTTATGACTTGATTTGTGGAGTATAGTGTCCCATTGAGTGTGAAGCCATAGATCTGGACCCAAAGAGGTCCAGAGAGTCCTTTCCATCCTGCTTTATGCATTCTATTTGGAGTTTTGAGCTAGGGTTGTTATGTAATGAAGGGTTTCACCCAAATGAGCTTGTAGAACCTTGCATGAGTGCCCAAGGTTCGACCTTTTCGTGGTTATTGGCTTTGAGGGAGTTAGATCTATGATTTGGTGAAGCAGATCTGACCTCAGAAGGTCAGATGAGGTTTGTCATGGGAGCAACTCGCCGAGTCCATAGGCAGACTCGACGAGTCGAGTCGGGGTTGCCCCGCGTTTCGTTGTCGAGTAACTCGACGAGTAGAGAGGAAACTCGTCGTGTCTAAGAGGTTAAAAAGAATTTAGTGAACCTGCATGGACTCGCCGAGTCACTCTTGTGTACTCGCCGAGTCTGGTCAGTGTTGACCGTTGACTTGAGTTGTCTTATGTTGACTTTGGGAGTTTTGGTCAACAGAGGTAATAGAGGTCGGGGAGGGGTAAAATGGTCTTTTACCCATTACCTGACCAGAGAGGGAAAGAGTAATCGCCGGTTAATTAGAGTTGGGACTTGGAGTATTAATTAGAGATATTTGCCTTATGTGTTAGGCGGTGGCGAGCTCGAGGTTCGCATGTGCAGATAATTGCTTTCTGATTTCCAGGTGAGTCTTCTCACTATACTTTACCTTGAGTAGGTAACCAGAGTTATGTGACAGAGTATTTGTATGCTATGTGTTGTACTGCATTATTTCTATGTGATTTATGTTGTGCATGTTTACAGAGTTAGAACCGGAAGGTTCCTAGAGTTAGAACCGAAAGGTTCACAGAGTTAGAACTAGAGGGTTCATAGAGTAGGGTCCACGGACCCACAGAGTTATAGCCTCGAGTGGCTAATATGTGTATGTGTGGTATATTGGGGAACTCACTAAGCTTCGTGCTTACAGTGTTTTGTGTTATGTGTTTCAGGTTTCTCTCAGGATCACGGGACAACACCGGCTCAATTGTACACACCAGAGAAAGAGTCATGTTTTGAGGATCCTGGTTTATTATGCAAGTGAAAATGGAGTTATGTTTTGTAATTCGATTATGAATGAGATTTTAAGCAAAGTATTTTAAGAATTAAACGATTATTTTTAAATGAAAAATTGTTTTGAAATTTTCGGCGTTACAGTGGTGATGGTAGAGATTGAGTTTATCTTTTTTGAAATGTTGAATTATTGTAAAATGGATTGTATTAAGTTGTGAATTTTGTGTATTCAAGGTCAATGGTGCTCCCACAATTTAATTAATATTAAACTGTGAATTTTCTGATTTGCAGGGGCTAAGAGAAAGTGAGGAAGTGGAGCACGGAAGAATGAACCTGATCATGGGGAATAGACGATCATCACTTGTCACCAAGAGTGGAGTTTATAGTCTAGTGCTTAGTAGTGGTGTCTCTTTAGATTTAATAAATTGTTGCTACACGTCAGAAATGACACATAACATTATTTCCTTTCATGCATTGTTCAGACAAAGTTTTTGATATTCTTTTAATGATTTGAATGGTTATATTTCAGTTTATAAAAACAGTGTTTTTATATTTGAAGCTTTACCTTGTAATGGTGTGTATGAAACTGTGATGTGTGTAGACAATTTAGCCAATATTGTATTTCAAATTGATTTGTCTGATGGTATAGATAAAGCGTGCTTGTGGTGTTGTCGTCTTGGACACATCAACAAGAAATGCATCGTGCAACTCTAAAAGGATGGAGTGTTGGAATCATTTGACATAAGGTCAAATGATGCATGTGAATCTTTTCTTTTGGGTAAGATGACAAAATCACGTTTCATTGGATCTTGTGAAAGAGGTGAGGCTTTGTTAGACCTAATACACACAGATGTGTGTGGGCCTTTCAGATCCACCATAAGGGATGCAAATTGATTTTAT
The DNA here is from genome assembly GCF_002870075.4 of Lactuca sativa. NCBI lineage: Eukaryota > Viridiplantae > Streptophyta > Magnoliopsida > Asterales > Asteraceae > Lactuca > Lactuca sativa. The sequence goes on from NC_056623.2 coordinate 39,051,674, forward strand.
GTAACATTTACAAATTATTATAGTAGACATGGTTATATTTACTTAATCAAGCATAAATCAGAAACCTTTGAAAATTTCAAAGAAGTTTAAACATGAAGTCGAGAATAAATTGGGCAGGAAGATAAAGATACTCTGATCAGATAGTGGCAGAGAGTATCTCAGTATCAAGTTCCACGACTACCTCAAGGAATGTGGAATAGTTTCACAATTAACCCCTCCCAGGACCCTACAACTTAATGGTGCAGCTAAAAGGCACAATTGAACCTTGTTGGATATGGTTCGTTCCATGATGAGTCGAGCTTCTCTTCCATTTTCATTTTGGGGGTATGCCTTAGAGACTGCTGCCCATATTCTTAATCTTGTCCTAACTAAGAAGGTTGCCAAAACACCTCATAAGATGTGGACAGGGAAAGTTCCCTCGTTAAGACATATCAAGGTTTGGGGTTGTGAAAATTTCGTCAGACGAAAGACTCACGACAAACTTAAACCTCGAAGCGAGAAATGTATTTTCATCGGCTACCCTCAAAAGTCCTTTGGATATTTGTTCTACAGACCTAGTGAGAACATGGTCTTTGTAGCACGAAGATGAGTCTTTCACACGAGAGAGATCATATGCAAAGAGGACAGTGGGAGCACCATTGACCTTGAAGATATTCAAGAGTCAACCGATGAAAGAACATCTGAAGATACTAGGGTTCAACCAGAGGAAGAGATTCCAGTTGAACCAATTGACAGTTCATTACCTCTTCATCGCTCTAGTATAGTTAGCATGTCGCCTGAGTTCTATGGTTTCCATATAACTACATATGGTGATACGTTTATCAGTGATAGTACACTGGTAAATTTGGATGAACCAACTAACTACAAAGAAACAATGACAGGCCATGAGGCAGCCAAATGGAAAGAGGCAATGGACAACGAGATCAAGTCCATGTATGACAACTAAGTTTAGAATTTGGTTGACCAACAACCTGGTTGGAAGACAGTTGGTTGCAAATGGTTCTTCAAGAAAAAGACTGACATGGATGGTAACGTGCACACATTCAAAGCACGACTGGTTGCAAAGGGCTTTACTCAAACCCCCAGGGGTTGACTATGATGAGACCTTCTCACCAGTGTCTAAGATTATTAGGATAATGCTAGCCATAGCTGCCTTTCATGACTATGAAATTTGGCAGATGGATGTCAAAACCGCTTCCTTTAAACCCTAGCTTTGGCACAAAGTTTCCTCAACTATATAAGGAACCCATTTGGTCCAATATTTCGTACACAACTTCCCACTCCAAAGGCTTGGACAAAAAATACATCCCTTCTGTTCTCTCTTATACTGTCCTCTAACTAGCTTGGGTGTGATTCCATTAGAGGCACGTCATTTGTGGTGATTGCTTCCAAGAGATCAACCAAGGAGAATTCTAGTTACAACTAAAATGTATGTAATCCTCAAACCTTCTTCTCTATTTTTATTTTTGTTTGTTTAGCTTAAATCCCATCAGGATGAGTACTATAACACCCCGTTTCTGTTTAAACTTTTTTTAAGTAACAATATATATATATATATATATATATATATATATATATATATATATACCATCAGGATGTGTACTATAACACCCCGTTTCTGTTTAAACTTTTTTTAAGTAACAATATATATAAGAGAGGTTTAATAAATAGCATGCGTGGTTGTGTAATTAGAAAGTAAACGTTAAGGATGGATAAGTTATTGTCAATAAAAGGTCCAAAGTAATTATCTGGATGGATTTAATCGCTTAATGAGGATATATAATACTTTAAGGCGGTAAACTAATTAAAATGAGATTTATTAGATTAGAATAATAACAATAAAGTTAAATTATAAAGGCCTAGGGGGGGTTTTTATGCTATTTTCATAAACTTCTTTTGTTGGAGGAAATCAAGCACGGGTTAAAACTGTTAAAGGTCTAAACTTTGGGTACTGTTTTTTTTTATCAATTTTGGAAACTTTTGTTCCCTTGTTCCCAGCATCACGACATCGTGAGCGGTAGAAGAACCTTCATTGCATTTGTTGTATTCGCATCATATTTCGTATACAATCATCCCAAAAACCTAGAGTAGTGAGTGTAAGTGTGTGGGTGCGGTTGGAGAGTGAGACAGAGAGAGAGAGAGAGAGAGAGAGATCGAGAAAAAAAGAAAAGAAATGGGAGGAGATTGCCATTGTCGGAGCTGCTGTTAGGCCACCGAATTTCATCACCTGAGGTCGTCGGAGGTAGGAGAGCAAGAGATAGGAGGTTTTTATTACCTAAATATATGAATGTGTGTGATTTGTGTGCAGCAGAAGAAGAAAGGGAGGAAAGAAACATAGAGAAAGTAGGAGGATGAGATGTTGATGTTGGGGTAGAGGGTCTAGTTCACTTTGCCAGAGATGAAGGCACCGTTGTAGAGGGCAGTACCACTTGTGAAGGAGTCTAGGAAAAACGAAGAAGCATCGTCGTGTGTGGAAGGTCCGCCGGAGCTGGAAGTCGTCGCCGACGTAATAGGCGGCGACCTCTTGCATGTAAGACCTTATTCACTAGTACTTGGAACAAAAAAATTAATTAATCAAAGGTCATTCATTCTTTATAATAGACGAAAAATATTGTTGTGAACATAGTTTGGTTAAATAAATTAAAAGGTAATTAATTTAATGAGAGTTATAGGTATTACTAAAGTTGTATGGATTTTTAAGGTTCAAATTTATCGGTGTAGGGTTAATATTGTTACGAAAACTTAATACAACACTTTATCGTGAATGAATGTGGAAGTTAATAAAGCATGGTATGATAATAATGTGAATAGCAAGTATGATACAAAATACTAATAATTAATATTTGTAAAATAATTTGATTAATGATTATTAATATGGTGGTAGGTGTTCAAAGATTCGAGAATCTATCTTAGCCACTCTAATGGTTTATTTTGTGTTTACTGCTTCAAGTGAGTTTTCCTCACTGTACTTATGGGTCAAAAACACCAATGCCGAACCACTAGGCTATGTATCCTGGTATAGAGGATGCTGCTATGTTGTAGTGATATGTTATATTTATGTCTTGGTATATATGATGTTGTCATGCGGTAGTGATCTGTAGATCAACCTGTTTGTCTGATTGGTTATATGATTATCTATTTGCTAGGTATATGTTATCTGTTATGTATGTGTCGACATAGTATAGTTGGGTTGAGGCAATCCTGCTTTGTGCGGAAGCCAACAGACCTAGGAGTAAGCCAGACATAAGCTATGGGCCAGTAAGGCAAGCCAGACTTATGTTGTTGGCTCGGGAGCAAACCATGCAAGAGATGTGGGTCGAAAGGCAAGACATACTCATGTTCTGGGCTTAGGGATAATCCATTGTGTTAGTTGTGGACCCAATATGCTTGCTTTTATATGTTTGTGTGGTGGTACTTTAGGGGAACTCACTAAGCTTCGTTCTTACATCTTGATTGTTGTGGTTTCAGGTACTTCGGATGATAGGGGGAAAGTAAAGGCATGATCATAAACATCCTTTGATGACATGTTTCTGGAAGATTTTGTGATACAATGATCTTGGGATATTTGTAGTTGACACTTGGTTTTGATTTGGGCTTTGTTTGAAAATAATGATTTCTCTTAAATTAAAAATGAAAATTTTTACCGTGATTTTGGGATGTTACATGTATGAGTATACATAACCGAATATGCCGACATTGGTACCTTCGACCCATAAGTATAGTGAGGAAACTCACCTCACAGTCTGAAAAGAGAGCAAAAAAGAAAGCTACTCCAAATGTCAACTTTATAAGTCACCTATACAACAAACATTGACCTAAACTCAAAATACAACGCAAAATACCCAAAATGCCCCTAAGTAAAACTTGGTCAAACGCTAGGTCAAAGGTCAAATTCAGCAAGTAAAAAAAGGCAAGGGAAAGTTAAGCTAGCTTAGTACGCCTCGCGTACTCAGCTACTACATTGGGCGTAGTCGCAACTCATCCAAAACCATGAGACTCTTACCCATACGCACAACGTACCCCTTGGTACACCCAACGTACTCCGTATGAATCCAAATATTCATATTAAGAGCTTATTCCTTAAATAAATTTATCCAAACTCAAATCTAGACCCAAAACATCATTCTAAGTCATAAAGTTTCCACCTTTATAACTTTCCATGGCTAGACAAGGTCCATAAGCTAAAACCCTAACTTAATAATCCATTAAGACATCATAAATCTTCCATGGAAGAGATATAAGAACCAAGATCACATTTTTATGGTTCCTAACAACTAAAAACGTTTGAAAGGACGACTCTTCTGGTTAGACTGATCCATACTCATGAACACCAAGCTTATGGGACGAAAAATAAACACCAACTCAAGGATAACAAGATTTAAGGAAATAACTCATCAAGTTTCAGAATTTATACCTACAAAGGATGCTTGAGGGTGAAACACTTCCAGATCCAAGATGTATTGAATAACTCAAGGTAGTGCTCTCGCATCTCTGCCTCGGGTTCCAGAGTCTATCTGGAACCCTTCTGATGCTGCCACTAAACCTTGACTAATGAAACCACCTTGTTGCGCAAGGCCTTCGTCTTCCTATCCAGAAGTGCCACTGATCTCTCAATATAATTCAAGCGATCATCAACCTAAATATCATCAAGAGGAACAATTGTTGAATCATCAGCCACACACTTCCGAAGCTGAGAAACATGGAAGGTGTTGTGAATCTAACTGAGCTCCCCAGGTAAATCCAACTGATAGGCTACCATAGCTAATACTTGAAACAACCCAATATATTGGGGCCCCAACTTTCCCCTCTTCCTGAAGTGTATTACACCCTTCCAGGCTAATACCTTTAGTAGAACCATATCGCCAACCTGGAACTCCAACTCAGATCGACGTTTGTCAGCATAACTCTTCTGCAGACTCCGAGCTATGTGAAACCTCTGCCTAATCTACTGAATAAGCTTTGTTATATTGAGAACTACCTCGGTCCTTACCATGACTCTGTGAGCAACCTCTCCCCAACAAATTGGGGTACGAAAGCTCCTCCCATAAAGAAGCTCAAAAGGCGATGCACTGATACTTGAATGATAGTTGTTGTTGTAAGAAAACTTAGCTAGAGGATGGTAGGAATCCCAAATCCCACCTAAATCTATAACACAACCTCTCAACATATCCTCGAGCGTCTGGATGGTCCTCTTGCTCTGGTTGTCAGTCTACGGATGATAAGCAATCCTAAAATGCAACCTCGTGCCCAGTTCCTCGTGGAACCTCTGCCAAAATCGAGAAGTGAACCGAACATCTCGATAAGATACAATGAAAATTGGAAAAACATGTCGAGCGATGATCTCGCACACATAAACACCGATCAATTTCTCGGCCGAGGAGCTCTCTCGAATAGTTAGAAACTGGGCACTCTTGGTAAGACGGTCCATTATAACCCATATTGCATCAAATCCCTTAGCCGTCTGAGGTAGCTTGGTGATGTAATCCATGGTGATTTGTTCCCATTTCTACATGGGAACCTCCAAAGGCTGAAGATTTTCAAGCGACATCCGGTACTCGGCCTTGACCATTCGATATGTCAAGCACCTCTCAACACACCAAGTTATCTCCCTCTTCATACACGACCACCAATAACTGAGTCTCAAGTCCCAATACATCTTGGTGGCTCCATGTTGTATCGAAAATCTAGACTTATGTGCTTCCTCCAACACAGTCTGCCTGATCCCACCAAAATCTGGTACCCAAACCCGACCACACCGGGTCAACAATCCATGACTATCAGTATAAAACCTGTCAATCTCTCCCTTGATTCTCTTTTGGATTATGTTTCAGGTACCTCAGAGGATCGTGGGAAGGCGAAGGCGTGATCGTACACCTCCTCATGCTTTTGTTTTATGATTTTGGGATTTCCCTAATGTGGAACTTGTTTTGAAAACAACTTGTAAACAATGATGGTTTTGGGTTGATTAAAAAGTTTAATTTTCACGAATTTTTACGAATGTTACATACGGTATCGCAACATTATATTGTAATCAACCAACGGCCTATTTGTTTCACGATGCCGCAACACCGATATTGTCACACCCTGACCATAAACGGAAACATCGGGGCTGCGACGTAAAACATTGGATCACAGTTCACAACATATATTGAATAAGACAAATATTACTTTCTTCCATAAATATGGTACTAAGAATTACATTTGTCGTCAATCTAACAAACACTAATACTAGAAGAAGTCCTACAAACATAAGTCAAATGAAACAAATGGCCTACCTAACAAATCGGCCAAACATTTAAACAAGAAATGTATTCTTCCACGACACACAGGGTGTGCCTTCCAGCTCCTACATTCCTGAAGATACATACGTTTGAAAACAATAAGTCAACAATAATGTTGATGAGAATTACAAGTTTTGACTCAATGTTTTTATAATCAAAAGTGTTTTTAGACTCATGAATTATAAAAGTATAAAATACAACATGTTGAACCTTGTAAAATACATACAAGTAAAATGAGCTTTGTTTATAGCTTTAAAACCGCATGATTTTATAATCAAAGATGTATTTAAACTAATGAATTATAAAAGCGTAAAATGCAACATGTTATACCCTTGTAAACATATACAAATAAAAGAGTTTTGTGTATCTATATAACTTATTGGCCTAAGTTATAATTGGATAAAATGTTGTGTCAAGTTAATGATTTATTTGTACAATCAAATCAATCTTTGATACCTAACCATTTAAATAAATCATTCTATTTTTTCTTGCACATTCTAGAATGAATTTCCAGGTTCTAATATGAGCTTATAACCGAAATTGGTGATTGTGAAAGCCTCTGTTGGGCATTGTGAATAGAGGTGTCTTAAATATCACTAACACATCATCAAAATCGTGTAGTAATGAAAGAAAGAACAATTACGACCATTTTGTTTCATCAAACAATAGATGTAGCTAGCAATCACATGTGGGGCTGTCGACCCGCATAGATCTATACCAATAGTTTGATGTTCCTCCTGGAATAGCGATTACAACACAGAAGTTCCGTTTTCAATTTATTTTTACGGATTAACTTCTTGTCAAAATTCTACAATTAAAATTTAATGTACAATTCTACGTTCAACATTTTCAATCAAGATCTAGTTAAGGATTATGACAAATAATAAGATCAAACGTAAAATCAATAATTTATTCATAATAAACAGAGTAACGAAAATCAATTTGTTTTTGTTTATCATAAAAGTATTAATGTTTTATAAGTAGTGATTCCAACTGATATTTATAAACTTAACTAGATTTGTAATTAAACATCTTAAATTACAGTGTAGATGTGAGTTTATGTGATAGTCAACGATGCATGTAATATATTTTTTTTGTTAATCATGTTGAATGATATATATATTGGTATTGTTTTTAAAAAAATGGTCGTGATATATCAAAAGTAGTTAAAAAATATGAAATTTAATGGAGTAGAAAAGAGAACAAAGCATTATTAAAAAGATCCCTAAATGATTGAACTAATTACTTATTAAAATTAATTATGTTATCATCACCAATAATCTATGTGGTTTGAAGTTTGAACGAATCCAATCTAAGGCCGAAATCTATTCGCTTTTCATATGACTACATGAGCCTATAGGCCCCATACCATGACACCATGTTCCACTCGTTTCTTTTGTGAAATAAAATAAAAGAAAAAACATTAATTATCTTAAAATTTAAACATCACCAAACTTTCACATATTCCAATATTAAAATATAACGTTTAATTTGATAAATAACTTAATAAAATTATTCATACGGTTAATCAAATATTATAAAAATATATTTATAATATTGTTTGTGTTAGATCATAGCTAGTTTGTAACTTTTACAAATACAAGTATTTTGTAGTCAACACGTACAATTCAAATCAAACAAATTTTTTTTTTTATCAAAAACACAATTTTGATCGTAGAACCACATGATTCTACGATCCTAAACGTGTGTTTCGATTCCGATCTTAGTAAATTCGTTTTCAGGTAGAATCGGATTGTAGAATCGTAAAGTCATATACGATCCGATTTTATATGTATTGACAATTCGTTTGATGTGTTCACCAATTGAGCATTTGTTTGACCCTAACTTAAAATCCTAACATAGTAAAATAGCATAACGAGAAGAAAATACCACAGATAAAAGATGATGAACGTGAACGGCGAACCTTAGCCCATTTTTTCTCTCCTCTTCGTTCTACAATACTGATGCTTGAAGCCTTAAAGCCTTCATCAAACTTGACAAAAGTTAACCTTGAAGCTTGCGATTATTTAAGTCTTGAACGGTTGAACCATGTATCTCATTCTCAATTTCTCACCCCTTATGATCTTTACTTTTTTGGGTCTGTCCACTACTTTGCGCCAACTTCAAGATTATAATTACTTTAATGTGTAGTGTTTTAGAATGAAATTGTGTAGATTGTAGATGATGAGAAGTTGGAAACTACAAAGATTTATAATTCATAATTTCAGTATATTAGTTTAGGGCTCAAAACATATATACCAAATTATAATAGTTTAGGTGATTGTTGTGATTGTGAACTTGTTAACTATCAACCAAGTTCCTTTTCGGAGTAGATGTGATTGTTGTTCAAACTTCAAAATTTAAACATGTTTTTTTTACTATTATGATTGTAAACCATATTATAATAAGAATTTTTATAAGTTTCTAATCATAATTTGAAGACTATCAGCCTAATAGGTTCTAATCATAATTTGTATAAGTTTCCAATCAGAATTTGTTCTTATTTGCTACTTCTTAACATGCTAACAACTATGATGAATAGTAGTTAGACATCAACGCCTTCAACTAACTATACACCATTCAACTACAAGTAGTAAACGGATGAGAAAAAAATTCTCTCGTGGCTAGAGCAAATATTGGTTGGGAGCATGGTATGAAAGTAGTTGACAAGAAAGTGATGTGTAAACATTATAAATCAACATTCAGTGGTGGTATCTACCGATTAAAACATCACTTAGCACAAACAAGAAACGATGTCATACCTTGTGAAAAGGTCCTCGATATTGTTAGAGTTCAATCTGCTACTTTGTTGGGAGAAAGCAATGTGGTGTCAAAGAAAAAGAGGTGCATTTGTAATCGATTAAGATGAAGATACCTATGAAAAGAATGATAGAGGAAATATGCAAAATTTTGTTACAAACAAAGGGAAGGGTGTTGAAAACACATTGAATTTGGTTTTCAAGAAAGACGAAAGAGAAAGAGTTTGCCAACAAATCACGAGATTTTTTTACACAATTGTAATAGCTATTAATTGTATAAACAATCCCGAGTTTCATAAAATTATCCAACTGGTTGGCAAATTTGGGAGAGGGTTTAATTTGCCTTCTTTCTATGAAATATGAGTTCCATTGTTTTAAAAAGAAGTTGGATATACCAAGAGTTTACTTTAAGACTATAAGGATGTAACACCTTATTTTTACAATAGTCGTAGATTGTAGTTATTATAAAATACAAAATAAAAATATATTAATCTTGAGCCAAAATAATTGTCATAGACACGTAGGAAACATCAATACGATTTCCAGAGCTATATAGAACGCCCAAATCCGACTCCGTATGAAATAGATATGATTTTGCGAAGTTTCTGTGCAACCGATTATAGCAGTGCGCGACACAGAAATCGAATTTTGGAACGGTAGATTATTAGGAAAAATAATCTAAATGAGAGTTGAATATCTCATCAATAAGAGTCGATCGATATAAAGAACATCAAGAACGGAGTCCGTGTGTAGGAGTTATGCTTTCCACAACAATCTCTAACTGCCTAAGCTGATCAAAAATATAATTTTTGATAGAGTAAGAATTACTGTTGGGATTCAAAAGAAAGTTGTAGATCTCATCGAGAGCTTTTCAAGTATATAAAGAACGTAAAAAACAGAGCTTGTATGGGAAAGTTATGGGTTTCTGAAGATCTGCAAAAACCTGTTGCACTGATGACGTGGCCGCACTGGAGTGTGCCACGTAGCAAGCCGACCCTTCACTCCTCTAATATACATGATGACGTGGCAAGATACAGAGGTGACACGTGGCACCATAAGAGTCTGACATGTGTCACCTTCTAGAAGAAAGAGGCGTGGAGGAACGGGAGTAGGACACGTGTCAAAAGAAGAGAGAACAATGGCGGAGACAGCACCAGGGCTGTCGGGTGTCTCGCCCCCCTTAACCCCATGTGTTTTAATGTGAAGTAAATTAGGTTCAACCCACTTAAACGACTAATTACAAGCCTATTTCTTTTAAAACCAATATAATTCATATATAAGAGGATAAGACATTAAAACCCACTGTTTTAGTTTTTTTTATTTGTGGTAAATCATCTAAAATTTCAAAAGTGTCATTCTTACCTTTCAAAACCGAACTCCAATTTTTATCTTTAATTTTTTTTGCAAAGTGGGTCAAGGTAATTTTAATTTTTTTAATTTATAATTAATAATATTTTTATTATTGGTAATTTGATTTTGTGTAATGAAATGATAAATCATGATCAATTAAAAAAATGATATGTTAAATTTAAGAGTTAAAATTTGGTTCTTTGATTCGTGATAGTGGAGAAAGGTTTTCGTTCTTATCACTGTGCATGCCCTCTTATTCTAAAATTCTGGCTTCGCCCTTGAGAGAGAAGCCAACAAGGGCCAAGTGTGCGGCGCGCCCCTTGGTCTTGCGCGGTGCACCTCCCTCTCCCCAATAAATACTCCTCCAAAATCCATGCATTCCCAACTTATATTCTCTGTATCTCTCTCTAATCTCTTTAGTTCCTTCGAGTCTGAATTTCTCCCAACTTTTAGGATATTTTACTAAGGTTCTAAGGTCCTGGAGTGCTCAACAAATAGAAGTGTTCAAGTTGGGATTTTGTCCGCATATATTTCGGTTTTTGCTAAAACATCTGTAAGTTGAGCTACACTCTCTTGATTTTTGTGTAAATTATATTTATAATAATAAGTCATCATTATGGACCTATAAATAAGATTTTTTAGTAAATTCCAAATCAAAATATTGATTGATGTACTTACGGGAGAGGTGGCTAAAATGGTCATGTTGGCTTGGTTGTTGGATTTCGGAAAGGCTATATGCCGAAATGGTCATGCATCTCAACTATCCTGTATGGACGATCCTTATTTGATAGAACTATTGTTTTTCATTAGGATTACTATTAGGTCAAGTCTACATTACAAATTCCCATAGGAACTAATAAACTATCGTAATATAGGTAGATCATCGTTGAAGTGCTACTCGTCAGTCAAAGTGTTGGTTAACTATTTATCCCTTGAGAAATCGTCCAGGTGAGTTCTTCTCACTATATTGTATACTCCAGTATGTATCCTCTGTATGTTAGGATACAGGTACATTGTAGTAAGCACTTAGGCAATTAGACTAGGATAATTAGTCGCCTGTTATGTGGAGTGTTGTTATATATGTATGATTATATATGGATTTGAGGGTGGACCAAGCTTGTCTTGAAGGCTAATAGACTAGGGCGGACTAGCTTTATGTTAAAGGCCAAGGTGCGGACCAACTATAAGATGTAGGCAAAAGGGGCGAACCAACTATATGTTGAAGGTCATTATGTGTATGCATTGTATATGTGTTGTAGTATGAAATATTTTGAGGGAATTCACTAAGCCTCAACTTACAATTGTTGAATAACTGCTTTACAGGTTGTTCATCTGAGCGTGGAAAGGCTCACACATGACTGTATCTGCATCAAAGCATCAATAAAGTTTTATAAGACTTCCGTTGAACATTATTTTATAAGTAATCAAGTAATAATGGTTTGTAATGTTTTATGTAAGACATATATTTTAAATAAATAAAAATAAAAAATTTGCTTTAAAATTCGGGACGTAACAAAGTATTAATGGAAAAAAGCTGGTTGCACATTGATGAGTGATGGGTGGAGTGATAGAAAGAATCACTCAATTTGCAATTTTCTTGTAAATAATCCGAAAGGAACTATTTTTTTTAGTATCAGTGGGCACGTCTGACATTATCAAGATGAAGGAACACGTGTTTGCAATGCTAGATGAATTCGTGGAAAAGATAGGGGAAGAAAATTTGTTCAAGTGGTGACTAATAATGTTGCTAGTTACAAGGTTGTTGGATAATTGTTCATTTTTTATATAAGTTTTAGTCTTATATATAAAATTGCAAGATTGATTCTTATAAGAAGCTTCATTTATAACAGATCACAATTCATTTACTTGATGAAGGAATTAACAAAAAGGAAAGAATTCCTTAGGCCTGGAGCAACTAGATTTGCAAAATTTCTAATCTTACACTTGGTCGGTTAAGGTCCATTGATTGCAATGTTTGCCTCCGAACAGTGGTCAACTACAAATTATGCAAAATCCAATGCAGGAAGGGCTATTGAGGATATAATTATGGATCATGTAGGATTTTGGCCATCAATTTCAACATGTATTAGGGTCGCACATTCCTGTATGAAGGTTCTTCGAAGGGTTGATTCAAATTCCAAACCGGCTATGGGTTTCATTTACCAAGACATTGTCTTAGAAACGAAGTAGATTAGAGAAAACTTTAAAGATAATGAATCAAGGTATTCAAATAATTTTCTTTATTTGTTTGTTTATATTTTTAGGTCCCAATATAAAACAATATCTTATTTCTTATTTGTTTATAATTTTAGGTACAAACCTATTTTTGAAATCACTGATCAGAGATGGTATAGTCAACTAAATAGAGCACTCCATGTGGCGGGTTGTTCCTCGAATCCAATGATGCAATATAACCCTGATTTAAGAATACAACTTGGATCAAGACTGAATTATATATGTGTCTTGAAAGAGTGTGTCCTAATGAGAACTTAGCAACGACGATTGACTTAAAATTTTACCAATTCATTAATGCAAGGGGGTTCTTTGGCCTTAAAGTAACCAAAAATGCAAGGGAAGAAAATTTTTTGGTTGATTGGTAGGAATCATATGGAGCTGAGACGCCAGAGCCGAGAAATTTTGCCATGAGAAGATTGAGTTTGACATGTTCTTAATCCAGATGTGAATGCAATAAGAGAGCTTTTAAGATAGTAATTTACAATTGATAACATTATTGCTTTAATGCTAATTTGTTATTTTGTTATCTAATTATTCCTTTTTTTGTTCATGTACATTTTAAGAGAAGAAATCGACTACTTCAACAAAGCATGCATGATCTTACACGTGATGTATAACTTAAATTTGACAAGAAGAAAAGAAGAAAAGAGCATGAGATAACAAGACTTGAAACATTGAACCTTGATGGTTTTAGTTTTGATGACGAGTGGATTACCGAAGAAGAATCTTTCAATATTAATTCAAGTGAAGAGTGGGCGAACCTTTTTTGCGGTTCAGGTTCAAGTTAACATCAAACACATGTCGGTGGTGGAATAGACTTGTGAGAAGAAGATGATTTAGATTTAGAAGAAAGAAATGATATGAATGCATCGTCTGTTATGTTAGATTAGAATGACAATGATATGTATTAGCCATCACCATTGTTTTCAACTTTCTAGAACTTGTGGACAATCAATTGATGGATGAAGATATATTTTACATGTTTTTAACACACACACACACACACACACACACACACACATATATATATATATATATATATATATATATATATATATATATATATATATATAGACAGAGAGAGAGAGAGAGAGAGAAATCTTATGATTTCAATTCGATTTTACGATCACAATTTTGCAAACCCAAAAATAATTCTACAAAGAATCTCAATTTACAAACCTTGTTTCCAATAACAATAAAGAGTCTTTTTGGTTTGATAAAAGAAAATGACCAATTAATAGAATGGTCCATCTCCCCCATGGAATGAAAATTAGTTTAGGAGAAAAAGTTATATTCATTGAGGAATGCTAAATTCCACTCCTATGACTAGGGTAAGCAATTAGCTCGGTCGAACCGGACTGAACCGAGTTCGTTTTCATCAAACGGTCTAGTTTTTGGTTCTTAATATTGTCCTATATCAGTTCCAAGTATATATCGGTTAAGTACCAACGACTATGAGTAAAGAAATCAGAATGACATGAATTTTTTTCCAACATATTTGTACTCAATTTTAGACTGTAAAAACATGTTATTTGTGTAACGTCCCAAAAATTCGAAGTGAAAAATTCATTTTAATAACATTAATTCATATAACATTCCATTCCTAAAATCATTCGATGCGAAAACCAGTATTTAAACATCATGGTAAAAATCACGATTTATCAAAAGCGAAATAAACTCTGGGGGATGTTGTGCGGTCACGCGGTGCCCTGCCCTTTCAAACCGGAAGTACCTGAAACCATAAATATGAAACCGTAAGCACAAAGCTTAGTAAGTTCCCCAAAATACCGCATATCTATTTCACCCCCGAGTCTATTTCAACTCAAATGTAAGCTTAATGATATACCGGGTCTATTCATCCCTGATTCTATTTCAACTCAGTCAGTATTTTTTAATCGTACGGGTCTATTTGACCGCACATACATATAGCAAACAAGCATATAGGCATAAAGCAAGTGTCACAAAGGAAACAATCATATACGATCATAATACCCTATAGTATAGTGAGAAAACTCACCCCAGTCCATAGATAATCGAATCACACGTGTTGCTTCTACCGCGCTCCTCACGCTGAACACATCCAAGTTATTTGTAATCAATAATTAAGGCAATTTCCTGTAGTCCAAGGTTAAATACGTACTCTATCATATCAATAGGTAAAAAACTATTTTACCCTTCCCACATCTGATGCAACAGCTCATGGCCCAAATCCTAAAAGACTCAAGGCCCAAAAATGGCCCATTATGGCACCTTGGTGCGTACGACCCGCATACTACCCCAGTACACCTGACGTATGGTGTTGAAACCCAAATACTCCATTTTTAGGTCTTATTCCTTTAAGACTAAATGTCCAAATTCTCAAGTTCAAGTATAATAGACATATGGAGTCATAAAGTTCTAGACTTTATGACCTAGCATGACTTAATAGATCCTAATACCAAACTTAAGCTTCCTAACATAACAAAATGACCAAGGACTCACTTAAAGGTGCTTAATCCTTTAAGACTTTACATCTAAGGCTCATATATAATTCTAATGGGTGTCTTAATCAAAATAGTCATCAACTTGATGTATTTGCATGGCTCCAAGGAACCCAAAACCCAAATCTAATCTACTAGCTTCATCAAGAGGTCAACAACTCATGCATGGTTGGTCCACAACCATCAAGATGCAAACTTTATGAACAAGGGACCTTAAAACATCAAAATAAACAACCTAAAACTTATGGAGTGGCATTTAATCTCAAGAATCAACTCATGGGACAAAAAAAAACACAAAACCCACTCACAAGCAAGTTCTAACAAATAAACCATCAAGTTTGAGACTTTTTACCTCCAGAAGATGCAATAAGGAAAACCAAGCTAGGATCTACAAGCTCTAAGCAATACAAATCTTCTCCAATGAGCTCTCCCTTCTCCAAGTGCACCAAAGCATGTAAGAAGGTCAAGAAAGCTCTCAAAGGGGCCAGGGTTTCGAAATCACAGGTCAAGAGGGATGAAGGCAGAATAAGGGGAGGGTTTCCATGAGTTAAGTTGTTTAAATAGCTCCCAAACCCTAAAAATTAGGGTTTGAGTCTGGTAGTCGTACCCCAGCGTACCAGGTTTGTCATCCGCGATCACATGAGCCCAGTACGCCCAATTTACACCTTTTATGACCAACATACCAGACTAGACCCAGATTCTTCCTATCTTCCAAAAGCCATACATCCTTCGTCCTGACTCTGATTTTGGCGTTCTTTATAAGATCAGAAAGGTAATGAGAAGCCCTACACTCCTATCAACTCTCATTTTCCTCAAAACCTTCTTAATTTAAGTCCTTAATTCATCAAAGGTACGAACCATCACTTTTACCATTATACCCTTGGCTCCAAATCACAAACCGAACTCTTGGATCACATAATCTACATTACCCACATCCAAATATGTCTAAACCTCTCTTTCCTCAAATCTCTAAGCCTTATGATAATTGATCTTTGGGTTACGGCCCAGAATTAGGAAACGAATCGCAACATGGTGTTACGACTCTTCCCTACTTAAATTAGATTTCTTCCTCGAAATCATTCCTTAATACTTCCTCTTCCATCATAATCGATCCTACTTAAATTAGATTTCTTCCACGAAATCATTCCTTAATACTTCCTCTTCCATCCTAATCGATCCTACTCATACTTCCTAAATTCCATTTAAGACTGGAGATTCATCCCATATAGATGACTGCCTTCAACCCATCCATCCAAACCTTATCTTAGAAGAAATCACTTATCCCTCTAAAAGAATGAAACTTAACACTCCACCCTCAGCCATTGAGAGAAACCCAATTGCTCTACTTGAGAACTGAAACAACTACCTTACTCTTCCCCAACAGGAAGACCTCAAATCACATCGCCAACCACTCAAAGCAGGAAATTTCTCGATGACTGGAACCCATCAATTTAAAAACCCATAAATTATTCCCTAAGATTGATGATCATTCATTTGTCATACCCGCCCCTAGTTCCTGAATAGGAACACCACTTAACCATGCTGAAGGAATACTCAAAGTATACCGATCATGAATTTTACCAAATCCTAATCCAAATATTGTACCCAATAACCTTAAATACGTACTTGAATTCCTAGCAAATCAACAACAACCTGCTGATCCCACAACTATAATGATGGTCAATCCAAGAATCTTACGTTGCATCCAAATCCATCATCAACGTAGGTGTACCTCCACCTGAAAAGGCACCCGGGAGATTACAACAAACTCCATGACTCGAGATTTCAGAACCGATATCCAACATTTGTAACCAAGCTCCTAATAGAAGACCGAAAAGAAAATGGGTTTCATAATGCAAACATTCAACAAGAGACTTCGGATGCACAATTAATACTTCCAACAAAATTTTTCTGTCCCCATGATCCAAATCGGTTGGTTACCGAGTCACCTGACTCCCAATCAATGCACTAACACCCGATCATGCCAATAAGACTAATGATTCGAGACCTAAGAGTCTCAATCAAATGACTACCAAATCCCACCCATACGAATCGTACAACTGTTGGTTCACGATACATTATGACACCTTCTAATCAGTAAAACGATAGGCTCACGGTACTACGACGATCTTTTCGTCATTCCATAATTGACCTAAAGAATCACGACCAACATCACAGAGGCTTAAAGATACACAACCATCAACCTCTCTCAACACCAACCAAATACTCTATGTGTCATACCCTTCTATAATGCACAATTCCTTTCACAGAATAGGTTGCAACCAACATAAAATGAAACAAAACATGATCACACACAACCAGAGAATAGGATAGGCTGCTATACTGTTGTTCCATTTCAATGACAATAACCCGAATAAAAAGCATGAATATGGTTCGAACCAAGTGCTCTTTGCTATCTCGTTCAGTCCACGTATACCCCTCATGACAATATCTGATGAACTTACCACAATATGCACTCTCAAGAGAACCCAAAACCAACCCTGGATCTATTAATTTCCTTTTTCCTCATACCCTTACCCAAGGGGGGGGGGGGGGCAGTAGATATAACAAAATGATGAACCTCATTCATTAACAAAAACATCCTCATAAATGATCGAAACAAGATCTCACCAATGTGTAACTAGATCGATAAAACTTCCAAAGTTATCCATAAATACTGTTAAAATCATGGTCGGATCAATCCAAATACCAAGCCTTTTGAAATGACTTGCCAAAAGTTAATTCTACATAGATTCAAAGTCATAACTGAAAAACTAAACAACATTGCCCTGACATCCGAACTTCCAATAACCAAGGAAATATACCAAACTCGAGCCTGCTATGAACAATAATTCTATAACCAACAATTGAGGGTAAACGTACCTGGAAGCTGAAATATACAAAGTACATAACTTAACGATGAACAAAATAACCAACGATCTAGAATGCATTGAAAAGTAATCCAAAAATCCAATACAACACTGAACAAATCCAATGAGGAACTAAACATACCAAACTCTAAAGTTGATTGACCGATCAACAACCGCCCATCCTAGACTATAGATAGGAATCTATAAAACGATTAATAACTTCCCTCAACAACCGATACTTAACCTGAGCGACCCAAAAACTCTTGACATGTTCACCATCATCCCGAAAGGAAGCACTAGCTACAACGAGCACCTTGCCCAACAGCTTCTTTCTAAAAGGACAACTCATGCATTCTTGAGTACATACATCCGATAGCAACTTGCTTTGCACCCTTGAATTGACCAAATCTTGGCCAAAGTCTGTCATATCCAAACCATAAATCCCTATGACCCATTCTTCTAACCATATACTATAACAAATCGATGATCCTCCAAACAGAATACCTAATTCTCCTACACTTATGGTTTTAACTACCACCAACTGACATTGCAAATAAACCATATCTCGAATCAGATCAACCAGTTGCATGCCATCCCTGACTCTTGGAATGTGTAACACCACGTAAGATGATCTTCCAAATACAGACCATGCAAACTCGAATAGATTCCAAATCTTAGTTGGAGACGTTAGAAAATTATCAATCATAACCGCCTCTAACCTCGAGAATTCTATGCAGAAGCACAAGCACAAGCAATAATTCTGATAGTCCATTCATAGCACTCATTCTCTATCTAGAAACAAGTGATCCATCACACCCTCGTCTACAATTACCCATCTATCAATTCATCGTGAGGATCATCCATAATACAAGAGACCTCATTCTCATGGTCGAGACACATCAGAGACAATAAAGGTTGTCATTCCCAATTTATTTCCCTGCTCACCTGAAACATTCAACTAGTACCTGACCTAACTATATTCAAAGAGAGTAGACCCTTGACCTCATCTCAAGGCAACCATACCACAAGTATCCTCTTGTGCTTTCCTACACTGCCATACTTATCGACAAATTAAAACACAATCATCTAGACTCATGTTGGGTCTACATCCCAACTTTGAAAATCACATGTCTACTCCCTCTTTCCTCTGAACGCGGAAAGTTGTAAGTACATAACCCACGTCGACGATAGTTACATCCCAATCTGTCTGCCAATCACTCAACCTTTAGCTGCAATACTCGAACCAATCATCATAATCGCTTCCTTCTTGAGTCCCATGACTCAATTAGCACTTCCTCGAGCAAGGACCTCGAGACCTCATAATCAACTAACCCATCCTCGACCTGAACGACTATAACTGATAACCTAATAACGACGAAAACACCCTGCAGTGAATCATGGTGCCAAACCATACAATCTACCCTCCATCGGCTCCTTAGAATCCCCAAAATCCTCCTCGATTCGAGTACGAATCCTTTTATTTCAATAGTACGGGCCCAATACTACCTTCTATACCTATCCATATTTTCCTCAAGAATCATTTCGGATCCTCTAAGTAACTACTCATGTATACTACCGTCTGATCCAATCACATAATCCCATTCTCAAACGAATACCCACTACTAAACAACACATCAATTCCTTTAAGACACTTCCTAGGCTTTCCTGAGGTTCTACACCACTCTCCACCATCAGCTACAGAAGAGACTCCCTCTAATACCTTCTAACTACCTCACGAATACAATTACTTGTCATCGACACTAGATAATTCTTCTACTGTAAGGTCTCACACTATAACGATTAGACTTAGACAAGAGTTGTGCAATAGAGTTAAACCTAACCTCCTAAAATTATCTAATCCCCATAACATGTAACCTAATGTATTCGCTTAATAGTTACCCTATATTATCGAAGGTCCCTAAAAGCACAAAGAAAGCAGCATTCAAGCATCAAGTAATCTAAACAAGTGTCTCACTTAAATCAGGCCATTCTATAAAACAATCTGAAATCCGTACTAGAGTGCAATTCCAAAAACTCAATCAACATGCATATAAAGGCATCTCTCCTAGCATTATATCATGAAAATCTTGAGTAGATCCTTAGCCCTAATCTAGCAAGTGATTCATAAATTCTCAATTCAAAGCATATCACATAGAACATGTATGGGTATTTTGGGAAAACTTACTTGAGCTCAGCTGATTGCATGCATCGCATCCTTTTTTCTTAGAAAACCTTTTTAGAAAATCATTTTCTTTTAAAAATTTTTAAAAATCCTCAATTTGAGTTCAGACACACCCAAGAGTGTGCCCGGATCCCTCAAACCAAGGCTCTGATACTAACTTGTAACGTCCCAAAAATTCGAAGTAAAATTTTCATTTTAATAATGCTAATTCATATAACCTTCCATTACCAAAATCATTCGATGTGAAAAATAGTATTTAAGCATCAGAGTAAAAATCACGATCAATCAAATGTGGAATAAACTCTGGGGGATGCTGTGCAGTCACGTCGGACCCTTCCCTTTCGAACTGGAAGTACCTAAAACCATAAATATGAAACCGTAAGCACAAAACTTAGTGAGTTACCCAAAATACCGCATACCATACATGTAACGTCCCCATTTTTATGGCCAGAAAAGACCGATTTGTTTATGCTTTATTTTGAAAATCAGAGTCTCTTTTAAAGAAATATGTTGTGGAATTTGTTCCAAGAAAAACATGATAAATATAAGCATTTATGAAGAAATGTATTTTATTCCTTTTAAAATGTTGGGATTTCATCGTCAATACAGAACATAAGCATAAACAGACCTTGCATTTATTTACACTAGTGATCTACATCTCCTTAATCTCTCAGTGTAATGTAGCTTCATATCGACACTTGTGATACAAATAAACTGAGTGGGTCAGGTTGGGAAATCTGGTGAGTACATAGGGATTTCAATCCCATAATGCTATATCATTTATATATTTTAGAACTCACAAGTATACAATTTCACCATGTATAAACAACTCTTACCCCACCCTGTCGATCCTCACCACGACACTATCCATACTCTCGGACCTTAAAATTTATCTTTATACTTAATCCATACTCCCAGATCTAATCCATGCTCTCGGATCAATAATTGTGCCCATTCCATACTCTCGGACTAGGGACAATTGTCTATGTCTAAATCCATACTCCTGGATTAATGATAAATAACTATGTCCTATCCATACTCTCGGACTAAGAACAGCTAAATATGTCTTGATCCATGCTCCCAGATTAATGACAAATGATTGTGCCCAATCCATACTCTTGGACTAGGGACGAATGACTATGTCTAATTGATGCTCCCAGGTCAATGACATAATTTAAAGTTCTATTCTCCATGTATATCTCACTCGTACTCATAAGAAGATACTGCCCAATATTCCTCATAATTAATTTAGGTTTACTCTTTATCCTAAATCATCATATAGTATCAGGTATGCTCTTTAACACGTATTTCAGGCAACATCAAATATTTCACACATAAACATATATTTAATACTTCAATCAATACTTGTATTAAAATAATATTCATGAAAGAGATTATGCACTCACTTGTTAAGGTTATGATTCTGAACTTAGATAGTGCTTCGCTTCTTAAAAATAATTTCCTTCGATGAAACCTAGTATTATTACCACTAGATTTTAGTCTAATATTTATTGCGATTAATTATTAGTCTAGATTCATCATTAACTCAGAGTCTACTTCATAATCTATCAAGTAAGGAACAACCAGGTAGGATCATATCGGAGGTAGGGTCCGTTTGGTATACAAAGTATACTATTTGGAAATCTCGCTTTAAACACCTCATTAAATCACAACCTAGACATCATCCCCGTAAGTAGATCAATCAGTATAACGACTTTGAATCACTGATAAATCTTATTTATAGGTTCATAATAATGATATTATATTTAAATATAAGATATATTTAAAGTTGGGTAGGCGTATCTCACTTACAATAGGTTTTGTTAAAAACCGGGTTCTGCTGGAGTAGAACTTCTGAGCCGAAAAGCTCTTTTGCTCGGAGCTGTAACACCCCGATTTCCTAGATGTGGAACTTGAGAATTTTATTCAAAATATAGGACCTACTCGATGAGTTGGTTAGTCCCAAATCGTCGTGTAGGAGTTGAGAGGGTCGCGTGATTTTTAGAGTCTACTCGATGAGTAGGAGCTGAGTGTGAAAACCTTAATTTCCAGGGTTTGTGTCCTATTTAAAGGACCTTAAACCTTCATTTCCGCCTCCCTTATCAATTTAACACCCTGGGAGAAACCCTAAACGAGTTGGTATCATCTGTTTGAGAGAGAGAGAGAGAGAGAGAGAGAGAGAAAGAGAAAGACTAAAAGTGTGGGATTTGGTGCATTCTTGGAAGGAGATAAAAGAGCATAAGGCTTGGAACGAGAAGAAGCCTCTGGATCCAGTTTTCTTTCAGTGCTATGTGTTTATTGGAGGTAAAAAACTATCACCTTGATCATTGTTTGGTTAGATCTCTTCTTTATGGAGTTTATGGCCATTTCCATCTTCCTTTTTGAGTTTTTGAGTTGTTTGAGCATGCCATGAAGTTGAAACTTCAGATCTGGGCAGTATGAGGTCCCTTGGGCCTAAAGATTCAAGCTTTATCAAGCTATTGGCCAAGTTTTATGCATTAAGCCCTCCATAGAGCTTTGTTTTGGCACTTTGAGCCCTAGGTGCCATGCATGGACATAAAGATTGCAACTTTACGTGGTAGTTCAGCCTTGGGAGGCTAGATCTTGAGTTTGGGGCTTTAGTTCTGATTAAATGTGTCTGAATGAGAAATGGACTTAAAGGACTCGACAAGTGGATGAGCCAACTCGACAAGTCGGTTATGGTTTCCCCTGTAGTCTGGACGCGTGAAAACTCGACGAGTTGATGAGATGACTCAGCGAGTTAAGTTGGAGTTTTCCTGATTTTCTGAGAACAGGAGGAACTCGACGAGTCGCATAGGTGCACTCGACGAGTTGGGTCAACATGGACTGTTGACTCGATTGTTGACTTTCATTGACTTTTAGGGTTTGGTCAAGTGATGGATATAGAGACCATGGAGGGGTAAAATGGTCTTTCACCCTTTCCGGGAGTTAAAAAAGGGATAAGCCTAACATCTTTATTGAGATTATTATAAAGTGTTAATTAGAGATGATTGTGATATGTAGGCGGAGTCTAGACTAATTGTTGAGTGCGAGACACATTTGCTTTGCTTACGAGGTGAATCTTCTCATTATACTTGCCTGAGTGGTAATACTGTGTGACCGGAGGGTCCTATATGCTTATACCGATTTATGTGATATCATGCATTTGTCTTGGTGATTTATGTTGTATATTATTTTGTGCTTTATTAGTTAGGACCGGAGGGTCCAACTCGAGTCATGAGACTGGAAGGTCCTCACTGAGACACATGGATCGGAGGGTATTTATCGGTACATAGCCATAAGAGGCTAATTATTTATGTGTGGTATTTTGGGGAACTCACTAAGCTTTGTGCTTACCGTATTGTGTGATATGTGTTTCAGGTACTTCTCAGGATTGCAGGAAGGCGCCGGCTTAATTGCACACACCAGTTAGAGATCATGATTTTGAGGATTCCAGGATTTTACCAAACATTGTTGACTTATATTTTGACAAATTATACATTTTGTGGTTTTGGGAAATGTGATATTGAGTTTGTGATTTTACAAATGAAAATTTTATTTGAAAAATTTACGGTCTTACAGGAGCCTTCGGGCGCTCCAGGGATTTCCTCTAGCACCTTGAGGTTACTAGGGATTTAGATGGGTTTTGGGAGTCTAGAGAGAAGTTAGAGAGAGAAAGAAAGACTTATGGTGTGAAGAAAATATGAAGCATTCATCCTTTACGTATAGAGGTTTGATCATAGAGTAGACCCTAAGTTTCGTTTGTATCTTTCGCGCACGAGATCCGTTTTCTATGTTATATATATCCACGCGTTGGTATTTACAAGTACTACAACTTTCATTTAGACACCGTTGGCTAATTCTCATTTTATCTCCGATTTATAAAACTGTATCGAATTTATCGCGCTTGAAGAGTAGGGACTAAGTTTCGTCCATATCTTTAACATACGAACTCTATTATTGACGTTCTTTATATCCAAGTGTTGGTATTTACGAGTACTACAAATTTCATTTAGACCTCGTCGGCTAATTCTCATTATATCTCAAATTTACAAAACTGTATCGAATTCGCCGAGCTGGAAGAGTAGGGACTAAGTTTCGTCCATATCTTTCGCATACGAGCTCTGTTTTCGATTGTATTTTTATCGTCGAACTCCTATTAACGATATATTCATTTCTTATTTAGATTATTTAGGCTAAAAATTGACCGATCTAAAATTCGAATTCTGGGCTGCATACGGCTATGCCAAATCTTAAAAAAATCATAACTTCCTTATACGAAGTCAGATTTGGACGTTCTTTTCATGCACGCTCTCTTTTTAACGTATACTACAACTTTCATTTAGATTTCTAAGGCTAAAAAGTATTTTATCGTAAATTCACTTTTTACGATTCCCTGTGTTGTTTCGGTTTTGCCGCAAGACTTCGACATGTCATAACTTCTTCATTATAATTTGTGTTTCAATGTTCTTTATATGTATGAAATCCTTGTGACATATACTATAATTTTAGTTAAGATTATTTATCCTAAATAATCTTCTATCAAAAAGTCATTATTGACGTTTATTGTCTCTAAATTGACTAGCCCGAATCTGCGGGCGTTACAATACATATCCGTCAACTCAAAGCTGTATCGAGTATATTTCACCCCTGATTTTATTTCCACTCAAATAACAGCTCAAGTTTGTATCGGTTTATTTCACCCTTGAGTCTATTTCAACTCAATCTGTATTTTTTAACCGTACGGGTCTATTTCACCCTCGAGTCTATTTCACCCCACGTACATATATCAAACAGGCATACGTGCTTACAACAAGAGTCACAAAGACAACAAGCACATACGACCCTAGTATCCTACAATATAATTCTAAGGGGTGTCTTAATCAATAAAGTCGTCAACTTGATGCCTTTTCATGGCTCCAAGGAACCCAAAACCTAAATGTAGTCTACTATATTCACAAAGAGGTCAACAACTCATTCATGGCTGGTCCACACCCATCAAGATTCAAACTTTATGAACAAGGGACCTCAAAACATCAAAATGGAGAACCTAACACTTATATAGTGGCATTTACTCCCAAGAATCAACTCGTGGGACCAATAAACGAAAAACCCACTCCCAAGCAAGTCTAACAAACGAACCACCAAGTTTGAGACTTTTTACCTCTATAATATGAAACAAGGAAAACCAAGCTATGATCTACAAGATCTAAGCAATCCAACTCTTCTCCTATGAGTTCTCCCTTCTCCAGTGGAGCTAGGGTTTCGAAATCACAGGTTGAGGGGGATGAAGGATGAATAAGGGAGGGTTTCCACGAGTTAAGATGTTTAAATAAGGCCTAAACCCTAAAAATTAGGGTTTGAGTCTGGTGGTCGTATGCCAAGCGTACTAGGCTGGTCATCCACGATCACATGAGCCAGTACGACCATCGTACCAAACTAGACCCATATTCTTCCTATATTCCGAAAGCCATAACTTATTCTTCCCGACTTTGATTTCGACGTCGTTTATATGCTCGGAAAGGTAATGAGAAGCCTTACACTCCTATCAACTCTCGTTTTCCTCAAAACCTTCCGAGCTTAAATCCTTAATTCATGAAAGGTCCGAACCATCACTTTTACCATTATACCCTTAGGCTCCAAAGCACAAACCGAGTTGTTGGATCATATAATCTACATTACCCACATCCATATGGATCTAAACCTCTATTTACTCAAAGCCCGAAGCCTTATGATAATTGATCTTCGGGTCACGACCCCGGATTAGGAAACGACTCGAAACAGGGTGTAACAATTTGATTACATATTCATTGAGCTACAAGCTCTAGAACATGGAGTATCATATTTTAATTGCTTTTGTTTCCACATTTTTCACAATTATCCGTCTCCTTTAAACTGGAACAACTCCTTCGTTTGAACTCATATTGGTATATTTTTTTTCCAACATGTAATTTATTGTTTGTACTTTATTTTAGATTATAGAAAACACATTATTTTGTTACATATTGATCGAGTTACATGCCCGAGACCATAGGGTATCTAAGTTGAATTATTTTTTGTTTCAACATTATTTATTTGTACCAACTACATAAGCACGTGTACCAGTTCCAATTGGTATTTGACTAGTAAATCGGGACTAGCACCGATATCAGTGCAGGTTAATCAATCCAAATATCGGTCATATCAAATCATCAATCCTGGCTTTGGTTCCAAACCAATTTTTAGTTGGTTATGTCTGTATGCTCACACCTAGTTATAACAACCATATAGGGTTTTTTTCATTAAGTGATAATATACCATTCCATTACATCTTCTATTACTTCATACCAAACACTACTTAATATTATTATAGGACTTATTATTCAAGATTAATGAGCTTGAGTTCAAACATTAATAAAACATATGCATACACCTACATATATACCAACCCGCCATAAGTTCTATATTATTAAGTTTATTTTGTAAAAATAGTTATCAAAATAATAGAGTCTCACATATCCACCCAACTCCACCCGATCCACCCAAACCATCTTCATCTTCTTCGGCTATAATGTTTTTGCCGAAATTTGTAAATACGATGCATCTGATCTTTTGCTTCAAAGAAAATAATCAATTCCACAATACTCTTTCTCCTCTATTTTCGACTTAAATCAACTTATAAATCACCAAAACATATTTATAATGTCTTCTTTGTGTCAAGAAACATAAATACACCATCCTCCTCCTCTATCCCATAAACATAAATCGTGAAACCTATTAAATCTTGAAACCATAACCCTTCAAACAAATTATCTTTTGATAACCAAATCAAGTTCAAAAATCCATTTGTTGTTTTGCTTCAAAAACAAGAAAATCAAATCAATTCTACGATACTCCTCTATTTCCAACTTAAATCTAATTTATATACCACATAACTCAAAAACATCCTTATGGTAACTTCGTTTTTGTTAAGAAACATAAATTGCACAATGAAAATGAGAGGTTTGATATGCAAATTGAACCCAAAATAACCTCGCCAAAAACATTTGAATCCAAAAAGTCTACAACCTAAAGATTTATTGGTCTAATTATGCCAAAGATCTGAAATTTAGGGATGAAGAGGTGTTTTTGGCGACAAGATGATATCCGAAAAATATTAAGGGGTCGACGGTGAAGCTTTTAGGTAGGCGATGATGGACTTTCAGTTGGGTACCGATAGAACTATGGCATTTCATATAGGTAACACATCTATATCCCATTTTCACTATAAAGCATTTCACTATTCAATTTCGATAGTGATTTCCGTAATGCTACCACATATTAAGCTTGATGAAAAACAGAATTACCACATATTAAGCTCGATGAAAAACAGAAATGGTAGTAGTAACATGCTTTTTTATGGTAAAGACAAGATTATAGAAAATTGACTTTTTGTTTATCGGAAACAACCAAGGCAGCGACAAGATCTAGGGTTTAGTTGTTGGATGTTGAATTTCCAAAATTTGATGGTTTCAAAAGTGAGTGGATTTGGGGATTACAATTTGTATTTCAGAAATCAATGGTTTCAGAGTCATCATGGGTTCCATAACTTGATTTCGGTGGTTGCCGTGGTCACATTTAAAGTGGTTGTAGTTGTTGAACTTCAAGTCGTGGTTATCAATGGTTTTAAAGGGATGTTAGAGACAAAGAAAAAAGAATTGGGCCTTTGTTGTGGGCCATATTTCTTTTCTATTTAATCTACTCTAATAAATGAAGAGTTTTTTTTGCTATATGTCACACTCTCATTCAATTTGTCAAATGTCATTTTGTGGTTATTTTGATTTTTTTTCCCAATGTCATTTTATGAGTTTTTCTATTTTATTAAATTCAACATAATATATTAATATAATAATTGCAATAAATGTAGTAATTAATAAATATCAATTTCATTAATGAACTTACCTTTTAATTTCAAAATACCCAAATTAAAGCTCATTACTTTCTTTTGTTTATTTATTTAAATTTAAAAGATAAAACAATATTTCAATTATAATAATTCATTATTTTTTATTTTCTTATAAATTTAAAGTTCTCAAATATTTTGACCTTTATATTTAACTTTTAAAAAAAAAAAATAATTCATGTATTACATAGGTCTTAGACCATCCCCATTGGTAACCAAATGCTTGGTTGGTTGCCATATTTCAATTAAAAAAAATTAAAAAAATATTTTAAAACCAACGACTAGGTTGCTCCACCAAACCTTAATTGTCAATTTCATTTCTTTTTTTTTATTTATTTATTTGTTATAACTCTATAGCACTTGAAGCATTATATTGTAATTAGTTTAATTTTATTTTTACTAAAAAAAATAAACAAAACACACTATAATATGTAAAATAATTTTGTCTACAAATAAAGACCAATATTGATATATGTTAAGAGTTTTTTTTTTGAATTTTTTTGAGTTGTCTATATAATCTTAAAAACAGTAGAAAAATTTGGGTTATAATTTTAATATAATATTTAGATTTTATAATATAATAAAAAATAATTATAAATAATATAAAAGTTTGGTTTGGGTTGGGTTGCTAATGGGTGTGAAAAGTTTGTTTAGTTTGATTGTGTAGGTGGAAGAGAGATAAATTATTTTTTTAATTAATAGTTGGGTTGGTTTTGATTGTCAATGGGAATAGTCTTAGAACTAATTTATTAATAATAAAAAAACAATAAATTAATTAAAATGAATACAAAAACGTACTATCATATATGGGAGGGATACAATTCATAACAAAGTCAAATCATAGAGATGATCCAAATTAAAAATAAAAATACCAACGAAATAAATAAATTAACCCAAACCAAATGGATGTTTTATGTAACTTATTCTTGGAATTAATAACTACATTTAGGGATTCGAAGAAATTTGGAAGGGTTGAAACGTTAATTATATTAAAAATAGTGTTTGGTTTGTAATATCAAATGAATTATCTTTTATTTTTTTTTTGTATTTTTTTTATGTTTTATTAAAAAGACAAAAATATTAGATTTAATTTCATATGTTTTATTAAAAAGATAAATATATCTTTCTTATCTTTCTTTTTAATCATGGTTCATCAAATCAAAATAAATTATTATCATCTCTCCTCAACTATCTCATACACACCAAACCAACCACCCTCATACAAACACTTATATCCATTGGTACACCCAATATCACACTAACACCTACACATGTATCCTTAGGTGTTGTTTGTTTTTTCTGATACAAAATGTCTGCAGTCTGCGAACCACATCTATAGACCTCTTCAGTAAAAGATGTGGACCAAACGTCTGCAGTCTGAAAAAAGAAGACTGTTTGTTTTTTTAACATCTGCGGGCTATTAAAATAAACTGAAATCTAAATAAACTGATTTTTTTAAACTTCAAAGTGATTTTTTAATATTTTTATGACTTTGTTATAAATAATCAACGAATCTATATCAACTTCTATGTATTATTGTATAAAAAATAAAAATAAAAATGATATAAATTAACGTATATATTTTATAAAAACCAACAACTTTGGTTGCAAAGTTATAAGTAAACATTATAATTAGTGATCAAAAAATTTGATACATAAATGGATGCAAATAAACTTTTATTTTTTCAATTAAATCCATTAAAAAAGTACCATAAATATTTTCTCGAGAAATTGACGATATTGTATTAAATAATGTTTTACAAAATTTGGCAAAAAAATATAAGAATATATTATGATTTTTTTGTCATATTTATATAAACAACTTCAACGACTATTATTATAATAAAGTTTTATTTATAAATTTGTCAAAAATATAAGGTTTGTATCGTCGAACGTTTTTTTAAGTTTTGTAATTTTTTTTTTCAAATTGTTCATCATTAATAAAGTTGGAAAAAATATAAATTAAAAAAAATAAAAATAAAACTTGAAAAAAAATAAAGATATATATGTTTTTTTAGGCTAGAAGATGTCTGAAGATGTTAGAAGACTCTGGTCCACGTCTGCGCCAAGAAGAGGGCGCGCAGACATTTTTAGGTCTGCAGTATTCAAAAAAACAAACAGTTTGTGAAGGCTAATGTCTGCGCGGCGCAGACAGAAAAGGTCACGCAGATCTACGGGCAAAAAACAAACACTACCTTAGTCTCAGCCTATAATAAAAAACCACACAGACGTCGAAGCTCACCCACACTCATGCGCATTCGCACATGTCTATGTCTATATGCCTACAAGCCGAACCAATTTTGTTATGATGGTGGCCCATATTTGCAATTGAGGACTAACACTCTAGGCTTTTATAAATCTATATATACAAGCAACCATAATTAGCTCATTATACCTGAATAGCTCCTTAAGGTAAAATTAGTTGGATGGACTTTCAAACGATTTAAATCATACATTAACTATCAACTTCAAAGTGCTTGACTAGTGAAATTAAAATATATATATATATATATATATATATATATATATATATATATATATATATATATATATATATATATATATATATATATATATATATATTATATCGTATTCGACCTTCAGACATGAGTAATGGTCGAATCTAATACGTCTTCAAACCAAGAGCATTACCAACCATACTTATGAGTTCAAAAAATATACATTATCTTCATAAAAAAATATATAAATTTCAAAATTTGGAATCTATTAAAGTCCACTTTTTTATATCAAAATAAAAATGGTGGTGGCCCGCCACAAAAGCAGACGATTCGGCGGTTATATGTCGCCGGTGGCACCAACTTCCTCATCATCAAGCTTCATACACACACTCTCGAATTCCGCCTCTTTTCTTATTTGATGCATTCATTCGAATTTTGAAATCATCAGTCGGTTTCAACAGAAAATGTTGTGCAGAGGAAGAAATTCAATAAGGTGTAGAAAAGCTGGATCGGTTCCGGTTTACCTGAATGTCTATGATCTTACCTCCATGAACGGATGTGCTTATTGGCTTGGCCTGGGCGCCTACCATTCCGGCGTTCAAGGTTTGATCTCAAATCTCGATGTTGTTAGTAGTTGATTTGATGAAGTAGGAGCTCCATATACATGTAGCTTAATTCGTAATGCTTAATTTTAGTTCATGGAGTTGAGTACGCATTTGGATCTCATGAACATGCGACAACTGGAATCTTCGAAGGTGAACCAAAACAATGCCAAGGATTCACGTTCAGAAAGCAGATTCTGATCGGATGGACGGAGATGAGTCTGCGGGAGATCCGGCGATTCATGAAAGAGCTCGCTCAGGAATACAAAGGAACTTCGTACAATCTCATTACCAGAAACTGCAATCATTTCTGTAATGATGCTTGTCTCCGACTCACCGGAAATCCTATACCGAGTTGGGTTAATCGTCTCGCCAGAATCGGTAACTTCAATTCACCAGTTTTACCTGTATCGATTCAACGATACTCATTCCTGACATTTTATAGGCGTTGTATTTACAGGTTTATTTTGCGATTGTATAATTCCGGCGAGTGTAAGGTCATGTAAAGTCGGAATAGAAGACAATCAGTCGTATAATGGAGACGAGATGAAGAAGAAACTGAGGAGTCGTTCAGGTAGGTCTACTTCATCTTCAAGATCAAGGTCTTCTGAAAAATCAACGTCGTTGGCTTCGATTCCGGTTGATTTGACCAGAAGCTTTGGAACAAGATCTATTCTTCCTCCATCTTCACTTTTTCTTCTAGATTCCCCGTCTTCTTCACCTTAATCTTATCAGAATCGAATGGCGTTTCTTACTAATCAATCTTGTTTTTTATTCTCTTTTGTTCTAAATTATGAATCGTTGTATCGCAATCCGAGAATCGCAAAAACGAATAAAGCTTTGTTTCAAGTTTCAACAACGGCCGATACCTATTTGGATTTCTTATTACATCAAATATCAAACGAATAAAATCCAAACAACAAATGAACGTTACGTCTTTACTCGTCGCCTACGAAATAATATACCATCAGATTATAAAAAAATAAAAAAAATAAAAACTTTTTCTGAAATGAGTATAAAAGGTAACTATGAGTGTAACTATAACTATAAATTCAACAGGTAATCAACAAAAACAATTGTAATCTTAATTATATACTACATAAAAGAAAAAAGGAAATGACATCGATGGTAAGTCCGTAAGTGGTAACCTACAACTTTTTATCATGTTATTCCAATTCGAATTAAGTATAAAAGCGAGGTTAATATATCCGAGCTCAAACATATAATGACTTAACAATATATTTTGTCGGGTTTTTTTGAGTCCATTAGTATTATTCAAACTCGAATTAAAAACTCCTTTAAATGAAATTAGCTTTTATAAATATAGTAACATCGTCAACACCAGATCTAGCACAATTAGATCATATTGAGGTTTCATGATTATAATAGGAAATAATTCTTTAGCTCTTTTCTAAAAATTAAGAATAATTTGTTGGGTTTTTATGACCTCATATTAAATTTCCAATATAAAGAGAAGAAACAGTCAAACGAGATATTTGCCTTGAAAGACCCTCAGGTCATTATCCCATATATATATATATATATATATATATATATATATATATATATATATATATATATATATATATATATATATATATATATATATATATATATATATATATATATATATATATATATATATATATATATATATATATATATGAAATACAAAGATAGGATTACATCATATTTGAATATTATCAATATCTATCTATACAACAAATCATAACTGACTATCTAATCTCGTATCCTCTATCTTTGACTTCTGCTTACATTCCCCCTCAATCTTAACCAATACAAGGTTAAGATTGTACTTGAGACGGTCTAGCATATGGCGAGTAATAGGCTTAGTCAAACCATCAACTATTTGATCATTAGTAGAAATAAAACGGACATCTAAAGCACCTATAGCCACCTTCTCTCTAACAAAATGAAAATCCACTTCTATATGTTTTGTTCTAGCATGAAAAACAGGATTAGCAGTTAAATAAGTGGCTCCAAGGTTGTCACACCACAACACCGGTGGTCAAGGCTGATGTACTCCTAGCTCCTTGAGTAAAGACTGTATCCAAACAACTTCTGCAGTACCATTCAGGAGTGCTTTATACTCAGCCTCAGTGCTTGACCGAGACACTATAGGTTGTTTTTGTGAACTCCATGAGACTAAATTTGGACCCAAGAATATAGCAAATCCACCAGTTGACCGACGATAGTCCAAACAACCAGCCCAATCAGCATCCGTGAACACACTTAACAATGTAGACGAAGATTTTCGAATATTCAATCCTGTGTTGGTTGAGCCCTTGCATATCTCAAGATACGCTTGACAACATCCCAATGAATATCCGTTGGCTTGGACAGATACTGACAGACCTTGTTAACTGCAAAGGAAATATCCAGTCTAGTCAATGTAAGATATTGCAAACCACCTACCATACTTCGATACTTAAAAGCATCTGATTCATTAAGAAAAGTTCCACAATCACGAGAAAGCTTCTCTGTAGCAAACATGGGGGTTGAAACACTTTTACAATTCTCCATGTGGGCTCGATGGAGCAAGTCAGTGGCATACTTGTGTTGCATAAGAGTGATTCCCCCTGAATTGTGAACGAATTCAATCCCCAAGAAGTAATGCAAACGACCAAGATCTTTAATCGGAAAAGACTTAGACAAATTCATAATCAAATTATCGATCACCTGAGTAGATGTACCGGCAATGACAATATCATCCACGTACACATGCATATAAATGGTGACGGTATCCTGATTGAAAATGAAGAGGGACGCGTCAGCTTTAGAAGAATGAAAACCTAGTTGATGAAGCTTATCACTAAGTCGGGAGAACCAAGCACAAGGCGACTGTTTCAAACCATAAATAGATTTTTGAAGTTTACAAACAAAATAAGGATTATGAGGATCCTCAAAACCAAGAGGTTGCTGCATATACACCTCCTCCTTGAGAAAGCCATGAAGAAAAGCGTTGCTCACATCGATTTGTCTGAGATGCCAAACGCGAGAGACAGCAAGAGAGAGAATTAAACGAACTGTAGCTGGCTTAACAACATGACTAAAAGTGTCCTGATAATCAACCCCATACTGTTGAGTAAATCCGCGTGCAACCAGCCGTGCTTTATACTTATCCAAGGAACCATCAGCATGTTGTTTGAGTTTGTATACCCACTTGCAGCTGACAACATTCACATGAGG
Organism: Lactuca sativa; assembly: GCF_002870075.4. Taxonomy (NCBI): domain Eukaryota; kingdom Viridiplantae; phylum Streptophyta; class Magnoliopsida; order Asterales; family Asteraceae; genus Lactuca; species Lactuca sativa. The sequence continues at coordinate 39,086,023 of NC_056623.2, forward strand.
TGGCCTGGGAACCAAGACCCGTGTATTGTTTTTAGTTAGAGCAGAAAATTCAGATTGCATTGCAGCTTGCCAAGCCGGGTCTCGAAGAGCTGCTCGAGATGACGTTGGTTCAGCAAAAAAAGCACGACGATGTGGATTGTATAAGATGGTACCATCAGTGAAGCATCGAGGACAAGTCTTCCCTGCACGACCACGAGTCATTATACCAGGCGAGGAGGCGGTCTCAGGAGTAACCGGAGGAGATGTGACTGGGGACACCGGAGAACCTGGTTCGGAAGGGGACTGGACAGGTGGTTCAGTGGAACTAGAAGCTGCTGGTGAGGAAGTAGGGCTGATATTGGAGGAATTTGGTAGTGTTGAAGATGTTGTAGTGGTGCTGGAGGATAAATCCACAGTCGTTGGTGAAGGAATGGGACTCACATGCGACAAACTTGGACCTGGTATAACAACCTCAGTGTTGGTTGTACCTGCGGGAGCTGCAGCTGCATGAGAAGTATTAGCCAATAATAATGACAGGTCATATTTGCTCAAATGATCATTCACAATACTTGGTTCTGACTGAGGAAATGAAACAACATTAGACTTAGAAGACATGGCGGTATCAGGAACTGGAGTGACATATGGAAAACATGACTCATCAAATACAACATCTCGTGAGATATAAATTTTTCCGTTGGACTTGTCTAGACATTTATACCCTTTATGCATGGAATTATACCCTAAGAAAACACACATCTTTGACCGAAAATCAAGTTTGTGAGAGTTGTACTTACGAAGACTGGGCCAACAGGCACATCCAAAAGTTCGTAGAAACGATTAATCAGGTGTAATCTTCAAGAGATGTGTGATGGGAGTAGAATTTGAAAGTGTGCGACTAGGCATTCGATTGATTAGGTAACAAGTTGTAAGAAAAACTTCATCCCAAAAACGAAGCGGGAGTGAAGCATGAGCTAAAAGAGCCAGTCCGGTTTCAACAATGTGACGATGTTTCCTTTCTGCCATCCCATTTTGTTAGGAAGTATGGGGACACGACACCCTGTGTGAGATACCTATTTGCTGAAAATATTTATGGAGCTTATGGTACTCGCCATCCCAATCAGATGGAACAGTTCTAATTTTAGTGTTTAGAAGACGTTCAACATGATGTTGAAAGTCATAGAAAACCTGTTCAACATCAGATTTATGCTTGATAAGATAAATCCAGGTATAACGGCTATAATCATCAAGAAAACTAACATGGTATTTAAAACCACCGCTAGATTCTTGTGCAAGTCCCCAAACATCAGTATGAACAAGTTCTAAAGGAAAAGTTGTAGAATGAAAACTTTTATTATAGGAAAGTTGATGACTCTTTACGCGTTGACATGCATCACAGACACTTGGAACACTATTAAAAGAACAATCTAATTTATCGGACTTCAAAATAAACCTAACATCTACGGGTGAGGGATGACCCAGACGCTGATGCCATTGTAACGGAGACACTTTAACACTAGATGCAGCTTGAGGAATATGAGACAAACTAGCAATGGGCACCGGATAGAGACCTCCTTTGCTTCTACCGAACATAAGTGTTTTCTTTGTGACCTTGTCCTTTACAAGAAACATATTTTGATGAATTTCAATAAACACATTATTATCAGAAACAAGTCTATAAGCTGAAAGGAGATGTTTACTAATATGAGGTACTCTTAGAATGTTTTTGAGAACAAGGGACCGATTCAAACAAGGTATATGTGAATGACCAATGTGAGAAATATTCAAACCTGCACCATTGGCGACTTGAACTTGATCTTTTCCATGATATCTTTCCTGCACATTCATTCTGTCAAGGTCACTTGTAAGGTGATCTGTTGCTCCACAGTCAAGGTACCAGTGTGGATCGTGATTGTAGTTTCCTGTGGTAACGCTATTCCCTGATCGATTCTCTTCTGATTGATATGCATGATTAAATCGATTTCTGCAGTTAAGAGCAACATGGCCTGGGATGCCACAAACCTGACATCGAGGGCCACCATAGTTCCTTCCACGGCCTCTCCCACGACCGCGGCCTCCACCATTGTTTCTGAAATTGTTGTTATAGTTGCTGTTGTTAGAATTGTAGGAGTTTTGTCCGTTTTGGTTGAAGTTGCGACGAGGTCCATTGGAATTTTGTCTTGTGGCATTGTTGGCAGATGACACAAATTCTGTAGTGGTACTGTTCGCAGCTAAAGATTGAGCTTCATGGGCAATCAGGTAGGAGTAAAATTCTGGTAAGGTCATCGCTCTTTGATTACCTAGCACCGTTATCGCCGTGAATAGATCCCCATGTCCTGGGCCTAGTCCAACAAGAATATACCCTATGACTTCCTCGTCGATCATAGGATGCCCTATGTTTGCCATAGTATCTGCAAGAGAAATCATCTTTTGATAAAACTCTGAAGTAGTCATATCACCCTTCTTTGTTGTATACAGTTGCGTTCGAATCTGGATCGAGTTTCCCCTATGTTGAGCAGAGAACATTGTATGGAGCGATGTCCATAATTGGCTTGATGTGTCAATACATCTGGTGGGTTGTGACAGAACATCCTCTGTTATAGAGGATAGTAATACCCTAATAATAGCTTGATCTTGAACCACCCAGTCCAAGTATTCAGGATTATCGGCTTCCTTTGGAGCTTCTTTTCCGTTGGAACTACCTGGAGTTGCAATTTTGGCATTTGGGGTTTTTGTAGTTCCATCGAGGAAGCCATACAACTAAACTCCCCGTAAGATCGGGACTACCTGAGCTTTCCAAAGAAAAAAATTAGTGCGTGTTAGCTTGCACGTTATAGCAGTGGCTATCTTGGCAGAATTAATGAAAGGGGGAGCCATGGAGGAAGCAATCTGGCAGAGGACCAGAAGCTGGAAGAAAAGAGAAGAAAGAATTTAAGAACCCTAATGATCGTGGGCTCTGATACCAAGTCAAACGAGATATTTGCCTTGAAAGACCCTCAGGTCATACTCCCATATATATATATATATATATATATATATATATATATATATATATATATATATATATATATATATATATATATATATATATTGATGGGTTTTGGTCATAAGACATCCTATGTGCTCATACAAACCCTAATGCTTGGATCTAGGTTTCTCTATTGTACATGCTTTGAATCCAAGACTATAAACCCTAATTCTAGCATATGGAAATCAATATTAACATATAATTAGGTTTAAGATATTACCTTGATTGTTATGTAGCAATAACAATCCCAATTCCTCCTTGAATTGGCTTTGGAAGGCTTATAGTCACAAGTGTCACTCCTCTGATGGCTCACAAACACCATAAGCAAGAGAATGAAGAGGAGAGAGGATGGAGGCTGCCCAAAACGTGTTCTAACCCTAGCAAGATACTTGTACACGTTTTTGGTCCTCAAGGGATCTATTTATAGTGAGGCTATTAGGGTTATCTAACAAGGAAACCCTAATTTAGTTGCTTAAGCCCTAAGCAACCCATAGACTCCTTTAATCAAGCCCATGGACGATTTCCTTATGGGTTTCCCCATAGAATTCGTCCACCCCTTGATTCAAGGCAATCCATGGCCCAAATTGCAATTATCTTATAATTACAATTCCAGTCCCTTAAGTTTAATTAATCTCTTTTAGTCACAAAACTAATTACCAATTAATTATTGACTAATATTAATTAAACAATATGATTTCTCCTTTAATATATTATTCCCATAATATATTAATAAATCATATTTAATCCTTTCTCTCCATAATTCATCCTATCAAGTTGCTTTGGTGAAGGCAACCCAAAAGGACCATGCACCATCAGGTCAAGTACATACCAAAATAGTTATGGACTTAGACACTAATCCAACAGTCTCCCACTTGGATAAGTCTAACAACTATTCTGCATATGACTTCAGATCATGATCTGCAATCGTAGCTTTCCAAAGCCGCTGTCAACTCTGATTCTATCAGATACGCGTGTCCTTAGATAAGGGATCATATATTCCTCCATTCTAGATATCATATGAGATATGACCTTAAATCATTCTCTTTGTACTATATCTCGATTCCTGATTTATGACGACTGACTAATTAAACAAATCAAATTAGCCCTAGCCCGGCCGAGCATTTACGTTTGTCATCACTAAATCATCGAGGGGCCCAAAAGATATCGCTTTTATCCTGCCTTGGATAAAAGGAACGGATAAACTTTGATACAATGCTTGCTTGCACTCACTAACCAAATCACACACAACAATATGTTTTATAACACCAAGTTACTAGTGCGTTTACATATTATCAATGTGCAATCGATTTGCAAGATACAACTCACACATCTCGGTTTCAAGAATATAAGATGTTATCGCCTCACTAATCACTCGTGATACAATTCATGGAGTGATCTAAGTGAGCGTGGGTTTAATCCGATGCTCAAATCATGTTCATAAGCACTCATGAACGTTGCAGCAAACATTTGCTTATGTCTAATACTCTTTTAGACAATCCACACACCAATTCACGACAATCTTCATTCATATCTACTTCCAACATATGAACGACTGTGGCCCGTTTGAATAATTCGATTATTCTTAATAAACTCAATTATTCTGGAAGTCAAAACATGCAAATGTGAAACATAAGAATAATACTAATCCCATATGGCCTCAATCCTTTGAGCATAAATAAAACAACTTTTATTTATCACCATATTGATTACTCATTATTTATCGTTTCGGTTAATCAACTTCTTACTTGAATTACAACACTTATCCCATGCTCCTAGCATGCACACAATGCTTACCTATGGTTCTTACTTTGTGAAATAGATCTCATTGAACACATTTCCAATCATTCTCATTTCACAACTCCAAATCCTTTTCATAAGTGAAAGAATATCAAATTCTTGCTTCTTATAGAATATGCTAGATTCTGACATTCTATGCAACTTATCCTTTCGTAATGTCACTGCACTAAAGTCACAAAGACTATTGCCAATGATATTACAAAGTCTTCTATCGGATATTGTTACAAGACAATTCCTTAGATATGATGTCTCTCTCTCAAAGTACATTGCTTTGAACATCCTTCTGCATAAAAGTTCCTAATCTAGTCATATATTTTCAATATTCAATTCCCAATATGGACACGTTTCCATATTTTCCATATGACAACTCATTCTTAATAGAATCTTATTTATTCGCAATGATGTCGATATGGTCCATCCAATATGGAAACATTTCCATAATTTCCATAAGACAACTCATTCTTAATAGAATCTTTTCTATTCATAATAATGTCGATATGGTCCATCCAATACCATGCTTCCAACTACTCACAAGCGACCAATCCTTGTCAAACTTTGGATTGTCCTTTGATAGTTGTTTAATTATTTTAGTCAAAACCAATTCTAGTCCCTTTTCCCTCTAAATGCGCTCGACATTTGGAAAATTTTAGAATGGTCAAACATTAAAGCATTTGCAATCGATCCTATACCCAAAGCGTATGGGACACGACGCACAATGTTTTATTTGCTATGTTCTCAAAATTCGAATTGTGAAGAGGAATGCCGTAATCATAATCGAAATTTTAAGAACACACTATGTACCTTTGACTAAATTTATTAACATTTCTCAACCTAAACCTTTAGATTTGAAATGAAGCATAATATTCTCTCCCTTAATTATAGCAAAACAACTATTCAACTCTTACAACTTTGCAAAGTATGACTCTTGTTTTCTATAATTAATATTGCTAATCTTGCAATACTTTGCTTAATAATCATACAATCATAACATTTATGCTCCCACCATCATGATGATTACTATAAAACATAACACTTATGCTCCCACTAGCTTCGACATGTATTCATAAACATCTTAACTTTCAGAAAAACAATGCTTATTGAATTTCTTAAGTCCATGTTTCTAATACTTAATGCTTTGATAATCTTTTATCAAGGCTTCTTGAACTTATACACCTTTGCCTTAGATAGTTCATATGTGTGTGTAAACAATTGCCAAACCTCACAATTCAAATTATGGAAAGGGATACCGTAACCATAATCGAATTCGAGAATGCAATTTTACAATCCCTATCTTCTTGAAATCTTTCTTAGTGAAAGCATTTCCTCACAATCATTTTCATGAAGGAGGAAATCTTATGACACTTAGATTTAAACGGTGTATGTGTTCCTATCCACGTGGACCGAACTTTCTTTAATCTTGATTTCTTGCCTTATGGTAGCAAAGCTGCCCACCATGTCTTCCAATTAGTTAAGCAGCTCGCCCTTTCCTATCAATGTACCTTTCATTGATTAAGGTGCTTTGACTCTTATGCGTTCAAAATGAGAACTCATAGAACTCACATGCATAATTAACTCGATTGGATTGGCACAGATACAAAATGATGTCAACACGATAGGTTGTAAACCTCAACTCGTGTGCTAGTGATGATCGATAAGGTTTATTTGATTTGTTCTTGAAACCTTTCAAGACCATTAAGACTCCCACTGACTCCTTGACATATAAGATTCTCTTGTCAATAATCATTTCTTGACAAACAAATATTCAAGAGTTAGTGTATCTTTTATTAAAACACTTCATAAATTGGTCTTAGTTGGTCTTTGTCTTATTCAAGACATCACAACTTTCCACATTTGATGAATGTTATAAACCTTTAATACTTTTCACTCAATGTCACAATCTTAACTTTAAGACTTGTTATTGGAACGAAGTATGATTGACTTCTTGATTTAACCATTTCTTCAATTCTTGATTCCTCTTCTTAGACATACAATTGTACTAAGACTCACTTAGAGGATCAATTGAGATATGGTTCTTAATCATTAAGACCTATCATAAAGCATAAAAGGTACTCTCCCATCTTCTTAGAATGGAGAAACTTTTATCTTTCTGCCTACTTGATTCTTCTTATTCGTTCTGCTATTGATCTAAACCCTTTAATCAATTCAGAATTACACTTAATCTTGTAAGTATAATCATATTTACTAAACCTTTAGTAAATCATGACGAATATCATTGTTACTCTTATGGTGGACTTGATCAACACGCAACATTGTGTGCTCGATCTCTTAGCCCTTCACTTGACATTTTGTCAATGAATTTGTAATTTCCAAATATGAAATTTCTCATTCATCGTGCAACCAAGTTGCGTGATTCCAAATTTATGTCCAATTGAAACTTTGGGCGATGAGAAACTCTCCCTATTTGGTAAATTCTCAACTTTCCATAAATAACATACTAAGAACCAAATCCATTATTGCTAATAATAGAAACATTTTAACATCAATTTTTCATACACGCCATTGTAAGGATAAATAAATAAAATTTAAAATCAAAATTTATTTTATTGCGGAAAAATTTGTCCTTACAATGCAACTCATTGAAAAACTTATGCTAATACATTTTTCTTAGCAATGTAATTCTAACTCTAAGTAGCAGCTTAAGAATCTAATCTTCGAGAAATGCGATCGAAATCCATTCCTTCATGGTTAGATTCTGCTCACTTCTTCCCTTAAGCTTCCTTTCTTTTCTTTGATCCTATAAAACATCAATTGTAATCTTATCACATTATGTATTAAGAATCTAGAATAGAAGTTTAAAAGAGTTAGTCAATGGATTTTACCTAAAGCAAAGCCATACGTTTTGACTCTCCCATCTCTTAGATCTCTTAGGTAAATAGGGTAGCTTCGTCTCCAATGCCCTTTCTCTTGGCAATAAAAGCAAATTGACTCTTTTGGAATATGACATGGAACTACTTCAGACATTGCCTTTCTCTTTTTATCAAACTTTTCGATCATAGCATGTCTTTCGTTGCCATTGTCTATATCCATAGTGGTCTCGAAGGCAGATTCACCAATCAACTTTGCTTTTCTATTGCGCCAAATCATTGCTGATTCAGCAGCAATAAGCATATAGGTGAGATTTATAAGGGTCACATCGTAGTTCATCATATAGTACTCTCTTACGAACTCACTATATGAGTTAGGAAGTGACTGAAGAACCCAATCAACAGCCATCTCCTCACAGACAACGGATCCCAACATTCTTAACCTATCAATGTGTGACTTCATCCCTAGGACGTGTGCACACATCGAATTTCCTTCTTTATGTTTACTTGCCAAAGGGGCTTGAGTGATCTTGAACTTTTCAAGCCTTTGAACTTGTGGGTTAGGGAGAATAATTGGAGGAGGAGGAGGAAGTGAAGCATGATTTCTCGTTCCTCGATCGAATCGTGGAATATCATCTTCATATGGAAAGCTTGTTCCACGGGATTCGGGAAGACCATAGTTGTCGAACTTTGACATCTACAAAACGGGACAAAACGAATTCAAGTTACTTGATTGATAAAGTCCTTAATAAATCACCCAAATGAGATACTAAGGCTAGGACCCAACACAATATTCTACAACTCGGGAGAGGGATGCCGTAACCTTAATTGCAGAATATTTGAAGGTAAGTGAATGACGATTCACTAATTTCCACCATGAAAAACGAAAAGAAATTTAAGTTTTAAATCTATGAAAACTCCTAGATCCTTTGAGATTCATTGAACTTTCAATGGCATGTTTAAATCTCGATATGCCCCTCTTGTTTGTGACTGGGATGCCGAGGATCACAAAGCGGGTGTGAATAACCATGCAAACTTACATGGTGCCCTCACATGTTACAGTCACCTATTCGATGTGCCGGTAAACCACACACGCTCCACCGAACTATGACAAACATTGAGTCACCCTTTGCTACCTTTGCTTAGATCCATTTAGTGTGCCGGTAAACCACACACGCTCCACTAATGTCTTTGCAAGGGCACAAAGTGTAATTTCATGGCATTGCATCAATTCACTTTTGCCTAAGTAACTAAGATTGGGAATTTTAAAAACATTTAGTTACTTTTATAATTCATTATACTTATAATGGAAGGTTTCGTCCTATCCTACCCGTTCGGCTAACGACCCTCCACTAGTCAAGAGTGCGGTGGGTAAGAGTTGATACCCATTCAATCGCCATTTTATAGGCAATTTCCTTAAACACCCCTCATAGACCAGCTTCGTGAATGAGGCCTACTAACGGTAAGACTGACTTTACTCATACATATATATAATGTTAGACTTTTAATGTTATATATAGTATAGGGTGTATTTTATACTTTTAAAATATTAGGTGGTCAAATTTAACAATTATACCTTTAATTCAATTAAATTGTAAACCAAAACTTTTATGGATTTATTAAACCTCGTTTAATTATACACCTTAATTAATTAATAAAACCATAAGGGTGTGATTTGAACTTTTTCAAAACTATACTAGAGTTTTAGAATTTAACATTCCTAATTAAACTTTTAATCAACCTTTAAATTCCAAAACTTGAGGGCAAGTTTTGAAACATTTCAACACATTAGGGTTTAGAATTTAAATATACATCAAAATTAAACCATTTAATCAAAATTTAAATTCCAAAACTTGAGAGCAAGTTTTGAAACCTTTTTCAAAACATTGGGGTTTTAACTATTTAAATTTCTAAAACAACAAAACTTTTGGGTTCAAATTTAAACTATAAAACCTAAAGGGGAAAATATGAAACTTTTCAAAGCACAAGGATCAAATAACAAATAATCTAAATTAACATTTAATTACATAATTATCCATATTTGATTTATTTAATGATTTCTTGCAAAACAATTTATCAATTTAATCAAAATAATTTAAACAATTATCACGTAAGGAAACAATTATCTTATTAATTGATAAATATCTTCAATTAGATCAAAAATATAGTCAAATATATCATATAATCGGATTAATATTGATCTAACATGATAAGGTAACTATCCATAAGCAAAAACAGCAAGAAATCGCGAAGATATCCCTATCTGACGAGTTGACTCGTCGAGTCAGGCTTGGACTCGTCGAGTCTGCATGGACTTGGCGAGTGCAGCCATGGACTCAACGAGTCCAGCCTCCAGAATCCAAAAAATCGAATTTTCCAGTTATACAATGCATCAATACAATTGAAACCAAGCTAGGCTTTGATACCACTGATGGGTTTTGGTCATAAGACATCCTATGTGCTCATACAAACCCTAATGCTTGGATCTAGGTTTCTCTATTGTACATGCTTTGAATCCAAGACTATAAACCCTAATTCTAGCATATGGAAATCAATATTAACATATAATTAGGTTTAAGATATTACCTTGATTGTTATGTAGCAATAACAATCTCAATTCCTCCTTGAATTGACTTTGGAAGGCTTAGAGTCACAAGTGTCACTCCTCTGATGGCTCACAAACACCATAAGCAAGAGAATGAAGAGGAGAGAGGATGGAGGCTGCCCAAAATGTGTTCTAACCCTAGCAAGATACTTGTACACATTTTTGGTCCTCAAGGGATCTATTTATAGTGAGGCTATTAGGGTTATCTAACAAGGAAACCCTAATTTAGTTGCTTAAGCCCTAAGCAACCCATAGACTCCTTTAATCAAGCACATGGACGATTTCCTTATGGGTTTCCCCATAGAATTCGTCCACCCCTTGATTCAAGGCAATCCATGGCCCGAATTGCAATTATCTTATAATTACAATTCCAGTCCCTTAAGTTTAATTAATCACTTTTAGTCACAAAACTAATTACCAATTAATTATTGACTAATATTAATTAAACAATATGATTTCTCCTTTAATATATTATTCTCATAATATATTAATAAATCATATTTAATCCTTTCTCTCCATAATTCATCCTATCAAGTTGCTTTGGTGAAGGCAACCCAAAAGGACCATGCACCATCGGGTCAAGTACATACCAAAATAGTTATGGACTTAGACACTAATCCAACATATATATATATATATATATATATATATATATATATATATATATATATATATATATATATATATATATATATATATATATATGAAATACAAAGATAGGATTACATCATATTTGAATATTATCAATATCTATCTATACAACAAATCATAACTGACTATCTAATCTCGTATCCTCTATCTTTGACTTCTGCTTATAGAAACTTCAAGGATACGTTAAATCATGAGAGTGTGGACGCTAATACCATGTAAGATATATGTGGATTCTCATATTAACTCTCCAAAAGTATATATATATATATATATATATATATATATATATATATATAGAGAGAGAGAGAGAGAGGACTCCAACATATATGGGATCCACTATGACCATCATAGCGTTGTAAAAATCAAACTTTATGGCTTTCTCATCAATGATCTTTTTTATACTCACTACGTCCTCCATCTCCATCATCTGCCCAATCACTAACGAATGGAAAGGAAAATCGTTATTTTGTTATTTCTAGTCGTTCTCAAACCACTTCCTGTTAGATAAAGAGTCATTTACACTTTCCAAGACCTTCAACCGTCAGAGTTTCATTCTCCTATGAGGAGCAAGTATAACGGTTGATTTACAATAATAACAAGCAGATTATATGTAATTGATCAATGTCGGTTGCAAAAAGCCACATGATCCATAATATTAATCATGTTCAAAAGAAATAAAATGCACTAAGAAACATATTTATTCTTTGGATTAATGATCGAAACAAGCAACATATGTATAACGAAATTTAGAGGTATGAGACATTATAATGACGCAAAAAATGTGGGTTATTCATGATTTTGGCGATCAAGTATGGGAAACAACAGCCCAGCCTATGGAGGAAGTACACATATGGTTCAGATATTTTATGTATCATGGTATGTGGGAAACAAGACTCTGATCTTTTTGCTACTCTTCTAAAATATCTCGATAAGAGCATCTCAAAGAACTCACTTGGATCATTATTCCTCATCGACTATTCTAGCTGTTTATAATTATGATTTCACTAACTATCATGTAAGACACTTATATGGAGATAGAAAACGGAAATAGGAGCAAGGAGGTGGTCGAAACAATGGTGTGGTGCCGACACAAGCCCAAGACAACAAGGATGGGAACATATGTGGTACTCCTTGCTAGAAACCACATCATATGATACATGTAACAATAGCAAGTTGATTGGTAGAAATCCTTTCTTTCCAAGCAACCTCATCAGCTAAGTAGGCCATAGAGATAAACCCATAACTCTAGTCATCAACATCCCCTTCGAATGAACCAACAATAACACAATAGTGGGTCTTAACGGTAGTAAAATGCCATCAAAAATAGTTGGTTCAGCCCTTCGTCAATGAATACTCTACCATAGCAAGTTCAACCTTATGGGACAACTGCTATCTCCAGGAGAAAATGTTGTTGACCATCTTGTAGATATCATTAAGTTTTTGGGTACACCAACTCGAGAATAAATTAGATGCATGAATACAAACTACAACAATTTTAGGTTTTCTCAAATAAAGGCTTACTCATGACACAAGGTTTTTCATAAGCAGATGCCTCCAAAAGAAATTGACCTTACATCTCGACTACTACAAGACACACAAAGTTTTCATTGCAATGCTTTTAGCCATGAAGCAACAATTATATGATGAGATATGAAAAACTAATGCTCTTTTACCAAATGGTCGACCATTACCTCATATCTTCAACTTCAAACAAGAGTTGTTAGGAGCATCTATAAAGCGAGTCAATAGGTTGATTCCAGATCATGTGAGGAAGCAAACAAATTTACAATTTTCATAGCCTTCAGGGATATAGATACAAAAAAACATATTCTAAAAAAATAGCTAATTATCTTGAAGTCACGAGCAGTACAAGAACATGAATCTTATTCCAAACAAGCACTTTGCCTTCAAAAAGTTTGAGTCTTTCTAACTCAGCGATTCTACTTGGATTATGGTCAATGAATAAGGGCATGATGGTATTACTACGTGAAAGAACGACTTTTGAATCGTCACATTTAGCAACCATTATCTGAAGGCAAAGAAAACTACTCTTGAATCATCCCATTTGATTCTTTCTAACTCATCGGTTCTACTTGGATTATGGTCAATAAATAAGGGCATGATGGTATTACTACATGAAAGAGTGACTCTTGAATCATCACATTTGGCAACCATTATCTATTTATCTTCGACCACGACAATGATGGTAGTGGCACCTACTAAAGTGAAAAGGTCAATTTATTCAGCTTCTCATCCATGTTTTCCAAACTCTAAACCATCTCATTTTCCTAGTTCATTTATGTCATGATTATGTTTTATATATCCTTCTTTTTCACCAACATCTTGTGTAACCGTTCATGACAAGCATAAGCAACACGGGAACCACCACGACCAACATAAACGCCATAAAATGGTTTTCTCATCAACGGACTATTTTTATATTCTTATTACTCCATATCTCTCCTCTGCCCAACCACAAAAGAATGGCTAGGAATATCGTCATTGTATTATTTCTTGATATTCTCAAACCGACTCCTATTGGATAAAGAGTCATTTGAACCTAACAAAACCTCCAACCACCAGAGTTTCATTATCCTCTTACGAGCAACTATAGCATTTGATTTACTAAAATAACCAGCACATTATTTGTAATTTCTCAATGACAACCTTAAAAACACCAAGTGATCCATATTATTGATCGTCATGTTCAAAATAATTTACGAATTAACATATAGTTGCTTTGAATTAATGTTCAAAATGAGCAACATATGTTTTTCCAAAGGCGGAAGTGTTTAAAATGAGAAACATATGTATTACCAAAGTGTGGAGGTATGAGACACTATAGTGACACAAAAACGGTGTATTATTTATGATTTTGGTGGTCAAGTATGGTAAAAAAAACAACACTACCGACCATAAAGGAAATACACATATGGTTCGTAGATTTGGTGTATCACGGTAAGTGCAAAACAACACCTTAAACCGCTCTCTACTCTTATAAAATATATTTCTCTCAGAGTATCCCATAGAACTTAATCAAATCACTCGTCCTCACCTACCATTCTAGTCATTGATCATTCTAATTCCACTAGCTCTCATGGAGGACAATTACGTGAAGATAAAAACTAAGGCATGAAAAATGGAGACAATCAAAACAATGGTTGTGGTGGTTTCTTACAACCAACACAAGCCTCAAGACAAAACAAAATTGGCATATGGGTGGTACACCTTTGCCAACTACTCCGTCATATGGGCCCTCTAATCCATGACATAATTGCCATGCCGATCGGTAGAAAGCCTTGTTCGAGCCAACTCAACTACATATTGGGCCTCAACGATGCACCCACAAGACCACAACAATATGCCTCAACAACCTACTTGATGGCCTAGCAAAAACGCCATAATCGTCCTCGGCAACAGAAAAATGCCACAAAAAACAATTGGTCTATCACTTCTGTAACACCCAAAATCAGAAAGGCCAAGAAATGAAAGAAAACTCTAAGTCAAAGGGTCAACTCATCGATTCCAGGGAGGAACTCGACGAGTCAGAGCGGGATCCGGGTTATGGAATACGTGACCGACTTGGCAAGTCAACTAGTGGACTCGACGAGTCTGGTCTGAGCAAGGAAAACCCTAAATCCGGGACTTGGTGCCTATTTAAACGTCTCATTCTCTTCCCTAGGGTTCCTTTACTGCCTCTCTAACCTAGAACACCAAACCCTAGCCGCCATATCCGTTTTTGAGCTAATTATTGCCTTGAAGAATGCATTAAAGCTTGGAGAAGGAAGAAGGATCTTGGAGGTGCGAGAAAGGGCTATAGATTCGGGATTGGGAATACATTTTAGAACATTTGGAGATGATAAACTAGTACTTGGACTCCTTTGCAGCTAGATCTATTCTTATGTGTGAGTTTTGGGCATTTTTGGCATGATAAGTAACCATTTCGAGCTAGAAATTCATATCCGAGGTTGCTACCTCAGGTCCATGCTTGTTTTGGTCTAGAATCCCATAAAGTAACAGCTCTTGGTATGTTGGTGAAGCATGTTTGTCATAAACCCTAGTTTTGAGTGTTTTGAGCCTAGATCTCCATAGCTACACGTAAAGTTTGCCACTTTACATGAGGAATAGGCCATAGAAGTATGGATCTATATATTGGAGCCCCTGTTTGGCTCGAAAAGCCACTGCATGGATTAAGAGCTGGAACGACTCGGCGAGTCTGTTGATGATTGCCTTGGACTCAACGAGTCTGTTCTTGGACTCGGCGAGTCAAGTCGTGAAACCCCAAACCCTTCGAGTTAAGACTCGGATCAGTGTGTTGAGTGGGGACTCGGTGAGTTGGACAGGTCAGGACTCGGCAATTGGTGGGCTCGGCGAGTCATGGAATGACTCGGCGAGTCGAGTCGCGAATGGAAGGACTCTGAGCATATGAACTCGGCGAGTCAGTAGGCAGACTCGACGAGTAGGGTTGACCTGGAAGGTTGACTTTGTCCAGGACTTTGACGTTGACCAGAGTTGACTTAGTTGACTTTCGGGGGACAGATAGACTAAGTGTTGCATTGATATTGGTAGCTCGGGGAGCTAGTGGAGCAGGAGTTCAGAGAGTTGTCGGGCAGCAGCTAGAGGGGTTATCAGCAAGTTCAGCAAGTGTAGGTGAATTTCCCTTTGTGTGAATGGGTCTAAGGCCACAATGTCGGCCCATGTAGTTATGAGTAGAAGACCCGGGGGTTAACCCTAGGCACAGTATGCTAGTATGATATTCAGGACGATGTCCAATGATAGTGGTCGGTTGCCCAAAGAATGGTTTATATGATAGTTTATACTTGTTGTCTATGTGATACATGTATGTGCCTGGTAGGGAGGTGAGTATGGGCGAGGTCCCGTACCTCACCAATAGCAGAGTGTGGATGGTGTTCCACATCTCATTAGCAGCAGAACACGGGCGAGGCCCAAGTTAGGGAAAGAGTGAGTGTGGGTTGGGCCGTATCTCACTACCAGTAGGAGTGTGGAAGGGGTTCCATGACTCACCAGTTGCAGGACATGGGCGAGGCCCAAGATAGGCGAGGCCTTTAGAACATGATTCGGTAGTGTATGTTTAGTGTGTATCTGTTGCGATATGTTTATGTGTTAGTAATTGTTGGCAGGCGAGGCCTAAGTGAAACAGATCTGTATCCGAGCGGGGCTCGAAGCCAGGCGAGGCCTGGAGCGGCGGGGCCGTTGTAGCGGGCGAGGCCCAAGGTAGGGGGTGAGGCCCAAAATAGCGGGCATGGCCCAGTATGTACAGTATGTGGTTATGCATGGTATGTGGTAGGTTGGGGAACTCACTAAGCTTCGTGCTTACGGTTTTCAGTTTTGGTTTCAGGTACTTTCGGTAGCGGAGGGAAGAGCTCGGAGTGATCGCATGGCACACACCATAGATTAGACAGCCTGGGAATGTTTTACTCTGATAACGAACATGTGCGTTGGAAATTAATACTCTGATTATGTTTTGGATTGATGATTTTGCTTTAAGTAATGTTTTATTAAAGAAATATTTTGTTTTGAATTTTGGGACGTTACAAGTTGGTATCAGAGCCTTGGTTTGAGGGATTCGGACGTACTCTCATTTGTGTCTGAACTCAAACTAAGGAATTGGTATGGAAGTTTTCAAAATGAAAATTCAATTTTGTAAAAAGTGTTTGAGAAAGAAAACAGTTTTAGAAAAGAAAAAGAACTCGGAAAGAAAAGAATTTTGAAAGGAGAAAAAGGGTGTGGTGCATGCAATCAGCCGAGCTCAAGTAAGTACCCCAAAATACGCATACAAGTTTATGTTATGATTATCAGTTAATAGAACAACATGCTAGATTAGGACTAAGGATCTAGGGAGGATGCCTTATGTGCCTGTTATATGTGCTTTGAGCTGCATGATAGTGCTGATTAGACAGTAGTAGGATACCCTGTTTAGGTTATGCCTGAGTTTATGAGTTTATGTTGCATGCTAGTGCAGATTCTTGCTATGTGGATATGATTGCTTGAGTATGTTATGGTTAGATTTTCCCTTGTCTGAATGCTGCTTGTTTTGTGCATTGTGGGATTTTGAGTGATGGGAGTTAGCCATTAGGTAAATACGTCACGTCACATGTGATCAGGATTGAATAATCTCAGAGTACTGGATTTGGCCCTATTGCGCAGCTCTTGTCTGAGTCCAACCATTGTAGGGACGCGTCTTTTACTCGAAGGATTATCTGAGCCTCGTCACATGTGATGGTATTCAGGTGATGGATAATTGGCATCACAATGAGGCCTTCAGCAGCTGACGACTGGTTTGAATTGAGTCGGAGGTTCCCTAGGGTAAGCCTAGGATGAGATAGTGCTGGGAGCAGTAGTAGTGGAAAAGGGACCCGGTGGAGTCGAAGCAATTCTTGAGGAAAGTACGGATAGATGTGGAAGGTAGTATGGGCCCGTACTACTGAAAGCAGAGGATCCGTACTCGATTCGGGAAAGGCCGAGACAAGACCAGGAACCTGGTAGTGCGTGTGTTTGGTCTCGCGGCAGTGATAAGTATTCTGATAGTGGTTGTGGTATATTTCTAGCATGGTGACGTTGCGAGAGAGGCCAGTGGGTGGATCAGGCATCGGAGAGGGATCAGGCTCAGGTTCAGGAGCCGAGCAGCTCGTGGAGCGAAGGAGGGAGTTGATATCAGTGGAGGTTACGCACAATATTCTAGATCAGACTCCTGTGATCTTTGGCACGGTCAAGGAGGGTATACTGGAGATTTTGGATGAGAGGCTAGGAGCCTTCCGTACCGAGATGATCGATTTGATGGGAGCACGTACCTTGACATTTCGAGAGTTTCGGGCTTGCAGGGCACCAGATTATCATGGGGCTAGGGACCCCATCGCTAGCAGCAGATGGTTGGCTGATGTTGCCAACGCATTCCGTACGAGTCGGTGTCCTGAGGGGGACAAGGTCAGAATCGCTTCCTGTCTTCTGAAGGACAGAGCGAGGGATTGGTGGGAGGAGATCGATCATGCTTTGGGGGATGATGCCGCGTTGGACGCGATGACATGGAGCGATTTCTCGGCCAGGTTCAGGGTGGAGTTTTCGCCAATTATTGAAGTGCAGCAGTTGGCACGGGAGTTTCAGGATTTGACGCAGACCACTGAGACTGTGGCGGAGATCATCGCCAAGTTCGGGGAGAGGGCTCTTCTTGTACCACAGTATGTCGCGGATGAGGAGATGAAGAAGGCGCGATACCATGAGATGTTGAGGGATGACATCAGGCAGTTTGTGAGCAGGTCCAGCTGCAAAACGTTGGAGGATATGATCACGCGAACTAGAGAGAGAGATTGATTTGGAGCAGATCTAGAAGAGGAAGCCGGATGAGGTTCAGGCAGCCACGGGCTCGGGCAAAAGGCTCAGGGGACCGGATTCGAGATCGAGGGATTATCAGGACCGCAGTCGGTGCAGGAAGTGTGGCAGGGCGCACGAGGGCGCGTGCAGGAGTGGTAGCGGTGGTGAGTCTGGCTGCTTCAAGTGCGGTCGGACTGGTCATTTTAGCAGGGATTGTACTGTTACCAACACACATGGAACAGACTTGATATGTTTTCACTGCAATCAGTGGGGCCACAAGAAGGCCCAGTGCCCCAGTTTGCTTCTGGCAGGACGGGTGATGGCACCTGCCCCTGCAACATTGAGGATCACAGACGGCCGTCAGGGCCGTGTAGAGGCGCCTGCGGTAGGAGGCAGGGCTTTTCAGATGACTACCTTGGAGACGCGGGCAGCGTCGGACGTTTCAGGTATGCGACTTCCGTTTTCAGTTCTTTTATTTATGCATGATTATATTGTTATGGTTCTGCATCATTATCGGTATGAGGATTTTATTTTTGTGCGGCTTGCTTGTGATCGAGTTTTTATTCCATCTGCATACCTTGGATATTTGAATGGTAATTAAGGGATGGGTTCTATTGGAGAAGGTTATTGAGGATGCAGTAACTGTAGCATGCCTGGGAGGGACTTGGTATGTCTTGCTAGTTCGGAGATGTATAGTTTTAGAAATGGACTGGTTAGATACCTAGCTATGGTAAGCTTGGGATTCCTCAGCAGATTGATTATGGAATGGTAGAAAGGATTGGGATTTCTTTTCGAACATTCAGCAGCGAGGTGTAAGCAGGATCGAAGTGGGGAAGAATCCTCTGAGTGTACAAGGGTAAGAGCACGCAGATCTAGAATGAGTACGCGATCTCTAAGAAGGAAAATAAGTAGTACAATGTTTGATGGATTGAGGAGTTCAGGGTTGGGAGTTTGAGGAACTCCCCATCAGTTAGTGCGTGTAATGGTGATGGTTAGTACATGGTTGGGAATTCAGGTTGGAGGATCGCCTGTAGGACTCGAGTGAGTCGGAAGGAGGATCTTGAGAACTGATAGCATTGGGTGCTTTCGTATTAGCGGTCAGTGGTAGAAAGTGTTGTAAGACTACGGGGCAGCCGTAGCATCCACTAGCAGTCAGTGGTGGAAGGTGATGTAAGACTACGGGTAAGCCGTAGCATTTTATAGTAGCTTCGTTGGCGGAGTTGGGGCGAGGCCCTTATCTCCTAGTGATCAGATAGGGATCAGGAATGGGTAGTGGACGAGAATGGTAGGGAGTTTGCCTGTATAGCCTTAGAAAGGTGAGACCTTGGGAGAATCTGCTCCAGGATATACTTGGGTGAGACCCATGGGCGAGGCCCGTATGAGAGTAGCAGTATAGGTGAGACCTGAGAGCAGGGTTGCTCAGTAGTATGGTTGGGTGAGACCCGTGGGCGAGGCCCGAGCGAGAGTGGTTAGACAAGTGGGACTAGAAGGATAGAGGCGGGTGAGACCCATGGGCGAGGCCCGTGAGTTTTAGCAGCACAGGTGGGACCTGGTAGGGACCTTAGTGTCGAGGTAGGGGATCGAGGATCCCAAGATTGTAGTCCCTGAATGGCAAAATAGATTGAGCAGTTATAGGTGGTCGAAGTTTCTTCGAAAGTCGCTGGGAGCGACTAGGAGTTGTGTTGGGGCTAGCGACCGGTGGGAGCCGGTAATCCAGATATTGATAGATTAGTAAGGACCAGGGTGGTCTCAGTTCATCCGGAAGGCAGATAAGGAATAGCAGAAATTTCCATCCAGTAGTAGTGCTGGTAAGCGGCCTATGATGGAATTCAGTTAGTTGATCGTGGGGTGCTCGGCACCCAATCATAGTAGAGAGGAATGTCCAGTGGATACTGGCGGTAATGACCCGTACTGGAAGTAGCGGGGGTGATGGAGTGGGTGAAGGATATAACCTTCACAGTGATAGAGGAAGTAGTTGGTTATGAAAGGTTGCCCTGGAAAGGGCGGAAATCGCACAAGGAAAGAGGGGGTGATCCCCTATGGGTTCAGTTGCAGTACTCGAAGGGTACCAGAAGGATTGTCGGTTGAGTAAGTTGTGTTTCCAGGATGTTCGGGGTCAGGGTTGACCCGAGATTATTATCCGCAAGGATTAATGGTCGTCAGGAGGACCGGGCCGGGCGAAAGGCCAACAGAGGTAGTCCACAAGGGTTAGGGTGTTAGTTTTCCCAGACAGAGAGTTGGAGGCAGTTCACAGGACAGTTGGCCATAGGAAACTTTGAGGACAAAGTTTAGTTTAAGTGGGGAAGAGTTGTAACACCCAAAATCAGAAAGGCCAAGAAATGAAAGAAAACTCTAAGTCAAAGGGTCAACTCGTCGAGTCCAGGGAGGAACTCGACAACTCAGAGCGGGATCCGGGTTATGGAGTAAGTGACCGACTCGGCGAGTCAACGAGTAGACTCGAAGAGTCTGGTCTGAGCAAGGAAAACCCTAAATTCGGGATTGGGAGCCTATTTAAACGTCTCATTCTCTTCCCTAGGGTTCCTTTACTGCCTCTCTAACCCAGAACACCAAACCCTAGCCTCCATATCCATTTTTGAGCTAATTATTGCCTTGAAGAGTGCATTAAAGCTTGGAGAAGGAAGAAGGATCTTGTAGGTGCGAGAAGGGGCTATAGATTCGGGATTGGGAAGACATTTCAGAACATTTGGAGGTAATAAACTAGTACTTGGACTCCTTTGCAGCTAGATCTATTCTTATGTGTGAGTTTTGGGCATTTTTGGCATGATAAGTAACCATTTCGAGCTAGAAATTCAGATCCAAGGTTGCTACCTCAGGTTCATGCTTGTTTTGGTCTAGATTCCCATAAAGTAACAGCTCTTGGTATGTTGGTGAAGCATGTTTGTCATAAACCCTAGTTTTGAGTGTTTTGAGCCTAGATCTCCATAGCTACACGTAAAGTTTGCCACTTTACGTGAGGAATAGGCCTTAGAAGTATGGATCTATGTGTTGGATCCCCTGTTTGGCTCGAAAAGCCACTGCATGGATTAAGAGCTGGAACGACTCGACGAGTCACATGGGTGGACTCGGCGATTTGGATGAAGTTGGGCAGGAACTCGACGAGTTGGAAGAACAACTCGGCGAGTCTGTTGATGATTGCCTTGGACTCGGCGAGTCTGTTCTTGGACTCGGCGAGTCAAGTCGCGAAACCCCAAACCCTTCGAGTTAAGACTCGGATCAGTGTGTTGAGTGGGGACTGGTGAGTTGGACAGGTCAGGACTCGACAATCGGTGGACTCGGCGAGTCGAGTCGCGAATGGAAGGACTCTGAGCATATGAACTCTGCAAGTCAGTAGGCAGACTCTGCGAGTAGGGTTGATCTGGAAGGTTGACTTTAACCAGGACTTTGACGTTGACCAGAGTTAACTTAGTTGACTTTCCGGGGATAGTTAGACTAAGTGTTGCATTGATGTAACACCTCGTTTATAAAATAAATAAATAAATGTATAGAAGCCCTAAAATGAATAATAATTGAGCAAGGCGTTAATTTTGAGGAGTTAAAGGTCATAATTATAGAAGGTGGGGGTTAGAATGTAAGTTTTGAGTTAGTTTCGTAAATAGTTATGAAGGCAAGGGCCCCGTGGTAATTATTGTGAATTAATTTGAAAAGATTTGAAGGCTTAGGGGGCTGAATGGTAATTTCAGGACCTATTATGAAGAGATTCTTGAAGTCAGGGTCGAATTGGTAAATTATGGACTAGGTTTGAAAATAAATCTGGAAGTGAGGGGCTGTTAGTGTCATTATGGGATTAAATTTTGGGAAACCCGGGTATATATCCCTTACGGGAACCCTAACCCTACGAGTGTATCGGCCGCCACTCATGTCTTCAGCCGCCGGGTAGCACCCCCTTCAACCGACACCACTTATATCCTCCACCCTCCGGTCACTCATGGCTGCCAATCGACCGTCGACTTCATGCCAACATCGCTGCCGCCATTGGAAGCTGCCGGCAGTCAATTTTCGTCATTACTTACGTCGCCGGCAAGGGCCGAAAACAACCAGCAGACACCGTCTTTCTTCTTCTAGTTTCCGTTGATGCCGCCGTCGTTTCCTACGGTGGTTCTCTGCTATATCTTGGGTGCCGCCGCCACTGTGATGGTTCACAGATCAACCATCGAGATGATTGTAGCTATTTTGGAACGCTACCCTCCGTATCTCTTTTCTTTTCATTTTCGTCGCTTGCCACCGCAAGGGTGGAGGTGGTTAGATGCATTCGGGCAGAGCACTCGTGTATGTTCCGGACTGATGCCCTTGGGAAACCATCGCCACCACCATGAGGTGGTGGCTGTTATTGCGAAAGTCGCCCCTGCCGCCGCCTCTCCGGGGTTCTGCCGCCATCAAGCGCCACCAGGTGGTGGTTGTGTTACTTTTCCAAGCATAAGGGTGGGTGTGTGATATTTCAGTGATGTATGATTGGGATTGTTTGATCGGAAAGCCGAGAATAGCCACCACCACCACCGTGAGGTGGTGGCTGCCGCCAAGCACCGCCGCTGGGCACCATGGTGTGGCTATGTGTGTGTGTGATTAGTTTAGTGTGTGTGTATGGTTAATTGAGATTAGCCTTGTAAAATGTAACTTGAATTTTGGATTAATGAAAAGAATCAAAACCACCACCGTAAGGTGGTGGCCACCGCCGTAAGCCGCCATAGACCACCACTACCTGAAATGGTAGTGGATGGTGCCCCACTAGCAAACCCTAATGGGCTTAGAGATTGGTGTTGGGCCTATTGGGCCATGTTTGGGTGGAAGACCCTAATTGTTAGCATTTGGTCCTTGGACCTATTTGGACCCATTTTTGGGCCATTGGGATTGGATTGTGAATTAAACCCAAACTATTCCAGGCCATTTATCTAGTAGAGTAAAGGACTTAATGGACTAAGTCCTTAATGGGCTAATTGAGGAAATCCTAATATTTGAGAAATTATCAGGACACACACGAGAATTATTTAATAAGTGAAATATTAAATAATAATCATTGGCAGGATTAATCTAAGCAATAATGGACTTAATGGATTAAGTCCTTAACGGATTAAGTCCTTAGTGGGATAAGCCCTTAATGGGTTAAGTGATAAACACTTAACCCTAACTGTCATTTTATGTGAAACCCTAATTTCACTTGGGCTTTGTGTTGGGCCATCCAAGAATGATTAAATGGACTAGAGTAATTAGTTGGGCTTTAGGGTAAGGCCCATATGAAGGATTGGGCCCAATTTGGAAAATTGGGCCATAGATGGGCCATAGTTTGGGCCTAGATGGTTGGATGATATTGGGCCCTTAGAATGAGACATGTTGGATCGGACTGAGCAATTGGGCCTTAAGGGAAGTCCATGTAGAGTTTTGGGCCCAATTTAGAAAATTGGGCCATATGTTGGGCTTTGATCCCTAGTTGACTTATGGCCTATGGATTGGGCCTTGGGCTTGGGTAAGCCAAGCTAGGGGTAATGTAGTAATTACCCAAAGTATGTATTTATAGTTATGTGTTAGAACCCAATTATTAATCGGGTGTTATTTTGGTGTTGACAGTTCGGGAATCTGTCATCCAACAACTAAGGTTGAGTCTGCGAGACTTCAGCAGTATGAGATTGTGTCTACGGGACTTCAGCAGTGTCAGGTGATTCCTCTTCCAGTAGGAACGGGTCTAAGGCCACAATGTCGGCCCGTTTAGATATTAGTAGTACCGGACTCTAGTCCGATGCCGAGCGGGGCCCGATGCAGTGGTTTAGTTTACATGTTATATGTTATATGTTATATGTTATATGTTATATGTTATATGTTATATGTTATATGTTATATGTTATATGATATGTGGTTTAACTTACATGTTAGATGTTAGCAGTTTCGGACTTCGGTCCGATGCAGTAGTTCAGTGTGTTTGATGTCTTCGTGATTCAAGCATGTCCTTGTGTTATGTGTTCTGGACTTCAGTCCGATGCAGTATGCAGTATATGTGTTCATGTTATATGTTATGATTATGCTATGCTATGTTCAGTCAGTTTCCATACTTCGGTCCGATGCAGAGGGCAAAGCCCTGATTAGTTCCGGACTTCGGTTCGATGCAGAGGGCAAGGCCCTAGTTAGTTCCGGACTTCGGTCCGATGTAGAGGGCAAGACCCTGGTTAGTTCCGGACTCCGGTCCGATGCAGTGGGTGAGGCCCAGTATGTGCTTATGTGTTATTGTGTGGTATGTGGTAGTTTGGGGAGACTCACTAAGCTTCGTGCTTACAGTTTTCAGTTTTGGTTTCAGGTACTTAGTTTTCAAAAGAGGAGCTCAGGAAGATTGCAGTGCACACACCATTTGTTTCAGCCTGGGATGTTTATACTCTGATATACTTGACAGTTGTTATAATTATTTGAGATACATTGCTTAGGATTTTTATATGAGGTTTATCGACTATGGTTTTTATTATTAGGTTAAACGAAATTTTCAGACTGTGTTTTTGGAATGTTACAATTGATATTGGTAGCTCGGGGAGCTAGTGGAGCAGGAGTTCAGAGAGTTGTCGGGCAGCAGCTAGAGGGGTTATCAGCAAGTTCAGCAAGTGCAGGTGAGTTTCCCTTTGTGTGAATGGGTCTAAGGCCACAATGTCGGCCCATGTAGTTATGAGTAGAAGACCCGGGGGTTAGCCCTAGGCACAGTATGCTAGTATGATATTCAGGACGAGGTCCAATGATAGTGGGCGGATGCCCAAAGAATGGTTTATATGATAGTTTATACTTGTTGTCTGTGTGATACATGTATTTGCCTGGTAGGGAGGTGAGTGTGGGCGAGGTCCCGTACCTCACCAATAGCAGAGTGTGGATGGTGTTCCACATCTCATTAGCAGCAGAACAGGGGCGAGGCCCAAGTTAGGGAAAGAGTGAGTGTGGGTTGGGCCCGTATCTCACTACCAGTAGGAGTGTGGACGGGGTTCCATGACTCACCAGTTGCAGGACATGGGCGAGGCCCAAGATAGGCGAGGCCTTTAGAACAGGATTCGGTAGTGTATGTTTAGTGTGTATCTGTTGCGATATGTTTATGTGTTAGTAATTGTTGGCGAGCGAGGCCCAATGAAAGGCGAGGCCTAAGTGAAACAGATCTGTATCCGAGCGGGGCTCGAAGCCAGGCAAGGCCTGGAGCGGCGGGGCCGTTGTAGCGGGCGAGGCCCGAGGCATGGGCGAGGCCCATAATAGCGGGCATGGCCCAGTATGTACAGTATGTGGTTATGCATGGTATGTGGTAGGTTGGGGAACTCACTAAGCTTCGTGCTTACGGTTTTCAGTTTTGGTTTCAAGTACTTTCGGTAGCAGAGGGAAGAGCTCAGAGTGATTGCATGGCACACACCATAGATTAGACAGCCTGGGAATGTTTTACTCTGATAACGAACATGTGCTTTGGAAATTAATACTCTGATTATGTTTTGGATTGATGATTTTGCTTTAAGTAGTGTTTTATTAAAAGAAATTTTAGTCTTGAATTTTGGGACGTTACAACTTCTCCCATAAATGCTCCACAACAAACCCAACCCTCTGTCACAACTATTACATTTGGGAGAAAACGTTGTTGACTCGCTTATAGATATCATCAAGGTTTTAGGTACACCAACTTAAGAAGAAATCATGTGTATAAATCCAAACTTCAACAAATTTATTGTAACACTTGAATTTGGTAAGTTTCATATTTAACCTCTTTGTCTAAAAGTTTGCAAAGTTAGTCCTTAAGCTAGTATGCAGGATGTACTAGGTGGTACACTTAGCGTACTAGCCTGATTTTGATCGCGTGTTTAGTCCACATACGTTGGGCTTACGTGAGTACGCATGGCGTACGAGTGGATTATGAAACCCTAATTTCTAGGGTATTGCACCCTATTTAAGCCTTATGATAGCCTCATTTGGTCATGTTTAGACAACCTCCACCTCCCCTTGTCCAGAAATCGAAACCCTAGTGTGTTCTTGAGAGTTTTGAGCCATAAAGAGTGTTTGTTGGTGCTTTGTTAAGGAGAATAAGAACTGGACCACCTGGAGTTTTGCTTGGAGCTTGAGGATCCGGGATTAGCTCATCATTTTCTAGCCTTTTGAGGTAAAATGACTCAAATACACGTCTAACTGTGACTTTAGGGCCACTTAAGTTAGGGATGAGCATGGTACGGAACCGGTACCGACCCGTACCGTTCCTAATTTCCCAAAAACCGAATTTTATTGAAAGTCAATCCCGAGTACCGAAGCGAATTAACATCACCGGTACCGGTTTTCGGTACTGGTACCGGTTTTCGGTACTAGTACCGGTATCGGTGGTACAAAATCCTGAATTTCATGTATTTGGAGTACCAAGTACCGTCCCATATTTTTAAATTCGGTACTGGTATGGGGTCGGGATTTGGGACAAACTGTTCATCCCTAACTTAAGTATCTTGAAAATTCACCCAAGATATGTTGATTAAATTTTGATTACTGCGAGAGGCCTATTTAAATGTAATTCCACAAAATTCTTCTAAAAAAACAATTTTATTTCTTGCTTTTACTCATAACAACAAATTACATTTCTTAATCAACAATTACAATTTACTTTACTTCTTTGCATATAATAACAATATACTTACATCTTAACTGATAATAGCAATGCATTTTGATAATTAAGTGAGAAAAAAATATTTCTTAAGGATATATAAAGGAAAACTTACAACACCATTTGTGAACATATTGCTAAATGGAAGTAGGTTAGTATAAAACAAATAATGACTTAGTAAGATTGAAAATTAAAGTGGTTAGTTGCAATATAAATAAAATATAAAATATGATGCAATTATCGTCAACCACAAAAGGAACCATTCAATGGGATCCAGTTAAAGTACAATGCTATTACAGGAGAAGACTTTAAATATAGTTTAATTAGAAGAAATCTTATTTTTGTAATTATCTTAAACACTGGACCAAGGACACAAAGTAGGGGGAATATAATAAATATCAACATACTTCCAATGATTTGTATAATATAGCATTCTACTTCCATTTCTCTTTACTATAACATCATATTTAGATAAATATACTTATTTATACTTTCAACGGTAAACCTAATATCAAATCAGATTTAGAAATAAAAAAGATGGAAATGAATACCTTAGGATCAAAATTGAGTAATTCCTTGGAATTTTGGAAGAGGTAAGTTAAAAAAAATATTATATAACAAGTTTTATATAATAAAATTTCATAATAACTAATAGCATTTGTTTGTAGCCGAAGAAACATGAATAGTAACTCTACACCACAGACAAATGTCGATCCCAAAATCTACTGATTTAAAAACATACATATACATTCCAAATTAAATGAAAAACATAATAAAATACAATGATTTAAAATTACTTGACATAAGATTAGAGAATAGAAGTTATGAACTTGTTATGCATAACACCTTTGATTTCTACACATCAAATAAACCTTAACTCCAAACTTCAACCACAATCCACAAGAAAACTTAAAAACATGTCAAAACATTAAGAGTAAATTACACGAATGGTCCATATGGTTTGGGGTAATTTGCACGTTTGGTCCCTAACTTATTTTTTTAACTCAGAAGGTCCCTACAATTTGTTTTTGTTACGCGCTTGGTCCTTACTATTTATTTTTGTTACACGTTTGGTCTCTGTCTTACCTAAAAATACTATTATTTAAATACGAAAAAATGATGAGATATGTAAGGTAAGATGGAGGGTGTGGGGTTGGGGGTGTGTCTATTTAAATAAATTAAAAAAATCAAGGGCAAAATAGTATTTTTAGGTAAGACAGGGACCAAACGCGTAACAAAAACAAACAGTAGGGACCTTCTGAGTTAAAAAAATAAGTTAGGGACCAAACCACCAATTACCCTAAACCATAAGGACCATTTGTGTAATTTACTCAAACATTAATCTAAACATCAAATTACTGGAAGAATCGAATAAGTAATTTTAAAGTATCCATAGTTCCATACCTTCTTTTCTAAATGACAGAGTTAAGAGCAACAACAACAAAGTTGACCAATATCTGATCATTAATGATTTCAGGAACCTCCACATCAGTTACTAATTTCAAGATATCAACAACTTTGGCAATACTTCTGAGTTAAATAAGTACAAGTGAATACTTGCAGAAGAATTAAGAGCATGATGTTAAAATATATGCGCATACATATTCACACACATACAATATAATACATTTAAATATGTTTTCAAAAGGGCTTACTGTCATTTGCTCTGTAGGAAGATAATTACCAATTGTTTCCCCAAAGATTTCACATGTAGAAAATTAAATCAACCTCTTCTTATGATATCCCTTTTCTACTAAAACACAACAAAATCCATCAAAATCAGAAAAACTAACAGAGATGAGGTAATCTATAATTGTATTCTTTAAGCAAGATAAAAGAGGTTGCAATTAAGGAGAAAGGGTAGAACATCGGAGATAACAAAGAAGAGATAAATGGTCACCTCTTGTTAACATGTATTTTTAAGAATTTCAAATAGATGGATGGTGGTGAGGATTGCAGTCAACGATGGTGCTATAGATTTTTTTAGAGGTAATAGAAGCATATGGTGTGGTTATGGTGGCGACAACAAATGATGGTGAAGGCGGCAAACGATGGTCAGTGGTGCTAGGGTTTTAGAAAGAAGGTAACCAAGAGATAGGCAAATGAAATTATGAGAGATCTAAATTTGGGTCAAGTGAAAACCGGAAATGTGGGATCCGTTACTATTCTTTGGCAAAGCTTAGAGGTTTGTACATATTGTTAATAAGATTGTACCTCTTAAAATTCAAAAAATGTCTAATATGTTTTATAAGATAGCAAAGATAGAAGTTCATTTGACCAAGAGTCATATTGCCCTAGAGGAGAATAATCGACACCCTACAGATGAAAATTGTTTTCCCTTAAATAACCCAAAATGGAAATTAAACACCGATAGATTTGAAATCGGCAGACATATATACATAATCAAATATACACCCAAATGACCTGAATAGAACACAAATTACAACTTCAATTGATCACAAAACCTATAACGTAATCAAAATTCCATGAGACTTTCTTCATGCAAAGCATACGATATACAAACTAGTGAACAGCAGCCACCTTCCACATACATAAAACATATTTGACAGCTAAAATTTGAAAAACAGTTATCTTTAACAAATCTTCAAAGTAGAGATAGATATACTATATGGGGAAAACCTAGTTCACTGTAATGCCAATCAATAATTACAAAATCATGTTTACAAAAACAGCACACACACAAAGGAAGGGAGGGAGGGAGGGCATTTTTGGTATTGTGTAAAAAAAAAATTAAGAGGCTGCTTCTGTTAGATGCAATGCAAAATGAGAAACTGCAGACTGTAGATGGCATGAAAGAATGTCATCAGGGATGGGTGAATCAAATATGGTACTGAAACACTCCAACTTATCCTCAATGCTTGACCCCTCTCCTGGATCCCCTACAAGCAAATCACTTATCTCCTCTGCCATCTTTGCATACACCATTCTGCATTTTTTTAATTATAAAAAACAATTTACATATTGTTATTTACAAAATCCAAAAAAACAAAATGTTTTTTTTTTTTATTTTTTATTTTTAAGTACCTGGCATCAAGAGGCAAACGGCTGTCCCAAACTGCCAAGGACTCTTTCAACCGACTAAAGAACTCTTTACACTCATCATTTTTCTTCTTTAGAGAAACCTGCTAAAGTAGAAAAGTTAATAGAATGAAAAATATAAATATTATTATCAGAAATAGAGTAGTTACATACCATTTCAGTCATTGCATCATCATCTTCCTCCAAACTAATTCTAAGGGTATAAAATGTCATGTAAATTCCAGCCCCAACATCCCAATTCTCAATTTCTGATTTATGTTCTTCCATTGAAGTCGCAATCCTCCATATCTCCGAGTGTTTCCCTAAATTGTAAAGAATGTTAACAAAATAAATCACTTCATATTTATCAAAAAAAAAAAATTAATGTCACAAAACAGTTTACCTGACAAGAACAGAGAATGTGCAACCAAACTTATGAAGGTCGAATGTGCCTTTTGCCAAAACCCACATCCAAGATAATGTTCAAGGGCATTAACGGAATTTCCATAGTAACCATGATATACAGCCTACACAATTCAAATACAAATATACAATAACCTCAAAAAAAAAGAATTCAAACATATTGTCTGGAAGAAAAAAAAAAAAAAAAACTCACCAAGGCCTCATGCATCCAAGCTGATGGAACCCCTAATTCTTCAATAAACTCGCGTTGACTTTCTTGACCACTCCATGTTTCACAATACTGAAACAATATTTCTTTAATAACGCGAGCTTGCAGATTCGGATAATCCTCATGATTAGACATATGGAGGACAACATAGATTGCCCAATGACAGTGTCCCAAAGACAACAACTGTGAAACAAATCCCATATCAAGAACATGAAGATCATCACAACTAAATGTCCCAACAGCTTCCAAAACAGCACGTTGATGCCAAATCATATGGTGATCAAGCGGATCATGACTTGAAGCAAACGCACTAAACATAGTCTTTAAGATACCAAACTCCCTGTCTTCACTTCCATGAAGAATCATAAGATAATACGCAAGGTCAAAACGGTCATTACCCGCGGTCCATCCGTTTTCCACTACCCCTTCGTCTATGTAAACCGGAACCGGATACGGGGCCCGCCCGTTTTCTAAAAGACGGTGATACGTTTGAAAAATGGAAATCAAATCAGAATCAGGTGGAAGCTGATACCACATTAACAAACCTAGAAATCTTTTCCAATCAATGTTCATGTCTCCTAAAGCCTCATGGATATTACCTGAAAGCAACTCTAAAATCTTGATCCTGTCCTTTTCAATGAAACTGAAATCCAAACCGTTGGTTTTCCAAAGATTAAGTTGATGGTCAAGATCGGACCGGTTGACCATTGACCCGCCAGCCTGGCTTAGCAGCAACGCGAGCCTCACGTCTCCTCTTGAAGCAGAGAGCTCGACAGCTGTATCAAGTTGTCTTCCAGTTAACAACAAAAACAAATGTTGTAAATCATTTGAGTCGTTTAAGGAACTGATTTCATCTTGTACGCGATGCATTACGGATTCTTGTAACCAGTAACTGAACTCTGCTCTTCGGATCAAAGGAAGTGCTTCCATGTCTGGATCTAATGAGCTTATTTCTCTTGAAGAGAAAAGAACCTTTATGAGCTCCCAAACAAGAACTTGGTGCATTAACATGACACGTTTGGAAGGGGATAATCCGGTTACTTCTAGTTGTTTCTCAATGATTGATATATAGCTTCGACATATATGAGAAAGTGACAAACGATCACATACAAGTTTTTGAATCTTTATCTTGTAATCATCAACTTCAACTTCCTTTGTTTCATGGTTGATTTCTTTATGAAAGTTTAAAGGAGAATCGAAGCATGAATCGATAAGTTCTTCACGTACTTTGTTGTTTTCGTCTCTGACAACGTTATCAGTTGCAGCTTTTTGTAGATTTATTGTGGAAGAATTGCAATGAAGAAGGAGGCCATTTGGACCCCACGCTATACCAAATGATTTACCCATGAACAATGCAGCATCAACTATGTTTCGTGAGTAGTTCTTTGTCACTGGTGTTTCCTTTACCTCCATTTTAAACCCTTGAACTTTTGTTATTGTTAAAGGAAGGGGTTTCTTTTGTTGGGTTAATAAAATTGACCCGTTTGGGGTTGACCCAAAACTACCAGGATTGTACTCGAGTAAAGCTAATGGAGTTTTTCGAGTTATTTTGGTAGAAGGATGATGTATTGGAGATCTTATGTGTTGCTTATGGTGTGAAAAACTTTCATTCAATTCTTCATCTTCATCTTCCTCATAAGGAAACATCACCATTTGCATTTCCTTCATTCTAACAGGATCAAGACCAAGGTGTGAAGGAAGAGAATGAGAAAGAAGGTGGGGATCAGAACCATCACTATCATTCATTGGAATCGGTTCTTGGACATCGGAATCGGAACCGGCATCACCCATTGCGATATCTTCTTCTTCATCATCGCTCAGACCAAATCTACTAAAATGTTGAACTGTAAATTTCCATTCTTTTTTGTTTGAATCAAAAGAGATAAACTTTGCTCCTTGTCTTTCTGCACTTACCCTCAACTTCTCTGTTACTTGGTCTTTCATGGAGGTTATTTGTAAAAGTAGAGTTACTTCAGCAGCCTTGTTGAGTCCCTTACCAATTACAGGTTTGGTAGTTTCATCTTCATACACAACAATCTCATGTCGTTTGAATTTGATAATCTGGTTTAAATCTAACCATCTGACATCGGTTTCTCCAAAAAACTTAACTTTTCCATAACCATATCTACCAACTGTAAAGTTTTGAACCCTTTGGCAATGACCTGGGTTCATGAGTTCTCTCATGGCCAATTCGGTCAAACAAGGTTCAGTAAAATAATCAGAAGCTTGAAGGGTAGGTAAGAAAGTTTGAATCTCACGTGAGATTGAACAAGGTGAAGAACCGTTATAGACATCCAATGTTACTTTTCTTTTCTTGAATCGGGATTCAGCAACAAGAGCATCTAAATCCACACCCATTTTGAAGTATTTTTTAGTGCACACTAGTTATTCAAAAGCTCCTGATCAATGCATAAGAAAGAAGGTGTAAGAACAGCAATATAATTAAACAGTAACCATGACTAGCAATACAGGGCATGAACTGTAGATCTGAGACAAAGAATTGCACCCTCAATTGCAGAAACTACCAGATATTAGTGAATCTAGACCAGGGAAATCAAATCACTGTGTTAACCAAGAAACATGATTATCGCCAAGTATCTTAAATCTGCCCTTGTGACAGGGAACGTAAGGTTTTTGCTACAGGTGTAGCTGTGGTGGCAGGATGACAATTAGGGGTTTATGGTTTGAAGACAACAGCTAGTACCATATGATAGTTTGTGGCTTGATTCCTCTGGAGTACAAACCTCAAAAGAGTCAAATGAAACGGAGATATTTCTTTAAAAAAAATAGTACGACTACAGCTACGGGATACGCCCGATCAAAACCTTCTTATAACGAAAATAAAACCCTAAATTACCAGGCCAGACCAAAATGCCCGAAGAAAACAAGAGATCAAGTCGAAATCAACAAGTTGGAGAAGGCATACAATCATTAATTATCGGGAAACACCAGATACTTCAGTAGTTAAAGAAATAAATTCTAATGCCGATTTTCTCACAAGAAAGAAAGCAAGCCCCAAAGCTCTAAGCCGCATAATAAAATGCACGAACAAAGGAACAAATTAAAGTTTGATTTGCAAAGTAGGAAAGCTCATACTGTCGATAAAAATCCAAGACTACTTGACATTTCAGCTGAACAAAAAGAGGACGGTACC
Source organism: Lactuca sativa (assembly GCF_002870075.4). Lineage (NCBI taxonomy): Eukaryota > Viridiplantae > Streptophyta > Magnoliopsida > Asterales > Asteraceae > Lactuca > Lactuca sativa. Next base: position 39,119,657 of record NC_056623.2, read on the forward strand.
TGACCACAAAGTCGGCGAAAATGTACGACTTCACGACGCTGGTATTTGGAAAATCAGCTTCCGTCGATAGTAAGTCGGTACGCTGGACGGATAGATCACCGGAGATTAATCGGGGGGAAAAGCAGAAACCCTAGACAGAAAATTAAAAAAATCAGCTTCAGTGTCAGTGGGGGGAACTGGAAGAAGACATTGGTGATGAAAATTTTCATGTACGGAGTTGATGGATCAGTATCCAACTTATTTCAGGCCCAATGTTTAGTAAACCCTTAAGAGGACTGAGGGTCTGAGGCTACGACGAAATATTACCCATGAAGACGCTCATTAAGCTTGGATATTTTAACAACTCGATCACTTTTAGACGGGTTTCGGTTTCGGTTTCAGTTATGATTTTTCGGTTATTTTTTTAAACAATAACCGGTTATAAATAAGGTGAAACTAATAATGATTCAATTCATAATACATATATGTATTTTAGTTGGCTTCAAAAAAATAAGAGACAATTAAACTTTAATATTATAAAAATGAAAAACCGTTGCGTTGATATGTTGTCTTTCTGGACTTGTATCATATTCAATATGAACCATATGATTTTTTACATTCTAAAATGAAGTAAAAACACTAAATTACATGTTGAAAAAATAAAAATAAAATAGTAATTCCGACTTCATATAAGTGAATTACAGTATTTTAAAAACCGGGACAAAATAAAAAACATGTTGAAACAAAAAAAAACGCAGTATTGATATGTTGTCTTACGAGGCTTATATATGATTCAATATTTAACCAACATATGTTTTTTTACGGTCTAAAATAAGTACAAACACTAAATTACATTTTGCAAAAAAATCAAGTAATATCAATTTCATATGAGTGAGTTACGGTATTTTAAAAACCGTAACAAAATAAAAATACGTGCTGAAACAGAAAAACGCAGCATTGATATGTTGTCTTCCAGGGTTTGTATATAATTCAATATGATTTGTTACAATCTAAAATGAAGTAAAAACACTATATTATATGTTTGAAAAAAATTCAAGTGATTCCAATATCATATTAGTGAGTTACGTATTTTAAAAACCGGGACAAAATAAAAAAAATATATATGCTGAAACATAAGAAAACGCAGCATTGATATATTGTCTTTTGGGGTTTGTATATGATTCAATATTTAACAAAAAATACGTTTTTTATAGTCTAAAATGAAGTAAAACACTAAATTACATTCTAAAAAAATCAAGTAATTCCGACTTCATATGAGTGAGGTACTAAATTTTAAAAACCGGTTCCGATTTTTAACCGGTTTTTTGTGGAACCGAACCAGTTTTAGAACCGAGACCGGTTTTGCTATAAATAGAGAACCGCTAACCGAACCGTTTTATTTAATCTGGTTTCGGTCCGGTTCTAATTCCAGTGGTTCTAATGTTTGTCCCTATCTTGAAGTAAGTACTTGAAATCAATTAAAGAAATTCAAATTAGAAAAAGAAACAATAAATAAAAATTGAAACCTTATTCCTGAATTTTAAAATTAAGGAAAATAAAATGAAAAGGAAGGGAAAAAAAAAAAGAAAAAAAAAATTAAGTCAAAACTACAAAAATGGTCATGTTGTATGTATTTTTTTCGAGTTCTAGTCCAAACCCTAATCTTTTTGGATTGTCACTCCTTTTGAACTTGTTTGTATATGTTTGGTCCCTCTGAAATTTGAAATTATGGTAATACCCTTGTGTATTTATTTTCTATTTTTCTTTATTTTTTTAAAAAAATAATAATTATTTATCTATTTTAATTATTAAAAAAAATGGTCCATCTCTCTCTACACAAACTTAAAAATCTCTCTACCATGTTCATCATCTTATATCCTCGTTTACCTTTTTACATGAAAATAAAACAAGAAAAAAAAGGTCAAAGTTCTCATTTCGATACTGACGGACTCCATTAGAATTTATAAGCCATGGATAAAATCAGAGCACGTGGATTTAATCCAGCGAATGTTGTTCCTGAAAGAAGCCTTCACACTGCCTTCAATCATATACACTTTATAGTGGGCAATCCTCCTCTTCCTCTTGCTTTCTGGATCAGTCAACCCTCCTTACGGTTTTGACGACCGTAACATCCCAAAAATACCAAGTAAAATTGTCATTTTTAAACCGTTCATTCATTTGTTCCAAAAGATAATCAAATCAATAGTATTCTCAAAACATTAGAGTAAAAATCACAAATAGTCAATGCAAAATAAACTATGGGGGATGCAGTGCAATTGTAACGTCCCAAAAATAATGACATAAAATTTCGTTTCTAAATTAATAAATTGTTAATACATATCAATATTATAGACCATGATTATCAAAGCTTTAGTAAAACATCAACGAATCAGAGTAAATCACAGACTCCAGAAACATGTGGTGTGTGCCCTACAACCATCCCGAGCTCTTCCATTTGGAAACCGGAGTACCTGAAACATAAACTAAAACAATAAGCACAAAGCTTAGTGATCTCCGCAAGATACCACATACCACGCATACATAAATCACATATTGGACCCTCGCTCTCCATCGGGCCTTGCCCGGTCTCAAGTCTCACTTGGCCTCGGGCCTCGCCCGACATCAATCCTTGCTCAGATTACAGATCTGTTATTCTCAAGCCTCATCTGTCACTGGGCCTCGCCCTCCATACACATACAAAATATTGTGTATTCATGCTAACACATAAAATGATCATAAACACTAGCATATATTCCAGTCATCGGGCCTCGCCCGGTATCGAGCCTCGCTCGGCATACACACATTACCATATAACCATATAATCATATAGACATATAACCATACTAGCACATGCAATAATCACGAAGACCATAGCACATCATACAGTCATTGAGCCTCGCCCGACATCAGGCCTCGCTTGGTAAGCATAAAATCATATACTAATAACTAGCATACAATCTACTCATCAGGCCCCGCCTGGTATCAGGTCTCGCCCGGTAAGCATATCATCATACAATACATGCAAGATTCACGCAGACATATAACATCCTATGGCCGACTTTGATGCCTTCGACCCGCTAAACCCAATGAGGAGACTCACCTCACACTGCTAAAGTCTCGCGGATAAAACTTTGGTTGTTGGATGACAGATCCTTGAACTGTCAACATCAAAAAAACACCCAATTAATAATTGGGTTCCAATGCATAACCATAAATCCATACTTGGGGTAAAAATATCATTTTACCCCTAACTATCTTGGTCCAAGACCAAGGCCTAAACTCACACTCTAAAGGCCCAAAAGCCAAAATAATCAACCAAGGCCCAATTATGGCCTAATTTTCCAAATTGGGCCCAAACACCTTACATGGGCCTTACCCTAAAGCCCATACAAATATCCTAGTCCATACACTTGTTCTCAGGTGGCCCAACAAGAACTCAAACACCTAAGCCCAAAGGAAAGGCCCAACTCAAAGCCCAAACAAAATTAGGTTTTCACATAAAATAACGATTAGAGTTAAGTAAAATCTCTTAACCCATTAACGACTTAATCTATTAAGCCTATCACTCTACTAGATCAATCATACAATATGGTCGGGCATAATTTATAACTCCAATCCAACGGTCCAAAATGCAGGTCCCGACAAGTCCCAAACAAAAGCCTCCAAGATTAGGGTTTTCTAAACCCTAATTAAAGGTTTCCAACCCAAACACACACCAACTAGGTCCAAGGTTGAGATTTTAGATTAATTTGGGTTTCACTGCGTCGGGCGCCACCCACTGCCACCTCGGGCGGTGGTGGTCGATGGTGGTTCACGGCGGTGGTGGTGGTTTTTGAATTAAAATTCGTCCACAAGGTTCTAATACATCAACCAATGAAGAAAACACCCATACACATAATAGTTCACGCACATAGCTGCCTAACACGGCGGCAGGTGGCGGCAGCAAGGTGACAGCTGGTTGGCTGCCAATGTGGTTTTCCATATTTTTCGGCCAGAGAATGCATACACACACTTCATAATCACGGAAAAGCACTACAAAACATACCTACAGCCACCCTCTTAGTGGCAGAGATGACCGGAGATAATTCTGAAAGAAAAGAAGACAACCGCAAGGACCGACGGCGGCAGCGGCGGCGGTGCAAGCTAGCCTTTGCGGAGCAGAAACAAAATGAGAATGAAGGGGTTGCAGCGGAGAAATGGAGTTGCACCTTCACCGGAGAACGACATGCGGCCCCGATTCACGTTTCCGGCGACCCATGCTTCGGCGTCTACATGTTGCTCTTCACCTTTGACGGCAGCTTCATCGGCAGTTTGGCTTTGGTGGTTTCCGGCTTCAACAGGCAAGAGGCAGCGACCGAATGTAAGGGGTATAAGGGTGGCGACTGTTGCATGATATTAGGGTTAGGATTAGGGTTTCATGCTCCTTAAAAATGGGAGGGGAAGGGTAGTGACGGGTTTAAACCCGTCTCCAACATAACTTCATTCCATTTTTTACAAGGTTGGTCCTTCCACTCCAATTTTTTTTTAAAATAAATTCATAAATTACCATTCAGCTCTCAGCTTCCAAAATCTTTTCAATTTAAGCCCAAAAGCTAGAAAACAAATCCAAATATTTTTTATTTAGCCACATGCTCAATTATTCTTTACACCACAGACCACGAAAGCACCCTTAAGACCTCCAAGACAATTTATAATGCCAAATACATCCTTCCTCACTAAAACCCTTTATTTAAATTTCATTTATCATAATAAAATAATACTTAAAATACATTCCCGGATTTAGGGTTTATTTTCAAAACGGGGTGTTACAGCAATCATGTCGGGTCATTCCCTCTGGAACTAGAAATATTTGAAAATTATTTAAACCACAAACCATAAGCATGGAGATTAGTAAGTTCCTTAAAATATCACATACCATACCACAAGCCCGGTCCAACATATACATAGGCTCAGCCCAATATGCTAATGGCCTCAACCCAACATGTAAATGGGACAATCCAAACGTGCATATTAATAGGCCCAGCACGACATGCATACAATAAGCCCAATACG